>NC_137214.1:12433918-13066418 GCF_949987685.1 Ammodytes marinus
CTACAAAGGCAAACACCAGGAAGCACATTTGAAGTTGACAAAACACATCTCACCTGTAGGTCCATTTAATAGATGTTTTGGAGCTTTTAATTAGAATACATGATGCTCAATGGCATTTGTCATATATCTTGGAATAACTCGTGCCGCTGCTGGTACTGTATTTCACTATTTGGCTATTTGTCATCGCTGTCAGAAATGTTATATACTCGTCTGGTCTGGGGGATCTCTTTTCTTTCCTGAAGCTTCTCCAGTGTTGCCCACATGTTGCTCATTTACAATGCAAGCATTGGAACTGAAATGTAAATATTTGAAGCCATTTAAATGTTTTCCTTTTCTATTTCGCTTTAAATTAGCAATGAGTAACAAACCACTGCTCCACTACTGGGGATCCACCTATAGTGTATAGTTCGCTGCTATCGAAACGGTAGAGTGCTGAGAGGGAGAAGAGTCATTCCAGGAGAAGAGCTACAGTATGGAAATCTTTTTTATTCATGAGTGTTCGTGCTCATGTGAGTGCACCTGAATATGAAAAATTTTAAAGCCACACCTGCCTTTCAACCCATAGATTCAAGAACACACGTGCACTCACACAGCCAAACGTGTGCCCATCCAAACACATGTTGTGTTCAATGTAAAGTCTATTAATCTGACGAAACACACATTTCTAACCAAGTCCTGTCCAATCATTGCTCTACATTCCAAGGATTAATTTGTTAATATAAAATACAAATAATTGCTCTTATTTTTGGACACTAAACACTGAGCTGCCGGAAGGCTTAGAAGGATTTACATTTTAGTAATTAATTCAAAAATGTACTTTCAATTTGTTAATAGGACATTTACATTGTGTGTGTGTGTGTGTGTGTGAACAGATTTCTCTTTTTTATTCTAATTTTAAAAAGAGGCCTGTAGTAAGGTTTTCATTTAAGTAGTACTGTATATGTTACGTTTTCCCCCACTGATCTTATTTTGTTGCTTGTGATTTTTGATTATTTTAAGCGTAAATTGTATTTCTGCCCACCTTTTACAGTGCATTTTTACAGTTGATGAGACCAAAGGTTAGTGGAAGGTTTACGTGATGGAAGATTTCCACAAAATACACAGTCATCACAATGTGAATCATAGTTATTTTTCTTTAAACACAATCAGAAAGAATGGGTAAAAATGTACTCTCCAAACATTAAAAACACATTATCTTTCTGTAAAATAAATTCAATTCTGCTTTTGTTTATTCAATTCATCATTTATACTTTCATTACCAACTGCTTCCCCCTCCAGCTTCCTCCACCTACTCTTAGTCTTCTTCCTTGCTCACCTCAGGGTAGGGAACGTGGCTGTGTCACAGGGAACATGCCGGCTTGTCTAACGCTGTCATATTTCTTCAACAGTACATGTGTGTGGGGTCCATGCCTGTCAGATTGTTGTTGCCTCTGGATTATGTGCGGTACTGCTGAATTTCCATGGCTCGCAGTAAAGATGACATGGGAGGCTTCGTGTGTGGAGGAGGGCTGCCATACAGACAGCTCAGCCAGCCATGCATCTACACCCAACCCTGCACAAACCTGAACCCTGTAAGACCACTATATACATTTGATCAGCCTACATACAGTACATTGCATTGTGTATGGTTGAAGTCATTTGCTCTGGAGGTAGATTTTCCACATCAATGAAAGTCACGCAGGAGCAACCAATGGTACATTAAAGTACATATTCAGATAGGGACAGTGAGTGCACCTAATATGAACATTTTAACATATCATCATTGTATTTCTCATTTCCTAGACGTCCAAAAATGTGGGGGTCAAACCTGGGGCTTTCACAGAAACACCAATCGGCAGCAGGGACATGCTCAGAGGCTGCGGGCTCCGTCGGAACATCCCATTGACTTCAGCCACCAGGAAATTCCTGAAATTTTTTCCAGCATTTTATCTCCCACTGACTGCTGAGCTCAGCAGGGGTTCCTGTGCCCGTTTTGCTTCAAGAGAGAAAAGAGGAGTGCGAATAGGGTATGTATAGGGCTCACGAAGAAAGAAAGAGTTAAAGGTCAAACACTATGCAAAATACACTTTTACATGTTTTTTCAAAATTAAAATGGGTCCTCGGTGTGACTACAGACTCCCAAAGTATGATTTAAAACATCCCTCTCTCTTTCTCTCCACGTCCAACTTTATGTAAATCTGCGCTAAAAAATTCCAGTCATAAGGGTAGAAGCCACGCCCCCCCCATTACCAACCTCACTTACCACTACCTCCCTCTCTAACTGGCAATTAAATTCAAACCGGTAATTAGATTCAGGACCAATCAAAACAGACTGGGCATTTTGGAAGGCCGGGCTTACAGAGACCGGTTCTAAAACGGAGCATTTCAGACAGAGGCGGAAAAGAAGAGATTCAACAATAACACATTCTGTAATATATAGGGGGTTTTGGACACTACACCATGAAAACAGTTTCTATTAGGAGCCCAAATAACGACTTTAAACCTGAAATTGAGCATAATATGTGACCTAAAAAGTATAGGAAGAGGAGCACTGAGAGGAGATAAGAGGAAAAGGAGAAGCAAACGAGTAAGACTGCAAAAAGAGAAGGAGACAAAGACTGAAGGCAAGATCTGCAAGGAGGGAAAATTAGACAAAGATAGATGATGAGATGCGTTCATGGCTACACATCAGGGAGGTCCCATCCCAGTAGCGACTAGAGCAGGACAATGAGCAGCTGTGACAGTCTACCAGCCTGGAATTTAGAAAGCCCCGTCTCATACTGTCAGTCCAAGTCACAAATGTCCCCCAGTGATATGAATTTATGACAACATTAATGCGGCAAAAGGGGAATTGGCCACTTCACCGGGGCACGATGTCTCCGAATGCGAGGCCTGGGGGCAAAAAACAAACGCACCGCTGGATGAGAGGGAGGCTGGTAAAGGAGGCCCCCTTTGAAAGGAGCAACCTAAACAAACTTAATCCACTGAGATGATATACAATATGGTGATGTGTATCGGTTGGGATTCAGATGCAGTAGATGTTGTGAGTTTGTGTGCAAACCCAAGGAGATTGTGGAGGAGGAGGCGAAGGGTGCGGAGCCTGTGTTTGTGTGTTAATGTTAAGAGGATACATTACACACACGAACGCACGCACGCACGCACGCACGCACACACGCACACACACACACACACACACACACACACACACACACACACACACACACACACACAGAGCTGTGTATAGGCGTACAGGTAATTAAATTATGCTGACAGAGTGCTTTGTCTCTGGTAGATATCAGCGCATCATTGCTGTAGGAAGTGAATCGATTAATGATTATGTTGATGTAAAAACCCTTCAGCACTTACTCCAATGAACCAAAGGTACACTACAGTATATGTTTTATCTTATGAAGACCAAATGTGACAACAAGCTAAATTCCTCAGCTCTTTCATGGACTCTTCTTTCTTAATTATTTTATGGAATTCCCAGTAGAATCCATTTGTATGTTCAATCTTGGGTTAGAAGAACAGAGTGTGTCAGATTCTATGACGATTGTTAAGCCTCCTGAGGGAAAAGTGTGATTTGTCATATTGGGATGTATGAATGAAATCGCCCTGACTTGACTTGGCTTAAAGGCCATGCCCGCTCACACAGGAGTTTTCAATTACTTGGATTTAGTTAGGTTCACCCTCAAAGCGACAAGTCAGATGAACTGGAGCTTGCAGAAATTCATTTTCCAATCATAGTCACAACTTGGTGTTTAATTAGGTCAACTGTTTAGCCATGGTTTTAGACTGATACTCCTGAATGACATGGACCTTTCAGAGTTACTTTACTGTTGCTAATACAAACAAAAGCAACAAAAACCCACCTTGATTGTTTTTGGTGGAATTTTAAATGAATGCGATGTTATATAACATCCTGCTCTCATAATTTCAATGTCAGATTTCCCCCGCAAGCAATAAACGCACCGACCAGAAAGTGTTTTTAAACCATCCTGGCTTGCAACTGTGTCATTATGTAACAATGTGTTACTCATCCTCACAAAAGAATAAATGTTCACATTACAAACTTATTTCAAGGAATTAATAGAAAGCAATGGCTGACTGGAATGTAAAAAAAACACAGTGCTTTGCATAATGGTCAGCATGCGTATGAACAAGTTGTATTCCTTGGGTTGAAACATTTCCAACCGCCAATGTGAGCTTTTACAGTAAAAGAAATCTGTGCCGGTTTACTTTGGGACGAGCTGAGATATAAAGTACTGCAAATGTATTTAATTAAACCATGTATACTTTAGTGTCTGTTACTATGTTTGTACGTGCATGCATGAAATCTTGCTAATCTTCCAGATAACAGTTACAGTATTTATTAAAAAAAATCAACCAAAGTATATTCATATATTTGATATTTTGTTTATACTGTATATATTAACTCATCAGCCACTTTATTAGGTACACCTCTTCAATTGCTTGTAAAAATAAATAGCTCATCAGCCAATCACATTTCAGCAAATCAATGCATTTAGGCATGTAGACGTGGTCAAGACAACATGCTTAAGTTCAAGCGGATGATGGTGCAAAAGCAGGATGGATCCATGCTTTCAAGCTGTTTAGGCCAAATTCTGACCCTACCAAACTTAACTTTGCAACTGAAATCGAGACTAATCAGACCAGGAAAGATTTTTTATAATCTTCCATTGTCCAATGTTGGTGAGCCTGTTTGAATGGCAGCCTCAGTTTCCTGTTCTTAGCTGAGAGGAGTGGCACAGTGGGTTCTTCTGCTGCTGTAGCCCATCTGCTTTAAGGTTGGTCGTGTTGTGCGTTCAGAGATGGTATTCTGCATACCCTGGTTGTAATGAGTGGTTATTTGAGTTACTGTTGCCTTTCTATCATCTCTAACCAGTATGCCCATCCTCCGCTGACCTCTGACTTCAACAAGGCATTTTCTTCCACACAAATGCAGCTCACTGGATTTTTTTCCCCGCTTCGGGTCATTCTTTTTAAACCCTAGAGATGGTTGTGTGTGAAAATCACAGTAGATCTGCAGTTTCTGAAATACTCAGACCAGCCCGTCTGGCACCATGAACCATGCCATGTTCAAAGTTACTTAAACCCCCTTTCTTCCCCATTCTGTTGCTCGGTTTTGACTTCAATACGTTGTCCTGTTCAGGTCTACATGCCTAAATGCATTGAGGGGCTGCCATGTGATTAGTTATATGTGTTAACAAGAAATTGGACCACTGTACCTAATAAAGTGGCCGATGAGTGTGTGTGTGTGTTTGTGTGTGTGTGTGTGTGTGTGTTTGTGTATGTGTGTTTGTCTTCTGGCACTATGAGCTCAAAGCATCTGATTCAATTTACCTCCCCCTCTGTTCTCTCTGTTGCTTTTAGGATGCAGAGATAATGTTCATTAGAGGAGAGACGGACATGGACTTTGGGGAGGAGGATGCTCGCATGTTGCTAAAGTGTGGCTGTAATGGGGAGTGATGGGAGCGTAATACAATTTGGTTGCATTTGGAGCTGTAACGAGGGGTTAATGTTACCCAGTGTGTGTGTGTGCATGAACTAATAGATTGTAAAAATGCCTCTATTGTATGAGGGAAGGAGTTAGGTTAAAGGTCAGAGGAGACTTGGATACTGTTTTTCTTTGACTTTACTTGTTCCAGGAGTCACTTCTTACTTAGCTTTTGTTCAGAAGTTGCTGTGATCATCCCTTAAACTGTCATTAAAAAAACTGCCTGTGTGTTATGTAGTGAAATACACTTGACCGCTTATTCTTGTCGAGAGTAGACCCTGCTTAACCGAGCTGGGGTTAAGCATAAAGACAGTGGAAGATAGCTATCCTGGCACGTTCCAAAGCGTAGAAAAATCCACCTACCAAAACCACCACAAGTCTGTACAGAAATGAAAAAGAAAATCAGTGACTTTGTGGGGAAACTGTCCAAGAAGAGCAACAGAATCAGTATTTTCAGCAAGCGAGCCCCACATGACACATTTACGTTCAGGTGATAAAGCCCTCTAGTAATTATAGGAGGAGCAAAGGAGAAAACAGGGTTATGGTCATTAAGAGTGATAAGGGTAGTTGGATGGATAGGTTAATTAAGCATCAGACTTTACCACAAGAGACCACTATTCATCAAGTCAACGTTAGCTTCTTTTTATTTTATTTTTTTTCAAGACATTTTTGGGAGTGTTTTTTTCCCTTAATTGGATAGTTGAGTGCAGAGTGGAAACTTGGGGGAGATAGATGGTGGGGAGTGACCTTCAAAAAGATGACCACAGTCCTTCAAAAAAGTTGAAATTCACATTCATCCTCTCCCTTCTCTCAAAGGCAGATTGGTCTAGCAGTTCTACTTCTATAATGGTGGTCTTTGCCAGATGGATTTAAACATTTCATTTGATGAACTTACAATGACTGACGGTTATAGCTTTTGGCTTTTGGTAGCCTGTTGATTACAGGACTGTCATCTGGGTCTACGCTGCCAAGGTGTTCTTGAGAGCAAGACAGTTTATTCTCCTGAAGGCTCTAGTTCTGTCCCGTATATGACCCTGACCTTTTACCCCCTGTGGTAACGATGGTATGAAAAAAGAGTGGGAAATTACCCCCCTAGGGATCAATACATTTTTTTTTAAATATTTTATTTCAAAGTGGGGGCTATCAGGATATACAGTAAAACGTTTCCATACATCCTATATAGGAAGCACAATGACACCAACAACCCACATCAACCCACAACATCTTCATCCCCAAGAACCTCATGATGAGAACAAACACAAATTGCGAGTAAAATCTAATTTGCTGCATAAGGCTGGCTTCCACTCAACTTCAGTCTCTGGGCTTAATGGTTGTAGTTGTCATCAGTTAACAGATTCATAAAAGTTTTAAATTATAAACCTTTCTTTTTGAGGTTTTAGCCATAGCTTAACTGAAAATCGCTGCTCCCTTCTGAGCTTCATCAAAGTGTGTTTGAATGAACTTAAATCAAATCTTCAAAGAAGAGATCCCTGTTTGATCGGAGAAGATAAGGCGGGTTCATATGGCTGTGTGCTGGGTATTAAACGTCTTCCCTATGGGGTGGGTTTCTGGCTGTTATCGCTTCCTGTTTGTTGTCACGACTGTGTCGATCAAGACAGCAAAGAGTGAAACTGACGCCCGACGGGGAGAGCGCACTGTGCGGTGCAGGGCGATGTGAGGACCGGGGCGCTTAAACCTTTTATCTTTGTATTTGAGGAATGGAATGGCCGCTTCGGCGATAACGGCATTGGTGTATCCACGACTCCACTATAGCTCATAAAGAATATTCCCGAGGAAAACGTTGTTTGCATTATAGGCTGAAGAAGAATTGAGTTGAGGGGGGACACTGCTCTGTACTGCCGCTTGCCGCTGCGCGCAATCACAGCTCCAGGATCAGCGTGGAGAGTCGGTGCGCTGTGGCAGAGAGAATCCAGCCTCCTCCTCATCTTTAAGCAGTCAGTGCTGCTCTCTCTCCATGCCTCCCAGCCTCAGCTACCGGACGTCATTTGCGGGATTCACTTGACATGACAGCGCTGTAATCCAGCCTGCCTTTTTCTCTCTTTCCCTATTCTTATGCTTTACATCTAGGGCAAGAAAATAGGAAAAGCCCACGCGAGAAACAATATAAGTTTTTCGCGCGTGTGTGTCGCACTGGAGGGGAGGAAGCGATGGCAGCCCCGGTGAAAGCAGCGTCGGTTCTCCTGGTTCTCACCGTGGCAAGTGAGTAATCCTTTCCAAATCATCCCGCAACGGGCTGGGACAAGGGGGGCTTGTACATTACACGGGGCTTAAACCACACACACAGACACACAGGTACACACACACACCCACACACTCTCGGGCTTTTCGTTGTAAAGTATAGCCTCAGTCACTCTCTGACTGTGCATGCCAATTAATAGAACAGGTCACGGGAGTCCCTCTTACTCAATGTTAGAAATGTCATCTCATCTCCCATGTGTTTTGCGGCTATACAACTTCTCCTCCTATGTGGGCTGCAGCAGCGGGACGCTCCCTGCTGTAAGCATTTAACATTTGCTTTGGGGAAATGTTTTAAGTCACATTTTTGACTTGACAGACTTGGCACGTGATACCGGAAAGCAGGCCGGTGGGGAAAAAAATAGTGGCATTTCCTTGCGTCGGACAGTTCAGCACGTGATTTCTCAGCACGCACGTCGCAATTAACTCACTTGCTCTTTCTTGTAGACTACACAACAAACCCAAGGAGTCATACTTTACTCGCTTTAAACGCGAATGAGGGTGCTGTTTTAGGGGGGGTACGTGGCTTTTTCACTAGTCCGACTCATTGTCTCTATAATGTAAGCGAAAAATCCAATAATAATTTGGCAATGCGGTGTTCTCAGGACTCACTAATCAGTTGGACGATTTGGCTGCGGTCCACCTGATGAAATCTCATAATGGTGTACCGTGGCCCTCCCGGACTGTGCCTAATGGCCCTTTGGTGTGTGCCAAGGCCATCTTGTAATAATGACAGAGAACTAAATGGACCGCCTCTTTACAGACAACCTTAACTGAGTGCCCCTCTATCAGATGATGTACGGCTGAGACGGCCTTCCTAATTTGTTTTTGTAAAGTTGAAGCAACCTGTGTGTGGTCGATGCAGGGGAATCCCATTCAGGAGCTGTCCATGGTGCTGAAATGCGATCTCAACCTGTGAGTGCAGGGGCAAACCCCAGCTATTACACCCATTGTGTCCGTGGCCTCATTTCTTCCATTAGAATAACAACATTATGGAGGTAGCCAACATAAATATGAAAACACGAATATGTCGTTAATGTTAGTTGTATTTCTAATAAAAGCCTAAATGCTTGAATGACCCAGTCCGTTCAATAGAAAGTCAGTGTCATTTGAGGAGAAATCTTTGCAACTTTGGAAAAAAAAGTGGGTAATTACTGCCTAGAAGAACATCTCTATATGTATGAGTTAGACGTGTTAGTATACAGTATGTCACTAAAACAGTACAAACGTGAAGATCATTGTTTTTTTTACCTGTTACCTTTCTTTACTTTGTTGTTAGTTTGCTTGCCATTATGACCTTCAACTCTCCTTCCTTTCATCCCCTTTCTCAGAATTACAGTATCTTATACTGTACATTGTCATTCAAATCTTGTATCTCCAATAGTACAAACTCTTTAGGCCAGTTTAAGCCTAGTCCTGGACTAAGTGGAATTCGGAATGGAGATTGTACATGAAAGTACAATTTAGTCCAGGACTATTATAGGCTTAATCCATGTCTGTGACACTGGCCCATTGTGTTAATTCAAGTTTAGTCAATTTACACAAGGAACATTGAAATGTGTCTTTTCCCCTCAAGTTTTCCACTTCGGAGGGGGTCAGAGTGCAGGGTCAACCATACAGCAGTGCCCCGGAGCAGTTTGGGGTTAAGTGCCTTGCTCAAGGACGCAATGGTAAAGATGGTGGGCACCGTAGATGTTATACCAGCCACCATAGTGTTACAAATAACACCTTCTTGTCCGTTGCCAGGGATCGAACCAGCGACCTCACGGTTACTGGTCGGCCCCCTTTCCTCTTGGCCATCCTACCACCTAAAGGAAAGGTGTCCAATAGTTCCCGCATTATTCTCCTTCTTTCCCTTCATTCCCTTTCCCTGACCTCTTTATTCCAATCCTTTGTTTTCTTCTAACAGATACGACTTGGCCTCTCCTCTGTGACTCTTTCCGTCACCTGCGCTCTTTCTGCATGACTGTGTCTCTGTCGCTCTTCTCAAACTTCACCTTGGCTGCTGCAGTGACACGACTTAATCCAGGCGGCTACTTTGCTTCCCTCTCTCTCTCTCTCTTTCTCTCTCTCTCTCTCTCTCTCTCGCGTGGTGCCACTTGCCTGCACGCCACATTTGTGTCTCTATTATCTTGTATTTTGTTACACCCCTTTTACGTCTTATTCCGTGACCCATCTGAGGTCAGTTCTCTCTGTCCTCTCTGGTGCTCTCTGTCTCAGCTGCGTAGTAAACGTGCTAATGTGTGCTACTGCTTTAACACTGGATGTTTTGATCATTAGAAGCTTGCACAATGCCTAAAGAAGCGCAAGAGGATAGCGTGAGATTCCCCCCTCACACATATCTAACTCTGCTTCTTTGTAGCCCCTGGGTGAAACTTTATATATAGGGGGCGGGCAGAAATATCCATCTCTGAATTTTTATCCTGGGGTTATTCTATGGCTGTTTTGATTCTCACAAGTTTAAAAAAGTGCTCTCTCCTAACATCATAAGTGCGCTCGGTCGAAAGGGGGCCCAGCATGAGTGAGGCAACATTTCGTAGTAAACTATTATTCACTGCGTTGGCACACTTGTTTGAGGTGTTGCTCTTTGGAGGAGAGAAACAGGGAATATGAAGAAAGATATGTAATAAAGAGCTGCTTCAGGTGCATTGCGAGGAAAGTGGTGCAAACTTAGAGCTAGTGTGTAACCTTTTCATATAATTAAATGTCGGTTACATTCAAATTATTGCACAAACGAGTTGACACAAAGTTGATTAAGCATATCAGCTCCACACAACTCTCTGTATTTCTCAGTATGGCAGCATTTTACAAACTGTTGTCGCCCCCCAAAACTGGCCCAGGAGCTCAGGAAAAATCCCTTAAAGCGCCCAAGAAATGTTTCATTTGTTGATCTTACTGCTAAGAAAAAACCTGGACGTACAGCAGAAGGAATACAATCCACATGCGATCACCGAAAGATTACCTCATGTTGACGTGTCAACAGTATCATGGTAATTACTCAGAATTCCTCATGGGGGCAACAGAAGTAACGTACTATTGCTGTTAGCAGCTTACATGCTAATGTTACACGGAGAAACAAAAGAAAGACTCTTTTCATTCTGCTTTTTTCTCTCTTCTGGCCCTGACCTGCACACGTTCCCATCACTGCTGAGAAAGTTGAGCGAAGCAGGGCTGACAGACACAAGGGAAAGGCGGTGACAGATATAAAAATATCTATATAGTAAAAGCTGTTTTTATATTCACAAACAGGAAGGACTGTGTGTGCGATACTAATGGTATCGAGGGAATACAAAGCATCAGATCCATGTAATACTAAAAATAATCTAAAACTAAAATCTCTCAGGCTGCAGATGAGCTAAGAGCTACATTGTGGAATATCTCGACCACGTGGCCGCGACTGCATCTGAATGACACATGGGGTGTTGTTTATACCGTGACTTATAGGCGCAGTGTGCTGAGCCAAGCCAACGACAGCTGAAGCCCAAATAGTTTTGGGCTCAGAAAGGCATTGAATTATTCACTATAAACTAAAAAAGAAAGCAACACGATTCAGAATTTTTATGCTTTTTTGTCTGTGTGCAATGCTCCTACGACACAGCCTGTCAATCCATCTGCATTGCCCCCCCCCCCATCCCCACCCTCGAACAAACCTTCAACAACAGCACCACTGTGTCTGAAGGTTTGATTTTCTTTTTTCATGATTTACTGGTCCTGTGTGCTGATATGGAGACCATGTGTTGTTGACTTGATCTAGTTGAGAGTAAGTCTCAAAGAATATTCTCTGATTGTAGGCGAGACTCTACTTGTGCTTGTGAGATGATGGCATTTTTATTTTAGCGGCGATGAATTATTGAGGTGAGGAGAGTGCAGCGAGGCGGGCGGGAGTGTGTGTGCGCGTGTGTGCATATATGTGTGATGAGACCTGCTGGTAGACTCCTTAATGCTCCTTCTCTGCTTACATAGACCTCATACACATCTCATTTTAGCCTCATCTACTGTTTAAGCATTAATTTTCAACCCCCCCCCCCCTCCTTACGTAGCCTTGTGTTTCTCCAACATCCCCCCAGTCCTTTCCACCAGTCTCAGGAAGTTTGTCTTTCACAGTTTGGTATTGCTTGTGTGTGCTGGGTTTATTTTTATGCTGTCCTCATCACCCTTACTTTTTTTGGAGACAATATGACATCTACTATTTCTCTCAGGAATAAATCAGAGAGCACCTAGAGCCTAAAGCTGAAGCCTCGACAGCAAAGACCACTTTGCAGGTCAACATATTACACAGATGCATATTTAAAATATAAATTGGGATTATTTATGCAATCCCTCAATTAATCGATTTAGCTCATAACTCTTATTCCTAGCATGTGTTCAGTAAATTCAATGTATGTGTTAGTTATGAGTCGAGCACCAAAAACACCAGATCCTTCGTTTTGCATGATGCAAGGTGACCTTCCCAGCCTAGTTAATGCCTACGTCTATCTCTTCATACACAAGCCCGATGGTGAGGCAGGCTTTCTGCTGTACATTTTCAGTTTCCAATACCAGTCACTTTTTTCAGAGTTGACTCTAAGACATAATACAAATTTGGTCAAAGTCTGAGTAGTAACGTTCACCTCAATATGAGCAAACTGGATTTCATGTGTGTGATCAGTGGAGCGCCACTTCAAGTGAAGCCTATTGGTAATACTCGTCCATTATAGAACAGAATAATGATTGTAGTTCAACAAGATACTTAACAGGTCCCTGACGTTTTGATGGCCCCTCCTCTGTTTGTGGCTGCATTGTGGTTTAACAGCTTTTACTTTATATGAGACTTTAAATTACCAAAGCACAGTGTCAGCGAGGAATACAGCTGGAAAGCAAACAGCAAGCTGCACATACAGAAAAGTGTGGTCTCAACTCCCAGGCCGCCAACATCTTATAATAACACCAGTTGCTTTTAATCAGTACACAAAATACAACTAAAACCCTGCCATCCTTGCATATGAACCATGCATTGCTGTTAAGCTGTGATGGCGTCCAGCAAACCTCTGAGTCACTGTGATTACCCATGAATCATCACCATAATTCGCCATGATCCTATTTCCTTTTATCAGATGATTGTTCCAATCTGGTGATTGTGTTGTCTCACACTCCCTGCTGTTTGTGTGTGTGTGTGTGTGTGTGTGTGTGTCTCCATCTCCCCCTATCTGTCTTATCCTGACAGAAAGAGCTTTATTGTTTTTTCAGAAGCCCTCTCAAGACATTTACCCCTGAGGTTCAGTGTCATGTCACAGTTGCTCAAATGATAGCCTCTTCAGAAGGAGGCTTGCTTTACTGGAGGTTAATGTACACTGACCAAGTGTAGAGCATATCTGTCCTTCCTGCACCTGCCTTACAATCTCAGTGCCTCTGCTCCTCACTTTGATCCTGACACAACTCATTTTTATCTTAAATGTATACTGATATACGACGGCTGGCAGCATTGTTGAAAAACAGTGCAAGTAATGTGCCAACAATATATAGTAGTCCGAAGCTACTAACTGTATACTTCTGAGATGACAAGTATATTGCTGATCTCAGTTCAGATCTCAGTTCAGAAGTACTTGCACAGCTGATTCAATATGATTGGTTGAATGTATCACACTACTGTATATACAGCCTATATTTTTTTATCCTTTTTTTTTTTACTGAAATGATGTTCTCTTTGCAGCTGAAAATCAAACCTGGCCATACAGCTGTCATATGCTAGGCTAGGCTAGTGTACAACTCAGCACCATTAAAGGCAGTCAGGGGATGAAAACCAGTGCCAAGACTATACTGTTCAGCTCTTTATTTGTTGTTACATCAGAAGGCAGTTATTTTCCTCATATCTTTTGTTGGTTCAAGTTGAATTTTTCCCTTGCCGAAAAAGTGCAGACTACAATTTTGCCCTTGCTCACTGTATTCTGGAGAGGTCACCTCAAGCAAGGCTATGTAACAGAGGACTGACATTTTTCTCTCCCATTAACTAAAGACTCAAAGCAAACAATTATTGTTTCCAGATGTACATGGGTCTCATATGGAGGAAACTTAATGACCTAAATATCAATCAATCAATCAATAAATAAATAAATACAGGAATAAATAAATTGAATCATAAATAAATAAATAATATTTTTATTTTTAAATAAATAGAGAAATAAATAAATACATAAATAAAAATGAATAAAAGTTGATATTTAAAGAGGACATACATTAATAAATACATTTTTAAATGTCTGGAGAAAGCTGAAGTTTCAAGTCTGAACTGAATAAGACTTTTGGATTGTGATGGAAATGAATGCTGTGTTTTTGTGTGTGTATATATATATATATACTGTATATAATACATACAACATTTATTTCCATCACAGGATGACCGGCATAATTGTTTTATTTAAACTACTATGACGTGATTGAACAGTCTCGTCTTATTCAGTGAACTGGAAAAAAATTGTGGAGGTGCTCGTGCCACAAATCACCAAGTCATGCGGATCTTAAATGGGAGCAGGTGTGCGTGTAAGTTTGGTGGTCCGGTCACGAAAGCTACCAGGACGAAGCTGGACGGGGGGAGAAACGAAAGAAAAATACAAATCACTGGAAAACTGTTCAGCTGAACACATAGGGCCAGTCAACATTTCTGTTACTTTTAAGGCTTTCTGGTGTCTTGTTCATGGTCCTGAGATAACTAATAATAAGATCAAGCATGATAATCATACTTTATGAAAGATACTTTTTGAAGATGGAGGCTTGTTGTTCTCTCTGAGATATTTTAAATTCTTATTTAATCCTCTCTCTCTCTTAACTTTTCTTGTCACCCTCTAGTTTATACTGTTCAGGAAGTAGGAAAGCCACAGCTAATGGTCATGCAAAGCAAAGCTTATTTATGAAGCACAAACAAGGAGTTACAAAAGCCAGACAAACAACAGACTTACATTTTTTTTAAGAAAACAGGAAAGAACAGGTACAAGACAAAACAAGAGAAAAAGCTTTCAAATGCAAGATAACTTGAGGTAAAGTGCCTCTTGGCTTGTACAGGAGCACAGGAGAAAAAATGTATTTAGATTGCAGACGACAGGTACACAAGAACTAGGTCTCCATATCCCATATCCCATCTTCATTTTTTAGGTTTTTCAGCAGAAGGACAGTGAATATGCAAATATTAAATAGCTTGGAATTAGATCCTTTGTTAAAGTACCTTTTAATAGAGGGCAGGGATGTCTTCAAATAAAAAAGCCAAAACAAGGGACCCTTTTCTTTCAAAAAATTAAACCATCTGAAAGTTTGGCAATGTCCGTGTATTAAACTAACCATTATCACTGAAGCTCTGTGACCTAGTCAAACATTTTTATTTGTTGATTACAAGTGTGAAATAAGCCATACTGTGTTTGTTTGTGTGGGTGTCCTCTGAGGGGGGTGTTGAAATATCAGTCCCCAAAGACTTAAGTGAGTATGTGTGTGTGTGTATGTGTGTGTGTGTGTGTGTTTATGTTTACGTGTATCAGTTCCAAAGGCACTCATTGTTGTCATTGAATGCAGACTTCATGCATTGTTACCCTCATTACACACTCATTACATCTGGTGACACGCAGCATGCTACAGTGCTGCAGCAACTAATTGGCGAGCCCGCATAGCACGAGATTTAAACATCGCTTCACCAACTACTGCTGCGGGCATGTTTGTGTCTGTGTGACGTGTACATTTTTGTTTTCGTGTTATTATGGGTTTCCTCATTATGATGGCATTTAGCTAAACTGATGATCAACACGATGTAAGCAATGATCAGCGAGCTGACTAAGAAGCCAGTTGAGATCATTTTGTTATTTGGTGTCAGTTTGTCCGAGGACTTGATAAACTGTTGTGAGGCACCTTCAACTCACCATGTTCCCGGATGCTGTATCTCAACCTAATCACTCCACTGAGAGGATATATTTATGGAAGTCAAAGAATGTTTTAAAGCATTTGTTCAGGGCTGTAGTTTGACATGTTTCACAAGGTGTCCAACAATGAGATGTTTGAGATGTCAACCCTAAACCTCACATGGTACATGGTCAGCCACCCCTGGGTTGGACTAATGGAAACTGAAACCTGGATTCAGCTTTTAAACGTATTCTCATCTGGTGTGCATTCTCTCACTTGAGCACAAACATGTATATGATAGTATTTATTACAGAAACTGATCTGCTTTTACTTTATGTTTGTGTGTGTGTGTGTGTGCGTGTGTGTGTGTGCGTGCGTGTGTGTGTGTGTGTGTGTGTATGTGTGTAGCTGCCTTTTGTGCGGAGGTGGAGGAGCGGCTGGTTAGTCACCTGTTGTCACCGGAGCGCTACAACAAGCTGATCAGACCAGCTGTCAACAACAGCCAACAGGTCACCATTTACATCCAGGTGTCCCTAGCACAGCTGATCAACGTGGTAAGGAAATACACACACACACACACACACACACACACACACACACACACACACACACACACACACACACACACACACACACACACACACACACACACACACACAAACAAACTCACACACACAAACTCACACACACAAGTCTAAATCCATATATGCTTTTATCATAGAGGCATGTGCTATTATTTTCAGTTAATTCAAGAACACAGATGGGGATGTTTTTTTTCTTCTAGCTTTCCACAAACCCTTTACCTTTCTGTGTTTCAGAACGAAAGGGAGCAGATCATGACCACAAACTGTTGGCTCAGTCAGGTTTGTGTCCAACTTGTCCTCCTGCCCTTTGTGTTTGTTTGCATGGGACCACCCTATCTCCATGCACTACCTTAAAATAAATGCCTTGTGTACATTTCCACAAACGCACATACACACCATCACATATCTGGGTTTTAGCTGGAAAGGCTCTTAAAGGGACATGTTCAAAATGCATGCCATTGGGACTAAACTTTTTTCCACAAACTGATATGTTTATGTATGTTTCCTGTTGTCTTTTATTTTGTAACCGGAATCGGATTTCATGTGTTTTCCTTTTTGCTTGCACACAATTTTTAAAGTATCTATTTATTTTTCTGTGTGTGAATGTGTCTTTTGAATTGATTGATATCCTTGTGTGTGTGTGTGTGTGTGTGTGTGTGTGTGTGTTCACTTTCTCATCAGGTATGGAATGACTACAGATTAATGTGGGACCCTGAGGAGTACATGGGAATCAAGAAAATCCGGCTCCCGTCACAACACATCTGGCTGCCAGACATCGTCCTCTACAACAAGTACGCCTTATATGTGAAAAAGACAGAATGAGTTGAGTGTGTTTGTGTGTGCGTGTGTGTGTCCAAACTAAAAAAGCAAGATTTTCCTGAAAAGTTTCTCTCATCCTCTTTTCGCTTCTATGCTCTCACCCCTCCCTTTTTATCCCACTTATCACCCCTTTTAGGATGAGCAGTGCACACCAAAATATTTAATGAACACAGTCCAGACAGGGTGTTTTCAGGGTGAAAGCTAACTATCAGGAGCAATTTAGGATTCAGTGATGTCAGGTTGGTGAACAGATTTGCAAATGCAGGATACAGAAACTTTTAAATATCTGAAAGTCAATTCCAACATAGCTCCATTTCATAGCCTTTAAAAATCAATGTGGATGTTGTCATAAGGAGAAATAAGCCCCTCTCTGCCTATATCCACTGGAGTGTAAGCAGACAGCCACAAACAGTCACCTCATCTGTCCGCATATAGGTCAACACCTGGGTCTTTTTTTCCATCTGCAAAGTTTTGTAACAGTCAACTTTCATCATAAAATATAATTAATAATGTATTGCTTTGTTGTCTCAAATGACTCAAAAATTTACTTTTGGGTTTAATTTATCTATCTATCTATCTATCTATCTATCTATCTATCTATCTATCTATCTATCTATCTATCTATCTATCTATCTATCTATCTATCTATCTATCTATCTATCTATCTATCTATCTATCTATCTATCTATCTGTCTGTCTGTCTGTCTGTCTGTCTGTCTGTCTGTCTGTCTGTCTGTCTGTCTGTCTGTCTGTCTGTCTGTCTGTCTGTCTGTCTGTCTGTCTGTCTGTCTGTCTGTCTGTCTGTCTGTCTGTCTGTCTGTCTGTCTGTCTGTCTGTCTGTCTGTCTGTCTGTCTGTCTGTCTGTCTGTCTGTCTGTCTATCTATCTATCTATCTATCTATCTATCTATCTATCTATCTATCTATCTATCTATCTATCTATCTATCTATGTATTCACAATAACTAGACATAATTTGGACATCAAGCTTTTACTTGAAATTATTTAAATTGGGTGCTGTGTCCATATTACTATGACTTGTGCTGAACAGCACTGTGGCCAGTGACAAGTGTGAGTTACAGTTTTTCTCAGTTGCTTTTGTGCTTTTCTCAGATCAGAATGAAAATTATCATAACTATTAGTTCAACCTCCGCAACATTTAGTCATTTGAGCACATCATAGTAGCAATTTCTCCTTCCTCTGAACAAATTGCAAATGCTTTTGGACATGTATCAGTTGCTTTCATACAATTCTCTGCTGTTTTATAACATTGTCATTTGCTTATGTCATGTCAGTCAAAATTAACTATACTTATGGATGCTGAATAGTTGTTCCCAATAAAACTAATAGTCTTCATTTCATTGCTTGAGTCATTACATACAAACTTGTTGAACTAGTTATCAAATTCTGTCAAGCAAATTTTATACCTTTTCTTTATCATATATACTTTCCTCACTGCATTGCAAGGGATAATATCCATTGTGATGTAGATGAAAATATGTGGCCAGACAGACAGGAACGTCTGGATGTGCCAGAATGATTTACCTATATATGTTCAGTTACAATATGTCCTGTTATATTGTTCACATTTGTGCACAGCTCTACCAAAAGGGTGTTTTTTATGTTTGTTCTAAATAAGTGACTGAAGTGTATTTTTCTTTTGCACAATGCTGTAGAATTGCAAAGAGCATATACAGTAAAAATGTGAAACATACGTATTCAGTGTCTTGCACTCACTTACTCCCCTAACTACAGCAATGTTTAACTTTACTGTAGTTTTCAAATGGCTGTACAAGTAGTGTATAGTGCTGTCTTGAGCATTTTCAGGTAGTGTCACCGAGTTCTGACCTTTTTTTTGCATTGGAAAACACTGAGAGAATAAACTGTCATAATGAAAACATGACAAAGCCATTTGACTATCTTGTTCATAAACGATGGTGTCAAGACTTCTCATTTTGATGACACTGGCAGTTTCATTGACATGAATACTTGCTTTTGAGGAACGACTATCCATTTTGAGCAAGTGACGTACTTTTGCAGGTTATCCACTAGGTTTTGCAGTTTGCACTAATTGTTTTGAGAAATGCACTAACTGCTGTGCAAATGTTGATAGTGATGTGAGAAAAGCACCAAAGCTTACTGTAATGCTAAACTACTGTTTACGTATGATCCGCTACCTGTCCGTAAAAAAATCCAGTGTAAATACACGGTCTAGGCTTTGTAAACTGGCATGTGTCTACTGTACTAGCTACTGTTGTTGGCCCCCTCTTTTGACATGCCAGTTTGATACAGGATTGTTTTTTTTCAGCGCAAACACAGAACAGATAGTCGATCATGAGGAGATATTCACTGATTTTGAACAACCGTTCTCCAGAATTGCTGACTCCACCTTTAAGTGCTATTATCAGTTTCTTGGGCCCCCTGATCTGGGGTCCCTCTAGGGACACTCCTGGGCAAAATGATGGGAGATGATCAGCACAACTTTACAACCTCAGGTTGAGTTCTCTGGCCAAGTGTGAGGAACCAGGGGTTGCTGTAGACAGGTGGGGCCTTTGCATTTTTGATTAGTCTGCATATTCACAGCAGCCCCAAAGCATTAGAGACCGGGTGTGATGGTTGGATTCCTGACGTACTTTATAATTGATAGGCCACTTATGTATAATGCATCAACTGTAGCCTTGGTGAGTTGAGGAAAAAAGTCATTCTCAGCAGATTTGAGGTGGGGTGTGGGGTCGATGGGCAGTTGTTGCTATGTTGCCGGGACGTGTCCCAGGTCGAGCCTGTCTCTTGAGATGAAAACATCGTTTAACTTTCAACCCAAATAACAGTTGCATGCTTCACCTCTGCAGGCACATGGTCAACAGTCATGAAATCATTTTCTCAACACGCCATCAAACAGTAGAGCAAACTTATTTACACTGATTCTGTTTTCAATCTCAATCTCATTTACACAAATTGGATGAACTAACTCAAGATTGTAATTGATTCAACCAATGAGTACATAGATTTCAACTTTTGGAGTACAGTATGTGTGTTTCTCATGAAATAAGGTTGAAGGTGGAGAATAACCTCAGTTACCAACACATGCTTCTTTCCCAATACCTGACACCTCCTTATAAGCTTAAAGGTAAATTGTTAATTTAAGTTCAATTTACTACCAATACAACACTCTTGAAAAAATTCACTACAAATGAGAGTCCTCTGTTAACAGTACTACAAGAGGAAGATTATCAGCAAAGTGTACTTTAAGAATACAAACACTTGGTTCTGCCGAAAAATGGCCACTGTGAGTGAAAAAGTTAGATGTTAATAATGATGCATCAGGTCTTAGGGGAAATCTCTTTTGGCGGAACAATTTATAGACAGCTGTGACAAAGAAACCCTCACTTACTGTATATTAAAACGTTGCATCTTGGATCAAGCGACAGGTTTGATATTTAACAATGTGTTGAACTAGTAACTCAAAATGACTAGTTGTGTACAAGCCCCAACCTCAGCAATTTTTTACCAGCATCCAATAAGGAAGTGACCACAACTGTAATAGCCCGGAAGTGCCACTGGGGGTGGTACCAAGACTGAGCAATTTTTCTTTGAGTCACTTGTTAGACAGGCCGTTTTCAAAGTCTTATTAAACCTATTTACAGCCTGGTCAACAACGCCATTTTAGTCTGTATGTTTAGGTCATATCTCCGTGACAACACTGAGGGGGGTGAATTTTTTTGGACCACGCTAGTTTTTATTCTTTTGGAGGTTAAAATGTATTCGCGCGATCTCTTGAGTGACAGCTCTCCGCCCGTGGTCCCTCACTTTGCCTCGGAGGTATACGTCAGCTATCTCCCTCCCCCCGACGTGAGGCGGAGTAAAAACCTCACAAAATGGCGACGCGCACAAACCAGGATTATTGAGTGCCGTGTGAATAACTGAGGTCAGCCCAGATGCTACATCCATATTATTTACTACTATCTATGGTTGTGTACATCCAGCACCGATTTCACATAACATAAATGATTTGAGAGCTACCTTAAAGAGCTAAAATCTTCACCAAATGCAAATTAATCTGACCGAGTGTCTCTGACCGAACTGCCAATATTTGTAAGACAGTACGTATATATTTTTTTGCATCCATCCATTTTATCATGTTTACGTATGGGTTGTGATTGTAGCACGCTAAATAAAGTAAAGTGAACCAGACTCCCTTCATCTGCCAACGGGCATCTTTAACAGATGGTTGTATGAATGCAAAGCAGATTATGATGGGCAATATATATGGAGATGGTAGAGATGTGCGTTTGAATGGATAAGAGATAGTCTTGAAATAAGATTTGCCATGAGTCTTTCAGTTATGTCCAGAAAGTTTCTCTTTATCTCTTTGACTTTATCTCTCTCCTTTCTTTTCCCTTGTTCCTCCTCTTAGTGCTGATGGGACGTATGAAGTCTCCTTCTACTCCAATGCTGTGGTCTCCAACAACGGGGAGGTGGCCTGGCTCCCACCAGCTATCTACAAGTCGGCCTGCAAAATAGAAGTGCGGGATTTCCCTTTTGACCAACAGAACTGCACCCTCAAGTTTCGCTCCTGGACCTATGACCACACGGAGATCGATCTCATCCTGCTCAGTGATTTCGCCTCGCGCGACGACTTCAAGCCCAGCGGTGAGTGGGACATCGTTTCACTGCCTGGACGCAAGAATGAAGATCCCAATGACATCAGGTACCTGGATATCACCTATGACTTTATTATCAAGAGGAAACCTCTGTTCTACACCATCAACCTGATCATTCCCTGCATCCTTATCACCTCGCTGGCTATTCTGGTGTTCTACCTCCCATCGGACTGTGGCGAGAAGATGACTCTCTGTATCTCTGTCCTTCTGGCCCTGACTGTGTTTTTACTCCTGATCTCAAAGATTGTGCCGCCCACCTCATTAGCAGTGCCTCTGATCGGGAAGTACCTGATGTTTGCAATGGTGCTGGTCACCTTCTCCATTGTCACCAGCGTTTGCGTGCTTAACGTGCACCACCGGTCCCCCAGTACGCACACCATGCCTCGTTGGGTCAAGCGTGTCTTCTTGTACCGGCTCCCCTCTTTCCTCTTCATGCGACGGCCCGGTAGCTCCAACATCCGTGAGAAGTTCCGGAAAAAACACCAGCAGCGATCGTACTCCGACCACAAGATGCGTGGTGCGGACGGAGGGCGTGGGAGTTCTGCAGGAATGGCAAATTCCTCCTCATCCTTCTTTGTGAACGAGGAGTCGGCCAAACGCTACGGCTGGAGGATCAGCGACTTGTCAGAGAACACAGACTTCAGGAAGAGGATGACCCTAAAGAGCGGCATCGACACGGAGGACGCGGTGGATGGAGTCCGCTACATCGCTGAGAAGATGAAGAGTGAAGATGATGATGAAGGGGTAGGTGTATCTGCATGTGTTGCCACGGTTTCCACTGAGCAGTACAGTTCGGTTAGGTAAAAGGCAGGGGGAGGGCGGGACAGGGACAGGTCTGAGCGTGTAGCAGCATGACCATACATGGAAAATCTGCTTTGTTCAATGTCACCCAATCCCAGAAACGGCAATGAAGTTTTGAGGCTGTGCACAGCCACCCCAGACAGTAAGCAGGGAATTTGCAAAATGCAGCACGCTTTAGAGGCTATTCAGCCGGTTGTGGATTTGTCATATATTACATTTTTACACATTTATGACTTTTATATCTATCTATCTAGAAAAACAATTATATTGGTTTGACGCCGGAACGGTAACCCTAGATCTGCCTTGCGTCTCCACTGCCGATAGTATCCTTACTATTGTGACAACATAGCAGTAGGACACAGTGTAGTTCGCCAATTAATTCATTAACGAGCACCTATTATGCTATTTTTCAGTCTAACTTTGGAACTGCAGTTTAGCCTCTCAGCAAAAGCGTTCTGTTTAGAGCCTAAACACAACTGCCCTTTGTTTGAGGGCAGTTGTGTTTAGGAACCCTGAGAATGACATTTGGGCGACTGTGGCTCAGGTGGTTAAGCGGGTTGGCCAATGATCCAAGGGTTGGCGGTTCGATCCCCGCTCTGCCACCTGTGTCATGGTTGTTGTGTCATTGGGCAAGACACTTCACCCACCTAGCCTCGTGTGAATGTGTATGACTGCTGTATGTTTGAGGTGGTGGTCGGAGGGCCGTAGGTGCTGAATGGCAGCCACTCTTCCGTCAGTCTGCCCCAGGGCAGCTGTGGCTACTATTGTAGTTTACCACCACCAGTGTGACTGTGTGTGAATGAATGGAACCTGGAACCCTGTAAAGCGTCTTTGAGTGCCTTGAAAAGCGCTATATAAATCCAATCCATTATTATTATTATTATTATTTGTGGTTCTGAAAGAATCATTTTGACACCTATTGAATGGGTTGCAATAAGATTTGGTAGAGATAACCATGATGTCCAGAGGATGAATCCTCCTGACTTGGTTGATGCCCTGTACTTTGCATCTAGCACCAAGACCAGATCAAAATCTTCAGTCTGGCTGAACATTTGGTACAAACATTCATGGCTCCCAGGTATTCATTTCCCTTAGCTCCATCATGTGGTTGGTTCACATGGACATGAAATGAATCAACAGTTGCTGGATGGATTAGCGTTCATTTGGGTACATACAGGTTTCCGCAGCATGAATTGTAATAATATTGGTCTTATCTTCTGTTATACTGTTGGACATCCCCTGACAAAGATCAAGCAGCATCATTTCAAACTTCTAATTTATCCACTACCTTGATTTACTACAAAATACAAACACAGCTAATGCCAGTCACTCAACTAAGGGCTTTGGTACTTATTACACTGTTTATCATTTTTTTATTGCACTAAAAATGTTTTACATAGGAGGCGATTCATTAGCTCTAAGTTCTAAACGGGCACCTTTGATGCCAGATTTATTACAATGTTACAAACAAGATTAATCGCTACATTGACATTGTCCAAAGGAGCTATCATGCAAAGTGTCTGCCGTCAGCGCAAATCCATCATTAGCTTTAATGCAGTGATTTATGAATTTGTACACCATCAGATGAACGATGCTGCTTGTTTTGGCCAATAAATCATTCAAATAAATATAAATAATGAGCTCTAGGGAGGAACGTAAACAGAACATTTGCACAATGTATAATCTTACCTCTCTCCACAGATCATTGAAGACTGGAAGTACGTGGCCATGGTTATCGACCGGCTCTTCCTGTGGATCTTTGTGTTTGTGTGTGTGGTCGGTACGCTGGGCCTGTTCATGCAGCCTCTGTTCCAGAGTTACAACACTCCCATTGTTGATGACGTGGAACGAAACTGAATTCTGATAGCTGAACTTTGACCTCAACACGACCCAGACGTAAACTTTAAGTCCCCCTTCCCCAAGAAACGGAGCTCTGACAAAATGTTTCAACATATGGACTCGTCCGCCTTGCACCACACGCTCACTGGGAAAATGCTAATTATGCACTTTAGCCCACTTTCATCACCTGCTCCCTTCTTTGCTTCCACACTTTTCCCTCTCATCCTCCATGTGTCCTGCCATCCTTTGCTACAACCATCTGCCATTCACAGAGGAACTGGAATCTTATTTATTTTTCTGTTAACTTGATGGATAATTCTCGTTCATAACAACTCGGGTAACATTTTCATAGTTTTCGGCATAATTCAGTAGACTAATGGTGGTGATTATAGTGCTCTGGAGATGTGGGAATGGAATAAATAGCTGGCTGTGAACCAGGTTTTTGTCAAGGTTATGGGATCAAGTAATATCAAATTGCAGTTTTCCAAGGAGTGATGTGCAGCTTAATTTAAAAAATAAGAACTTTTTAGACCAAAATAATCAAATTGAAATTGTGTTGACCCATAGCACTGTTCGAAAAGGTTTACCTGGCCAACTTCAACTCAAGATTTTTTGTTTTTGTTCATAGCAACTCTTTTCTTCCATCATATGTCTCTTTTTTTAATCAAATTATATATGCTCTAATGTGGTGTTATAGGAGCTGGCATGTATAGCAATGCACTGTTATGAGTTTTTATTTTTATTACTTAAGGAGAGACACAGCCCCAAAGATAAACAAAGCCACATAAACTCACATATCCTGAAGAGAAGATGCATCTCTTCTGTGTAGATACATAGAAGAAGATTACCTCCCTGTGTCGTTTTTGTGTGTGCCAATAGCACACATGCCGTATGAATCTATTATATTTGCCTTGAAAATGAGAGCGAGAGGGGTCACACAACATCAAACTGTTGGACTGCTCATATCATTTCTGGATTTGCGTGTGAGGGTGAGTCCAGCCTGTAAATTTTACCCTCACACACACACTCCAGTGTGTGGACTCAAATCTAAGAAAAGCTGCTATTGGGATGTCTTTATTTAAATTAAGGGACTGGCGTTACAAAAGTGGAAAAGAAAACAAAAAAACTAAACTTAAAACCAATGGCCATTAGGTTGTTGTTGCTCACCATGCTTCTTTTAAAGGTACGGTACACTGGGTTCATCCAAGCAGTGATCGTCAGCATCCATCACCAAGGAAACCAGCAGCAATAACAATAAATGTACAGTATTTTCTATACACTGATCCTTTGGGAATATTAGCCAAAACAGTCTGGCTTTTCACTTGCTTTCACCTTCCATCATACCGCTTGCTTGATAATCGCAGTCTGTTCAGTCAGAGACATTACTTGAATCTGTGTCCGGTTGCCATTTTCTAGGAGAAAAGGTGCGGCTATTATAACTCTGTCACCATCATAACTCACTCATCTGCCACTGCTACCAACGCTAGCCAAGGAAAAGGTGTACTGTACTAATCCAGCTGTATACATTTATACCATCTTTGCTTTTATTTGAGTCTCATGGATGGAATGAACATACTTTTTATTTTTATCTTCCCACTGGCCAGTCATGTTGTGTGACATGTTTGCGTTTTGTCTGCAAGCCAATCGACAATAAATGCTGAGAGAAAGGACTGAGATGGGAGCTGATGTCTTGCTCATTAGATCAATAAAGGGAAATGAAAGCTACAAGCAGGTCTGTTGTTTCAAAACCATGTTATTAAGTCAGTTCATCCTGCAGTCTTACATTCATTCATTATAAACATGTATTGCTATATTTATGTTTTTTTATATTAAGGTATTATTACACAGTCTCTCCTCTAGCTCTCCACTGTTTATTTTGGAGGGTGTCTTACTGCTTATTTTAGTATCACCAGTCGGGAGTGAAAGCTTTAATGTCCCTACAGCTGTTTTTCTCCCACCTCACTTATTATAGCCACATGATTCAACACTAGGCACGGTCTCTGGGCAGTTAGCTATTTGGACAGAAGTATCTGCAGTGTGTGTGCTCTTTGTGCATGTGTGTGAACTGTCCACGGCCGGGGCAAAATGTTACCCAGCTGACTAAGGCTTCATTAGACAGTCTCGTAACCCTGGGGTTTGCAACTTCGCCTTCTGTTAGCTTAAGATGGCAGCGAGGCGGGATGACTGCTAAAGGGACACAGCCTGTGAGGGAATCCACACATAATAGCAAATCTTGAATATTCGCTTTATCAGATGGCTCCTGCTTCACATGAAGACAGGTATCGTTTGGCTACGTGCCCCTGGCAATCACATTTAGAATGTTCACTAACTTTAAGTTACAGTTTGCAGCTTAAACAAACTCTCAAACAGTTGCAGCATGAAGTGCAATTCTTAAATGACAGTTTCCATAAGTGTCTGACACAGGGATGTTCTAGGTCCCTGATTATTTGTTTTCCCATTACACAAAAGTGCACAAGCTTCTGTTTTCCAGTGTACTGCTGATGCTGAACTACAGCATTCATTATTTCCCAGTTAACATCATATCAGTCACACGCACACGCACACACACGCACACGCACACACACACACACACACACACACACGCACACACACACACACACACACACATTGAGAGGGACAACAATGACATAATCCCATATTCGAGACAGCCAGAGTTGGGTTCAGCAATTATAGCTCATAAATTAGATTCTTGACATCTCCATCAATTTCCATTCAGAGAGAGTCAACGCCACAAGAGTGCAATGACATTATTCAGGTTTATAAATATCATACACATATGTACAAAACATACATATAGACTTACAGTAAAGCAAGTTATTCAAAACCTGTGAATTATTTTTTTGTTCTGATATCCTTTCTTTGGTATTTAAAGTAAGATGATTTCATGTTTGTTTTGCTTGTTAAACGTGTTATAGGTGAATGATTTAAGAATGTATTCAAATTCAGCAGTGCACACAAATTACGTCACAATACCCATAGGTCTTTCCGCACACTGTTCACTCCACATAGAGTCAGTGACCAAAACAAATGACATTTAAATACAATGAGTGAATGTTTGTTTGCATGTGTGTACGTCCATTTAGCTGTGTTTACCACTTCTTCAAAGATGACTGCAGGACCGGGCCCATTCTTCAAGAGTACAACATTGAGAGAGAGAGAGGGAAGAGAGAGAGTTGGTCTCCAGGTCTCCAGGTCTGACCACGAAGCGTGACGGAGGAGATAAAACTGGAGCGGGTGAGGGAGGAGGGTCACAAGCAGGGAGAGAGAGAGAGAGAGAGAGAGAGAGGGCCATGATAGAGGGAGACAGGGATGATAGAGGTCGCTCGTAAACAACAAACGCAGGACCTCTGCAGTCTGTTGGGCCATCAGAGGCGAAGAAATTAAAGACCACTTCACGCTTCACAATCGATAAGCATTTATTCTTCTGTGCAAAACAAAACCAAAAACATGTAGACATATGAGCATCGTGCAAACATACATACACACACACACACACACACACACACACACACACACACACACACACACACACACAAGGCATCTCAGGCATGCATGCAGTCACACGCAATACAAATATGAATTTTCTTTAAAAACAGAACCAAAATATTTTTTTAGTAAATGTTTGAGAGGTTTAACTGTAGTGTATTCTTAACAGTACATACTTCGAAAGAGGTAGGAACTAAGATGTAATCAGCAGGTCAAAGGCCATTTAAACAACACACACACACACACACACACACACACACACACACACACACACACACACACACACACACGCCACAGCTCACAGCTCACAGCTCTGTGTGCACAAACACGTTTCTATTCTCTTCTGCTCTGTCGTCTCCTCTCTGTTGTCATCAGGCCCTGCGGTGCAGTATGGGGAATGTCAGCGGTTTGATCTGTTCCCTGTTAGTCTGCCGTTGCCCTCCGTCTTCCCCATTATCTCCCGCAGGACATTCCTTTAGGATTTATACCTGCCATTTCAGCTGTGTGGTCAATATTTATGAACTACATCACTGCATAACAGAATGTGTAGCTGCCGTGCAGTTGAGCGAGTTGGCCTATCGATCCCCTTCCTCAGAGCCTCTAAGCTTTTTGGGGACAGGCACAGAGCTCTGAACTTTACAAGGACTTTCAAACTGGGCTCAGAGGATCCCTTAATGTCCCTGCTGGAGCAATAAATATCTCATTGAGTCTGTTACCTACTGGCAGATCAGGGAGCCTGATGATGCTGCTGCTGCTGCTGCTGCTGACTAGTGGTCAAAAGAGACACTGCAGAGTTCTGTCCCTACTTTACCATTACAACTAATCATAACAGAAGATCAAGTACATATTTCTGATAACTTTGGAAAATGGTGAAGTACATTCTGGGAATGATGATGAAGATACAAAGTACATGTTGGTTATGTATCATTTCTGCATATCTCTTTTGTTGCAAAGTAAAGCAGATTTAGATATTGTCTTTAAAGTGGAGATCCTCATTTAACTTGTTTTTGGCATTAAGGCATCATCTAAGTGAACCTGCTTATGGTAAGGAACCAAAGTAAGGCCATAATAATTAGACTTTTATAGGCAATGTAATACCTAATTTGGAAATGTAACCCCTACTGAACTGCTTACATGTACAGTATATGTGGGTTGAATTCCACTCTCAAACGATAAAGGCCACACATTTAAGGTCAGAATTAAGTCTTGGATCGTGTGACAGAAGATAACCCATTTTGAGTGTGATTGGTTTAATTCGCGCTCTATTGATTATCCATTCAACTTCACTCATTGAATTAAGCAACTTTAATGTGTTCAGATATTTTTTTATGGATACATTAAAAGTTGTATCTGGATGTGTAAAGTAACACAACATAAAGATTGGTTAGTGGTCCACATATTTTGTTACCGACTAAATCACTGTGATTCTAACACACAGAACATGTTACAATACTGTGTAATAGGGTCCTTATGAGGAAAGGATGACATATGCCGTTTGGGGACTTGCCATAAAGTCATCAATGAGGAATATTACCCAAATTAACCAAACACATATTAAACTGACTAAAAATAACTAGAAGCTAAGAAAAACAGATAATTTGTGACGGCTTGGACAATCGTATGGATTTCATCTTGGGACAAACATGAGTAGACAAGTGCATTTGAGCCCTTAGGTTGATGCCACTTCATGAAAATGACACTGCTGGTTATTCAGAGAACAACACGGACAGAGAGAACGAAAAAAAAAAAACACAAAGCAGAATGGAGTTGCAACATAATTTCAAACAAACTCATACTTTTGTATATCGTGTGTGCAAGTTGTACGAGATGTATGTATGTGAGATAACATGAGAGTTAGAGTGACAGGACGGGTCTGTGGGGGGAAAAAACACAGCATGGAGAAATGGCAGTTTAATTAGCAGCAATAGCTTCAATGAGATAACAGTGATTGAAGCGGTGAAGGGGAATTAATTAGTTTACTGGTAGCTGCAGCCAGCCACTGTTTGGGCCGGGCAGAATGCATGTGGTGGACACTGGATGGATGGAAAACATGAAGTAACCTTATACTGTGGTGTTAATGAGTATGGAGTGAGAGGGAGAAGGAGAAGGAGGAGGAGGAGGAGGAGGGAGCAGTGAGGATATGGATGCTGGAGGCTGGAGCGCGCGGGGTCACAGAGGGCTGAGGAACAGGACCAGCTGCGGGAGAGAAGAGGATGCTGGGAGCTTTTTTAAGGCAGTGGAGTGGTGGGATTAGCCGGAGCTGTCTGGATGGAGTTAAAGGGTGAGGAAAGAGAGATGAACAGGAGGTCAGGAGCACGCAGTTATTAACTTGGACATTAAGTTTGAGTCATACAGTGGCAAAAAACAACCCAGTAAATTTTTTTTTCTTTCTAAACTTAAACATAAAGGCCTCAATTGAAAGAGAAATAGGTTTTGATGAAATTTGAATACAACTATGTCCTGGGAAATGGAGTTAAGGGAACAGAAACACCAAGTTGAGACACCCTTTTGAACTCTCTTGATGTGAGAAGGAACTATAAAGTCTAAAAGTTTCAAACTGCACCACAAATTGATTGCCGCAGGTTTGAATTTACTTATGGGGAGTTCAATTTGAAAAAGAAGGTCCACTAGTATGACACTAAATTTGCACCTGACAGACAGCACCTGTTCAATAATACAGGTTGCTAGATGGACTTGCTGCAACATCGGATTAGAGGTTGTTTAAAGGCAGACATCCCAAGTCTGAGTGATGAGTGCTGACAGAGACCGTGTGAGGAAGAAGAGAATGACTAACAGTATATTCCAGCATATAACTGTATATTTCTCATTATGTTTAAAATATACATTTAAATATAAGAGCGTGACAGACGTTTAGCCCTGAGAGAGGAAAAAGGAAAAGGAAAAAAGAGAGATTATAATAGGATGTTAAAAAGAGACACCAAGACCAAGACCATGGTGATATAGAGATATGGACATGTACACAAGAGAAGTGATATAGGGAGGTGGAAAGGAGGAAATGGAGAGATAAAAGCCCAAGGAGAACGAAACAGTGTGCAATGTTGATGAGGATGAGCTGGGACAGTCCTGTCCGACACACAGCTACACTTGCCCTTTTCCCTTTTCCGTTGCTGTATCCGTCAGGCCCTCCAGGTCTTTCTGCTTTGTCTGAGCTGTCTGACCAGATGCCTGCTGTTATCTAACGGTGCGACTAGCTGGGACAAAAGACAAAAGAGAGAGAGAGAGAGAGAGAGAGAGAGAGAGAGAGAGAGAGAGAAATGAAGAGTGGTAAGAGAGTGTTTTCCTCTGTTTGCTCGTTCCGCTGAGGCGTGAAAAGTGCCGGGACGTCGCTCCTGCTGGAGGTTGATCTGAGACACCAGCCGATAGATTGTGACACTGCTGGGCAATAGTCTCCTCCTGTGGACCTGACTAATTCCTGCATCGCTGCATGTGTGATCCAATTTCTTCTTTTTCTCCCTTTTCCTCTCTCTTTTTTCTAACTCTCTATCTCTGCTTGATCTAAGCAGTAAGTCCAAAATAAACACACTGTGCAACTGTACATTTGAGCAGGGACATACAGCCAAATACTTTCACGCACAGTGCTTTAACTTCTTTAACAATTATGTGAATTAAGTAATGTTTATTCTGACAAGGTAGTATTTTTCTATGTAATTTATTATATCACGACTCCCTCAATGAAATGATTCACCCTTTTATTGTGAATGAATGTGACACGATGTTCATTGTATCTCATTGCCTCATTTGAATTGCTTGAACTAAATGCAGAGGAGCGAACCTCATTTGACGAAAACGTACAGTGAGGTCAAATGTTCAATAAATGACACAGGTTGACTTTCAAGCTTTATAGCTCAACGCTGTGGGAGAATACCTCCAAATGTTTGTTTTTATGCTGCTGAATGTCAGGAAAGCTTGTTTAAATGTCCATCAACATCTCGCGGGCACTCTCTCTATATGTGCCAAAGGGAGTGAATTTACTGCTACTAAGAACTAAAAAATAGAATGATGCATGGGGGAAAGCAGACATTTCTTTAAAGTGACTACGAGGAACTTTCAGTTTTAGTTGATTCTAGCTGGACCATTGGACAAAGGGGGGAGTGTTTTTAGGAACAAGCGGCAGTTTTCATAAAGATCTTTGGTAGTGCTTGCCGGCGGCACATGCATTTATATGTGACTGTAAGATTAATACAATGGTAATATGACGATGGTGAAGGAAATTAAACTTTGATTTAGTACCATTTGAGAAACACCGGATGTCCCAGTTTGCCTGCCGTAAATCGTTTAGTCTGATTTGGGCGAAGATTCGTACTCGAACAAATGCATTAATCATCTATCTATAAAGCAAGAAATGTCTGTCTGTCTGTCTGTCTGTCTGTGACTCGCATATCTCTCTCACTGTTAGTCAGATCAGCCTGAGCTTCCGGATATTGCTTGCGTACGGCACAAAGGTGTGCATCCTTGATTGATTATGAAGTTTTGGACCAAATATGTAGAAGTTATCATATTTATATCATGCTGGCGGCGAATACATGCCCACACTGAAGGCCACAGTAACGATGGGCATGAGGCGGCATGAAGTAGTCACGGCTAAACCCCGCCTCCCTCTAATTTGATTGGCTGCTGAGACCAAAGCTTGAAATGAGTGACGAGCGGGACACACACAGCAGACCTGCTTCCTACGGGCACTGCACTAGTAGTAACTATAAAATAGCATTGTATTTGCTGATGGTCAGGTTTGCTGTTACAGGTCATTTATAATCAGCAGAGGAAAAAGGAGACTTTTTCATGAACATTTAAAAGTTCTTCTGGTGACACTCCACTGAAGCTTTTTAAACATTTCATGCTCAGCTGATTTGAGTGTCTCTCTCTCCCTCTTTTTCTCTCTATTAGCCATCCCCATCCCTTCACACTTCACGCCCCTGCATAATTCAATCCTCTAAAATCTCTCTTAAAACTCTGTATGCTGCTTTCTTCTTCCTTTTCTCTGTTATTTCTTCTTTGAGAGGTTCCTAACAGCCCATGAGAGGCGTCTTAATCATTACAGTTTCCCTGCTCCGAGCCCTGACAACAAACTCAGTTGACTTCACTTCCCCATCGAAATAACTAATTGAGCTTTAAATTGAGGACTTGTCTTCAGCCTCTTGGCTCCTTGACCTGCCAGCTGCTAACACGCAAGGCACATTGTGCATTGACAATCAGCTGCGGTCATCGCATCAGACAGCATCAGACAGCATCAGACACACTGGTCCTGATCTCACTTTAAACCTACTGCTGTGTAAGTGATTTTTGTGTCACGTGGTGGCAGTGTGCAGTAGGAATACACACGAGAGCAAAACGACAGGACACGTGTAGCCCACACTATGGTGAACAACACAGTGTCCTGGGTTGTTTTTTTATTAAATTAAATAAGAACTGTCTTCCCTAGTGTGCATGTACAGTATATATCAGTGGATGTGCACACAGCTGCACACAGTTGTGTGTGCTTGTGTGTCCATGCATGAACTGCGTAAACTTCATGCAAGAAGGAAATCTGGTTGTAGTTTTTCTGCCAGTGGCCTTGATAGCTCAACACACTTAAAATAAAGAAGACACAATTAAATTAAGAAAACATCTTGACAATTATGACAACACATAAAGGATTAAGGAAAAAAAGAGCCTCAAACTGAGAAAAACACAACCAAAACAAAACATGAAGACATGAACAGCCCAGACACGGCTTGGACATGCTTGTGTGACACCAAAAAGCTTATAATTGATCTAATTTCCCAACAAACTGGAAACAGTTGTTGTTGTAGTCTGTGCTCCTTGCAGCATTTCTGTATTTGGTCATGTTTTGTGTATTTCCAGCATGTCTATGTAAGAGTTGTTTTTCTATTTGCAACATTTCTCTAAATATCGCTCATGGGTGACGTTTTTTTCTAAATTGGCTTGTGTGTGTTTTTTTTTAGAGGAGAGCAAATATGTGGCAGGAATTAAGGTACTTCCTATGGTGCGGAATAGCCTACTCAAACTGTACATCAGAATGTGCCCCATACAAGAAAGCATGCACTTAGTTTCATAAAATATTAAGAGACTTAAGGCTATATCTGTCCATCCTGTCCTGATGTTGATTTACAGCATATCACGGCGTTGCATGTCTGAGCAAACACAGTCTCAGGTTTATATTACATTTTACTCTATGGAATAAAATGTAATACATCTACTGCTTTCTTCTGACCCATGTTCCTCATAATATGTTTCCTCAGATGCAACTATTTCTTGACTGTTTTATGTTGGATGTATGGCTGGAAAAGGCTACAAATGAATTGCAAATTAACTGATAAATAAAGTTGTCCTGAAAAAGAAAATACAGATTCATGCTTTTTTAAATACAATCATTTCAATGTTTAATCCAGTGTGTGATATTTAAAACCCACTACTGCATTAGTTCCTTTAAAGATGAGTCAGTCTGAACTTGCTTGCTCGACAGTGCAATCCCATAATTCCACGTAGTGCTGCTATGCATTAATAGCTTTCCATTATTTGAATTGGGCAGACACTGCACTGCAGCCTTCAATATTCTATTATAGAGCAGCTAACGCTTTAAGCTGCCTGCGCATTGTTATGCGTACAAAATCAATTAAGTGACTAAATAGGTCATTTATCGCTCAGCAGTGAAAAATGTGATCTTATTCTGTGTGTGTGTGTGTGTGTGTGTGTGTGTGTGTGTGTGTGTGTGTGTGTGTGTGTGTGTGTGTGCTGCATCTTTCTCTAGAGCTATGTGGAGTAGATGTGGCGATTATTTTTTGGGTTAGAGATAAAGGCAACTTTATTCTTTTTAGAGAAATGTTGCCAAATATACACACATCTACAAACTGTGTATCAGAATAGTATAAATACAGGAAAAATATCTTGATCATTTGGATTGCAAGGCTGAATATGAGAAAATGTTTAGTATACATGATGTTTGCTGTTCTGGTCCTAGAGCCATATTTGAAAAGAGTCTCATTATTCCAAACTTATCACCTGTGAGTCACTGTGAGTCAGGTTACAAGGTTTGGCCCTTTGGTGACTGACTGGGACTGGGTGAGTGTGTGTGTGTGTGTGTGTGTGTGTGTGTGTGTGTGTGTGGAGGGGGGGGGGGCGGAGGAACGGAAGGAGGGGAGAGGTGCAGAACTTGTTCATGCCGGGAGAGCGCACCGCGAGTCCAACCTCTCCACGCTCGGGAGTTCAAAGGAAAATGTGGCTTTAAATTGCAAGGCTTTGCAGACGTCTATATACTCGATTACTGACAACGTTGCCGTCATCAGCGTCATCTTTTTTTAAATCATCTTGTAGCGTCTACAGGCGCCGATGAGTCGATGAATTTCTCCGGGAAACTAACCAACGTCCTGCTGCTGGTGCTCCTCTCAGCGCAAGGTAAGACAGCGCGCATCGGATCGGTGCTGGGCTCGAAAGAATAGCATGTTACTGGTTTACCGGTTAGTTTATGAATACAATGATCTCATGAGAGACTCGTGTGAATGATTTGTTGCCATGCTTTGCTGTTACCTCACTTTTGGGTTACCCCAGAATCTCAAGTTACCTCCCCTGTGCGCGCCTGGGTGCACCACGTCAGTGAAAACAAACTGCGCCGCGCCTTTTCCCAATCCAGCCCCGAAAGCTTTATAAAAGCACTTGGGATAACTCACTCCGATTCCATACTTCTTTATGTACAAGTATTCAACATTTTCTTGAAATGATTATGTCATTTACCGTTCAAGAGCGCACAACTCACAGCAAATCTGAGCTTAAAAGTAAAAAAAAAAGTCCCCCCCTCCCTTTTTAATGTGAGGCTGCTGTGTATCCCTTTTGCCTCCTGCTTATAATGCTCCATAAACAAAACGTTCACTCAATTTTAGATAGATGCACCGTTGCTTTCCCATGAGTACAACAAATCTCTAGTGCCTTTGAATCATATCCTATAGAAACCTGTAGAGTCACTGTTATGGGGGAGGGAGGGCGTAAATTTAAACATACATATTTTATATAGGGTTTCGTTTTACTATGGAGATGATGCTCTGTGATTGTGACATGATGCATCATAGCCTCAGCCCCCGGAGCTATACCGCAGAGCATCCATCCATGCACAAAACGAGCCAACACATGAATGACATATGTTTCTCCAGTATTCAACTCAATGACTGTCAATTCAGATTTCATCCCTGGATCCTCCAGATGTCAGTGTCTTACTCAGGTGCATTTCAGCAGGTGGTTTGTTGCCACTGCTACTCTGGAAAGTCTTCAGCACCTTTAGATCCTGATTTTTGGGCAAAATATTCTGTAACATTTTTGATATAAACGAATGTAGGTTACATTTAAGCCATTGCGAAATGAGTTGACACAAAGCTCCCCAAAACTCTCTCTGTATTTCTTAGTATGGCAGCGTTTACAACCTGGAGTCACCCCCCGACACTGGCGCAGGAGCTCGAGAAGCGCCCACAAAATGTTTAGTTGTTGAATTTACTGCTTTCTGCTGGACGTACAGCAAAAGAAACAAAATCCATGCACGATCACTGAAGACTTACCTCATGTATAGACGCCGACATTGTTGTTGTAATTCCTCAGAATTCCTCATGGGGGCAACAGAAGTTGCACACTGTTGCTTTATCTTGCAAGGAAAATTCTCATTCCCCTTGTGATTTATCTCTAATCACAGCTCGAGTGTCTTTCAGATTGTCTGTGTTTTGTTTTGCTCTCTGTGTGAGATCAATTTTCTTTCTTTTCTCTTTCGGTTCCAGAAAATCTACCCCACACATATTTTCTATGTCATTCAGTCGTTGGTCCATGTAAAGACTGCCAGTCTCCTGTGTGCTTTAAAACAACACATTTTGAAGCGGGGTCGCTCCTTGAGTGGCTCCCAGGGGACCCAGAGCAGAGAAAAGATACATAAATAAATACTTAAAAGCAAAACTTTGTGCCGCCTTCACATGTAACTGAATGCTTATTTTAATCGTGAACTTCATCTCATTCGCTTCCACAAACAGTGAACGGTTGCTTGCACGGTTTTCTTCTGAGAGTGCCTAGCTACTGATGGGAGCACCAAGCATAATGGGTATCTATCTTTGTGGAGGATGAAATAACTTGATTGAAAGTGGCAATATATTTTTGGCAGCGTCTTTGTTCTATGAGTGCTCAGTGCTGCATTTGCGCTTCCACACCCGCCAGTCAAACATTGTGGGATGTAGTCTACTGTGACATCTTTTTCGGTAGAGTTCCTGCAGAAGTTTGAGTTCATATTCTGCCCCATAAAGGCAGTGTATAAACTACAGAATCAGTGAAGTTGAGAAAAAAGTTTTAAAATTTCAATCTTCAATCAATTTTGTTGAAATGTCGTTCCTAGGTTTTGCTTTTTTGGGCATGCATAGGTAGTAGGGCTGTAAATCTTTTGGAAGCCCACGATTTGATTACGATTCCTTGGGTCAGGAATCGATAAAAAATCGATAGTTAGATTCAAAACGATTCCCGAATCGATTTCTCGATTCAGTTTCAGGATCTGCTCCAGTCCACTGCGTGCTAAGAGGCGTTGTGGCAAATTATGGCATGAAAGCAAATTAAAGTCCATGTCTTATGTATCTTCATTTAAGTCTATTTTAATGTGAAGCTTGTAATGCACATGTTCTTAAGGCAAGTCAACATTACCGGCGCCAGCAAAATACATATAAAAAGAAATATGAATCGAGGAGATAGGAATAGCGATTTTTACATTGATCGACTTTTTTTTACCACCCATAATAGGTAGCAATCATCGTTTTCAGTCATGATGAGTCATACTTATGCTGGGCTTACACTACACGACTTTTCACGCGATTTGACAGTCGCAGACAATCTTCCAATGTCGGACTGAAATCACAGAAGTCGTGCTGGAGTTGTGGCGCGCGCACGTAATCTCAGTCGTTTGATGTATGGTGGTCTTCCGACCCGATTTCAGCCAGTCTTCTTCCCGTCTTGACGTTCCGACATTATCAAACATGTTTGATATTATTGTTAGTCTTTAAGGGGTTGGCTCAAGCAAAATGATGTAAACACTGTCACACTCTCGCATGCACCAAGCACGACGCAAGAGGAGCGGTATTAGTCGCGAACTGTGTCCTTCTGTGCAGGCACTTATTTCGGACACTTTTTCCTTGAAGCCTCGGCGGGAGAACCAGGCTGATAGCCGTGCAAATCATTCACTTTACAGTCAAATACAGGGTTAGGAGTTAAAGTTATTGGGGGATGAGATCAGCAAATAAAGCTGGTCAAATAACTAAAGGAAGTCCCCCGCTCGGAATATTGAATTAACCTTTTTTTAATTAAATAATCACTATCGCGTTTGCGGAAATAATATTAATCTCAAAAGGAATCTAGTTGTAGTCTTGCAATATGAGACCCCCTGTCTTTTCAAAATCTCACTCTGTGACTGAAAACTAATGACTAGATGTCTTCAGGTGTGAGTTGATTGTCTTCAGATGTAAGAGGGTTTCAGTCTTCAGTCTTTTCAAAGTCTTTTAAAAGTCCTCTAGTGTAAGCCCAGCATTAGTCGTCTTCGTTTGTATCCCATGCAACTGCTTTGAACAGACTGTAGGAGGAGTTAAGGTGTTTATAGGTTGAATCACTGCCATGTTAAATAAAACTTTATCTTCAAATCCCTGAGTCCAGCGAAGAGTTTGTCCCGGGTGTAGTATCACGGGTTCCCCCAGTGGGAAAAGCACTAAGTGCCTTCGTGTTGTCAAGCTCCAGTAGTCATGTAAAAGACACTGACTTCATACATCCTGTAACCTGATGCAGACTCAGAGTCGAGTGAAGCTGAAGGATTTGCCTTCAAATGACATATGGGATGGACTGACTCACTCCCTCTGTCCTCTTCAACTGTAGAGATTTGCTACAGATGACTGCCTTGTCGCTTCGCCCTTGAACTCGGTGAATTTCAAAAGAACAGGAAAGCGGTGCTGTGAAGGGATGACAGTGTCAATAATCTCACACTAGAACGAATTTTGCCCGAGTGGGAGGACATCTACTCCGTGTCCTTGGCGGTTAGAGGTGGTGGTGGCTTGGATAGTTGGGGGGGGGGGGGGGGGGGCAGGGAATGGAAGGATTATATCTTCACCTGCCTCTTTCACCCATTGTGTCCCCCACCTCTCCTCTCCCCCCTCGTTCCCTCAATCCCTCACTGGCTTTGTGGGCTTTTGTATGATTTTGTACTAGAGCTGTGTGTATGCAGATAAGTTCCTGAAAAACACACACTGACACACAGGGACACACACTCCCAGTGGGGGTCTGCTTAGTGTGCTACAGAAGGTATTGTCTCCTGCCATTCCAGGACTGGTGATTTGTCCCAATAACAGAGGAAATGCTGATCCTGCGGTCCATGGGATTGGGGTATTTCAGTTGAAAATAGAATCAGGCTGGACTAGCCCGGAGGCAAGGGGTGAGAATCTGTACTGTACAGTATGGGGGGTGTTAGATGGATTTATGACATTCAGAATGAAGACAGCCTGTGTGGTAGATTGTAGCGCACATCATCATATTTCAGGTCTGATACTGTGAGTGATTTAAATTGAGGGAAGCCGCATGATGCATTTACCCCGCAGCCTCTTGTCTCCATCATCTCCAGTAGAAATAGCTGAGAGACATGGCCAGCCATGCTCTGTTACACTGATCTAATCCGCATTATGATTCAGGCCTTGACCCTTTATCTCACTTTGGTGATCATTTTAATAGGTTGCAGCTGCATGTTGACAGTGAAAAGAGGATGTGCCTTTTCAAAAAAGTTTGGCCACAGACAGCAGCGAGTGCAGGCAACACTCAAATGAACACAAAAGTTTTCACAACAGAATGTCCTAAACCAATGGAGGTTGTAGTCAAGGCCGTAGCCACCTTCCCTCTTTCTCTTTGCCTGTGGCTTCACCTCTGTTACCTTCGCAAAAGTTTATTTTGTTGACTTTTAGCCTGTTTGACATCTTTATTCGGTTGAATAAAAGACAATTGGCAACAATTTACATTTCACATAACACTACATTATAACTACATTATTTAACTGACACACAAAGCCTCTTCCGATTTGAGATTGGCAAATAGCATGAGGCCTACTGTTTGTATATCACAAGCTTATTCGTTTATCCATGTGGAAGTTAATGACTAAATGAAACCATCGGGGGCTGATTTCAAACCAAAATGACAGTGCTCTCGTTTCCTTTAGAGAAGTCAGATGTATCTGCAACTAAGCGTCAAGTAATGCTGTGTTAATATTGGGATAATTGTCTCTAGCTATATTTTCATGTAATAAATGAAACGAAACTTGAAGAAAAAATGACAGAGGGCATGACCTTGGTGTCCTCAATGGTAGATATGGGCATGGATGTAGTGGTGCCAACAAATGGCAACAATTGTTTCAGCCTCATGTTTCCTCTGATAGTCATGAATTATCTTTAACAGCAAACGAGACCATCAGTGCAAAGAAAGACGTTTTTATATAGTTTTTATTACTGCATTTGGTCTGGTCGCACACCCAGTCCGATTTTCGGTTAGCGCATGCTGGCTCTATGGTCACATATTCGTATTGTGCGCAGATTTCAGTGTAGGGCAGCGACGTGATTTGAGAAGCCTATCCCTCCAAGTGCGGGAAGGGGAGTGGGAGCCTTGTTTGAGACAGTTGTTTGTCGTCATAATGACTGATAACGGGGCTGAACCATCAAAGAAAAAAAAAAGAAAATGCTATGAAGAAAAGCTAAAAGGGAGAGTGATAGACTGGCGGGAGGAGGGCATTGCCAAGCAACGTGTACACAATTTCACGGGAGTGAACTAGACTGCAGTGTTTACTCCTAAATGAATGAGCGGTACTAAAACAAAGTTTACTTTGCTTCACCATCATCAGATGACCATTATTCATCTGAAATTTCATTTTTTTACAACAACATAAACACATTACCTCATCGTGATCCATACTAACTGCCGTCTCTCGCTTTCTGTGAGGACACGGAATCTTTCAGCTCCGTGAGAGTAGTTAGGTGACACTGCATCAACTCATTGCAATCAGGTGTGTGTGGCACTGACTGGCATTAGTTGCTGCAGTGTCACTAACCACTCTCACGGAGCCGAAAAGAGTCCGGTGCCCTCACACTTTCAACACAAGGACATGCATTATATTGCATCCAAATCATCTGACACTCGCACGGCCGTCACGCGCTAGAAAACAGCTTTACGACAGCTGGCGTCGTAAAAATACTGCCGCTTTTGTCCAAATGTGCCGCCAACTGACAAAGTTACTCGTAGTGGCTTTAAAATTGTTTATTTTAGGCCACTGTAGGGTTCATCCGAGTCTTGCTTGCATGAAGTAGTCTGCTTGCGTTGCAGCATCTTCTAACGTGTACGCTCCTCTGGGAGGCTTACATGCTCTACTGAGCTTAGAAGAACTACAGAACAGCCCTCTGGTTTCTTACGCCGAAGCAAATATAGTTGCATTAAATTCTGACAGGCGATCAGTGTGGGTGTGTGGGTTAGTGTGAGTATGGCTTAAGGTCTGTCTCGAGGATCCTCTTAACACAATTGTTGTGTGATTATTGCAACCGAAACCCCCCCACTCCTTCCCTCGCACGCAGACAGAGTAACCACTGCAGGCAGGGACAGAGGCCTTATTATCACCCCCTCCTCCATGGATTAGTAGCTTATAACACCATACTCCCATCCAACCATCCCCAAACACACATTCAGTGACTTCCACACACTCGCACAATACAGACATCCCCCTCCAGGCAGACAGCCCTGCTGCTTGATTCCTCTGGGACATCTTTCTCTTTAGTGCTGACTATGAACCGAGTCATGCTTTAGGATGGAGAGAGAGAGAGGGTTAGAAGTAGAAAGATCAAGATGAATTTGAACAAAACAATGGATGCCTCAGATGAGTATTTGACAATTGTGGCCTCTACTTTTCTACCCCTGTATTTTATTTGTACCATGTCTTTCCTTTATTTGTCCAAAGCACTTGGTAGCTTTTACAGGTCACATCCTTGCATGCCATTGCATTATTGTTACGGTATCTGTTCACCCCAAATGTTTCCTTATCGGCATGTTTGGCAGTAGCTTATTGGGGTCTGAGTCTTGATACTGGAACAGTAGTACAGGCTTTTAGGTGTAATGATTGGCAGGCTGGAATTACGTTTTTACCATCTTGAATCTTGCATTTCAGTTTTTTTTTTCGTCTCACTTTTTGTACAAAGTTGTCATTATCAAAAGTTTTGATGGTCTTGGTCTTCAATCATCTCATTGAGGTCTTCATTGAATTTTAAGTTGATCTCTGTGGTGTTGTACTCTAATACTTCATTGCAATTAGCCCAGCGCCCTCCTTCCAACTGGTCAATGTTAACCGATTGCCCTCATCAAAGTCAAATTTTTCTCTGGCTTTCTTCCCAGTTTCCAACAAACTACTCAAGCATAATGGTAAAGAATGATTTTATTTTTCCACAAAAAAGTGTATTCCAACATCTCCTGTTTCAATGCCATAATTTCCTGCTCAGAATCCGTCAGTGATAGTACAACAGCTTAGCACGTAAGTTAGCCCTGAATTGGTTAGCCCTCCATTGATCCGTTCATCAAGCAATTCATCTGGACCTGGATCATGGAAAACAACACAGCCCAGCATCCTTTCTATAAGAATTGCCTAACTCTTGATGCGATCATGGGATTTCTCTAAGGTCATTGCTTGAAATGTAATTACATCACATTACATTACATTACATTAAATGACATTACATGTCATTTAGCAGACTTACAACTGGAGCACACATTCATACACCGATAGCAGCAGCTACCACGCAGGGTGCAGGCTTACTATCAGGAAAAATTTAGTCTTGCTCAGGGACACTTGGACATGTGGCGGGGAGTTGCGGGTCCACCACCCTATCCACTTCGCCACAGGCCCCCTCTGTAATCTGTCCAGCATGTCCTCAGTCTGCCCCAGAACAATCCTCCCCATTTGGTGGTACAACTCCATGGAGAGGAAGGTGTTGGGTCCAGTGTATTTCCATCTTCTTTGACTTGTGTCAATACGGAAGCGTAGGCGCTCCTTGGGCTGCTGGTCATCTTCCTTGAATGGGTCAGAAAGCGTTTTTCTAGTTCTTTCTGGTTCGTTGACCTAGAAAACAAAGCTATTTACACCTGAGTTATTTAGGACTAACTGGGACACTTGAGCAGAGTGTAGTCATTTGTAATGTTTTCAGTAACACCTGGGTTTTTCCTAATATAAATAGAAAAGTCAAATGCTGTGAATAAAGCCTGTTGTGTTGAGTGTATAATTATAATTTGAGGAAGACATTTTCGGTGGACACCTATGTGTTTCTAAACACTGTTTTAGTTAATACTGCTGGCATGCATCACCAAAAGGCTTTCTCTGGCAACAACGCAGTAGATAAGTAGACATTAGCGATGATTCCTCAATTACTGGCTGCTGCTGCGCCTTGCCAACCATCAGAACCGTTCCACTCTGGAAAGACACAGACTTCCATACTGTAAACATGGAGGCAAGTAACTACTGAATTTCATGCATCAGCGGCAAACAAAAAAAAAATCATATTCTGCTGAGTGAGTCTGATCCAAAGTGAGTGAACATACTGTACATAAATAGGATCATATTTGTTCGATCTATGTAAAGATATGTAGGCAGGCACTCTTCCATGAAGACACACAAAGGTCAAAGCATGCACCGTATACTTAACTGGATGTCCACAGCACATGCAATAATCGCTGTGGATCCTCCTGTTTGCCTTATTCAGCATGTCACAGTCAGGCCATCAACATCCCCCAAGAGCAGAGACACGCGATCAACATTTTTTTTCTCCACATGTTTATCGCATCACATTTCTGCTCCCATAGCTCTTCTCCCTAAGTCTCCTTCCATTTTTATCTCTTTTTCATGCCCTCACTCACACGCACACTGTCAGAAGTCAGTGTATTTTTGGGAGGGTAATTAGTTCATTCACTGTCCACCACTCACTCCCAGAGGGCTTGTCCTGTTAAGCACATGTCTGATCAAAGAGCTTCCCCAAGGCCACAGGTCTATCTGCGGTTTCGGGCTGCTGTGACCACGATTGACAGGGTTGGACTTGCTGTTTGGCTTGTTAATTCTGAATCAATGTGGCTATTTAAGGGTGAAATGCATGACTGCTTGACTTGCCTTCATCAGAACAAAGCCTTGTCACTTTGGTGCCGCATCACAAAGACAGGGAAAGGAAAGAGCCAACAAGGGATGATGGGGACAAGTGGCTAATAGTTCAGTTTCAGTTTATTTCGATCACACAGATTCACAACATTACATACATAAGATACAAAAATAAAAAACACAAAAAAAAACAGAAAGTTGTTATCTAAATTTATACATTGATTTCTTATAAATAGTATTGATCGAAAAGGTGTAGGCTGACGGCCTCTGCACACATCCTACCTCTACTGCGCGTCTACCTCGCGTCTGCGTCTGACTTTTTGTCACTGACCGTGTAATCAACCTAGAGCGGGCACACATCCAACCTCAGACGCACTGCTGATGCGCGTCGGAGGCACGTCTGCAGCGACGCTCCCCTTTACCTCAGGAGGCTCGCCTATTTTTTTCTGAGAGCCGCGCGTCTCTCTCGGGTCTCTCTGCTTTAACTGATAGAGAAATACTCTGCTGAGAGTCATATTGACTTCATACTGGCAGCTTTCGCTGTAGTTTCACCATTTCCTGGTGTGTCCCTTTCAAAATAAAACTTCCAACAAGCGAAAATGTGGCAAAAAAAAAAAAAAAAGGCAATGGCAATGGCAATGGGGCGCACAGATTACTGTCCAGACTCAATATTAGAGTAATATCAGTATAAATCATATGCATCATAAATGACAGGAAAGAACTTAATTTTTAATGGGAATTATCTATGAAAACTCCATGTAGAAAGATAGGGCTTTTAGAAGCAGCGCTGCAGCAGCAGCAGCTGCTGAGACGTTCCATGTGTGTCCGAGAAAAGTCAGAGAGACGCAGCAGTAAGGTAAGGCGACGCGCTCCAGAGGTAGATGCAGGATGTGTGCAGAGGCCGTGAAGCCTTAGCTTATTGCACCTACCCTTGTTACGTTATGTTTATTTATTCATTTTTCGTTGGTCCCTCAGGATCTTTTTTAATGATTATATATACAGTCAAGTGCGAAAGTTTGTGAACCCCTTGAGCCTTTTGGAATTTTATTTATTTTAACCATTATTAATTCATTTTTATCAATACCAGTATTTTTTATATGAAATATAACACATGTTTGTTTATCAATTCAACATTTTTCTTTTCCAGAAATCAATTGTTAAAACAGATAAAACAAATTATTTGACGAATGTTGTATGTGCAAAAGTTTGTGAACCCTGAGCTGCATTGCTTAAATCGAGCAGGTTGACACAATCAGGTGGGCCAAATTGGTTGATGAAATAGACCAATGTAATGAGAGATCTTTAGGAAAGAAATTGGGTGGCACTAGATAAAACAGAGATAAAACCAGGTCAGTTTAGGCTCACCAAAGTGAACCCATACAGGTCAGACATGCTAAAAGGGAAACAAATCTCAGAGGATCTCAGGAATAGAGTTGTGATGTTGCACATTTGTCTGAGGACAATTATAAATTCATAAAAAAAAAAATTGAGCTCAATCGGTCCACCGTGAGGCAAATCATCTACAAATGGAGAGCTTTAAGAGTGACTTAACATCTGCCTAGAAGTGGACTTCCTTCAAAAATATCCTCAAGCGCCACAAGAAAAGTGATTTTTCAGGTAAAAGCCAACCCAAACATTACATCTGGAGATTTGCAGACAATTTGAAACCACCATTATTCACTTGGGAGAAGGTTCTCTAGGTGGTAGGCAAAATTGCGTTTTTGCCCAAACATGGCGGTTTTGGTTATGACCAAACAGTTCAATTTTGGACTAATCTGTCCACAGAATAAGACTTCAGGTATCTCCAGGTGCTCTCTGGCAAAGTTGTGACAAGCAGTTTTGTTCTTTTTTGAGAGCAGAGGCTTCTTCAGCAACCATCCCATGAAAGCCATGTTGACTGAGTTTTCTTCTTATTGTGGAACCATGCACATCTGTCCCAGATGCTGCACGAGAGGTCTGCAAATCACTAGATGTAATGTTTGGGTTGGCTTTTAACTGAAAAATCACTTATCTTGTGGCGCTTGTGGATATTTTTGAAGGAAGTCCACTTCTAGGCAGATGTTCAGTCACTCTTAAAGCTCTCCATTTGTAGATGATTTGCCTCACGGTGGACCGATGGAGCTCAAACTTTTTTTTTAAATAATTTATAGCTGTCCCCAGACAAATGTGCAGCATCACAACTCTATTCCTGAGATCCTCAGAGATTTGTTTCCCTTTTAGCATGTCTGACCTGTATGGGTTCACTTTGGTGAGCCTAAACTGACCTGGTTTTATCTCTGTTTTATCTAGTGCCACCCAATTTCTTTCCTAAAGATCTCTCATTACATTGGTCTATTTCATCAACCAATTTGGCCCACCTGATTGTGTCAACCTGCTCGATTTAAGCAATGCAGCTCAGGGTTCACAAACTTTTGCACATACAACATTCGTCAAATAATTTGTTTTATCTGTTTTAACAATTGATTTCTGGAAAAGAAAAATGTTTAATTGATAAACAAACATGTGTTATTTCATATAAAAAATACTGGCATTGATAAAAATGAATTATTAATGGTAAAAATAAATAAAATTCCAAAATGTTCAAGGGGTTCACAAACTTTCGCACTTGACTGTATATATATGTATATATTTGTTTTAATAATTTGTTTGATAGTTATTGTAAATATTATTGCTATGATTAATTCCTGTATATGTTAAACATATTACATGTAAAGTTATGACACAAGACAAAATACATCCACAATACATATTCACAGTGCCATTCATGCCTCACTTTTATATTTGTTAAGCATCTTCTTTTTCAGTATTTTTTAAAATCTTTGTACCGTGTTACACGTTTTAATTTCTTCATCCAAGACATTCCACGTTTACTCCTTTTACCGATATACATCTTTGTTTTACATTTGTTCTTATATTTATCTTTGTAAACATGCACATTCCCCTGAGTTCATACTTGCTCTGTCTAATCTGAAACAACTTCTGGATACAGTCTGGAACTATCCTGTTTTTGACTTTATGCATTATTTGCATTGTTTTGAACTCCACTAAGTCTCTAAATTTAAGTGCGTTTGAGTTTATAAATAATGTATTGGTTGGTTCAAGATATTCTGCTCTATTGTAATGATTCTGATTGCCCTCTTTTGTAAAATAAAAATAGGGTTGGTAATGATTTTGTATGTGTTTCCCCATATTTCCACACAGTATGTAATGTATGGTAGTATTAAGGAACAGTACAACATGTTTAATGATTTTGAATTGAGTACATATTTTGTTTTATATAGTATTGCGGTGGACATGGATACTTTTCTTTTTACTTGTTTTATATGTGGTTTCCAGCATAATTTGTGGTGTATGATCACTCCTAAGAATTTGTTTACATTTAAAAAAAAATTTGTTTAATGGTAAAATTTCAACAAATAAGTGTGGCATCTGAGTCTTGCAAGAGCTCAGTTCTGGTAAAATTAAACATTGGCTGCCGTGTCTTCATGCGCAAAGACAGTGATGTCTTCTTTTAAAGCTTTAGTACAAGACAAGACATTTGGTTCTTAATGCCTTCTGGAGCCACCGTAATGGTTGGTTTTCTGCCATGTTGACAGAGGTGTAAATGTTGGTCAGTTAAAGGAGCAGTAAGTTATTTGGTCCTTTTGGCTAACTTCCTGACATTAACTGTAGTTATCAGTCCCCTCCCTCGTCCCTACGTCACCACCACATAAACACACAGCCGTCTTTTTCAGATAGTACCTCGATGGAGAGCAGCGAGTCATCATTCACGGGCACAGAGACACGCCTCTTTTTGCGCTCTGTCTCCTGATTGGATAAAAACGAGCGGGATACTCGAAATTTTAACTGACAATTACTGCAAAGCTGAATTACTGGTAGACCTGTGTTATGAACTGTGCATACTGGTTAAGTGATTGCTGTATGAATATAGAGAGATTTAATACGTATATTAACAAAACAATATCACTTACTTCCCCTTCTAACCTCTTCCAGATTGAAATTGCAAGAATTCAGACATTTATGGTCTCCAACATTTTACCTACTAAACCTGTGTCATAGTGATTGGGTTAGCATGCTGAAACTAGCATTTAGCTCAAAAGCACTGCTGCGCCTTGACCAGAGCTCCTATACTATATTGACAGTAGACTGTTAGTCTTATTTTAACATGCACTTTTGCTACAACTATTGGCCTTGATGTAAAGTAAATATCATGAGTGTGGTATATCTAAGCTTTATGAACCTATTACGATATAATATATAGTAATTTTGCATGTGCTATGGATTTTAACGTCTCTGTAAGAGGGACTGTATTTGCTTAAAGAAAGCACTCTCACTGTTAAACTAAATTCTGACATTAAATACCATGGAGCGTAGCGAGCAGTAAAAGCAGTGTGCAGAGTCCACTGAGGTGAAAGGGCAAAGGTTATAATTAACTTCCTTTAAATTAAAGCTGCTTAAGATCAGTGGCAGAACAAAGAAGGGAATTAGGGTAGTGACTGTGCCAACAGAGAGAAAAAAAATAATATTGGCTTCATTTTTCCCCTTCACAGTGAACAAAAGGTCCAATTAATTGACTGATTATAATTGCCCTGGTTCCCCTAGCCCAATTAGAAGCTTAAACAAGGTTCTGGGTGTAAAGTATATCAGGCGGTAGTGGGCAGTTTTCAAGGCAGGTACCAAGTGCGGAAATTAGTCGAGCCTCTCAGGAGAGAGACATTTTCATTAAGCTTCAAGACTCAACTCGTCTCTGCAAGTGACCTTAGAAAACTTCCTGAGAGTTTTGAAGCCAGTCCTGCTGAAATGAGACACACAACTTCATAAGAGTCAAATAAAAGCATCAGAACAAGAGGAAAGGAAAAGCTGTCTGCAACCCACTATGTACATATTTAGTGAAACTTTGTTTCTCTTTATTATATTTTGCACACAATTGTGTTGTAGGATGCTGTAAATATGAACAATAACATTGTATGATGATAATCTATTTCTGCTCCCACAATAAAGTATAACATTTTTGTGAAACTTGTAACTTAAATTTAAGGGAGGGAGTGATGTCGACTTTAACTCCATTGTATGTGTAATATATGGAGATAAATGAAGTCATTGCATATATATTCACCCTTTTGCTGCAGCATTTTACTAGTCTTTTTTATTTTGACCTTTATGTGTCACTAAACTTTGTCAGAAGGTCTGTGTTAGTGTTTGGACTCTGTCTTATGTGCACCAGATGCTGTCATTACATAACTGTAGTGAGTGTTTTTAGATTTTCCACTCATTAAACAATAGCGGAGTCTACCCCTGAGCTTTGTTTGTCCCCTGTCTGCTCACAAAATTGTTGTTAAAACCTAGGGTGTAAAACCCTAAACACTTACAAAGGGTGTTATTTTACAGTATCATTGTTCAACTTGAAAATGTATCGATTTGCTTCAAATTCAGATTTAGATTTATTTTGACTTTGCCTCTAATGTGTGCTAGATTGCTAACTTTTTCTGCAGAAATATCTTCATATTTCAGAATTAAAACATACATATTATTGAGAGAAAAAATCTTAGAAGACGATGAAGAGTAGATCGGAAGAAATGTAAAGTAATGTTGTGAACCAGTTTTCCGTGCTTCAGGTTTGTAGAGCATTGGTTGACTTGCACCGAAAGAAAGTGTCCCATTTCAAAGACTATGTTTTATTTAGTTGTTGTCAAGGGAGCAAACCTTTTCAGTGAAAATGGCTATATGTGTGTATGTGGGTTGTGCCCCATTTGCCTTTTCAGTAAAGCACGTTCTCCTGCATATAAAAAAATAGAAAAGAAAAGGTTCACGCCGCTCGGTAAGTGCAAGTTTGATGGTTTGGGACTGTGTTGAATAATGCGTGCGTCACTCCTCAAATTGAAAGCTATGATGAGAGAGAGGTTGTCCTCCGCTTTTCTGCAATATTTATGTCTGGACCAAAATTTATCAAAAAAAAACAAGGGCATGCAGTGGCACTGACTACCAATAACGCATCCTGTGTTTATTTAGCCAGAAGGAAATTGGAACAGACAAAGGAGGATGTCAGTGGAATTAAAGCCTAAAAAGAAGGATCATCAAAAAGCAAAGAAAGATGGTATTGCGAGACTAGGATGAAGATTCAGAGAAAGTTAGAAGAAGAGAGGTTATGTATGCTTCCATGTTATTCTTGAGGATTTTGATCTCAGTTTTTGGAGGTGTGTTTGTGTGAGTGTGTGTGTGTGTGTGTGTTGTCCTAAGGGAGGCAACATTTTCTGCTTGGACAGGCGTGGGTCAATGTGCCATCTGCGGCACCAGTGTTACTAGTGTCAGTTTTCCTCAAAATGACCTTCACTCAGTCTGCCCTCACATTTCTCCAGACACACTTCGCCAACGCCACACCATACTTCTTTCACTCAAAGCATCTTGCTTTTTAAGATTTCCTAAAAGCTTTGCCCCTCCCATAAACAAGCAATTGTAATGCCCATTACCGCGCCCCGTCTCTGGCAATCTTCACTCCATCAAGACCAAATAGATATTGATTTTAACAGTTAAATTAAAGGATTATTTCTCCTAAATCAAACTTAAACATATCATATTCCCCCTTAGTGGAATCTAGACACACAGATTGATTAAGCTTTATTTTGCCAGGATATCCACTGCCACATCTCATTCATTCCAGAGTGGTTAGCAAACATCTCACACCTTTGGAAAATCAAGTCGTACTGCTTGCATGCATAGATAAGAAATGTTTTTCTTACTTTAGTTAACCAATCCTTTTAAATATGTAGTTGTGTGTGTAATAAGGTGTATTCAATGTTTATGTTTCCTGTCTGTGACTTTCTTTGTTGCACAATGTTATGCTCTCATTCTTCCTTTCTTTGCAACATTCGTGCAACATTTGGTTTTCCAGTGAAATTGCTCAGTGGTAGTTGCAACATAACAATCATCTTTGTATTCTGTACATTTTCTTTGTCAGACACTAATGTTAAATATTTTTTAGAGGCTGACTTCAGTTGTCCGGTCAAATTGTATTTTAAACCTTGAATGCATACCTTAAATTACAGTATGTGTACTTTATTACACCGTCTAATTCAATTCCTGTTGAATAAATGACTAAATGTATATTTTGTGTGTATTTTGTCTTTTTCCATTTGTTCCTCTCTCTTTCATTAGGCTGTTTTTCATCAAAGGGGGAGGATAGATTATTTCGGAGGTTGTTCAGGAGGTACAACCAGTTCATCCGACCGGTGGAGAATGTATCCGATCCGGTCACAGTGGAGTTTGAGGTCTCCATATCTCAGCTGGTCAAAGTGGTAAGAGTAGAGACTGAACAGCTAATCCTTATAAAAAAACAATGTGTTATATCATCTGTTTATCAAGTTCATTTTCTTTTGCTGGCTCATTCCCCCTTTTTGTTCAGGATGAGGTGAACCAGATTATGGAAACCAATCTTTGGCTGAGACACGTGAGTGAAGATGCCATTAATGTGATGCCAATAGTGACGCCACAGTGAATTGTGCTAAGTTTTGTCTTTCTTTTAGGTCTGGAATGACTACAAACTGAAATGGGCCCCCATTGAGTATGATGGGATTGAGTTCATACGAGTTCCATCCAATAAAATCTGGAGGCCAGACATTGTTTTGTACAACAAGTAAGTTTGAGCGCACAAACTCTAAAGAATTTTATTGTGAAAAAAACTAAATGACGTGTGCCATGTTTGTCATTTTCTCCCTGTTGTTTTGACAGAGAGGCTTCATTTTAAGTACACACCCCCCATTTTAGGCAACCCCATATTACTGTGAAAATATACATGCATATTTCTATAGGATATTTTTTTGTTCTAGCTACCCCTCCGATTGCTTTGGCCCAACTATGATGTGGTATTTGCCAGTATGAATGCATAAGGTAGCTCTCAAGCTGCGCATGCTAATTTATTTATGCTCTCTGTCTTCTGACCTTTTGAGTTAAAAGTTGTAATGGCCTCTTAGTGAAATTAATTTACCATCTCCTTAATAATGCTTTCTCACAGTGCTGTAGGTGACTTCCTGGTGGAAGACAAGACCAAGGCTTTGCTGAAGTTTGATGGCACCATCACCTGGGTTCCTCCGGCTATTTTCAAGTCCTCCTGCCCCATGGACATCACCTACTTCCCCTTTGACTATCAGAACTGCTCCATGAAGTTTGGCTCATGGACCTACGACAAGGCCAAGATCGACCTGGTTCTCATTGGCTCAAAGGTCAGTGTGGAGAGATCCTGGCAGTCTTGTCATCTTTAAAATGCAATATTCTTTATATTATATTGATATAATATTGGAAGGAATTTCAGTACAGAGCCTCAAATCCCCAAAAAAGGGAATAACTTGCCCTTCGCTTTTGAGCTGTCACACATGACAAGTGACGACCTATGAACATTCACCTTTTTTTTATTTGACTTGATGATAAATGTCATACATATAAACTGTAGATTTTAAATAGTTTTAGCCAACAGAAAAAAAGAGGTAACCATTCCTTCTACATTTACATTTCATCAGGTGAACCTGAAAGACTTCTGGGAGAGCGGCGAGTGGGAGATCATCGACGCGCCGGGCTACAAGCACGACATCAAGTACAACTGCTGTGAGGAGATCTACCCGGACATCACCTACTCCTTCTACATCCGCCGGCTGCCTCTCTTCTACACCATCAACCTCATCATCCCCTGCCTCCTCATCTCCTTCCTCACCGTACTGGTCTTCTACCTGCCTTCAGACTGCGGTGAGAAGGTCACCCTGTGTATCTCCGTCCTGCTCTCCCTCACTGTGTTCCTATTGGTCATCACAGAGACCATCCCTTCCACGTCTCTGGTCATCCCTCTGATCGGCGAGTACCTCCTGTTCACCATGATATTCGTTACACTCAGCATAGTCATCACTGTCTTTGTGCTGAACGTCCACTACCGCACCCCAATGACTCACACTATGCCCGAGTGGGTGAGGTCTGTGTTCCTCGGGGTGCTGCCCAGGGTCATGTTGATGAGGAGGCCCATTGACCAGGGCTCCTCCTTCCCCGCCGGTGTCGCAGGAGGGTCGAATGCAGTAGTAGGAGGTGGAGGAGTGGGAAGTGGTGGAGGAAACAAGAAGAGAAAGAACAGCATAGGTGGAAGTGGAGGAAGTGGCTCGGGAAGTATAAGCGTTGGGGGTATAACCGGGGGTGTGCCGTGTTCACAGCTGGATGGTGGTGCAGCAGTAGTAGTAGGGGGAGGGGCTGCCTCAGCTGGCGGCTCCATGAACTGTGTGGAGTACGGCGAGATGAACCGCGACACGGGCCGGGATATGAACAGGCGGTGCCCCTACAGAGGCAAGGAGGTGCCAACGCCTGTGCCTCCCCCGATGGTGCCACCTCCACCCCCACCTCCACCTCCCCCTACCCAGGCGCCCCAGACCCAGGGGCTCCAGGAGTCAGAGGTGCCCAAGATGCCGAGGCCCATCAACGCCCCGTCGCCGGTCAACGCCGTAGTCGCCTTCTCCGTGCTGTCGCCGGAGATCAAGCAGGCCATAGAGAGCGTGAAGTACATCGCAGAGAACATGAGGACTCGCAACAAAGCCAAAGAGGTACATTAGGCGGCATTGAGTTGTCTGTGTTGTCAAGATGTTATTTGATGATCTCTTGATTAGCCAGGTGACAGAAAATACATCAACAATCAATAATCAATTAAAGGTGGAATCAGCGATTCTGGCGAACGGTTGTTGACAAAATCACTTTTGGTCAAAATCAGTGAATATCTCCTCACGATCCGCTACCTGTCTGTACAGTGTGCGTCTTTAAAAAAAACATTGTGTATACACAGCCTATGCTTTGTAAACAGGTATGTAAACAAAGGTTATGTAAACAAAGGCGACCCACCGCAGCCAGCAAAATGCCTGTTTACAGAGCCGAGGCTGTGCATTAACACTGTTTTCTTTTCAGCACACACACAGTACGTAGAGGTGGCGAAACATGAGGAGATATTTAATTTTGATCAAAAGCGATTTTGAAAACAAGCATTCTTCAGAATCGTTCACTCCACGTTGAATTTTCAAGCAGAATTACAATTATTATTTTTTGGTTGAGAAAATCGTTTTGGTCTGACGTTTTGCTTCGACAAAACAAGCAATTTGAAGACCTCATCTTGGTCTTCAGGAAAGTGACAGATAATAATAATTGTTAGTTGCAGACCTGCTGATTTGTCATCTTTAAAAAGATGGGAAAGATCTGCTTTTGTTCTGTTATGTTAGAAATTATTCCTAGACATACAAGTGCGTCATTTTGGTTGCCCACTCTTTTCAGAAGTATGACATTGGATAATGTCTTCCCATTTCAATTTCGGTATCTCTCAGCATGGGCTCTAAATCCACTGGATAGTGTGTTTAGGTTCGCACTGAAATCCCTTGCAGGTATGAGTGCAGTAGTTCTCCCTGGCTGTCTGCACCACGAAACAATCAAATTATTCTGCCTTTTTAAATCCAAATATTTTTAGGATACAATTGAACAATGCTACTTTATTGTTGTATCAGTTGGCATCGTCTGGACAGAGATCTGCCTCTTTTGGCACTGGTGGAAAACATTGTCACTCTTTGAAGACAAAGTGAAATTGATTTAAGGTTGAAGAATATGACCTCCAGGCCATTGCAGATATAAAGGGCCATCATAGAAGCTTAGATGAGAAACCCCTATCCTTACCCTCAACCTAACCTGGTCATCAACCTGGTAACTATGAACCTAAAACCAAGCCTTAACCCTAAAATATATAGAAAACCTTCTGGGGACCCGGGTTTAGTCCCCCATAACGTACACAGAACCTAAATAAATGAACACACGGCAACAACACTATACTGCACGCGTGTTATCTCTGCAGTGTATGAATTTTCTACATAGCTTAGTAAATGGTGTGGAAACCATTTACACGGGGCTATAAAGGGATCGTAAAGCTGCTTGTTTGTTGCAGATGGAGGGCTTTGCTACGCTCCCTGCACACTCTGGAGAGCCCTGATATGTTTGTTGCTTCAGCTCCATCTTTTCTTAGCAGAGCTGGAATCTTTCTTTGATCCATGCAGAATGGCCATGCGGCCTTCTCTATAGGCTCACAATGGCATTACGGTCAGTGCAGCCATGATCCTATTGTCCACACCTGACTGATCAAGGAGTACCACACACACACATACACATGCACACGCACATGCATACGTGCGCACACACACACACACACACACACACACACACACACACACACACACACACACACACACACACACACTAACTTCAACAATAGCCAGATTCATTACAGTAAATACCACTGGTTCTGTCAGACTCTCATACACAGAAAAAACCCCACAAAAAACCACACACATTATTATTGTTACCTTTATAGCCACACAGCTCTATTGTCGACACAATAACTTGGCAGTTTTCGTCATTGCTAGAAATTGAACTATAACCAATAAGCAAAGGTCGCTGTTTGTGTTTTAGGGGGAAAAAAAGAGCACATTGCTATTGTATATGAATTTGTTTGGTAACATTGTAATGTATTTTATCTTACACACTCACACACCTATCTTCCCTTCCTTTCCCCAGGTGGAGGATGACTGGAAGTATGTGGCCATGGTCATCGACAGGATATTCCTCTGGGTTTTTGTGACGGTGTGCGTCACAGGAACACTGGGACTCTTCCTCCAGCCCGTCTACAACTTCTTATATTGAGACACTCGGTCTTTTACTCTCTCTCTCTCTCTCTCTCTCTCTCTCTCTCTCTCTCTCTCTCTGTACCTTTATCCTCTTCTGTCTCTCTACCCCACCGTAATAGCGTTGGGAGTTATTCCTCCTGCAGCCCTTACACACCAAACACTGGGCTGTCTTCTTTCTCCTTTTTCTGCTTTTTTTTGTCTCTCCTCCCTTTGTCTCGCGCTATTCTCTGGGACTCCATCGTCAGCCGTCACCTCCTAACCTCATTTCCACATTTCTCCTTTGCCTTTGCCCTGTCAGCGGTCACTCAGTGCTCCTCCTCATCCCTGTTCTTTATGACACAATGATCACATTTGCACTCAGTCATTGTTATTGTACAGTCTCATACAATGTAAGGTAAATATTGAAGAAGTTGTCATTTGAATTACTATAAAGGGAAACTCTTAAGAAATGACTTATTGAGAAAGAAAAACTAAATACCATTTTGTGTGTTGCAGTAGCACTTTGTCATTGAAAGCCAGTGCAATAAAGTAAATACACCTTTGAGAAATGCGGTACAGTACTGTATGTCCGCCTAACATTTCTGTAGTTTTCTGACAGTTAATGATACGTATGTTGTTGTATGCTGTAAATCATTTCATTCACCTCTTCCTTTCCCTTGTACATACATTTGTAAACATTTAAGTGAGTCATGCATGGCTTCTGAGAAGGACACTGGTCGATCTCTTGTGATTTTCTTTCCACATGTGGTCACACTACATATATATATCATGCATTGCACATGAATTTTGCAGTAATTCACAACCTTACTGCAAAATGACAATGTATAGAAAACACTGAATTGCACAATGTAGATTAAACTTGTAAAAAGAATAAAAAGCCAAGCTGTAATTTCTGACAATAAAGAAGGTGAGTTACTCAAATGGTGTGTGGAGTTTGCAATTTCTCCCTGTATCTCTGATGCTCTTGTTTCCTACAAGAATGGACCCTGCTTCTTGATAAGGTTGTTCCTATAATCCATAATAGACTAGGTGGGTGTAGACAGTGGATGGATGGCGGAATTAATGTAGATATAGAAAATGTATGAAATCTATAGAACACATATTTTCTATAGCCTGTTGAATCAACAAATGAGAAACCAGAAGGAACATTAGTTTTTTGATGTATCAAGAAACATGTGTATGCCCCCTGATTGTGCCATAATAACAATTAAAAAAAAAAAATATTGCCACAGATCTACGTATCTATGCAATCAGCCAATGTATTTATAAGGAATTAGATTGTGTTTTTGTGCTCCAGCATCAGCGTTTTCTAAGGAGTGACATATACATTTTGGATCATCCCCAGATCTGCAATATCACAACTGTCTACTTCAATCTGATATTCACTGTTGAGCTGTTCTTGTTACTTACATATTACTGAACACTTTTTGCAAATGTAACAAAAAATAGCATGATTTTGCATAGATGTACAGACTTCTGTTAGTATTGGTGAACACCATTAAAAGCTATAGATCTGTCACTGACAGATGGGTGATTCTAGTGTCGGTTTTCCCATTGAATAACTAGACGATTGTATGAATCTCTATGAAATACCTGAGTTATTAAGTTATGTGTTTGTTTACCAAGTAACAGTGAAACAAAGAGTGATATAATTGCGACGGAAAACTCATCTGAGAAATTGTGTCTGGATGGTATACAAGGTTCTACTGATCTGTCTTTTATCTCACTTAACTAAAAAGTGATCAAAAAATAATGTGATTTTGAAAAAAATCAATTTAAAAAACAAAAATATTTTTTTTTATGAGCAACCAGGGGGTGTTGAGGATGAAATGTAGAAAAATGACCAGCTTAATAAACACATATATTATTTCCACAAAATCTTTGAAAAATCCTAATTTTATCATTTGTAGTTTTGGATATTGCAACCACCATGTATCATTGAATTAATTTGTTTACGTATCATAGTTATTATTTGAGGGAACATATTCAAGAAAATTAATTTTTCAAAATCATTCTAGCAGTTTAAGATCGTCAGGTGGTCTGATGCGCTACTTGAGGAAACAGTTTGGACACAGAGGCAAAACTTCATGTTGCCCAAAAGCAAAAGAGCAGCATGGCATTTTTCGGACTTATCCCTGTTTCGCTCCCTTTATCTAAGGTCACGGGTGAGTCTGAATGGTGCCTCTCAGCACTGACACACACACACACACACACACACACACACACACACACACACACACACACACACACACACACACACACACACACACACACACACACACACACACACACACACACACACACACACACACACACACACACACACACACACACACACAAAACATACACACACTGAAAGTTCAGGCACAGCCCATTCCCCCCTCCAGTCAGATTTGAATTGGCCCACCCTGTGGCTCCCAACAACCACTCACATTTAATCCTTTCTTGCGAATGCTGAATGAGCGTGCACATTTGTGTGTGTGTGTGTGTGTGTGTGTGTGTGTGTGTGTGTGTGTGTGTGTGTGTGTGTGTGTGTGTGTGTGTGTGTGTGTGAGTGTGTGAGTGTGTGTGTGTGTGTGCGTTTAAGAAGGAAAGAGGGAAAACGTATGATTAAACACGTCATCTTAGGAAATAAGAGTGAGAAAAATGGTCAGAGAGAGAGAGAGAGGGAGGAAGAGAGAGAGAGAGAGAGAGAGAGAGAGAGAGAGAGAGAGTGAGATGATGACAGGGTGTGAGCATGTTTATTTGATTCCATATGTGCACCCGGCTGCATGGAACTTGCTACATGGGGATTAAGGGATGGATGGAGCCTAGGTATTATGTAATAGCAGCAGCAGCAGACACACATAGTATCCCATCAGTCTCAGTCCACTGCATGACAGGGTCACATCAGCACCACAGAATGAAGAGATCAGCCGCAGAAACCAGCTACTCCTGCTATATTTGGAAAGTATTTATGTGATGCGTGCAATTTTCCTAACTGGCTCCCTCTTCCCTCAAACTTATTAAGTTGCCTTTCAAACTTTTAACAGGGTCTAAAATAGTAAACACGTCTGGCAATGTCATTATTGTTTTAAAGATGCTCCCATTCCCTCTTGACAAAAGACATTTCCCGTTGACATTTTGGACGTCACACATAGAGTATTTTGAGAAAGCACAAAATTGGCTTTGTCCAATATAGCTTCAGCTTCTTCAGTCTGAATTTGCAATGGTGAAAGTGTGAGTCACCGATATAGTAAAGATGTGGATGTTTCTTGAACGATTGGACCCCAAGTACTCAGGGCAAAGCAGAGCACGGCAAAGCTCTGGGTGCTAAATTGAGGGATAATACATTATTAAGCCAGCCACATGGATGAATATTTTACACCAACTGTTAGCATCCAGCTCCTGGATAGCAGTACACCAGGATGATGCATGGACTTGTCGCATCTCCTCTCATGCTTTTTGGTTGTTGTTTTTTTCAAACCGTTTGAATAATAAATAAAATATCGTATTTTTGCCCCCCTTGCGACCTTACCCCCTCTCAGTCTTTCTACAGTAGTTTTTAGGACTGTGTCTACCATGCAATGAGGTAAAACCTCAGCAGTGGACCACCAGAGCATGCTGGGAAAAGCTGCTTGGTCTGGGTGAGAGGGTGGCATACTGCAAAGGGGCGGATGGCAAGTTAGGGTAGTCTCTTGTGTTGTCGGGAGCAGAACGGTACGTGCCGGCGGCCAGTCGACCATGGATAAGTTAAAGAGACTCTCCTCTAAATAATTCATTCCAATGAGAGCCTTCGAAACACACACACACACACACACACACACACACACACACACACACACACACACACACACACACACACACACACACTTGCATGCAGGGTCCTCTCACACACATAAATGGCTGCTTCTTGAAGTAGAATAATGCTCACACCCCCACACCACATAAACACGCTCACAAAAAGGAAGCTTCCCTAAGAAACCCTGAGAAACATTGTTTGATAATTAAGAAAGAACATTTTGATGGAGCAACAAAAAAAGCTCCTGGCACTTTGTTTGGTTTGAGAACAAACATTTAGCAACTGCTTTAGAAACAAATGCCGTACTGGGAAAGAAATTGTATTTCTCTGTTGCGTGTTCATTTATATATTATTATTTTAATTTCATCAAACTATTTGTTGACATTTCTGCATGACCTGTACCGTTGGGACAGAAGAAGTGGGTGGTAGAAGCCCTCCTTAAATCTGTTGATAGGAATTCATAGTAAGAGAAGCATTGCCACATTTTAGCCCCCTATAGAATACCTGCGTGAATTCCAAGCGAGTTGCTGTATTATTCACTGCTATTTTTGATATGTAGGAGATCAGGAAAATGTCAAATATAACTGCAGGAAGAAATGTAACGTAGACCTATGTTGTGTAACCTGCTTCGAAAGACTAATGCTCAAACGTCAAGGAGGCAGCCGACTCCTGCAGAGCTGGAGTCCTGGTGTATGAAAGTGGAGAGAATGCCTGCTGAGAGCCGAGGTATTTAAGAAAACTAAGCAGACAACAAGCAATATGTAACACACAGCTAGGTAGAAAGAAGAAAGACAGGGTACAAGGAAATGAAACAGTCGGATTGCCTGTGTGGTTGCCTCGTATACCACGGTAATGCTACATTGCCAGTTTATGCAGCATCCTTTTTACTCAACAATGAAAGTTACTGAAACTACAAAGACAAGTGTCAGGGTGTAAAATAAGAACTTACAGAAAACCCTTATTTAACATAATGCAAGCAATACAATCCAGCAACGATTGGTTTGAGAATGATTTGACAGTAACTATGTTGTGCCACTGAGGTACAAAAAGGCCTGCAACCTCTCAGGTTAGAGAAGGTTTTTTTTTGCAAAAATGAGCTAACCAGCTACTCGCCATAGCTGCATATTTGGTGGATAGGAGAGTTGTATCAGACCTTTCATACAACAACCCTTAGGACGTGTGCCCAGGGTGCCCCATAGGCAGAGGATCAGCACCTTGGCCAGCGACAACACAGCTCAGACCTGCCAGTGATATTTCAGCACCACGGACAGCAGCTGGAACACTCAGAACCCTCAAATCTAACAGTGCTGTGACACAAGTGCTGCCCGTCAGCAACTATACCTTTTTAATCACAAAATAAGCAAAACGGCATGTCTCAGGAGCTCTACTGCATAGCAAGAAAGTCCCCAGAGTATTATATACACCTTCTGCTGAATCACCAGGGAGACATTTGTTGATACAACAACCCTGTGGAGGTATCTGGCACAGCAGAGTCCTTCTTTGGATGTGTGTGTGTGTGTGTGGGGGGCGGAAGGGGGGGGGGGGGGCTTTGGCTCAATGTTCTTTCTCTGTGTACAGTATATCAGCAGTTGTCACATCTGGAAGAGGCTGAAACTCAGTATGTGTCATCTCCTGTTTCCAAACCTTTGCTTCAACCAGTATCTGTGTTGAAAAATGTTGTTGTTAAAATGGGAACACGAATAACAATGTTAAAAAGTGTTAAATGTCTTATAATATCACAGTTTCTAACATCTTTTTAAACGTCCTTATCCTTTAACCCATTGATGACTATGGCAATCTCGGATGCATGTCCTTAATGCCTGAGGGTTTTCTGAAAAAATAGTACGAATTGTAAAGTCTACCAAAACCTTAATATCTAAGCCTGTGTAGCACATAGAAACATGAAATAAAATACATTTAAAAGTTAAGGTTCACAGGTTTTATTTAAACATGCTCCCTTAGCGCTTACAAACCAACAAATATTTCAAAAAATCGTCAAAATTAGATGAATTAGAAAATTATTAAATATTGTTAATAAATAGATGCAATGTGTTGTGTGATTTTCGTCAGTAGTCTATAGTAGACCTTGATTCTGCGCACCAAACGCCACTAACTGTTCTGTCGCCGACATAGCTGGCGTATTTTTTTTATTATTTTGTTTTATTTTTTTATTTTTTATTTTTTTGATTGACATGATTTTCGGCAAACCACACAACTTTTGGGTGGTCACGTGGTCTTAAAAAAATCAACAAAACCCACCTCATGTGTATTTGAATTAATGACAGTGCATTCTATGCTGGGAATGCCATGAAAATTAGATAAAGTAATAATGCTGCGCGACGCAGCATCAGGCAGGAGAGCCAATGTGGCATCGCGCAGCAGCCGTCATCAATGGGTTAAAAACACCCATACCCTCCAAACAATCTTCAGCGCCACTTGAAATACATTTTGACTCATTTTTAACCGCCCACAAAAAGGGTGATTGAAAATGTTTTTGTTGGGAATAAAACAAGTAAAAATTTCAAACGATTCTTTTGAAAACTTTACTGTAATTTAATCCATTCCACTGTCCATTTATTTGCTTCGTATGTTGCATCAATTTTGCTCAAATACACTGTAGGTGACCTTATAGTACATTTTAAATACATGTCATGAAAAAGACAGTTACTAATTCTACATAATTCACCATTAGATTAATTTAATGCTGGGTGAGCTTTGTTATTGATAGGTGTTATACATCATGGCTTGAAACAGTATTCCCGTTCAAGCTTTATCCTAACCTGCTGGATTTAACCATGATGTGGTGAATGAAAAAGCAACGATGAATGTAAAAACTGTTACCAAAAACACATAATCATCATAACCCCGCACTTCTGCAAAAGGAAACAAAGACAGGGTCCATGTACATATCATTGAGTTTTTGAATCTCATGATAAACAGCAGTATGCATTCACTGTTTATGTGACATTAGTACATTAGACACATTCAACTCTCCATTGGCTCACGCTAGGAACCGGGGGGGAGGATGTTAATACAATGAAGACTCATCTGATTCCCTCGTTCAGGCTTCATGCGAAAGTGACACACTACATATGTGGATGCATGACAGAAGGTTCCTCATTATCTCGTCTGTCTTGTCCAGAGGCAATTGAAGGTTACACAACATACATCTGACACTGGATGAGAAACAGAGACCGATTTCTCCTGAGACAACAAGCACTGTGAACTCCTCACGGGCAACAACACACAGACACACACACACACACACACACACACACACACACACACACACACACACACACACACACACACACACACACACACACACACACACACACACACACACACACACACACACACACACACACACACACACACACACACACACACACACACACACACAGGGAGATGAAACACACCCAGCAATCCTCTCTGTTGACACCACAGGGTGCTAAGCCTAGAGGAGTAACCAGATCACTGGAGCACACATACATACATGCCTATGGTTGGTTTTACATAAGCACACTGGCAGGCAGACACACTTCACAAACACACAGCATGTGCAGGCAGATAAAGAGAACAAGATGATGCAAATAATAATCCGCATGCAAAACTTATTTCCACATCGGGCAACACAGGTGGACAGTCACAATTTTGGATGGCGTGCATATCAAACAAACACAGGTCTAAACGCATACACATACATAGAGACACTCATGCATTCAGAGGAGACATGCACACAGACAAACTAAGCACAGCTGCCTCACACCTGATGACAGCAGCTTTGGTGTGCCAGAGTTAATTCACTCACTTGGCCACTCACCAATTGGCACTGGACTGAAGTGTTCTAACACACACACACACACACACACACACAACCATAACCATTGAACGGCAGAGTCGGTAAGATTCACCCTCTGAACGGCCATCCATCCAACATTGGTCAAGGTATTTCATCCAAAACTGGTTGCTACAGTCAATTAATTTCCTTGGGGGTGCTACAAGTGATGTCATCAACCAAGTCATAAGGATTTATCCACTGAAGTCCATGGACAATTTCAGACTGGTCTAATGGTGGATCAAGGGACCCACTGGCCATCATTGCCATTGGATATTTGAGAATATGGTGTGTGGTTGTTTGTTTTAATGAATTTTATGTTGAAAACTGCATTTGTTTACATTCCTTATACACACACACACACACACACACACACACACACACACACACACACACACACACACAAACAAATAACACATTATCATTTTACATTGCTGTTGCATATGCTAATTGCTCCTCAGAACCTCTTACAGTCTGATATGAAGGAAACAGTTATTTAACACTTATCAGCAGTTTTGAGTTTAAAACAATCAGTGGCCTATTCTCACACCAGCCTGACAACAACAAAAGGGAAACTCAAAGTCGAACTCCTAGATTGAACTATGATGTATAGGGTCAATAAATAAATAAAAATGTGTGTGTGTGTGTGTGTGTGTGTGTGTGTGTGTGTGTGTGTGTGTGTGTGTGTGTGTGTGTGTGTGTGTGTCCACTGAGTTGGAAAACTCAGTTTTGGTGCTAACTTTCCACAGCATGCGCTGATGTTGAAGTCTCTTATAATTAACATACGGCCCTGAAAGTCAACCCAACCCCGGCCACTTTCTGCTAATCCCTCACTCTCCTTTCCAATGTATTCTCTCCACTGTGGGTTCTGTTCCCAGAGACTTTTTCCCTCTGATCCGGTCAGTATCTTTCCATCTATTTTGCCCTGAAGTACTAAGGGACTTTGTGAAATATGAAATCACTGAACTCTTGCATTATTGATGAATGGGGGATTTTCCATTAGATCCCTTGAAAGTTTGGCCAATTTTGAAAAAGTTTGCATCCTCTAAAAACTAATTTGGCTTCTACTGATACACTTTAGCTTAAAGTGCTGGTGGTAGCATTAGTGCCCTGATGGCATTAGAAGGTGTGAGGCCACTGGCTTTGATATTTCCTTTTAAGCTTTTGTGAGGTTTGACTCCCTTTGCTGTATCCCTCCCCTACCTTTATCACAAGTCTCTTTATTGTTTTCTTTCATAGCATGCACCTGAAACACCATATGGATTTAGATCAAACCTTCTGGCCTTAGGAGATGTGGCTCTTTCCTCTTATTCATTAAAAATGTTTGCACCAAGCCACATTATGTTATAAAGACGTTAATTATGTGCTCAACAACGGCTGTGAAAACAAAAACAACACTTACACACAGGAACAAACAAACAACACACACTCCTTTCACTTTCTCCCTCTCCCACACAAAGTAGCCAACACATAAACATGCACACACACTGTGCAGCTGCCCACAATCGTCTGGGAGGGGACCGTCCGGCAGGTTTCCAGCCTGCGAGAATTTATGTTTCCAAATGATTAGAGGAAAGGCGAACCGGGCGATTTCAGAGGCAGCAGCTGCCTGCCCCATGGCTCCAAGTGGAGCAGAAAATCAGGATAATTTCATTGTGATAATCAGCCTCCCGTTATCCCCGTCAGTTCAACTCACGGAGGAGGAGCACCGGGGAGAGGGAGTGTGTGGCAAAGAGGGAGAGGCAGGCATAAAAATACAAGAGAGAGAATGTGTGCTTCATGCCTGGTTAACTGCAAAATATACAGTGTGCACGTGTGTGTGTGTGTGTGTGTGTGTGTGTGTGTGTGTGTGTGTGTGTGTGTGTGTGTGTGTGTGTGTGTGTGTGTGTTACAGCACTATTGTCCTTTGTCCTTTGACCATGTGTAAGATTAGCCATTTGATGCGCTGAAAAAAATCCCACAGAGCACATGAGTGCTAAATTCACGACAGCCATGAAATTGGCACGACATTTGACTCCAATGCACCGAGGAATACATTTACTGGAATACATGTGGAGTACAGTTTTCATTTACCTTATAGCATCAGTTCGGTGAGGGTTTTGTATAACTTGTATAATGGCTGAATGAATCCCAGAGGGAGCATTCCTACGTGAGCTGAGGCTGTTAAAGCCTTGTAGAAAGGTGCATGTGGATGTAATGCTTAGTATTCCAGTATACATGTATACTGATATACTGATATAGAGATGTGCTTCTTACCGAGCATGGAGACACTAAACTGTAAAACCCATCTATATCTATCGAGAGCTTATTTCTCACCTCAACAAAATATTTTCCACACTCACTGAATAATCAGTTTACTTCATCTAAAGTGTTGTTGTTCTCATGCTGTGATTTATAAACCATCTCTACCATCAATGTGTGTTTGTGTGGGGGGATGTTAATGAGTTATGTCGCGCGTAGCTCTCCCTTTTTTGCACTTATTCTGTTCATCTCTTTTTTTCCTCTTTATTCATGTACACATCAGACAACCTATTCCATTTTTATTGTCCTTTATAGCTGAAGTATCCCTCATATTTGGTCTGTTTTCAGTTATTTATGCGTTCCTCTCCTTCCATGGTCAGAAATAATTTCAAATCGCTTTTAGCTTTTCAAAACATGATTAAAGTGTTACATTATTAATGATTGATAACACTTTCTATCCGTACCCTTTGTCTCTCCATCTCACTGGACCAGCGATGCAGCATCCGGTCACTTGATACAACAACACCTAACACATAGATGCACTCTTCCAATGAGTCTGTGCAACCTTGCTGGTCACTCTGTCTATAGGCGGTATGCAGGAACACAGACTGTGTGTTTGCTGTTGTCCATGAGTCCATTCAGACTAAGAAACTGTTCTTGGTGGCAACAGACTTAAGACCAGATGTTTGGGGACAATGGACATATGAGTGTGTGTGTGTGTGTGTGTGTATGTGTGTGTGTGTGTGTGTGTGTGTGTGTGTGTGTGTGTGTGTGTGTGTGTGTGTGTGTATACATGTTTATGAAGCATGATGATGTGTTTCAGTTATGTCCTTATGAGCCAGCCCCCATCTTCATATATGTATGCAAGCTCTGAAAGAAGAGCAGCATTCATGATTTTACTGATGGTTTGTACTGGGGCGGCCGACTACTTACAGTGCTCAAAACCCATGTAGCCTAAATCAAAAATATTCTGAATTTCCTCTCATTTGAGTAACAGAGAAAATGCCTCTGAAATGCAATTTTATATTGTAATATTGGAAATGACATGTCTGGATCTTTGAAATAACACAAAGGTCCTGTCATATAATCTCTAATAACATGATGATGTCCTAGGTTAGTGTTCCGGTTAGCGCCCTCCAGTGGACCAACAGCGACAGTGATGTGCTCGTTCATGCTGTGATTGAGATAAACAGCTGTTCTGACAAAAACTAAGATTGTGGCTTTTTATTATTGCAGACCTCTACAGGGAATACGGTACCATAACTTTGTGGTCCTATAACATGAATCCTTTGGCACTCACTACTTTAATATAGGCCTACAACACATCGCAACTCTATGTTGTTAAAAAGGAAAAAAGGTTACAAATGTTTCACATAGGCTATAGTCATTTGATGGCTGAAAGAACCCATTACGTTTGTAAAATGTGCAAATACTGTAACATTAATTTATGACGTAATGTGTCACAACTTAAAGTATCCTTTCATCGCACCATTCAGGAATATCCAAAGTGTTTCATACACATTTTTGGAGGGAATAAACACCATTACCGAGTAAACCAGCAGTACTACATATTAAACATAATAATAATAATACTTTTTCTTAAAACTTGCTTTCAAACTCCACGCCTTTGTCCCACCTGGACCTCCCTCCCCTCACCCTCCTCCCTCCATCCTCCTCCTCTCATCCAGAAAGCCGCTCTGCTGACCGAAGCTTCTCGTGACGCTTCAACCGGAATCAAAGCGTTCGGATACCGTGAGGGCACTGGATCCCTGCCTTCTGTCAAACTGCAGCAGGGGGGGACTTGCTTTCTGCGCAATATCGACATTCTACCGATGGGAACCCCGCTGCATTTGCTATCTCGGTGTGTGCACTGTAGTTGTCCTCTCCAGCGGAACGGCTGAGAGCACCGGGAGGCTGCAGGAGCGCACAGTTGGACCAGGAGGACTACACAATGAAGTTGGCGGTCTTCTTCATCCTCCTTTCGGCGTCCTGTCCGCGGTCCCTCGCCGACATCCCCGGTAAGATAACTTTGTGTTTTTTTCCCACTTGTTTTCTTAGTATTCCTATCCACTGTACATTTGTACATGTGTCATTTTTCTGTATGGAGAACGAGGCGACGGGAGCGTAACAGACATACCATGTGGTGCAACACAGATGTCTGATAAAGACTTCGGACAATCAACTCTGGTAAAACTCCGATGACCTCGTCACCCAAATATTATATTCAATCATTCACTGCTTATCCGAAATTCGTATTTTGTTGCTTTGAAAGCAGTTTGTTACCGTTCATTACTTTCCCCATATCTCCTTCCCTGTCTGTTTTTCTTATTGTGCGCCATGACATTTGAAGTAAACAACAAAATCGAGTCTCCTTGAGGACATGGGTGAAACCTTCCAGTATTCTTCTGAAATTGAATCCCCGGCCCAATTGAGAGGGAGTGCCGTCAAGATAACATGTTTTTTCCTGGATTGTATATACGTTTTTTTGAGCTGTCATTATCAGTTCTACAGCTCTGTTTGTGCTGAGGTCCACGGGGCAGGAACACACACAGGAACACAGGTGTCGGATGTCAGTACCCATCTCTCAGCACATCTCACTGAGGCCTTGAAAGCACAGGCATAGGTGACACAGTATGATTAAACTGCCATGTAACTGATAACAGCATAGGTGTTGGTGTTATGTTTCCTTGTCCTTTGCTTTAAATGTATACACCACAAGTCCAGTCACACAATGTCAGACACATGTGAAGCCAGAGGAGGAACCAGCTGCGGCAGGCTAAAGGTGAACCCTCTTGCCTACCACACAATATATACAGGTATAGCTCCTGCACTTGACATCCCCAGTGTCTGACATTACAGACAGCCGTCTCCTGTCAATATTACTGTCTGTGTGTACAGAGACATCACATCGCCTCAGGCTGACTGACTGCCCTGCTGCTTCGACATTGTCCCTGTTTACTCCCCCTCCATTTGTAATTCATTGCAGACATGCATTCACTCCTTAAACTCTCCTGTAGTCCCATGTATTCACAACCTGCCCCCTCCACACAGCTGGAGGAGATGTGAAGTTTCTACTTATAGATAAAGATTAGTGTGATTTGAAGGGTAAGCAAAGTGATGTATAGGCCTTAGTTTGTTTCAGAATAGAAACACTGTCTGTGGTGGCAGCTGATAAAGGACAAAACAGAAGTGGTGTGTGGGTGTGTTTTCTGACTTCGGTCATATTTTGAAGCCTGTCTTTCCGTCTTATACATGTCCACGAAGCCTGGCCTCAGAGATTGGTCAGTAAATGCTCAAACCACACAGTTACCTATCTTTTTATCCAGTTTATGGTATTTACATATGGCTCATAAAGGAATGAGTGTTAGCATTTCATTATATTCCAGCACTGTCACTGTACATGGTGCTGAACATTATGTCAAGGTTTTAATAATATTTACTACGCAAATGCTTTCTCTGAGGTCAACTTATGGGGAGAAACAAACGAAAAAAACGAACAGTAAATAGGTATTGAACAACAAAGGTGTAAGTGTGTATTTTCCACCACTGTCCTCTGAATTGGTGGAAGTCCAGATTATTTCCGTATGTATTATTGATTGACGACTGTCTGTAAGAAAAATTGCCCCATGGGAACATTAAAGCAGTACTCTATTCCACTTTATTCATCAGTAACTGTAACACAATGCTTTGTAATGAATAGTTGTTCATCCACATTCCTCCTTTTTTTCCAGCTCCAAATGAGTTTGTGTCCTTGGCGGAGATGGAGGATGCCCTACTGAGGAACCTTTTCCAGGGCTACCAGCGCTGGGTCAGGCCCATCCAGCACGCCAACGACACCATCAGAGTACGCTTTGGGCTCAAGATCTCCCAGCTGGTTGATGTGGTGAGAACACACCTACAATCAAAAACATATAGCCACACACGTTTGTCTTCTGAATGTAAACCTTGAATACCTGAATGTAAACCTAATCCTACCAATGTCTACCAAACTACTAGCTCTACTAGTGGGTCCATCAGTACGAGCAGCATCAAGTTTTGCACAAAACTCTCCTAACAATTTGTTTTGAAGTTCTAGAGAATTTGTATTCTGTTTCTAGATTTACATAGAAATGCATATTCAATTATTTGAGAATGTCATTATGTTTTTATTAATATTCTAAGATGATTTTTACTATTTTCAAATTTCTTAAAGAACAAATGTACACAGTAAATTTTGAAGTGTTAAAATAACACTAAAATAGTTAAATTTAACACCATTTCCGAGTGTATTTGGTCCCACTCAGAATTGGAGTTAAATTAACTCTCTTCAAAGTGTTAAAATTTTAGAGTTAAATTAACTCAAAATAGAGTTAAAAATACACTGTATAGTGTTGTTTAAAGCCTTATAGAGTACTTTCTACACCCCGTCTTTTAACTACCGAAATTGACACCAACACTAGGAGGCATTCTACTCCAGCTGTTGTTATATTAACTCAGATAGAGTTAATGGAGTTTGACACTGCATATTTAACACTGGGGAATTTACTGTGTAGTAAGATGTTAAGAAGTCTAACAAATCATTTTAACCTTATCCTTTATCCTATGTTTAACCTCATCATGACTCATAACTTCATTAGTATGGGGAGATTTTTCATATTGTCAACGAATCCAGTGATATTGCCCAAAGCAACATTGAATTGCTCCTACTAGCGACTATGGTCTGTGTAATCAATGCTCCATATCCTTGTGCCATAGACCTATATTCTTGTCAAAAAACTGATTGAGTGAGCCATACCTTTGCACTTGGAGATACTTTTACTATGATCGTAGGCACTGAAGTTTATTTGGAGTTGAACCCACAGATTCTGTTCTGCTGTCAACAAAAGCAAATCTGTAAATAGTTCCCAACAGATTAATTATTCAAACCTGTTTGGCTGAAGTTTGCTAAAAAACAACAATCCAAAAAACAAAAAAAACTGTGCTCAGCTCTTCGAGGGAAATCATTTAAGCTTTTATCTGAAATACTTATCATCAAAATGAATATGTTGTGTATGTGCAGTATGTCCTCATTAGGAATGTTTTGTATTTGTATGTGTTTTGTTGACAACAACAAAAACAATGAACATTAGTGACCATATGTAGAGGCTAAAGAAATGAAACACGCTTGCTCAAAAGAAGATAATTAGAGTTCGTAAAAATATAACAATAGGGAGCCAAAGGTAGATGCGGTTGGTTAATGCTGTCCGCTTTCCATGGTGCTGCAAATAAACTAGCCACTTGCAACTGCGCGTTGGAGCTCTCCGTAGTCCTGAAATAGATCCCGAACACTCTTTTCATATCTACAACCCAGCAGTCTCTTTCTGGAGTGTTCCTTTAATATTTCAGAGGCTTGCTGTGATAGGTTGAGATGGTTTAGGTGTTCGAGAGGAGAAAACAGAGTATGCTAATGGAGGAGCCACTCTCTTGGCATGAAATATTAATCTAGTTTAGACTTAACTCTTCATCCCTCCAAGTAACATGCATGCAGGTCAAAGAAAATCCATGACAAATTTAACAACGCCCCCTGATGGCTCTGACGGAAAGAAGGATGATCTTTTGGATTTTTGGAAAAGGGTGCGTGAAAAGAGAAAGATAACCCAGGGACACAGCAGCTGGGCTACACTACGTAGCATGTCCCCTGAGTCTGACACTGGAGCCAGGCTCTGTATTAGATTATGGTTCACCTCTGTTTTGTGTGATCGCCAAAACATCCAAGTGAGTTTGACAGCTGAGGCCTGGTCTGGATTCACTGGAACAGCCACATCTCTGTATTTTCTCTCAGTTATTTTGCTCTCACTCTTCCCTCTTATTTTTTCAAACTTGCCTTTACTGATGTGGAAATAAACTTGCGTCCAACCATTCCCCATCTCTCTCTTCCTGTCCTCCTTTATTTCCCTCTTGCCGCATATATATTGCCTCAGCTCGGTCCAACGCACCCACCTCCTTCTGATTTCATGTTTCTTTTTTCTTGTTTGCCAAGGAAGTGGCACAGACAGGTAAATGAGATTCTGTCTGATTTCGCGGAGGCACCCAGATCACAAGTTATTTGTACAGTACACAAGTTTCATCACACGTGACCTCAATAATGTATTTGATATTGATTTTTATTAATAAAGATGAATGTATTCATGTAGACACAAAAAACTTGTCGACTTACACAATTACTCAAACCACCAATATATACGGTATGTACTGTGTGTCTGTCTTTTCTGTTGATGTATTCAGAGCCTGCAAAAAATAATCTGAAGCCTTACATTATCAACCTTTCCCAGACAGATTTTACTCCGGCAATTACAAATGACTGACCCTTTTCAGGATCAAATGCTTCACTTTTTTATTTTGATAATCTTGGTCCATACTTTAAAGACTTAACAATATAGTTGGGACTGATTGTAGGTTTAAATCGTATGCTTTAACTTTGGTGATGTGCATAACCCTTTGTTTGAATTTAATCATGAAATAACACAATCTACACACTAGTATCTTGCATCTGGAGTATATGCCCCCTTTGTAATCTGACTCATCTGTTGTTTCTGTGTGTTTTAGGATGAGAAGAACCAGCTTATGTCCACTAACGTTTGGCTGTGTCAGGTGAGCATGACACAAAAATCAAAAGGAGGCTATAGGTTTACAATTAATCTCACTGTTTGTAACCATAAGGTCAATAAAATACACAGGCTAATATTAATATTTCCGACAATATTACCTTGATAAAGGAACACAATAATATTGCTATAGATGAGTGGGTGATATAACAGATATAAAGACACCAGCCTTAATACTGTAAATTAAATTAATCACGTTAATTTTGTATTACAGTGGAGGATCTTTGTTAAGTGATTAAATAAATAATAATTTAGGGAACATATTCTCACTAAAAGGCATAGATATTTATTTCTTTTGTGTGAAAGGGTTGTTTCATTTTGATATGTTGTTGTTCCTTTGTTTAACACAGGTTAGAAAAACTCTGACTGAAACTGATAGAAGTGATCACATTTTAGGGAACCATAAAAGCAAACAACACCTCAGTATTGTTAAGTATTGTATAAAAATCTCAATTCTACCCCATGTGTTAATGTTGAACAGGAGTGGATCGATTACAAGCTGCGATGGAATCCAGAGAAATACGGAGGAATCACTTCGATCAGAGTTCCCTCTGAAAACATCTGGCTCCCGGACATCGTCCTCTATGAGAAGTAAGATGTGCTTTTATGTGCCACGAGACAAACTGACAGATGATTATATCTTTATGTGAAACTTACATAACTCAAACACTCACTGCATGAAAAGTACAGCCACAAAACACATTGTTCCTTAAAATATCATTTTTGCATAAAATGTCTATGTTGAGATGTAAGCTGATTTAAATACTCTAACACAACAAAATAAAGGGCATGTAATACTGAGCTGTGCTGCTCTTCTAAATGCAATACCGGGGCTATTTTTCTCTGATTTCGCTCTATTTTTCTTCAGTGCTGATGGGCGGTTTGAGGGCTCGCTGATGACCAAAGCCATCATCAGGTACAATGGCCTCGTCACCTGGACGCCGCCTGCCAGTTACAAATCGGCGTGCACCATGGACGTCACTTTCTTCCCCTTCGACCGTCAGAACTGCACCATGAAGTTTGGCTCCTGGACGTACGACGGACACCAGGTGGACCTGATCCTCATAGACAAGCAGGTGGACCGCAAGGACTTCTTCGACAACGGGGAGTGGCAGATCCTCAGCGCCACCGGAGCCCGAGGGACCCGGAAGGACGGCTTGTACACGTACCCCTACCTCACGTATTCCTTCATTCTCAAGAGGTTGCCGTTGTTCTACACGCTCTTCCTCATCTTCCCCTGTTTGGGTCTGTCCTTCCTGACCGTGCTGGTGTTTTACCTTCCGTCAGATGAAGGAGAGAAGCTGTCACTCTCCACCTCTGTCCTAGTGTCGCTCACTGTGTTCCTGCTGGTCATAGAGGAAATCATCCCCTCGTCCTCCAAGGTCATCCCGCTCATTGGAGAGTACCTGCTCTTCATCATGATCTTCGTCACTCTCTCCATCATCGTCACCGTTTTCGTCATCAACGTGCACCACCGCTCCTCGGCCACCTACCACCCCATGTCGCCGTGGGTCCGCACTCTCTTTCTTCAGAAGCTGCCCAGGCTGCTGTGCATGAGGGGACACACCGACCGCTACCACTACCCAGAGCTGGCTCCAGAAAGCCCCGAGCTGAAGCCCCGCTCTGGAGGCCGGAGAGGAGTCCAGAGGGCCAACAGCGGGGCCCATGGTGGACAGACTACTCCCGATGGAAAGGAGGACGAAGCCTGGTCGACCATGTTGGACAAGGCCATCTACTCGGTGCGGTACATCAGCAGACATATCCGCAAGGAGCACTTCATCCGCGAGGTGGGTTTGGTTGGATCGTAACGCTCAGGAAAGATCCAAGTTATCATTAGAATAGCTATATGGGCTTAACACTTCTAACCTGGCGAGACCAGCCTGATTACGAAAGCTTCACATTCATTTATCTCCTACTGATCAGTCTGGCCTTTCTCCAGGGGAAAAGTCCGGTCAAAAAATGATCGGTCCAATCAGGGCATGCGTTCTGTCCTAACGTTTGTCCCTAAGTGTAAGGCAGCCCCTTATTGGTTCATGTAGTCTTCAATCTGATTTTTTTGACCGGGCTCCTCCCCACAGAGATTGGAGAAAGTCCAGACTGATCTGCATGGGAAATATTGTCTATGTGAAGCTTGCGAGATCAGGCTGGTCCCGCCAGGCTATAACACTTATAAAGTATATATATATATATATATTAGAGGTGGGCATAGATTAATTTTTTTAATCTAGATTAATCTAGATTAATTTTGAAATTAATCTAGATTAATCTAGATTAAAATGGCTCATTTGAATTCATTCATAATATGCGTGTGCTCCTAAATAATGACTCAAAGTAAGTCTTTGAGAACGTGTTTCTCAAGCCAGGTGGCGCATCAGACCAGGGGCTCATCTCCTGTTTCCAACATGCATCACAAACTGCTTGAGGAAGCTGTTCTACTATGATAATTGGTGATGAAAATAAATAATGTTCAACAAGATGTACTTGTGTTTACAAACTGTTTATTCAGTTAAACATGAACTTTGAACTGTAGGCCATAAGAGGTAACGATGAATTGTTTAGGGCTGCAACTAACGATTATTTCAATAATCGATTAATCGGTCGATTATTTTTTCGATTAATCGATGAATCGGATAAAAAAAATAAACATTTGTAAATGCTGCATCTTTATTCAAAAACTGAACATTACTTCAAATTCACAGTGCACACTGAAGTGTCAAAACACCAGGTTATTGCTCCAACGTCCCGGAACTATTAAAAGTAATATTAAATGATAAAAAATTAATAATAAACTTAACTGGGATAACACAAAAAAAAACATACAATGTATGATATACATTTATACAGTATAAGGGATGTCCATGGTAAACCAGTCAACCGATAATATTTTTAACCGGTAAATACTAACGGTTAAAAAAATTAAATCATCTTAATTTCTCTCAGATGACAGGAGAGTTAATTTGTATTGATATTGATACCATTTTCAAGACTCCTTAACGATCCAAGTCTTTATTGATATCAAAATTGATAATTTTCTATTATTTTGTTGAAATAGAACTTGTATTATTGCTTTAATTGCTGATATGATCATAGCTCTAGATAGGACATTAAACAGGTCATAATTCCATTCCATCTTTACTATCTATTTTATCTTGCTGGGAAAACAAGTTTCGCCAAAATCTCAAATTTCTTTTTTTTTGTGTTGCATTTGAACACATCAATCATATTACTGAGCCGGCCTGAACACATCACAGTTGACATGTTTGCTACTTTTTTTAAGCTAACTAGCTTTATATCCTTCCGATTTTAACATGGATTTAAAATCTGGATCACTATTTTTAACTGACGGGACTTTCTACACCGTTCGGTTGTATGATTACTGCCGCTGCATTGAATGACTGTTGATGCGCCGATGCCGATTCTCCGAGCACGTCTGCACACCGTCTGCAGCAGCAGCTGACAGAGTTTTTTTGGACTAGACGGATACTGAGTTGATGGAGTTTTTTTTAACCCAAAGAAAGCAAAGGTACAACACTTTTATATAGGCCTGCAGTCCAGTGTTAGATATGACCAAAATACAAGCTGTGGCCGCTCACACTATAGCTTTCCCGCACGTGAAGCGAGCCTTCACGTGCGGAAGGGGGTTCACCCCGACGGCGAACAGCATCTCCCCTGAGCCGAACAGGAGGTGGAATTAAGAGATTAACGGCGATATTTTTTTTATCGCCCGATAAGAGTTTGGCGTTAACGCAGCCGTTAACGCCGTTATCGGCCCACCACTAATATATATATATATATACAGTATATATATATATATATATATATATATATATATATATATATATATATATATATGTATGTGTATGTATGTATGTATGTATGTATGTATGTATGTATGTATGTATGTATGTATGTATGTTGCTCTCATACCGTCTCCCTCACCTTTTCTATTTCCCAGGTTGTTCAAGACTGGAAGTTTGTTGCCCAGGTGTTAGACAGAATCTTCCTGTGGGCGTTCCTCACCGTCTCAATACTGGGCACCATCCTCATCTTCACTCCAGCTGTGCATAAGTTTTTGAAAATCCCTCCTCAAACTGCAAGTGAGGATCCACCTTCAAACTAGCAGCAATAACACAACCCTCACAGGCCACTGCTGATCCACCCTTCAAGAATCTACAAAACATTTGTTACCACTGATCAGGAGGAAGCCCCCAAGGTGGCTTTTTGGAAGAGAACTTTGACTCTTTGATTTTTAGTTGGTTAGGTTTCTTTTCTAGATGCACTGTGTAAAATGTTTTGTATGTCAGTAGGCCTTTTTGTCAGTATGTGCACATTTTGTATTACAGATGTTAATATAATACATTATTATGGTTTAATGGTTTGTTTATAGATACATAATCTCAATCTTGTGCAGCCTGTGTTACTTTTCAGACTGTTAATTGACACATTTCTTACACATTGCGGCGTATAGTGGCATGCAGCTCTCAATACACTACATAACACATGCTGGTCATTGTAGAATGTACTTAAGCTAAAATGAAACGCAGCAAAAAATAAAGAACAGTAACCAATTTCATTCAGCATACAATTTCACAATGAATAATTTTACATTTTTTTTAAAGGCTTTATTTATAGATAGCATCTCACTTCCTCATTATTGATTTACGTTTCTAATTGACATTGACTTTGATTTAATGTATGTGGTGAACTTGCAATGTGTCCTTTATCTCTTGGATCACAGAGCAGTTAATAATAAAATACTAAAAATCAACAACTGAATGTCCCACTTCAGACTGTTACTAAAACAATTAGTTAATTTGATACGTCACAATAAGAAGAGTAGGAAAGGGTTGTTTCACATACCCTAAGCACAAAATACCTTACTGTAACTTTAGTAGTAGCCTATATTGTCATACATTTGATTTGATTTAAACCCATCCCTGGCCCAACAACATTTGAACTATCTGACAAATTCATAAGCGATGCAAAATGTTTTTTTACATGTTTTCAAAATCTTTGAAGATGTTATATTATAATAAATTTAGACAATAAAGACATTGAGTGAATGAGTGAAGCTCAAATATGTGATGTTGTATGTGAACAGCTTCTACTGTTTTTTCTGTAAGAATACTGGCTTTGTCTATCTCACCCTTTTCAAATTCAAAGTCTACTACATTTCGGTCAGTAATTTTGTCTTTAAATAGCACAATCCCCTGCAGTAAATTATTTGTATTGTTCAGATTTCATCACACTAATACATCTTTTTTTAATGCACACTGCGTTATTTGTCATACTTACTTATGTCACATTACCTGTGCTCCATTCAATAAAATTGTTCAATTAACCCAATGTTCAATTAAAAACTGAAACAGTCCAGCCTGACAGAAAATAAAAAATATATAAATGAAATGGAAAATGATAGCACCATCCAGTGGTTAACCAGAGTGATGTAGAAAATGTCCTAGTTAAAGAAGAAACACAGAATACAGTACACAACATTACACTTTATTATAATTTTAAAAATAATTAAAATAATAAAATAATTTAAAGAACATTGTATAAATTATTCTTTCCTACTCTCATGCATTTAAAACAAAATCCCATTTCCAAAAGTACAACATACAAGACGGATGTAAGAATATAACAAAGATTCTTCTTACATTCATATCAGTTTTTTATTTGAGTCCCCATTTGAGTGTTCAACCTATCACAATTGCAATCATTTAATTTCAGTAAAAAGAACTGTTGTATTCACGTTGAATCTAAAAATAAATAAAATGGTTAATTTTAGGCATCATTGTCCCCAAATAATCCATGCACTCATGAAAACAACTCTAAGTCACACATGTCTAATATGAATATATAAAACATATATTAAGCTGTAAGCAGCTGTATTTTTTTAATACATAAAAGCATACTATCTCATGCAACCTTTTAACATTAATTACTTGCACTCTAATAACCACTTAATACCGATAGAGACTAGTATTCGAAGGCAAAACCACAGATTAGTGAGCACTTAGTAAAATTGTCAGCTTTAACCACTCATTTTTTGTCTACAGTGGCTCAGTTTTCCCCTTTTTGTTGTTTTATCTGTGTCCGCCCGTCTGGCTGTCCAGGTGAGCTTGTGCATTGCGCAGCATCTCCATATACAGCCTGTTGTTTTTCAATGCAACAAACCGAATAGAATAAAAAAATAATTTAAACCTAAAAGAAATGTGATTCATTTTATAATTTAAAAAGCATATTAAAAGCAAGTAATACTGTAGTACTCAGGGGAAAGCAGCATGTTAAATAAAACAATATTAGGTCACAATACTGCAAGGTAAAATACTTGACATATATTTAATCATACGTACAAATAACATGATCTTAATGACTTGCCTGTAAAAATAAAGGTGAAATAAAATAAAATGCTTTGATGACAAAAATCTAACTCAAGTAGCCACAGAGCGGTCAAACATCAGGTTACTCATGTACATGTAGAAGTCAAAATGTCTTCTTGGCACTTGCGTTCACTGGCTTCCAATCAGGCTCAAACTGGCTTGACCTGAGTATTGGCGACTGTTCCTGAATGGTGTAACCCCCACTGGTTCTGAGAGTGGTGTGGATCCCAGTAGCCAGACTCTCTCTTCAGCCTGATGAACTGTTGGCCTTGTATTCCTTCACAAACGGGGAGGCAAAAAGCCCGAACAGACAGACTAAAATGAGATAAATGCAATTAAAAAAAAGACAGGCACTTTCTGTTGTTCAAAAAAATAAGTTCATAAAATTGAATGACTAACCACTCAACAGGATCACAGACCTCATGTCTATAAAAAGTAACACATAATCCAATTATTAGGTTCTATTGAAGAAAAGTCACTGATAAAAAAACAACACACAGAGATGCAAACATATGCATGAAAGGATTTTAAGAGTTAGGAACTGCTTCCATTTCCCACTGGTGTAAAGCCCGATAAATAAGCCTTGTAGATATAGAGTCACAGAAATATGAGATTTACCTGCAGTGTGAACGGCAAGCTGTTGATCTGCTGAATGTCTGAGTATCCTCAGAGCTCAAAATCTCACGCCTGAATGTGGAACTTTGAAAGAGTTTCTTTCAAGGTTTCCTACTTACCACAAACCAGAGAGGAATGAATGAGTCAAACATCTGGCTGGCCACTCAAGGAAACCACTTTACTGTGTGCCAGAGCAGGGACAGACCAATCCAAAAACACACACTGGTGCAATCCACACAGGAAGGTCAAGCTCTCAGTATCAGCATAAAGACAGACATTTTGTAAGGTTTAAGTTTTAAATCATGACAGTAATATATTGTGTCATAATGAACAGGCATATTTTTACTTTTTGCAATCTTGTAATTTGATATTCCTTTGATATGCCAGTGTTCAATACTTATTATTAAAATAAACTCCTAAAATAAAAATAATTATCATCTTGTTGTTGTGTTGTTGTTGTTGTGTTGTTGTTGTGCCAAAACCTTAATGACTTATAACTCACTGGAGCCACATTGTTGAATTATTCCCTTTTCACTGTTCAGACACAAACACATGCTGGAGAGAAATACATATAGGGGAGAACAGGGGAATCTGAGGCATCGGGTAATGTGAGCCACCCCCTGTATCTAGGCAACGGAAAACATTTGTGGTCATGTGAGATATATGTTTTCAAGCCCCTCTCATTTCCCCATGGCCCTGAAAGAGAGGACCTCGTTGTGCTGTGGTAAGCATGTTTTTTTTCAACAAAATAGGTATTTTGCATGTAAAAGTAAATTTTCTTGCTGTCAACTTAATCAACTGTTGTGCCAAAGCAAATGTATTCACGTAGAAAAACTTCTATCATACGTGTTGATGAACTACCAACATATGAAACCATGTGATGCTGATAACTGAAGATTAGCCTGAAATGCTAAGAGAGGTAGTTTTTTCTCAAACTGTGGTGGTGGGGGAAAGTGAGCCAAATGCTGTGGGGGAAAGTGAGCCACTGTCTCACTTTCCCCCACCATTGGGCACAAGTTAAGTTTAGTCTTAAACATATTTTAATGTAATATTACATGACATGTGTTTTATTTTAATGTCATACATATTGTAGAAAAGCCATCATGCCAAGGAAATACACCAGGAAGACAACCTGGGGCAACCACACGGAAAGAGCATCTTCTCATCTTTCCCTGTAACCTTCAGGGCTGGAATGTTGAGTAGGCCTAGTTGTAGAGTATGACAGGCTGATGTTATAATCCAGTTGGGTCTTCTCCTGTGTTCTGAGTCCCAGGCTGTTCTCGCTGGTTCTGATTTTCCTATGCTTTATCCCTCAGACACATGCTGGCTCTAAGGGTCCTGTGTTCTGACCCCCAGACTGTGTTCTAATCTAACTGGTTCTATCTTTCATTTGAATCTTATTAAAACCTTTTGAATTATAATATGTTGTATTTGATTTTGTTCAGAGTTACTTTCAAGTGTTTAGAAAATTTACTTTGCTTAATTGACCAAACCCCATCATTCTTTTACCAGTCCGACATTAGTTCTGGAATGTGTGGCTAGCTTTCAGGATTCTTACTGTTACAATATGTGTTGTTATGGAAGTTTCAGAGTGGAAAAAGTAAGTGGATCAGTTTACCCCACAGCTGGGGAAAAGTGAGCCACATGACAACTTTTTTTAAAACAATCATATTTTCACTGCCCTTTGTCTTGAAAAAATTCTGCTAATGCCCATTTCTAGGAAACATCCTGAATTAATGGGAAATGTGTAAATTTGAGTGATAAATCATCATTTTAGCTCGCTAAGAGGGGAGCAAATGTAAAAAGTGGCTCAGATTACCCCGTTCTCCCCTATAATTTAGATCTTTTGACAGGTTTTTGTGGACTTGGAAGAATTTACATATTTGTTATTAATATACAATATTTATTTTGTGTACATCTAGCTATCTTCCACTGGGTGGGGTCCTAAGCACATTTGTAGCTGTTAAGACAGTTCCCCATTACCACACGAGGCATTTAACCAATGAGTGACCTGAAAGAGAAAAAAATGTGTGTTTTTTTCTGTGATTTTTAATCAATTCATAAATCTATAGAAGGAAGCATACCTGTTGAAAAGTACATTTCTGCAATACAATTATGAGAATGAAATGCTGCAGTAAATTGTGGTCATAAAATCAGGAATGCAGGTGACAAAAGCTAAATGAGAACTTGTTCTTAATGACTTTAATATAAAAAAAAAAATAAAAATAAAGGTGAAATAAAGATATTAATTAAAATTCCCGCACTACTGTCTCTACCTAAGTTATAAAAATGTAATGCCTGTTTTTGATGGAAGAAAGACTTTCTAAGACCAGAAATAATTGCAAAGCAGGTCCCAAGAGAATCAATTTGAGATTTCTCCATTTAACAAGGTGCTGCATCAAAGCATGAATCCTTTAAAGTATGAGCAGGAGGACTCCCTGTGATGTAATATTTATACTGCAGCTCCAACACTGATGATGCCACACCGAAATGACCCTTCCGTTAAAAGCTAAAGTGAGGATTAAAGTTGACGCATAAACAAAAAAACTAAACATCCAACAAAACAGAAAACACATGAATGATTTAAACTCCTTCCATTGTGTGGACCTGAGCAAGTATGTGTACATAAAAGTGTGACAGTATTCCTCTGCATGTTCTGTAAATGGATGAGCCACTTATCACACATTGTTTTGTTTGTATTTTCAAGACTCTGTCTCTCTTCCCTCACCCTTGGGTGCTCTCCTGACCTTTTCCACAGTAAACTTCTAAGTGTGTGTGAGAGGTCCGACCTTTCTTTGACAGCCCATAATAAACTGAGTCGCCACCCGTGCCGTGTAAAGTAGATACAGTACATGGCTGGCTGGCAGCAGGGGAGGTGCTATTTAGGGACAGAGTTGAGCTTCAGTGAGTGGTCGGATATTCACACTTATTCCTGAAAACATACATTAAGGTGCGTTAAAGGCCTCTAATGAATTGTTTTTATTAGCATTTTCGTTAAACACAACCACCTAAAAACTTGTTCCATGTGCATATATTTCTGAAAAGACCTCAAATAGTATGAATACACTGACAGATGCATAACATAGCATGTCAAATCCAAAAATGCACACACGCACGCACACACACACACACGCACGCTACCTTGGGTAGCTCTGGGACCCTTGTGCTCTCTCCTAGAGCAAAAACGTTGCATCTTCCACACATCAAAGGTAGCGACACACAGACTAAACTAAAATACATCTGCCCATGCCGTATCTCCACATGCACACATATGCACCCTGCTGCGACTGGCGAATATTTCAAATATTTAATTTGGAAAAGCAGATAAGAATACCTCTGTCTCCTTTAGCTTATCTCTTTGCACTGAGGTTTTCACGTACTGTCACATATAGGCAAAGCAACGTACCACTGCCTCTGTAATGTCTGCAATTGAATTATGTGGCCGCTAAGTTTGTTTTACTGTAGAGAAGATGGACGGAAGTGATGGTGGCAACGCAACACTTAAGTCCATTAGCAGAACCCTCCTCATTTATAAAAGATGGAGAATTAACAGCTCCCTCTGGTCTCCACACTCTCTTTGTGCTGCGCTTTCCTTCTGCTATAGTACTTCAACTTAAACCGATCTGTGCATTTAAAAATAGCAAATATGAAGCAGATTCCCTCTCTGTCCTAATTTAGAGAAGGGTGGATGGATTGGAAGCTCCAGCTCAGAATTTAAAGGTTCAACATCAACCAAACTCAGGGTGATCCTGAGAGGTTTTCTTGCTTTGTTGGTTTACGTGATACCTGTCATTTATGAGGCAAAATGATTTGCATGCTGAGATTTAAGTCAATCTCATTGTCTGTCTGATTCTGAAATTGTTTGTGTTGTTGTTGCGACCCCTCCCCCAAAGGGGCCCATGGGGAGAGAATATATATTTATAGTAAAACAGATTCCAAGACTCCCTATGTAAGCACACCAAAAATCTTTTTGCATACTATACGTATCCAGACAATGACATCAGCACTTTTGCATTTCGTTGTTGTCAGACTTTGGAAGTTCAAAGCTTCTCATTACTAGTTTGGAAATTGATTTGACTTTGTTATCTTGTTATCTACATGTCATTTTGTCTAACATGCCAAAACAAGTCTGACACTTCGAAACCTGAGCTCAGCTGTGAGATCAGATTCATCAACAAGCCACAGCACATTGTGGTTAACGAACAATAAGCTGACCGCTATCATGCACTGCTGTTTGCATTCACCTCTACATATCTGTCAATACAATTTAAAATATTGACATGCTCTATTATTGCATCTGGAAAGTGGAATTCATTATTTTATTCGACTTGTCTGATGTCTTTGATATATATATACACAGTCATATGAAAAAGTTTGGGAACCCCTCTCAGCCGGCATTATAATTGACTCTGCTTTCACAAAAAAAAGATAAAAGTGGTATGTCTTTAATTTACCAGGAACAGCTAAGTACTGGGATGTTTTCCAAACAAAGATTTTTTGAAAAGCAGTATTTGGTTGTATGAAATAAAATAAAATGTGAAAAACTGGCTGTGCAAAAATATGGGTACCCTTGTGGTTTTGTTGATTTTAATGCCTGTAACAGCATGTAAAACTGATGACTTTAAACACACAGTTGGTTGGATTATGTTGTTAAGCCTTGAACCTCATATAATTGTCTGTTTAATCATGAGAAAATGTATTTTAGGTGCCTAAATGCAAGTTGCACTTCTCTTTGACTCTCTGCTGAAGTGAAACAGAATGGGATCATCAAAACAGCTCCCAAAAGATCTTAAAAACAAAGATTATTCATTGTCATGGTTTAGGGGAAGGCTACAAGAAGCTTTCCCAAAGGTTTCAATTGTCAATTTCGACTGTAGGGAACGTTGTCAGGAAATGGAAGGACACAGGCATAGTGGCAGTTAAACCCAGGCATGGCAGACCAAGAAAAAAACAGGAGCGGCATAGGTGGAGGATTGTGAGAATGGTTGCACACAACCCACAGATCACCTCCAAAGACCTGCAAGAACATCTGGCTGCAGATTGTGTATCTGTACATCGTTCAACAATTCAGCGCAATTTGCACCAAAACATCTGCTTTTTATAAAGACCAAATAACTTATTTTTTGTCTCATCAGTCCAAAGCATTTTCTTCCAATATGAAGCTGGCTTGTCTAAATGAGCTTTTGCATACTCCATGCAACTGTATCTGTGGCGTGGGCGCAGAAAGGGCTTCCTTCTCATCACCCGGCCATACAGATGTTTTGGTGCAAATTGCACTGAATTGTAGAACCATGTACAGATACACAATCTGCAGCCATATGTTCTTGCAGGTCTTTGGAGGTGATCTTTGGGTTGTGTGCAACCATTCTCACAATCCGCCGCATATGCTGCTCTTGTACTTTTCTTGGTCTGCTAGACCTGGGTTTAACTGCAGCTGTGCCTGTGTCCTTCCATTCCCTGACAACGTTCCTTACAGTAGAAATTGACAATTGAAACCTTTGGGAAAGCTTCTTGTAGCCTTCCCCTAAACCATGACAATGAATAATCTTTGTTTTTAAGATCTTTTGGGAGCTGTTTTGATGATCCCATTCTGTCTCACTTCAGCAGAGAGTCAAAGAGAAGTGCAACTTGCATTTAGGCACCTAAAATACATTTTCTCATGATTAAACAGACAATTATATGAGGTTCAAGGCTTAACAACATAATCCAACCAACTGTGTGTTTAAAGTCATCAGTTTTACATGCTGTTACAGGCATTAAAATCAACAAAACCACAAGGGTACCCATATTTTTGCACAGCCAGTTTTTCACATTTTATTTTATTTCATACAACCAAATACTGCTTTTCAAAAAATCTTTGTTTGGAAAACATCCCAGTACTTAGCTGTTCCTGGTAAATTAAAGACATACCACTTTTATCTTTTTTTTGTGAAAGCAGAGTCAATTATAATGCCGGCTGAGAGGGGTTCCCAAACTTTTTCATATGATTGTATATATATATTTTTTTTTTACATCTGCGCATTACTGCAGTACAATGCCGCTCTTGGTTTCAGCATTATAGACAGCTCCTCACCAAACCACAGTAAGGTTATCTGTAGTCCTCTGTAGTCCTCAGAGTGAGAACCATGTGCGTGCTTCAGAGAATGGATTGATTGTGACTCTTGTAGCAAACAAATACTAATACTAATGTGCAAAGTATTTCCAGCATTTAGCCTGCTGGTACTTTATCTTATAGTTTTTTTTTCCAGACACGGAAATCCTCAAACGGCTCTCTGGCCGGTTTGTCAAGTGTTTTATCAAGCCCTCCCTTCTTTTCTCCATACTCCATACAGGATCAATGCATTGGCCCTGTGACCAAAAGTGATATCAAGTGGTTTAAGCAGCTTTCAATGGGCATAGATGTTTTGACAAATCCAGAATTTTTGAGTATTTTTTGTGTTATATCTTTATACTGACTAAGACACAGATACATTAATAATGGCCACTCTGCACTCAGACTGATTGGGACTTAAAGAGTTTGTTATTTCTGATCTTTGAGTTGAAGGGAGTGAAGTTCATGACAAATGCGCCGCCCCGCTTCGATGGTGAAAGCAAGAATAGCACGCTTGATGGGATCTCTATAAGTGGGAATTAGTGATGAATAATTCTCGTGCATGAATCATACATCAACAATGTTAGGCTTGATCCACTATGATAAAGATACAGAAAAATAGAAATATGTTTCCCTTTGTAAAATTAGGCTAAGTTTAATGTTACTGGCTCCTCATGAGTTGTTTTCCAAGCGAGATCAAGTACAAGGATGGAGATTGTGAAAGATCAGAGGTTTTACTAAGCGCACTGTGGCTGTCGACCCAATGACAGCACACACAAATATGGGATTCTGCACCGAATTACATCTAACAGCATAAATCCCCTCTGATGAAACTCCAGGTGTGAAGAAAAACAGCAAGAACTGGTTTAGTACAGCTGGCACAGGACAGATGATATGCTCCTGTTCCATAGAGAGGACAAGGGCGGGAGAGAGAGAGAGATAGAGAGAGAGATATAGCGAGAGAGAGAGAGAGAGAGAGGCAGAGCCAGGTGGTGAGAACATTGGCAGAAATGTGCAGTGTTCCTCCTCATCGCCTGTCGGAATCTATATCTAACTGGAATTATTTATGGACTGGAATACATTGGTCATTTGATAATGAGCCAGACTGGCACAAAACGGTGAAGGATACAACAAAAATGCAGTTGATGAAGGACTTTTTAACATCACTACTATGGGCCATTTGGCTAGGCCTGGGCTTCCATTATGCTCAACAGCCGGTAACTAACTTTGTCTGTCTGTCGTGCTGCTGCGCAGTCAGCGTACAGTGGGGGTTATAAAGCTTTTAAGCTTAAAACAGCTGGGGCTGATGCTGACGAGGGCATGTGAGAGTAAGCCAACAAAAAGTTGAGGCTGTAAAACCTAAACAGTTTATTGAAAGGCAATACAATGCTACCTATGGTCGAAACGAACTAAGAGTCAGGTGACAATTCTCTTAAGGAACCCCGTTCACCTCAAATACAGTCAATGGAGCTATTGTTGTTACCCATCAATATTGATTCAATCAAAGACTTTTGTTAAGTGTAAATCCTTTTGAACCACAAAAAGCAGAATAGTCTGCTTTCACATGATTTTCATATACTTCATACTTACTGGGGGAACAAGTGCTACAAACCACAAATAAACTGATATAAATATAAATTGATAAATTAACTAAATTTAAATTATAACCTAAGTTTTAAAGCTGGAGTGGAGGATTTGGGAAGAAAATGGCAGTTGGGATAGAGATTCGAATTCAAATACCTCCAACCGCTTGTTCTCTTTGGTCCCTCCCCTATGGTCCATCCCTGACACGCTCTACACCAACAAAGTCGTGCCAAAGTGAATGGACAGTCCCAACAGCCAATAAGAAAAGGGAATCGGAGCCTCGCTCTGATTGGTCAAAGTGTACAGCTCATGTTAACTTTGACCAATCAGAAATCATATACCCCAGTTTGCAGTAAAGCCCATTCATGGGCTCCTTCACTGCGATCCAAATGCAACACACGCAGACATACGCGCTCTGTCCACGTCACACGTGCCCCCCTGCTGCTTGCTCCGATCTTAAATACAGGTGGGCACCGCTTGGCGACAGGTGCACGAGACACAAATCAACTGTAAGTATGGCATTATGAATTCATTAATTAGACGTTAAGAAGACGACGTTAATGTAGGCCTTTTTTAAACTAAATATCGTAGAAGATGCTATTTAAACGAAAAACATAAAAAAAAATGTAAAAAGCAGTTAAGCTAAAACAAACGACACTTCACTTGTAAAACAAACATGACAAGGTTTAGAAACCGTCAGTTGATTACGCTACCGAAGTTTGCGATAGTCAAGAAAGACGTTGTCATAGGCCTAGTTATTTACCTGTGAATAGCTCTAGCGCGCGTCCCCGTGCAGCTCTCCGTGTTTGGTTGAATGTGAACGCGCCAATCTGAACTCCACACTCACTGTGGTCCGTCAGTGTTTTCATCTCACCCGCTGTCTGCCTCCTCCTCGTCTCTCTCTCTCTCTCTCTCTCTCTCTCTCTCTCTCTCTCTCTCTCTCTCTCTCTCTCTCTCTCTCTCTCTCTCTCTCTCTCTCTCTCTCTCTCTCTCTCCAGGCTCATGTTCACCCCACCGTCAAGCCGGAGCAGAGTCCCTGTGTAGCCGACTCCGGGGAGTCTCACTGCCCGCTGCCAGGATGCGGTGCCACAAGTTTTGGGGACCATGTTCGGTTGGATTTTATATTTTTGCGGCGATGCTTTTCAAAGGTATGTTTGAGGAGGAAAGTCGCTCTTGATGTCAGCGCCTAATTAAGTTTCTTTTCTGTTATTCCCCCCCCCCCCCTTTTTTTTAATTGATAGGGAAATGAATGATTTTGACAGAAAAAACACTAAAATTCATGCAGGGGTCTGGCATGTGTTTCAGAAAATTCAGAAAATACACTTGAGTTTAGCCTACATTGTCTGTTACAAGTGATTTCTAAAGCACTTTTGAACTGAGTTGGTATTTTAAGGAGGCTTTTACGATTAGAAAAGTTTTTCTTTTGCATTTGAAACTATTAGCTACTCCTTTTTTTGCTCACTAGACCGAATCACTGTCATTTGTTTTTAAGGAGTCATCAAATGTTCTATTGAATCTCCCCTCTTCATTATCTTTGAACGAAAAATGGGAATTAGTTTAACAAACAAAAAATGCCCTCTTTTTTGGCACTCGTACTAATCTATTTTGGTGTAAAAAGATTACTTAATTCACTTGAGAGATATAATCAAACGCTGTGCTTTTGTGTGCGTACGAAAAGAGTGTGGGCATTAAGGTTAGCTCATTCGTGTGCAATGAGATGTGCACGCATGACTCTAATTCTCTCCTAAATCCCATCCCATCATCACCATCAGCATCATCATAGCAACATCTGGGTTGTTTTTACTTACCAGTTTGTGACAGTGGCTTTGCCGAAGGTACGCTTTCTATGTTTGTGTGTGTGTGTGTGTGTGTGTGTGTGTGTGTGTGCGTGTGTGTGTGTGTGTGTGTGTATGTGTGTGCCCACAGTATGTGTGTCTGTCCACAATGCGCAAACATCAACTTTTCTACCGTCTCCATACTGATCCAGTCAGTGGTCTTCTCGTTGGGGAGTAGAACTGTGTGGAGTGTGTGTGTTTGTGGGGGGGGGGAGGTGTAGCTTAGATACTATCAAATGAAGTATTCCCAGTATTCCATCGAAAGTGTAGCTGTTAACGGTTTTCAGGAAATTGCTGCAAAAAAACCCGAAAATGATGAAACACACTCAGAAGCAGGATTTTGCGACAAATTGTGAAAGCTTTACAACTTTGGTAATGGACATTTTTATTTACCTCATAAAATATTAATGACTCAACAGCCCTATATTCAGAATACAATACAATGCTTACACTTTATATTTTCCTGACCCTCTGCTGACAGTGAAGTTGCTTGCAAAATGCTGTAACAATATCTGCTTGATTTTCTAGCAATGCCTCATCTCTCTCGATGTCTTCCTCTTGTCTCTTTCATTTAGTCTCTTTCTCCCCTGCAGACTTTTCCACAGTCTGCCCACCTTTTTATTTTCCCCACCCTCAGCAATACTCACCACTTTGCCGGACTCCACGCTTTTTAATCAGGAAGTTTATGTGAAATGGACTTCTTATGCCCTTGTTCTGCATTTCTCTCATGTGTTAAGGTGGGGTAAGTGCCACTGTTGTTCATTCTTGGACAATGGTCGACATGTTGTGTGGCCTTACAATTACTTCAAAAGTTGTGGGACTGTGTAGATGCGTATGTAGCGGTTTGTTACTGTTCAAGCCGTGGAGCTGTCTTCCAGCAGTTATAGCCCTAGAAAGGCATACAAATCCTGGTGGATTGTGTACCACATGGTGTGGAAGTATGAATGTGGTCACCAAGCACTCAGTGTGGCAACAAGGTGAAGGTTTTAGCTCCTGGATTAGGATTAAACATCCAGTGGTTCCAGGGCTCTGAGCCCTCTTCCATAGATTATAAATCTCTCCTATATGAATCCCTTCAACCAAAACACCATTACCACACAACACCCCATACCCTCTGACCTGTGGGATATCATATGATGCTGAACTTGATGTGTTTATAGATGTTTACATGTCATGACTCGTTGGTTGCTTTAAGGATCACACACAATGGTAGTGATGAGCATGTGTACATGCACATGGAAACCCACTTTCTTAAAGAAACGCACAGAGAGACACACGGTCACACCAAGAAATGAAAACCCGTAGTCAGCTAAGTGTGGAGGGTTGAGACCGTAAATGTAAAATTGATTCAGTGTAACTTTTATCCCCATGGTCTCCTTTACTGTCCCTCATCTGTCTCTGTTCACTCTCTCTGCTGTTGTCTACCAATCACCTTCCCTTCTCATCATTACTGATTTAATGCATGACTTATTGTCAATTCCATTGTGTCCTCTTCTTGCATTTTTTCTTTTTTAGTGGTTTCAGTTTTGCTATGTCCTAATTTACATTCATACACATTGAATTGGATAGGAGATGAAACATCACATCACCTACATAGCAAATGAATGCCAACATTGAACTTTGATATTTAAAGAGGCACGTAATAACTTTGGTTGACATATTGAAACGGTTCTGTATTGATATAGTCAACATGCATCTGTACCAATCAAACCTATTGGTGCAAGAATAGAAATTAAGCAACTGATACTTTAGCCAGTCTAGTTTTAACTTCTTAATGAATGAAGATATTCACGTTTTAGTTCTTCTGTTATTATACTTCACAACCATGCCTTGATGAATTCTCTCAATACCTTTTTTTATGGCCCTATAGAATTTTCAAGGCATTTTAAGATTTTTTTTTTCTTCACTTTTTAACTTCATTTTCACCTTCCTTCTTACCCATAACATGTATCTGGTCCCAGTCCTTGCTTAAAGTTACCTTCCTCTACTTCCTTTCTCCCTCCTATAAGCAACTCACAGATTTTTTTATTTCTCTGACTCTCTGTCCCTCCTTCTCTCTGTCTGTGTGTTTTGAAACAGGTTGGGCAATGAGCCAGCCACCTGCGTTAAGATATAGGTTTGAGGCTGCTGAACATCTGGAAAATTCACTGCTGACCTCATCTGACTCATTCCCCTACCAAATGATTCATTGTGAAATAATGAGGTTCCAGACCACTGCCAATGTACACTTGGTTAGTTTAAGAGGCAGAACTGTGTATTAGACACACAAACACACACACACACACACACACACACACACACATGCACACAGGAGTGCGTACACATACAAGTATCCTCTTACATTAATTGTCTTGTTTTCCAAAAGAACGATGACACGACAAATTGCTTTTTTTTACACTCGTTCATGCACACAGAGAAAGACACACACATTGTAGCTTAATAGATAAGAGTGTCCAAGTGCCATTATTGTGTCACCTTGAAGTGCTTTACAGTTAAATTACATGTTTTTAGGGTTTTGGCTAGTCTGGAAATCCAGACTTGCCGCTGCCAAATTTAAATTTGCTCAGCCTGCTGCTCTGGACAGGATCCATTGAAGCTCATTAATATGTCGGAAAATTCGGAGTTGCCAATCAAATCCTTCTATCTGATATGGGCGGGCAAAAGCCCTACACAGTAAATTCCCCAGTGTTAAATATGCAGTGTCAAACTCCATTAACTCTATCTGAGTTAATATAACAACAGCTGGAGTAGAATGCCTCCTAGTGTTGGTGTCAATTTCGGTAGTTAAAAGACGGGGTGTAGAAAGTACTCTATAAGGCTTTAAATAACACTATACAGTGTATTTTTAACTCTATTTTGAGTTAATTTAACTCTAAAATTGTAACACTTTGAAGAGAGTTAATTTAACTCCAATTCTGAGTGGGACCAAATACACTCGGAAATGGTGTTAAATTTAACTCTTTTAGTGTTATTTTAACTTTTTTTATTTAACTTCAAAATGCACTGTGTATGTATGGGGCTCTTGGGCGGACGTAACCGGATGATGACAGTGCTGGGTATGCGCTGTTGAAGCCGTGATGGTAAACATCAAAGATAGCTGCGGATAAGTTGTTTGAGTTTGAAACGGCTTTGGGCCGACACTTAACGATTTAGAAGACGGCACTCAAATCTTTCATTAGCAAGAAAGAAGAATTTTCTGTTGCCGACTGACCACGGAAAAAGTGTAATTCACCAGCTAACCCCGCTGTTCGCTAAACGAACGGGGCTTAATATCTCACCTTGGTCAGTGCTCTGATTGGTCGTACTGTATCCAATCAGCATGTTGTTAAGCTCTACCCAGAACTCACAACTCTTTTATAGTTGTGTATTGCTTATATTCAGCTGATGCAACATCGCTATAGCCAAACAAAAGTTATATTTGTTTGGCCAAAGTCATATTGCTTCCACATCATCATTGGAAATTGTACACACAGCACTGTATATTTTTCTCTTTCAGTTTCTCCCATACACACACTCACATGAGACATTTGCATCAGAATGGCTTTAGCATTTGTCATGGTGTCGACTGTCCAGTCCCTCAGGGAGAGGCTTTCTGTCAGTGGTTTCTTTGTGTAGCTCATTTTCCCCTTCAGGTTCATAACTCTGGTCACTCTATCTCAAAGCACTCTGGGATCCGAGCCCTGTTCTGTTCCAGACAGTATCATTGTATTGGCTCTCCACATCAAATCTTTCAAATTTAGCAAGCCTGTTTACAACCATATGAAATAACATTACTCTAAATAATGAACAGTTTTGTTCACTAGTGTGATTTTTATGTTAGCAATTTATGTACTGGAGGACAAGCTTCAAAAGTAAGAACATGCTCTCAGCATTAAAACTAATGTTGAGCTAAATTGAAGTGAATGGCATGTCTTTTTTTAAGTCTTCTTACTTCATTTCTTATTTTCGTGACCCTTTTGTCGCTACAGCCCTGTAGCGTTTTCTCTGTTTATTTATCAGGATTCATGTTGCATCATTGGTACCCTCAGGGGCCCAGCTCAACTAGAGGCCTCATGTTAACACTGACTACAGAGTCTGATAGCAAGTAAGACTGTTAGTAGTGTTAAAGTGTCTGAAGCCAGTCACACTTGAGCGATATAAAAAACGACATAGCATTTGTAATGTCACTGATAGAATTTTGAAAGGATTTTCTTAGACCTGAAGCAGCATAGCTGGGATAGGCTGAACCACCTGTCAATCAAGCTCACACACCTAACTTAAAGACCCAATAACCAATAATGAAACAACAAATATATTTTCTTATAATGGGATAGTAACACAAAGGAGGAATTTTTTGCTTGCACGACACAACTTGATTTTTCTAACTCGTTGAACCTATTTATGGGCATGTGAGTGTTGTTTTTAGACGGACTAGAACACAATATGAACTATTTCTTATAAAGCACCTTCACATTAGCCTCAACATGCAGCTACTGTGTTAGCAAAGGCTTTTAAACATTACACATTGATTGATTAAATTCATTATTTATCAACTAATAAGTAATGCATTCAGTAATTCACAAACAATTGTATAATTGTTTAAAATCAATTAAACAGTGGGTCTATAAGAAGTTTCTTGATGTAATTACTGGTTTCCTATAAGCATAACTGTAAACAAGAAAGAAAAATGTATCCTGTAATAGATTACTTGATCGGCATCTGTACTGTAAGTTATCTTGGCAGAAAGAGACTGAGGAAAGCCATGATCATTCCATTTCATGATTACTTTGCCACCGTCTGATCGAGTGTACCTAAATGTGTGTGTGTGTGTGTGTGTGTGTGTGTGTGTGTGTTAGACAGCGGCTCAGTTTGGACAGATTTTGCTGGGCTCATCAAGGCACTAAAACGGCCTGATATAACAGTTGATAATTTAGACCCTCAAATAGTAGTTTGTGAATGTGTTTGTTTGAGGAAGAGTGAAGGAGACTTGGTCCCTTAGGCCATCTTTGTTTGGATAGTCTATGTCTGATGAGTGTGTTTGGAGGCCTCATCTGAATGCATTGACCCACAAAAAAATATTCAGATGATACAACATTGCAGAGCTAAATTTGTTTGTGTGCGTGTGTGTGTGTGTGTGTGTGTGTGTGTGTGTGTGTGTGTGTGTGTGTGTGTGTGTGTGTGTGTGTGTGTGTGTGTCTGTGACAGATAAAGAGAAAAATAAAATGTGCTTGAGTGTATTTACCCGGTTCTCGAGTTTTCCACATGCCACTCAGTCCAAAAAAATATATTTTTGGCTTCCCACTTCCCACACATTATTTCACACTTTGTCCTCTATCTTAAGGGACATTTGACTAAAATCACAATTTATCTGCAGATGATGCTAAATAACTGGTGACAGCACGGATCATGACCAGGTTTTTCTGGCTTTTTGTTTATTCCCTTAAGTTCACCAGCTCTAGAATGTGCACATTCACTGCAAATAGGTGCACACACGCTGAAAGCTAACACCTTCAAACAAAACAATTGAGGACAAAATAGAGGTTACAAGAGAGCAGCATATAGAGAGAGAGGGATCAAAAGAGATTTGGAAAGGCTTGTAAAGGCATAAAGCCACTGATAGAGAGAGGTAGAGAGAGAGAGAGAGAGAGGCACAGTTATAATGGAGAATAATGGAAAATGTACAGTAAAACACAAAAAGAGAGGGATATTCCAAAATGCTTGAGAAGGAGAGGAATAATACTTCTGATTTTCCCTTATGAAGTTATTTAATTTGCATGTAGGGGAGAACGGGGTAATCTGAGCCACTTTTTACATTTGCTCCCCTCTAAGCAAGCTAAAATGATTTATCACTCAAATTTACACATTTCCCATTAATTCAGGATGTTTCCTAGAAATGGGCATTAGCAGAATTGTTTCAAGATGAAGGGCAGTGAAAATATGATTGTTTTTAAAAAAGTTGTCATGTGGCTCACTTTACCCCAGCTGTGGGGTAAACTGAGACGGACCAGAAAAATCAAGGGGGTAAACTGATCCACTTACTTTTGCCACTCTGAAACTACCATAACAACACATATTGTAACAGTTAGAATCCTGAAAGCTAGCCACACATTCCAGAACTAATGTCGGACTAGTAAAAGAATGATGGGGTTTGGTCAATTAAGCAAAGCAAATTTTCTAAACACTTGAAAGTAACTCTGAACAAAATCAAATACAACATATTATAATTCAAAAGGTTTTAATAAGATTCAAATGAAAGATAGAACCAGTTAGATTAGAACACAGTCTGGGGGTCAGAACACAGGACCCTTAGACCCAGCTTGTGTCTGGGGGTCAAAGCATAGGAAAATCAGAACCAGCGAGAATAGCCTGGGACTCAGAACACAGGAGAAGACCCAACTGGATTATAACATCAGCCTGTCATACTCTACAACTAAGCCTACTCTACATTCCAGCCCTGAAGGTTACAGGGAAAGATGAGAAGGTGCTCTTTCCGTGTGGTTGCCCCAGGTCGTCTTCCTGGTGTATTTCCTTGGCATGATGGCTTTTCTACAATGTGTATGACATTAAACTAAAACATATGTTGTGTAATTTTACATTAAAATATGTTTAAGACTAAACTTAACTTGTGCCTCATGGTGGGGGAAAGTGAGCCAAATGCTGTGGGGGAAAGTGAGACACTGTCTCACTTTCCCCCACCACCACAATTTGAGAAAAAACTACCTCTCTTAGCATTTCAGGCTAATCTTTAGCTAATATCATCACATGGTTTTTATATGTTGGTAGTTCATCAACACGTATGATAGAAGTTTTTCTACGTGAATACATTTGCTTTGGCACACCAGTTGATTAAGTTGACAGCAAGAAAATTAACTTTTACATGCAAAATACCTATTTTGGTGAAAAAAAACATGCTAACCACAGCACAATGAGGTCCTCTCTTTCAGGGCCAAGGGGAAATGAGAGGGGCTTGAAAACATGTATCTCACATGACCAAAAATGTTTTCCGTTGCCTAGATACAGGGTGTGGCTCACATTACCCGATGCATCAGATTCCCCCGTTCTCCCCTATGTGTTGAGTTCCACCATCTCACTGCATTGTGTATTCGTCATGCCTGCAGGGCCTTGTATTTCTCTTTGCAGATGACAACATACAAAACATGACACAACTAAAATATCAGTAGCGTTTCAGTGCCCATGTCTTGTGTTGGATTACTGTCCCCTAAGAGCATGTTCAATTAATTGTGCTGAATCAAGCCGAAATGTAAACATTTGTAAAACTAATGTTGACAAGTACAGACTACATTAATAAACTTTAGATATAAAAAATGTTTTACAAGCAGTTATTAGCACTGTCTTGCTCAGTGTTGAATTTGCTATGTTGTCAACTGAAGCTTAAAAGTACATTTTGGAACCTGTGCCTCACTTCCACTGAGCGGTTTGGCCTGGGTCTGTTTAGCTCAAGTCGGGTTAGCTCGTCTACGCTAGATCTGCCTTGCGTATCCTAGGCCGACAGTACCCTTTTGGTAGGCGGGGTTTAAGCCAGACAGCCATAGCTGCAGCCAGCCACTCCTATATTTAAAGTCTGCCCCCGTATTGCGAATGTGTTAACGGTAAATGCACAGAGACGGCTCGGGGCGAGCCAACAGGAACAGTGATCAAACAGTGCTGCACACGGCAGCTACGTAACTATGGTGACATCGTAGCAACGGGACACAGTGTAGCCCTCTGATTATATAAATGAAGAGGAAAAATACCACACACTAAACAATGAACACCAACGGTTTTATGCGGAAATGATTCTGTCCACTATGTGGACTGTAGTATGAAGCTCCACCCTTTTGGCACCCTTTCATACAACTTGGTACCCTAACAGAACGGTGCCAAAAAAAGGACCAGCTCAGCCTGCTTATTTTGGGACCCTCCCCAACTTTTGACCATGGGAACGTAAATAAAAGCGGTCAGAGCAGCACTGAACCAAGCCAGACTGCTTGGTGGAAACGAGGCTTTGGAAAAAGTAGTTTGACAAATAGTCGTAATCTGTTTACAGGTAGGTTTTTCCCTTTGATGACGATGTAAAAACTGAGATGCCGTAAAAGGTTAGATGCAGATGAAAGTTCTGAACCTTGAGTTGGTTGAGAATAAATAATATGTTCTCAGCAAAGCACTCAGCAGCAGTATTCCTCTCGTCTTCTGACCATTCATATTTGAGCTGCCATGTGTATGACATTTTATTTTTACCTCGCGCAAATTATGGAAATGTTTCCTCCTAACTGACGCTAAGCATTAGAGTTATTTATTTATAATTTTATTTATATTTTAACAGATACATTGCTGCAGCTGTCCTATCCTGACGCCGTGGTACCCATTGTTGTTTTCACTTTGTGTTTTCCCTGTCCTCATGTTGTCAATTCATAATGTGCATCTTTTAATCTTATCCAGAATATTGGGTCCAATTCCAAAAAATAACCTGCCTTGAACTTGACCCTTTTGCTTATTGATCCGTAACAACGCTGTTTCTCTCGGAGGTTCAGTTAATGTTACATATCTTCCACTGCAAAGAGAATTGTGGAACAGCCAAAAAAGCATGCTGGCTTGTTTACTTCAAAATGCTACCAGATGAATGAGAACAGCTGGGTATTTTTGGTATACTATATTTGACATTTATCTATATGCGGACATCCTAAATCCTTTTCTGCATGGACCACAAAGCATGGGGGCTATGCAATGCACCCATAGACTGATTGAAAGGCAGGTAACCCATTCTTGGACATCTTAATTCACCAACGCATAGTACAAAGCAGAATGCATAGAGATATACAGACCAAATCTCTTCGTGTCTCAAATTTTGAATTTCTTCTTGATTCTATTTCACAGTAAAATGTGAGAAAGCTCTCTCGTCCAATATTCTTCTAATAAATGTTGTTGTTGAAGAAACGCACAAAGAGGAAATGGGCTTGGTCTCAAAGGAGACCTTGGGAATATGTGCAATGTGTTAATAATGTCTTGGGTTCTGACATGCTGAAATAAAAGATTTCCTTGGGTGCTGATGCCCCCTGGGTCCTTGGGGTGCCACAAAGCGGTCAGGCTCAGCCAGCTTATTGAGCCAGAACAAACACACACAGAAGCTCTTTGTTTAGGATGTTTGAAGTTAAACTGAGCAAAGATGAGATAAAAAAAAGGCAGCAGTGAATTTCAAATGTGTGTGTGTGTGTGTGTGTGTGTGTGTGTGTGTGTGTGTGTGTGTGTGTGTGTGTGTGTGTGTTCATTCTGTGTTACATTGTAACCTCGAAATTATGCTCTCTGCAATGTGATTGGTTTTGAGATCTAGTTTGAGTTGGACACTAAGATAGCAAAGATAAAGTGAATGCTGAAAGCTCATTTTCTGCTTTGCATTATACACTTCCCTCTTGCAAGACATAACAAAATAAAATTGCATCGGAAGACGTTTAATATATAACATTTCAAGGGTAGAATTTTGGAAAAATAAGAAAGAAAAACTTCTTGGTGACTTGGTATTCAGAGGGAACATCTGTCCCAGTTACATTTATCACACATGTTATTGACCTAAATCCATCTGAAAGTAAAGATATATTTGATTAAAAGGTACCATTAGAGTTAATTAATTAAAAAATCGTGATCTTGATTCATATATCTATGCGATCTCATTTGTAAATGAAGATGAGTCTCTCACTCATATTCCCCTATACAAATGACAATTAGCTACACGATGTAAAACAAAATATACTATTTATGTATCATTCAGGCAAACAACTCAATAGATGTTGTAATTTGCTAGTATTCCTCCTTGTAAACCCAACATGTTGATCATGTACACTTTTGTTTTAATTAAGAAGCTTAAATACAGTGGTTGATTGGGTGCTAGGTTTTATTTATTTATATAATGTATTCTAAAGCTGTTACTTAACTTAATGTTTTTAGAGTTTCTAAGTCTCAGTAAATGTTTTTATTGAAAAAACAAGAACCATATGAGAGAATGGTGATATACGTTCTTGAGGAGAAAAATCGTGATACGCGTTTAAGCGAGAAACGTGCAGCCCTAATCAGAATATATGGCTTTTAAGATTCTTCTTGAAAATGGACTTCCTCTCATCCCCAATTTGTAGTGTGTTTTCCATCATCCTTTAAACTGAAGGACAAAGAACAGGGAGATAACCGAAAAGGTTGATAAACGAAGGACACATCACTTTTCCTTCTTTCAGCCCCCCTTCCCCCAACCCCCACCTCATTCCCTCCCTCCACTGGAATTGTTTGATGAGGCCTCTCGCTGTGTGTTTGGAAGAGGATGTCTTCTTGCCAGCTTCTCATATCAGTTTCATTAGTGAGACGCTACGAAAACAACAACAAAAGGATGTATCCCTTCGTCCCTGGTGAACACTGCACACTCTTGGTTGTGAATTAAAGTTGGCACGGGGGTTTATTTGATTGGATTATTTCATTCCCTCCAAACACGGTTTTATGAGACAAGCAACAATAGCTCTGAGTTCTTCGTTACTGACTTTATTAGTTTAGTAATGTGTGCTCAGTTGACAATTCACAGTAATAAAACACAGGAAGGAGGCTGGCAGGAGAGCAACTGTAGATGAGGCATGAGGATTTTGAGAGCATGTGACGTGTGTAAGCATATTACATTGTGCATAGATGGATAGATATATGTGAGTTTAGGTGTGTTTGAATCTGAAGGATAGCCATGAATACTGTACGTCGAAGCAAACTTCAAACACATGCATTGATAGAGAGGGTAGGGTTTGATGTAATGGCTCTGTAATAGCAGTGAAAGGGATTATGCTGTGCTGAGCTGCTTCTCCTAACTCCTCCATCTCTGATTTAAGGCTCAGTACTGACATAACTCTCCTCATTACAGTCTTAACTGGCCAATCAACAATACCTTCTTTGCTGCGCTTTTTGGTTGTAGTGCTCTATCCTCTCTTTATCTCCTAATGTTCTTATCCACACTACACACATCTGTCTCTATATATTATTCATTTGTCTCCTTCCGTCCACCATTTCCCAATGTATGTTTGAAGAAGGCAGTCCTTATGCTGGTTATGCATGGCGCTGACCTGTGGAGCACAATTTTGACAAGTTGTCACACATTTATAAAGAAAGCAATATAAATATATATGTTATTTGTTATTCAAGTGTGTTAATTTGCTGAACTGTGTGTGTACCACTAACTGATTGATGTGGTTGGTCTTAATCTCAGATTATCATTTAGCTAACAAGCATGCAAGGTTTAATAAGAGACTACTGCAAATTACTTGTTAAATGTAATTTTTTGCCCTGATGCAAATAGATTTTTGTTTTTAAAATGCACTAAATGGAGATGAGTGTGTGTGTGGGTAAGTGTTTGTGTGTCCCTAAATGGGGGCGTTTATTTTGGGATAAATGGATAGCACCTAATGTGTGTGGAAGGTGAGCTAGAGAGGATCAATAATGGTGATGAGAGTCGGGCCAACAAACACATCATTTTAATCAGCCTGGACCTTTAGACTACACCCACTCACTATCCTGCCAGTGTGTGTGTGTGTGTGTGTGTGTGTGTGTGTGTGTGTGTGTGTGTGTGTGTGTGTGTGTGTGTTACAGTCTCTGGATGTTTATGCAGATGTCAGCACTTGTATGTATTTATTTATATATTATTCATCAAAACTTTCAGCTCAACGGACCTCCCTCTTATACATTGTTCATGCGATAGGCCCATTACAGGGTGTACTGCAGGAATCAGGGATATTGGTCACAAACCGTAGAGACTGAAATGGTACAGTATATGGCAGCGTGTTTGAAACTCAACCAGGTAAATTATAATTTGCCCCGAGGCTGCTGCCAGAAAAGTGAGGGTGAAAGGCCAAGGCGCTGCATTAAAGCTACTTTCTGGATTAAAATAACACGAAGAGTTTCCAAAGCACAATTTGGAGTAAAGGGATAGCCCAAGCCAAAACACTGATTGCATTTAAAAAAAAAATAAAAATCCTCATCTGGAACATAATCAATCCAGCACAAGATTAATGGTTTTAAAATGCACACAAAATGACTGCACAACCTGTCTCTATAAATCAAGGATTGACCTTCAGAAACCTGTTTCCTTCAACTCGGAAATATCTGGAAGTTATGTGTATTAAAATAATGTCAAATAAGCGCTTCATAGATGTTACAAGAATGAATTTCCAAGCTCAAATATTGGTGCTTGGCACTGTAGTTCAGATGATGCTTTATATTCAAAATAATCCTCACAAAAACTCATGCTTCCTCATGTTTATTTGGTTTCCCTTAGGATCCCTGCAGGGAGAACACCAGAGGAGGCTGTACAAAGAGCTGCTGGCTAACTACAACCGCCTGGAGAGACCTGTGATCAATGACTCAGCCCCCATCCTAGTGGAGCTGGGCCTTACGCTGCTGCAGATCATAGACGTGGTGAGGGAGACAGAATTTACTTGTATTTTTTTTAAATATAATTTTTGGTGTATTTTTGCTTTTATTAGAGTAGACAGTTTGGATGGTCAGAGATGACTACACCACAATCGCCCCCCATTTGTATGTTTGTGTCTGTGGCATGGAGTTTAGTTCAGGCAGTGGAAAACCTGGAGCGGAAGACATTCATACATTGTTTGCTTGTGTTCAAAGGATGAGTGCCTGATCGTCCAGTGGCACATTCTCTAGATTTGTCTTGTGCTCTATTGTTTTGAATCTCTATTCATCAGGGGAAAGTTGAGGGCTTAGCAAGGTTGTTTTTTCTTACAGAGATACTTACTAGTGATCTTGCTGCTTCACTGAAGAAAAGTGGAATTTAGGTTTAGATAGTCAGTATCCCTTCATGGAATAACGGCGGGGTGCCTACACAGGGCACTACTGCAAAACGTTTCTAATTTTTCATGGCAAAAAGGTTGAACCTGGTTAAACTTTCTTAACATGATATTTTCTAGCAAGACACTGCGGTGGTCAATCAATGTCATGCAATCAAACATTTCTTGGAGTTTACTTTGAGTACAATTAGTTAATTCTTTGTTTACCACATGAAGTGGTTAAATCGTATCTATTTTAAATTGTTTTGTACTGTATTGTAGTGTATTTTTTCGGTGACCAGGTTAACACACTACAGCGGCCACACATCCAATATCCGAAGCGCTGCAGCAGCAGCTGAGACGTTGCATGTGTGGCCGAAAACAGCGAGAGACACAGCAGTAACAGATGCAGACGCGCTCCAGAGGTAGACACAGGATATGTGTCCCAGGCCTAACTGTATTTTCATTTAAGAGTAGTTGCTGCTTGGGAGATGGGTTAATGTTGCTTATTTATTCTGCCCTACAACATATTCTCATGTTGTCCAGCCTGTAGATAAGATATGTCAAAGTCTCCCCAAAGGCCACTTACCTGACAATGTTTTGGGTTTTGACAGTCTACCCCAGTTTGACAAGCCTGACACATTATCAATTTATAAAAATTACCATTCCTTCCTTGCTATCCGGCCTCCGTCATGTGACTCAAAAATCAATCCAGGTCTACTATTTTGAGTGACTTTACGCAGGAGAATTTAAAATTAATTCTTGACTCACTCACCAGACAGAAAGGACCTGCGAGACACTTTGAAGGCTTTATGTACATACTGTGTGTTAGTCAGCCTGTCCACAGAGAGAAGACTGTTTTGGGAAGTCATAAATGCACTGAGTTTCTTACCAGCCAGATGTCGGCTCTCATTTGTCAGAGGACACATACAATATACCAGTTATGTGTATGTGTGTGTGTGTGTGTGTGTGTGTGTGTGTCCTTCCCACATGGCCTTTTGCTTTTCACAGTGGGACAAGTATAGAGTTTGTCCTTGGGATGTTGTGTTATCTGGCAGAAAATGATTGAGTGCATGTTTTACTAAGATTCTCCAGAGGAACTAACAGAAACAGGTTCATTGGACAAGTTACCTAAATTACAAAATATTTGTGCAGTTCTATGTAAGTGGCCATCCATATATCCCGTGGATAGGTGGGACTGATACAATGTGTTTAAAGCCTTCCTCTCTCCTCCTTTCAGCTATAATCTTTCTGACATTCCTGTTCTGACTTTTACACACAGCAGAAATTCTGATGCTAACAGAAGTGCTCTTTTCGCCTTGCAGCTAGAATATGAGCAACATCATTTCCCAAAAGGCTTTAATGTATATTCAATTTGAAAACCTTTTTGAACGTCTTACCCTAACCCTTGATAAAGACAACAATTATATTATATCACTTGAGTCGAAAAATCTATTTTTACAGGAATGTCCTGGCAAAACCTCTAGCAGCACATAAAAACATACATCAATTAAGACTTTAATAACAACAAATTACACAAATGAGACAAATGTTTTTTCCTCCTTTGGATATGCAAAACAGCTGAAATGTATTGCTTTCTCTGTTCCTGTCTCAGGATGAAAAGAACCAAGTGCTGATGACCAACGCCTGGCTGCAGCTGGTGAGTCAAAGTTTAATGATATCATCAACTCTCAGAGTATTTTAATTATTTTAATGATTTTATTACATATTTATCTTCTTAAGACACCGTGACTGTGCTTGATAAACTGTATTAATAGAGCCACTAAATAGTGCTTGTTGATATTGAATTATAACCGTGAACGTCCAGAGTCTTTTTTTTTGTTGCTCACATTCTAAAATAAATATTTATGTTAGAATATTTACAGTGTATTGTGTTAGTATTAGTCCATGTTATGTCATCCATCTAAGTATATTTAAGCTATCTGCAGTTTATTAACACTCGCTGTAATAAACATCATCCTCAATACTGGAACTCTACCAGTTGTTGCTGTATCTCTGTGAGATTTTGTGTGTGTCCATGTTTACCGCTAGCCTGGTGCTACCAGACCATCGTACTTCATTTCATTTGTACAGAAGGTCTGGAACTGCTCTATGTGGCAAACGTTCACTCACTTGGAGGCGGGTGTCTGTTGATGTTTAAAAGTATTGGATCTGCCCAGTGCCACTCTGGATCAGCCAACCAATCGCATAACGTTTGGTTGCAGCATTCAACTGAAACTGGAGCGAGACATCGACGTCATCGTTCTCAGCCACTCGCTCTGTTCGCTGATTGGATGTCTGGAAATTTTCCTGAGCTCAAACACGTGAATTCTCCGCAGCAGCAGACTGACCTCTGAAGGGAAAATGAAATTTGGGCGGAAGTAGGTAGGCGGGCGGAGCCAGGCTAGTTTACCGCTGGCATCAGCATACTCCAGGAAATGTCCAAAATCAGCCAAATTGTCAAGCAGAAAGTGAGACCAGGGGAGAAGAAAGGAAAAAAAAGTGAAGTATAGTCAAGTGGCAGTCAAGTTGATTGTAAATGGACCACCAATAGGCAAACAATTCCACAAACACCTTTTTTGCTTCGAGACAGATTAGTCTGTGCAACAGGTGCTGATACAGTTTGCTCATTGCTAATTCCAGTAGAAATTTTGACTGGAGGCTTTGGGAATCTTACCAGTTTTCAAGAAGCAGTGAAAAAAAATACATGTTTAAAGTTAAAGCCTTATCTGTGCATGGGATCCACAGTAGCTTTATACCGTGCATGTAGTATTTGGCTGAACACGGTTTTAGACTGTTACATGTTTCAAGCAATGAAGTGTGCCTGCGTGGTTAGATAACCGTTAACATGGTATAATCCTTTCCTTCCTTTCATGATTACTTCAGAATTGTTGTTTAGTTTAACAGTAATACTACAAGAATGATTTTATCCCTTCCTTTTCATTTTTTTTATAGTTCATCGGAGATTATGGGTTTCGCAGAGCATGAGAGTTTTTGCACCCATTGTTAAAAAATGTCAAAGTCATCAGATTAACTTTAGTGAAAATCTCTCTCTCTCTCTCTCTCTCTCTCTCTCTCTCTCTCTCTCTCTCTCTCTCTCTCTCTCTCAGTACTGGACTGACGTCTACCTGAGCTGGAATACAGAAAAATACCCCGGTGTCCAGAACCTTCGATTCCCTTCAGACCAGATCTGGACCCCTGACATTCTCCTCTACAACAGGTAAGAGCTGCTTTTGCCTACTCATTACCAGCTTCCTTAAAGAGGTTATACCCAATATTAACACTTTCAATGTAACAAATATCATTGTTAAATAATGTGCTAATGCAAAATAGGTCGTTGTAGTGATGAAGCTCCAAAGAATCGGCAGAAACTTCAGCTCCCCTTGGCTTTACAGAGCTTTATAGTGAGTTCAGATTGTGTTTAGCTCTCTGCCCCACATTTTTAAGGTTAATGTCACTTTATTGTCTCTAAAATAGTGAGCTAAAAGAGAGTGGTCACAACTCCAACTGAATATTAATGTTGCTCTGTAACTACTGTGTGTACTGTATAAATAAACAACAATCTGCAGGTTTAAGCTAGTGTGTAACTTTGATTGCCCCCCTGAGGAATAATTAAAACAACACTGTAGGCACATCTACATTAGTTAAGCCTTTGGTGATCGCCAGTGTCATGTGGTGATACCAGTTTGTAAACGCTGCCATACAGAGAGAGTTCTGTGGAGTTGATAGACTTATTCAACTTTGTGTCAACTCGTTTGGCGATGGCTTGAATGTAACCAACATTCATTTGTTTGAAAAAGTTACGCACTATAGCTTTAAGTTTGAAAAAAGTGGTGACCTTTTTCTGATCTTTTTACCTGCTGTCAATTGTAAAAAAAAAAAAAAAGCTATAGTCCACCACTCTCTGCAGCAGATAAACACACGACCTGTGAAGGATGGTTTGTTTGCTGACTATTTTTATGTTGAGGTAGGTGTGTTGGAGCCTTTGAAATATAATTTTAATCCATCTGATACGCTGCTGTTTTATCAAATTCAATCTTTTATCTCCACAAACCATGGCAGTATCAGGGTGACTCTAAGCCAATGTGATAAAGAATTGCACCCAAACACAAAAAACCCACTGACAGCAGGAGAACAAGGATCCTTTTCAAAACTAAAATAGTGATTCTTATGCATTCAGTAACTGTAACTTCCCCAGCAATGGAAATTGGTTTAAATGAGAACAACTATTTTGAAAATTAATTTTCTCAAATGTATATAAATAGAATAAAGGGATTTTAGACTAATTTTATCATCTACCACTGTCAAATTCTCAGTTTTTAAATATGCTCATTGCATTGTATGATTCAGATCAGGCTGCTGCTGTTTGCTTATCCACTGTTTTTTTTTGCTTCTCTGCGAAAGCTTTCTCAGGTCATTTAGAAAATGTAGGCCACTCGTTTTTCCAAAACAAATACTTGCGTTGCATTTGCATGCATGAATGAGAGACAGATGTTCTGGTCTGAGGCTGAGGGGAAAGAAAGACTCTGAAATCACAATGTTTGTCTAATGTGGAAGTCTGTTACACGCATGGCCGTATTGGGGTTGGGGGGAACATATCTATACCGTCTATACGCATGCTCATGCCATTAGTACCGTACCAAAGCACAACTCTTCCAACCGTGCCATGGCCGTCAATCCTAGTGCCTAGTGTGAGTGCGTCCTAACACACAGGGACCACAAAGGAAAAACAAAGGTTTGAGAGTATTAATCCAAATTGTAATGGCTCAGTTGTTAGACCTGCCAGGATTACCCATCCCAATCTCCCTGCTCTCGCCCCTATCCTTCCCAATCTCTGCCTTTTAAACTTTGCTTCCACTTCTGCCTACCACCGTCTACCATCTATCTCTCCGTACCATCTTTCCTCTAATTTAATTCTATCTGTGCCTCTGTTTCCTTCATAACTCACTGTCTCACTATAATTCACTCTTATTCAATCAACTCTTTTTCTCAATATTTTATCGTTCCTACCCTTCACCGGCTCCTCTTTATAAATCATCCCGTCCACCTGCCTCTTTTTTGTCAAGGTGTCAGCATGTTCCTCTGCCCCTCTTTTCACAGTCTACCTCTTTTATGTTTTGCTAGTTTCTCCACTGTGTTCTCATGCGCTCCCTTTTGTTCTGCTTCCTGCTTAAATCTGTTCACATGAAAAAAGCAACAACTCTGTTTTTTTAAAGAATACCATTAGGCATTGCTAATTGGCTTCGCCATTAATGTAATAAATTTAAAAAAATGCTGCCTGGATTATTTGTAATGTTTTATCTAATCCAGCGAAAACTGTAGGCAGGAGGTCATGTGGCAGGCCGATAGAAGCATCGTTAGATTTTCTAGTTGTTTGGTCCTAAACCCAGTGTTGCACCAAAAACATTATTTTTTGATGATGCCGTCAGCTGGAAAGTTGGAAAGCATTAATGTCTCTACCACATTCTGAGCAAATCCATTAATCAAACTTTGAGATATTTTATTGGATAAATTAACACTTTGATCTTCTGGTGGCACAAGACCATTGCTCAATGGATCACAGAAGACATTAGGGGACAATGGGTATCTCAATCTTATTTCTTGGCAAATCATCAAACTGATGGTAGCCAGTCTGGAGAAAAGTGGTGGACAGACAGACAACATAAAATTCATTCCATTGTGTGATCTAAGACCACACCTATTCCTAACCTTAACAAGTGTTCTTAGTAGCAGAAATTGTTGGGAAAACGGATCAAATATCTTAACAGGAAATGAAATCTGAATCTGGTCAGCATTTACTTTCCTATTTACTGATGCAAATTGGTTGAAAATGAATTTAATATTCAGACAATGTTGAAAGCAAAACTGCATGCATTTGATAATATATTAAATACTTTAAAATCAGCTATACAGGTCTACTTTAGTTTGGGTTATTGAAAAAGAAAATTGCCTATGTTGATGTTTTTTACCTCATTGAAGTTTGAAAATATGAGAGGTAAAGGGAAGATTAAGATTCACTTTACAGCCGAGCCAAAAGGTATACAGGCTCCCTCAGGAGAGAGGAAACTTGATAACAATAAATTCAGTAATAATATTGATCACTGCTGAAAACAAAACACACACAGACACACACACCTAACTAATTACACAACACCTCTAAGCTTTCATCTCACTAATAGCAGTTAACATCTGTGCACGGCTTGCACATGCACACAAGTTGCAAACACAACAATAACAGTATACAAGCAGCACACACACACACACACACACACTATTTAGACAGTAATGGCACAAAACACGCCATTACACAGTGGGCCATCAGTGCGCAGCCAATAACCCGCTATTACTGTGTCGGATAGCAGATGCTTTCAGGCTTATTAACATGCTGAGAGCTCGCAATAAATTCAAACATTTCTCCTTGTTTTAATATGGAGTTAATGATGTTTAGGAAAGCCAAGGTCAAATGTCATCTCAATATACAATTTGTTCTAACGAAAAGTGGGATAAAATTAAAATCCTATCTTGTCTGTGATGAGTCATTCAGTTCATATTTTCCCAGTAGGAAATCTCTCGAATTTTCAGATCATTGTGCTCACACTGTTTTATAATGATGTTTCTAGCGTGGGTAATCTACACCGTGAGTCATGGATCTACCATCCAGACAAAATATTAATGCAAACTGCCTAGGAAAAACAAAACGGTTCTGTCACTACTTTGCTTGACAGCTAAAATCTTATTAATTTCTTCATTTAATTAGGAAAAATTGAATTAAAATGTTTAAGATAAGCTTAGGGTAAACTTCCGAATGCACGTGGCCTCCACTAAGACAGAAGACAGATGTTTGCAGTGAAGCGCTTCCACTTTATTGATCTTAACCAGCTATAAACTTTATGTTGGCTCTGGGTCGTCTACCCTTAAAAGCCTGTTCTGTATTCCCATGTTTGTATGTGTGTCAGGCGAGCACAAATTAGCGCATGTCTGTGTGACTGTGTTATTGACCGTGATAGTTTGTTTAAAGAATATCTAGATTTAAAGCCACTATGTAAGCTATTGACCTCCTCTCTTATTAGAGGGAAAAGTTAATGGTCTCACTTGGCTGGGGATCGATAAGGCACGCGAAGGACGTCCAACTCAGGTAAACCACAACCAGAATCCTAATTCAGACAGCAGAGAAGATAGATGAGCAACACAGAACAAGCGTTGTGACAGGCCATAAAGATGCAAGAGGAATCAATCGAATAAATGGATGGTTGGAGTTTTTATTTAGATAGATTGGTGGTTAAATAAATGGCCAGTTGGACTGATTTGATTACTTTTCTGTGATTGGAAAATGAATACATGCCTTAAATGAAAATACTTATTGTCGTTATTACTGATAAGCATGTTTGGATTTTGTTTTGTATATTTTACGTTTCTTGATTGTGTACTTTGTAAATGAGGTTGCAATATTCTACTAAACCAGCTGAACCAACCTGAATTGAAAACCCACTTGTGTTTATGTGTACAAAGATGTACTGTAGTGCAGTTTGAAGGGTATTACTGTAAAGGTGGAGTCAGCGATTCTGTAGAATTCTTGTTGTCAAAATCAGTAAATATCTCCTCACGATCCATGGCTGCATGTACTGTGTGTGCTCTGAAAAATAATCCCGTTTTTATACACAGCCCGGGCTCTGTAAACGTGTATCTTGCTAGCTATGGTGGGCTGGCTATTAGCATCAGATTTTATTTCCAGCAAACACACAGTGCGAACAGGATTTTGTGATTTTCACAAAAAGTGATTTTGACTACAAGCGATCTCCAGAATTGCTTACTTTGCATTTAAGTGTCCTTATTATCCTCAGGATAATACAACTTATTTTCACTTGAGAAGGTGAACACCAAGGAGCCAGAGGAGTGCCCTGATGACATCTTAAACTTTTTTGAAAATCTTCTATAATCATCAATAAGGAAACACAAGAATTTGTAGTTTTGATCAACAACATGTTCATGCTCAGTTTTAATTAGTAGCAAAAAGCCATTTTACATTTTTGAGTTATCCCCTATCATTATCTCAACATAATGATTCCACGCCTTCTGTTCCTTTGTGAAGATGACAAGATGTTTCTAATTAATCAATTTGTCATGGGTGATGTATGTACATGGGTTAGCCTCCCTAGGAGTAAACATCCCATAGTCATTTGGAAAAATACTGCACTGCTTGCCAGCAACTTACTTGCCCAGCTAGTTAATCACAATGCCTTAAGACTGTCAAACATGCCAGGACTCCCTGCGGATGTGTAGTTGAATGCTGAACTCCTAGGATATGACATAAAGTGCATGGATGGATAGGTCTTGCTTAAAGTAATGCAATCTGAGTAGGCGCTGACCACATGCAACTCTCAACTGTTCATGGCTGAAAGCATTAAGTGAAAGTTGTAGCTTTTCCCTAAATTTACAGCAATGCACATTCTCAAAAATATATTCTTTACTATTCTTTGTTGCTCTTTCAGCCTGGTGGCAGGCATCAGCAAAAAGTGAAATCCTTAATTTTGATAAATTACTTATTAATTCTTAGTCTGGCACTGATTTCATGATTGATTTAAAGATCAGTGCATTCTGCACATGTATACTAATTCCACACTGCAATATTTCTTCTGCAGGAACACTTCTGACTTTGTATGTGTGTGTGTGTGTGTGTGTGTGTGTGTGTGTGTGTGTGTGTGTGTGTGTGTGTGTGCGCGTGTGTGCGTGCGTGCGTCGGTGTCGGTGTGTGGATAGCATGAGGTGTTGAGTGATTGAGAGGAAAGCTTGGTCATTCATGTCCCATGGTGCAGAAATCTGTCATTGTCAGTGTCGGTCAGTCTCTGTCTGCCCTACTCTCTGTGTGTGTGTGTGTGTGTGTGTGTGTGTGTGTGTGTGTGTGTGTGTGTGTGTGTGTGTGTGTGTGTGTGTGTGTGTGTGTGTGTGTGTGTGTGTGTGAGGGTGTGTTGTACAAATGTGGCAACTTCCCATTCTCCCAGGGCTATCACCTGTGTCTAGTTGTATGCACCTTAAACATGTGTACATTGCCAAAAATGTATTATTCTAAGATTCTAAGTGAAGAGAAATATTTTAAAACGATACCTGAAACAGGTCTCGCTTATTTTTTAACATTTCAAAAAAGTCCCATGTCTGTCCCATGGTCTTTATTCACTTCACTTTTTAGATAACGTTAACGGTGCACTATCCAATTTAAAGTCTTTTGTAGAGAAGGAAAACTTTTCTGAGGTATATTCTCATAACTGAATAAACAAACGTTAACAGGAAATTTAGATCCCTGGAACACTGTTTAAAGTTAGAAAGTTACATGAAAAATCACTGTAAAGACTGTTGTTTATAGCAGCAGGGACGGTAGTTTTGAATTATTCAATACCAAGAATAACATGTAGAGAAAATATTTTAGTTATGTAAACAAACTGCAGGCTCTGCAAATGTAAACTAATCCCCTCCCCTGAAACTTCATAGTGCACCTTTAAGTATAGTATATTACAGTACATCTCTCCTTTCTTAACTTACATAACGTGTTCAGCATGTACTTTTCCAATGCACACACACATACAGTAGTCCAGGACACGCTCCTCTGTGATGTGCATAAGCGCTGATTGCAGGAAAGCACACACCTTCAGATAAAGTGAGGCCAAAGCTTGAATAATTCATTGCTTAGCTCCGCCATGGCCAACCCACACATCCCTGCCGCTGCACAGCCGATAACAACACACACACACACACACACACACACACACACACACACACACACACACACACACACACACACACACACACACACACACACACACACACACACAGAAGAGAAATAAATTACAACACTTAACCCCCTGGAAAGTAAGGTCAATCACTCAACCAGAGCAAAGGCATGGACAAATAAAAGGACTCAATTCACAAATTCTTTTGTCAGGGCTGAATGAGGCTCCAGGATGTTTCAGACACACTGGCGTTATCACGCTCGCTGGGGATTGCATTGTGTGTGTTGTTTTGTGTTTGCATGTATAGGTGTATTGTGTTTGCCTTTTTATACTGCAGAGTATATATGTACGTATGTACAGTTCAGGGTGTGTTGGTTGGAGGTCTAAGTTGGTGTGGATTGTTAAAAGGACCTGTCAGGTCTATACTGGGCTTTTGTGTGGCCTTCAATAACGCAGGATGCAGGACTTGGCTGATAGGATGTTAGGGGCATTAACCTAATTAAATAAAAAAACTTAGCAACTTTCCACTAATATTTGTTATTTTTTTCCAACTACTGAAACTGACAGCAGGCCTTATAGAAGAGAGGAAAAGCTTTGCCCCTTTTGTCCCCACTAATTTCCCCTGCATCATTATCGAGTGTTCTACAATATCAGTGGAGGAACAGGTAAATGGATTCAAAGATGCTTAGCCGTTTTTCTCGGTGTTTAAAGGGTTTCTTTCCCCAAGTCCCACTTCAAATGATCTAATCTGGACTATGTTTTGCAAACATCAATGATTTTATATATACTTTTTTCCTGATGTTTTTGGTCAGTAAATGTTCCTTTTTCACTTTCCTTCACACAGGCTGTCCACAAATGAGAATACAAATAAATGTTAACATATCTTCTGCATCAAACCTCTGAGAGAAGATATAAAACCCGATATAAAACCTGGCTGATCAGAATAGATAAAGAACATTTGTTTTTGGAAATTGGAAATCCTTATATAATGTAATTATAAGCTCAATTAAATAACATTAGTATCTCTTTTAGTCCATAACAAATATATCTATCAGCACATCAACAAATTGTGTTTTTTATACTTTGCCTTCCTTGTATGACATTACATTATCTGGTCTAAGTTAGCAACATCTCTCTTTTAATTTAATAAAGAGTAACAATGAAGACCAGAATTTTGACCAAATACTATAGAGGGAGACAAAGCAGACAACACTGCCTTACTTCTCCAGAAGTTCCGGCCTCGCCTCTGGCACAGGATCTGCTCTTTAATACTTAATAAGAGTTCCAATGAAGTGCCAGAGCTGAAGCAGATCTAAGGTTAGGTGGTCTAGGCATTCTCCTGACTGTCAGTTTCTGTCTCCAAATGTACTGTTTGCTTACTCCGAATACCTTCAGAGAATACAGATTTAACTTTTCTCAATTTGACTGTGTTCATTCACTTCTGGTGCTGTTGGTGAGTCTGGCATGCAAAGGTATATTTGAAACTTAGAAACAAAGACCTTTCCGTGGCTGCGCATATATCATCCCGGCAGATTTTGAGTTGCAGAGCCATGAAGGAGGCATCTGGGGTGTTTTCTCATGTCACTGATTTGGATCCTGTTACTGCATATTTGACAGAACAATAGAAGTGAATATTAAATTGTACTGGACCCTGGATTTCACCTGGGGTTTTAACCAAGCGTATGCAGAGTGAAGGATTGGAGCAGCAGGACGGCTTCTCCACAGATGGCTGGGTAGAGATATCCCTTCACGGCTCACTGCTGTGGCAGGTTAGGCTGAAACAGCAAAGAGAATGGAACGCTTCAATGTGTCTGTCTGATGATCCTTTCTGTACTTTTGTTCAAACACCATTGAACACTACTCTCTCTGCATTCATTAAACAGCGGACCCAATAGCAACTTACTGGTGAACATAGCTGAGCATGTAGCAGTTAAAAAGCCAGATATTTCCCCTCAAGATTGGGTGGAGGAGACCAAAAATAAAGCTTAAAGAGAGTGAAAATTGGATTACATCCATCAGGTGGACACAATTCCACATTGCCAACAAAGTTCTTCAAATAATTAATGTCCTTTCCTTTAAACTAAATCTTTTTATTATCGCTTAATGTGCAAACTCTTGTTGATTGGAAACTAGCAAACATGACAAAATGACCCTCCTGTGACTTCTTCAATCACAGTTTACGTCCTTTCACAACAAGCATATTTTATTCCGAGGCCTTGGTCCCACTGTGAAACTGCACATTGACAAAACCCATCATGTAGTAATTGCAAGCTTATCAGAACATCACGTCAAAAACAACAAATAGATTGAATCAAAATAGAGTTTTAGCTCACAGTAAGATGATTAGATATTTTAAAAGTTTTAAAACACATGACTCTGTGTTATCCTCCCCCGACCACCAGTGCGGATGAACGGTTTGACGCCACCTTCCACACCAACGTTCTGGTGAATGCTTCAGGTTACTGCCAGTACATCCCCCCGGGCATCTTGAAGAGCACCTGCTACATTGACGTGCGTTGGTTCCCCTTCGACGTGCAGAAGTGTGACTTGAAGTTTGGTTCCTGGACGCACAACGGCTGGCTGCTGGACCTCCAGATGCTGGACGTGGACACATCCACCTACATACCCAATGGGGAGTGGGACCTTGTTGGTAAGAGAGACACAAAATGTTCTTTTTTACTGCAGGTACAGCCATCAGGACAGTACAAACACAGGGGTGGTAGAATGGCCCAGAGGAAAAGTGGCAGACCAGTAACCATAAGGTTGATGGTTCAATCCCCGGCACCGGACAGGAGGGTGTTAGTTGTAAAACTAGTAGTGACTGGTATTGCATCAACGGTGCCCACCATCTCTACCATTGTGTGGTTGAGCAAGGCACTTAACCCCAAAACTGCTCCAGGGGCGCTGTACTATGGTTGACCCTGCGCTCTGACCCCCTCCAAAGTATGGTAACTTGAGAAATTTCAATGTAACCATTGACTAATAAAGTAACTTAACTTAACTCATGGCTGCTCTAGTCAGTCTTTTTTTTTCCTTACAACATATTCCATGATTGGAAAAGTAAAATTAATTCCTTTGGATGGGACATAGTTTGGATGGTTGTAGCTGGATAATATGAAAATGTTGTTTGAAGCTGGGACAGAGTAGCAGCCCAGAGTGCCCAGCAGCCGATAGTGCCCCTGGGTTGATTGTTGAGCTGGAAATGGATGTCTGACAGCACCAGGTGGCTTTCAGTAGGAACGTTTGACACATTGGCAGGTGTGTAGCCCAGGCCATATGTGAGAGCAGCACTCCACATCCCTAAACTTGGAGTTCAAGGATGGATAGTTCAGCTGTCAAAAAATCAATTGAGTTTTTTTGCTTTGTTTTTGGCTTGCTTTTTTGTTTGTTTGATAAGATACTGTCAGAGCAAACTTTCAAGCATGGTCTGAGTCAGATCCACTCAAGTGAAAAAAGTTCATCTGTTTTTGGGACTTATGGAAATATTTAGATAAATGTTTTTTTTTCTCTATTTACTTTGTCAATCTTCAACTTTGATCACGTTCTTGGTCCACTGAATTCCACCTGACCTGTACGTATGTGTGCTCTTCTCTTAGGTGTGCCCGCCAAGCGCAATGAGCTGTACTACGAGTGCTGCAAGGAGCCCTACCCGGATGTGACTTTCACGGTCACAATGCGCCGCAGGACGCTATATTATGGCCTCAATCTGCTCATCCCCTGTGTGCTGATCTCTGGCTTGGCTCTGCTGGTCTTCTTGCTACCTGCAGACTCTGGAGAAAAGATTTCTCTGGGTGAGGGGCTTAAACACATGTAAACATGCATATTCTTCAAATTAAGTCACTACTCAAATAAATGTCCCACAGCTGTACACCAATACATAAACACGTTTAGGCTCACATGTCATGGATATGTGTCTACTACATGCATGTCCTTATGAATCACATAGCAAGCCATGCATACATGCATGTCAAATCTATCTTGGAATTATTGAATTTGAAAATAAGTGAGTTTTGAGTAACAGCCGTCTGTGGTTGAGCAGTCAGCAGATACAAAGTGTTTCAGGGATTTTCTAGAGCTCTAACCTACCTTGGGCATGTCAGAGGGGCCAGCAGCTGATAAATGGTTGTAGTCATGTGAACATAACTGATTACATACATAAGTAATTACAGGGATGATTTCATACACCAGTGACCCTGAACACATCATTATGTATATTCTTATATTTCCTCTCTCTCTCTCTCTCTCTCTCTCTCCCTGTGTGTGTGTGTGAGTGTGTGTGTCTCTCTCTCTCTCTCAACTTTTGTCTCAAGGCATCACTGTGCTCCTCTCGCTAACCGTCTTCATGCTTCTGGTAGCAGAGATCATGCCTGCCACTTCAGACTCTGTTCCACTCATCGGTGGGTTGTATTTAAATCTGTACGTGTATATGTGTAACATATTTAAGTGTGCATGCGTGAAGAATCGTGTGCTAAAGTGATGATCAATTCCGTACATCAACACACACACACACATATTACAGACCACTCAACATTAACGACTCACCTGTCCGTTTCATTATTTCTTGCTCTTCCAGTTCCATAAAACATGCATTGCTTATTGAGTGTTTTTTACAGTAGGCAATTGCGTGACCTTACCCTACACACTCTATATGGACTCCTGAAAAGATAATAAATAAACACTCCATGTTGGTGTATGGGCGAGCTTTGGTTTGAGTAGCCTGAGGGGGCCTATATATTCACCGAGCCCCTGCATGGTGTGTGGAGTAAATTGGGTGGCCAGAACTAAAGCTGTCAGTGCCATTAATACGCTGTCAGACGTCTGATTGAAAGGAAAAGATGATAGAAGAAGAAATAATGGATGAAGGGTGGAAGAAGACCAAGAGAGAGGGGAAGAGATGAGTAACCTTTGGGGCCAAAGTTCTCAGAGACAAATAATTCAAAGGGTTACTGGAGCCAGCGAAGAAGCACACATGGACTTTTAGTCAACACAGGAACAATTGTGTATTTTTGACTTGTAGGGGAGAACGGGGTAATTTGTCACACGGGTTGGTTGTCACAATCGTTATATCTCGGAACCAGAAGGCGCTGTCTGTGAAATTTTGGTATGTAAACATCCAGAATTGGGATAAGAGGTCACCTACATAGTCTTCCATGGAGTTAGACTGCTGAATTTGAGGTGAGAGGACTGTTTGTGTTTTTCATGTCAAATTGAAAATATTTAGCTCCTCAGTATTTTTCTTCTAGGCTTTTACAGAATGGGTTTATAACAAAACACTTGTTACCCATTAAAAGTGTGAAGGGTAAACTATAGTTTAGATTGTGGTTAGCAAGCTAATTAGTTGTCAGATGGTTGTTGGCCTTGATGCTAGCAAAACATTCAAGTTGGGGTTGCTCGTTACATTTTTGGGGGGGTTGGTTGTCACAAGTTATCCAAAGGCTACAGCCAGAAAAGGAACCCAATAACGAAATAAATTGTCAAGCTGTATCCTCACTGACACCCCAGAGAAGGAAAGAATAGAGCAGGAAAAGGCAGCTAGCATGCAAAGGAAAAAAGGGCAACAAAATCATAACAACCCAGTGCATCCCAAACTAGACAAGCTGCCAAGGCTACAGTAAGTTATATAGGCCTATTTGTCAACTTGACAATGCAATTGCATTTTCAAATTTAGTACTACTTTCTTGCCTTCTTTTCAAGATTATTCCCATTAAGATAACATCGTGACAAACAACCCCATAGTGTATGACAACCGATCCCTTGATGGGGTTGATTGTCAAAATGTGTAAGGGTGTCTTTGATGATTAATTTCTTCTTTATTACAATATGATAGAAAAAGTGAGGGGTACACATTTCAAGCCAACACTTTAAGCTTCAATGTAATGTAGGAATGGCTATCGAAAGATGTTTAGGTGATGAGCAATTCTCAGTAGAGTAAAAAGTGTGCCTACTTACCCCGTTCTCCCCTATGTCTGTGAGAGGGTGTTTTCTCACTGAGAAGACCTTGATCAATGCTTCATCAATTGTGTTATTATTAATAAAAAAAATAAAAAAAGAATGTCCCCCATGTCCTCAACTGGACGCCAACTTTGACACTTTTAGTAGCCTTGTTAAAATGACTCATGTCCCTTTATAACACAGTGGCCGAATGAGGATATGAGTTATTGTGGCTGCTTGCACTGGACTAAATATTTTAAGCAAGTGTTTAACGCCCCTGCCAGAATCAGTCCATATGTCTTTAGCCGTGAGCTCTTAATCACCAGATAAGCATAGTGTGTTCATTTCATTTGAGTTAATTTATGTTATCTATTCCAAGACCATTTGGCTCACTTCAGTTTCATTCTGCTCAGTTTCCATTCATTTTTAATTTAGTTCAGATCAATCATGTGGTTTGCGGCCAAATGTTCATAACTTCCTTTGACTGTTCCTCCTAAATTGATTAGAGGTTGTCCATAAAGCAATCAGGACACAACAAATGTCCTCCCACTTCTCATAAACACATCCTGTAACACCATTTTATTGGGGCGACTATTATTTATACCTCTCTTTCTCTCTCTCTCTCTCCCTATACCTCTGTTTATGTTTCACCCTTCTCCTGATTCTCTTCTATTGTTTCAGCATCCTTCCCTCTTTCTTTTACTTTTTACAAACCAATAAGGTCATAACCCCCTGACCTCACAAGATCACATGATATTTGACTTTGCTGGCAGTACAGTAGCTGCAGCCATTTTAAGCCGTTGGCTCGTCTTTGTTCACAGTCACAAGCAAACAAGAGAAAGGCGGGCAGGCCCTCAGATATACTGTGTGTGTGTGTGTGTGTGTGTGTGTGTGTGTGTGTGTGTGTGTGTGTGTGTGTGTGTGTGTGTGTGTGTGTGTGTGTGTTTGTGTAGCCTATATGTGTTCGGAATTAGAGCAGTGTTCAGTTCATGTACCCTCCTCTCTCACTGTTCCTTGTAAACATCCCTCCAGAACCAACACTAATTTCTCTCTCTCTCACTTTTTTTGTTTTTGTTTACCCCTATCCTCTGTGTTGTCAGACATTTATTTCCCCCTGCTGTACATCTTTCCCCTTCAGGAATATAACTTATTGCAAAAATTTATCAGATAAGCTTTCTTTTCATGTTTTAGTGTGAAATCAACCTATTTTCTTTTTTAGAAAATATACCCCGGATGAATGTTTTACCATGTTAGTACGTGCCCATTAAATGTGACCACGGGATAGTTCAAGGGGGGCTGAACATGCAAAAACAAGCAATAAAAAGCATGATCGTGTAACTGTGAAAGCATGTTGACATTGATGTTTCTCATGTACTTGGCAGCCCAGTACTTTGCCAGCACCATGATGATTGTGGGCATGTCTGTGGTGGTGACAGTTATAGTCCTGCAGTTTCACCACCATGACCCTCATGGAGGCAAGATGCCAAAGTGGGTAAGTGGCTGAAACTCAATCAATCAGATAAGTGTCAATGTTGATGGCTGATGTTGATGTCATTGATGCCTTTGTATGGTACTAGTTTCCAGTTGTGTGTGTGTGTGTGTGTGTGTGTGTGTGTGTGTGTGTGTGTGTGTGTGTGTGTGTGTGTGTGTGTGTGTGTGTGTGTGTGTGTGTGTGTGTGTGTGTGTGTGTGCGTGTGTGTGTGTGTGTGTGTGTGTGTGTGTGCGCGCATGTGTGCCACTGACTCTTTCTCTCTTTCTTTCAGGTCCGTGTGGTCCTGTTGAACTGGTGTGCCTGGTTCCTGCGTATGAAACAGCCGGGCGACGAGCGCAAGCGGCCTGGTTACAAGTTCCGCCCCACCTCCAGTACCAGCTCCATAGAGATGGGCACTCTACCAAACCTAGCTGTGCCCATCTCACAGACGTCCTGCCCGCCCTGCCCCACTGGCACCTCCAACGGTTCCATGAGCCTCTACTTCGGCAATTACAACCCCATAGAGAGCCCGCACTGCCCGCCTTCTAGCGACTCTGGGGTGGCGCTGGGGGGACGGGCACAAGGCTCCCCTACGGATGATGCCGAGCCGCCTGGAGGAGGAGTTGGTGGCAGTGGTGTTCCCAGCCTGGGGATGGGAATAGGGATGGGGATGGGGATGGGAGTCAGCGTGGCCCCTCCAGAGATCCTGCACATCCTGGAGGAGGTGTCGTACATCGCCCAGCGCTTCCGGGAGCAGGACAAGGCCGAGGTTATCTGCAGCGAGTGGAAGTTTGCGGCGGCGGTGGTGGACCGGCTGTGCCTGGTGGCCTTCTCTCTCTTCTCCATCATTTGCACCTTCACCATCCTCATGGCAGCACCCAACTTCATAGAGGCTGTCTCCAAGGACTTCACATAGCCTGGTGGCGGCAGACGCAGGAGAGAGAGGGAAGAGAGATGCCGCAAAAAGATTAGGGAGAAAAAAAGAGATTAAGAGAAGGGAGGAAGTGGGTCGGGGTGAGGGGGGTTTGGGCCATGAATGAAGCAGTATGTGGCTCCCAACATGCCTATTGGAAAGGATGAGGGCGGTACAGTGTTTTATGATAATTTTAATATATTTGGAAACTAAGGAAAGTAAATAGAGCCTTGCAGCTCTGCCAAGCCTCTGAATCATGTTGTCAATTGAACAAGTCAGGAAACTAGTTATTCATGAATGAAGAACAAGTAATTAAAAATAAGATATCGACAGGATCAATATTTTACCTATACAGCAAATTAATCAACATTAATATGAATTGGATCTTCCACTTTTTCTTAAGGTTAGACACAAATTGTGCATATCTCGAGAAGGGAAATAGGTTGGACATGCAGACAGGAGATACTGCTGGCAAAAGGTTGGGAATCACTGGGAAAGCAGAGGAGAGCGCTATATAGATTTTCCTTTTTTACATTGAGTAAGAGATCAACAAGTTGCCAATAGTTTTTACCCGGAAAACAGTCCAAAAACCATTCTTTTATCTGCACTACTCATTTATAAAAAAAAACTGCTTTATTTACAGTACAATGACAGCACCACGGTCCATCTCGCCTGTGTTCTCTAGTTCATTTTAGTCTTGCCAACTATTTTTTTCCTGTATGTACAAATACAAATACTGAGTCTGAGTTCAGATACCAACTGTTCACTTCCTGACCTCTAAATAGGAAATACTCTGACTCTTTCTGATGTGTACCGTCCCCATCATGATGTATGAGTAATGCTAGTTACTAAACTGAGATGTTTGACTGTGAATTTTGTTGTTTTTGCTTTCACTTCAATCAAGAGAGAAGTTGAAGCTTGATTGCTTTAACACACATTCTTATTTAGGATCACCACAGTATTCACTTTGTCCTGCCTGTTTTATTTTAGCCAATAGAATCTGTAATGTAACACATTGCGACAGTGTAATATTGAACCATCTAAAATATTGTATCAAAAAAGCACTGTGTTGACTGACAAAATGAAAAGGTGTCTTTCTAAAATCCAGTCAAATACTGTATGTCGAAACTGTACATTACATCTTTACATGATTAATTTACCTTCTGTAGCAAAATACCCATATTTGTGTTCCTCTAAAAGGATTAGCAGGAACTTGTTGAGCTTCACTGTACATAAATGGTCACTAAGGATGAGGAGTGGTGTGACTTTTGAACTTCTGACACAACAGACGATGGATAGAAGCTTGACTGCAAGAGGAAAGCTTCACAACCCGACACACCGTCATATCACTGGAGATTATACTGTAGATTTATAAAGGGCCCTAATGTCAGTACGTTTTGTCTGTGTTTTGTAGAAGGAGCCGAAAGACTGATTGACACAACAAAGTTGTAAACGTGTTGAGTTCCACCTCCAGCCACCTCTTTGTTGTAGATATAGCCATTGGTCTCTATCTCTTTCTCTGTTAAGTGTGATTTTTTTTTTGCTTTCTGTCAATAAAAGTTTATTTATTCTCTGTATAACAGACTCTGGGTTGATCTGTTGGTATAAACTGTGGACGGAGAAGAGAGGGGTGTTTGGCTCAGTCTTGGGAGAAGCCGTATGGTTTGCTATAGCCAGATGTCTAAAGTGCAAATTTAATGAAGAGTCAGAAACATTGGATTGACTCTTTTAACTGGGTGTGGGACAGTTGCAATAACGCATAAAGCATAAGTAAGTCATATTTTACAAGTCGATAAACACTGTCGGCATCAGTGTCCTCAATGTTTAATAGGGAAGACTAATGAGACATTAAAGTGTCTGCTGTTTGTGTCACAGAGGTCGTAATATATTCACTATGCAATCATACTAACGGGACGGGATGTGCTAACCTTGATAGAAAGGCAAAACATCCATAAATACAACTTCTGTCAGAGCCTTTTGGATAAGTTAAACATTGAATGGGTGTTAAGGACAAGACATATATAATGTGAAAATGTCAGTCAAGCTCTAGTTTTCATAGATAATGTTTGAAAATGTGTCTTTGGTCTCAGATAAGGAAGGGGATTAACTCATTGAATGCGAGAGGAAATATAAAAGAAGTCTGAGCTGAAATGTGGCAAAAAAGCCAGCAGCACAGACAAGAATGTGGGGCATGTTTTTCCTTCAATGGTTGAGGAATTATGCTCTGATTTATTGTTGTGTGTGGCAAACAAAGACGTTCTCTTAATTTCCAATTGTTTGATGTTTGGTAAACGATCTTCAATCAGTGAGACAGGGCCAACACAAACAAAAAGACAGATATCTGAGATACAATAAGACTGATGAAGGCAGGCAGCTCTACTTTACTGGGGTGGAATTATTCATCATAGAGATTTCCTAATAAACATTTTGGTCAAATGGCTATAACTGACGGATATCAGGCTGACCAATCACAGTATACAGTCAGTGTTCCTCTATCTATGTTGTGTGTGTGACTTAGGGGACACTAAAAAGCCGAGTTATGCCTCCTGCCATGTGTCAGTATTCTTATCATTTATTGAAGGGGCATGGGGATAAAAATGAAAGAAACAGTCCATGACGGAGGCAGATGAAAGTATGGAGGGACACTCAGAACTTTGAGTGGCATTGCTGATCAAGCTAATTTAAATCTGCATTTATTGACAAACAATCTAAAACATAATCCTCCTTTGTTGACATTATTATTATATATCCAAAATGGTCAACCTCATTATTGCTGTCATCAATGGAACAAAACAAGCCTGACCAAATTATGAGGACAACAATGTTTTATATATTTTTCAACATTGGAAGCATGGAAATGAAAAGCTCTACTACATGCAGTGTTGTTGTGACTGACTGAAAGGCTTGTGACACTTCACAGGCCTTAGGTTATTGAATGTTAGCTGTTTAAATGTATGTTTATTAGCACAAACTTTAAAATTACATCAGGGACTATTTTCGAAGCAGGAAAGAGAGAGAGAGCTGTGTAAGTTAACAGCCAAATAAACACCAGGTGAGTAATGCAAGAGGGGGGGGGGGGGGGGCAGCATCCTGAGTGTAAAATACACCAGTTGTGTGTGCACATGGCAATGCGTCTGTTCCTTCTCTTACTGTTTTTCAGCTCTCTGTGTATTCCTGTTTGGTACACTATGACAGGGAAGCCTCTGCACCAAGGATGCACCATGGTCTTATAACACCCTATAAACTTAATGAAACCCTAATCAAACATTCCTTACGTTTGCATTAGATAAGTGTTCTAGTTTGGAATAGCCTGGGAACATCCGCACAGCAATAGTCAAGATCTAGCTCTACTTAATTATCTACATTTTCCAGCCTCATTTGAGACCGTATGAGTCATCTGCGACAGCCAAACTGATTAAAAGAATAGAATATGAAAAATATGTTTATTGCCATTTGCACAGGTACAAGACAGTAAAGGTACATTGGGATTCTTGTGCAAATCTTCTTGAGTCAGCTTCTTCAATAAAAACAATGATATACGTATAAATAAAATAGGATAGCATTATAACAAGAATAGAAGTAGAAAAGTATAAAAATAATAAAAGTAATAATAAATAAGTGGTAGTAACAGCTAAGTGATTTACAATGCCCTGTACAGAAGCTATATGCTGTTTAAGCAATATATAATATAATAGAATAACAATAAAATAACAAAGGGGAACACTGTACAATGAGATGAGATGAGACACATATTTTACCAATATCTAATTGGACTGTTTAAGGTTAATATTGCACACTTGCATTGCACTGTCGAACAGTAGAACTGTACACTGAGATGAGTTGAAACACACATGAGGTTATTGCACACAAAATGTTCAAAACAAACTGCTCTGGCTTCAACGCTGAATTCTGAATTGCATCAAAGATGTAAAAACCTATTTACTACTAAATTGATTTTGGACAACTGTTATGATATTGAATATTCTAATCCACCAATACAGCAATTCCAATTAATATTTCACTCTTAAAATGTGAATGAATGATGATTACAAACACTGAAAAAAACAAAACAGCTGAGCAATTTTAAAATGTTAAACATATTAGTGTGCATACTTTGATATTTGGTAAAATACATTTATAAATGGGTTAATGTATGATATAAATGTCATGAGGATTATTTCAGGTAAAACCCTGGAAGACTTAGAAGGCAGTAGAATACATAGTAATCCTGCAGGAAAATTTTCTTTTATATAATATGCTGTAAACAAATGCAAATAGTTGCTTTTCCTCCCAAAAAGGTTTGGTCTCTTCACACTTTAACGTGTCTTACATTATGATCATTAGATAACAGTCTCAGGGGCAAACACATTGGAACAGATGCGTGTAGCCAAATCTCATCAACACCGCCTGGTACACATAGCAAACCCCCTGTGAGGAAGAACTGCTCTGCTTCTAGATTCTGCTGCTAATTTTCACAGTCAAGCGGCTTCTGAGATGTCGTTGTGTTGGTGGTGATGTTGTTGTTGTTGTTGTTGTTGTTGTTGTGTGTTTGGTCAGCAACAGGAGGTTCGGATGAGTAGGTACGATGATAAACAGCCTGAGTGGTAAAGTGGCAAAATGCAAGACACAGTGTCAGGATGCCTCACACATAAAGCCCACATAATTGCTGTTGCCACCACTACCAGCCACTCATAAACACAAACATGCTTGCACTACATCGGCATTAATACATCCACACACACTGTGCACAGTGGGGGGCGCAGGGCAAGACCAGATTGCAGGTGAAGAGAGTGCCAAACGGTCAGACTGCTGAGCTCAGCGTGCAGCTGATGTATACTTCACAGGATATCAAAAAGTTATGAACCAAAACAGAGTTACTTTTTTTCCTGGGGTATACAGATTCAAATCTAATCCGTGATGGTTAATAATGCAACTACAGTAGGTGATATATATAGTCTAGCTAAATTAGTTTTTATATCAAAGGCATAAACAGGTAAATGGAGTAAAGTATAAGAAAGAGGGAGGAAAGTAATGAAATCCATGAAAATATCATGACTTGAGACTCAATCTTATTACCATTCAATATGGCAGCAACCCTTGCCTGCTGAACTGCTGGCCTAGCATTATTAGTTAAAAGAAGTGTATGTGTGTGGCAGGTGGATTATTGATGGCTGGAATTTTGTGGCAGCGAAATGCTCCACAGCAGACATAGTGGACAACACCCCCCAGGCCTTCACCTCCTCCCTTGCCTCCCCCTTCACGCTTTCTCATTCCAGCCCCAATCAATCCACCACTTCCATGATCCCCTGGGGGTTGGAAAGCACTGTTGTCACTGTCACACCATATTACCACCTTTCCTCTCCTTGCCCTGCAAAGTTGCCCGGCCACCTGCCCGGTTTCTCAGGTCCCAAACCGTCTCTTGCCCTCACACACACACACACCGTCACACTCGACATGGTGCCTTGGTTAGATCATAGATTGCTTTCTACTCCTATTCTATCCGGTTTTGCTGTTGCCCATTTGCTTGCTTATTTTTAAGACATGCTCTATGGATGGCAATGTCGGTTCACCACTTTAGTCCGGACAGAATAATCCCGACAACTTCAGTATGGATTGTCATGAAATTTTTAACACAAATTCCCATAGTAGTGCACAGAGAGCGAAGCTTGCTGACTTTGGGGATCCCCTGAGTTTGAATCTAGAGAAACCATGATGTTGACATGTCTGGTCTTCAATGAAGAAACTCAAACAAACATGGGAATGACTACTGTGAAATTTGGTATGGATATTTACTTCTAAGACCGGCCAAGAGACTTCAGAAAGAAACAAACAACATGTGACAACAAATAACTGACAAAGCCCTCTAGCACCTCTGGCAATCATGACTCATTCGACCTGGGGGATAGTTGGTTGATGTCATAGTGAAAGTATGAGTCAGTAAAACATCAGACTTTGACACTGGAGACTGGTGTTCACTTACCCTTTACTTCTGTGAGTACGCTTCTAGGGCATTTACAAAGTTTTTTTCGTTTGGTGCTATACCATCAAGTAATGAAATTAGCTTGTCCAATTCTTTGGTTTACGACCAAATACCTGAAAAAAAGAATGCCGTTTACGATCAGTGTTATCTCTAATTTTTGTTTTTGTGCTAATAAGCTAATCGTGAACATGCTAAACATTTTACTTTGCCACACATCAGCATGTTTGCATTGTCATGTGAATATGGCACCATGCTGATACCACTTGGTTCTTGTAACTCCTTTGTTCTTTTCTTCTATTTTGTCTTGTTTGTTTATGTAGTTTCTGCCTGGTTAATACTTTTATGTCTTGTCATGTTCTCTTCTTTTATCTGTTCTGTTTAATTTATTATTTATCTTCTGTATTTTTGTATTTGCTGTGCTGTTCCCTTCCAGTAATTCATTAATACATTATTTCATCAATTCTTCAGTGACACTTTCATTACCGTAATAAGCCGTGATTCATTTTGGTGGGTGGGGAAAGGGGCCGGCCTGAATGCTAATATGACGCATCGCCAAATGAGAGAGCAGCCGAGGGTCTGGCTGGACAGGGAGTCCTGCCATCCATCAGTCTTGTCTCGTCTCACTTTTCTTAATTTTTTTGCGGTTTTCCTTAAAGAACAGAGCACTTCTCCCTCTCTGGATAACCGTTTTTACTTGGCTCTCTGTCTGCAGGCTGGAACCAAAACATGAGTTTTTATATGTGAGATACGTAAATCCATCTAAAGAGATGTGGTGGCAATTAAATGAGTCAAATGATATCCATATTCATGGCACACTCAGACAAATGAGCACAGCACTTGCAAATATGTGCAATAGCGTCTGCCAAGTGATGATCTCGCCAAGTTTCAAGGGCAGAGAGAGCAGACTTGTCAATTTTTTATCATAAGTATTACAACCTAGATTTAAACCTAATCTGGAAACTAAACATGGAGAAACAGTGTTCCCGCAGGAGCTCAGATACTGCAGTAAATACATTTGATGGCAACAATGATGCTATTTGATTGTGAATTATATATTTTTTAATTAGAAAAACAGCAGGGAACATAGAGCATATCAACATACATTACATGTAATCGCAGACATATAGCCAGTCATAACTGTGGAAGGCAAATACACTTGTGGTCAAATACCGTACTAGAAGCAAGCAGGATACACACAAACAAACAAAAACAGTATTGCAAGGATTACTCTCTTTCTCTCCCTTTCAGCAGAAAATAGGAGATGCACCACCCATAATCCGCAGGCATGGAGTAATCTGAGTGAATGTGCATTCGGATTATCAGTCTGGAACAGTCTAATCTGAAACACTTCTCAAACTGGTCGGTTGAGAGAGCTTCAGCCATCATGTTCATTTGCCTTAGTGTTGTAAGGATGATTAGTAACCAAAGATATGTCCCTGAGCTTTGAGACCCGGCTAGCAGGCGCATACCGCCACTCACCAGAGTTTAAATTAATTTGGGTTCTAATCTTGAGTTTGCCTCTTGATCTGCAAATTGACTTTCAGTTGTACCTGTGTTTCCTCATCCTGCCTCGTCAACCACACAATATAATTCCTTGAAATATAATAAAATGTTTTGGTATGCTGGGTGATAGTGATTTAAATCTGTAGGGTAAGGGTCAGTGTACAGACATGAATGGTTTCTAAAGACCTCCACTGACTCTTTTTCTGGCACCACCATGAGATGGACACTTTTGATTTTCAGTGAAACGTCTCAATAACTGCTTGAAAGAATACCATGAAATGCACAGATATTCTCATGACCCTCAGAATGAACCGATACTTCTATGATATTTTTCATCTAAAGTGCTATCATCAAAGTACCTTCCCCAGCTGTGTTGCTGTCTGGTGTAACAATTTATACTATCTGTGTGACAAAATGTCAGCTTCAGACACCTCAATCTATCATTCATCACTGATTTCTGTGATACATTTTAACTGAACAGCCCTGCTAAGACGACATAGCACCCCAGCACCTATACTATGTTTCCTTCTCTCATGCGGATTCATAGGAAATCGGGGCACTATTTCACACTGCGACAGGCTATTTTCAAAGATGTGTTGCCATTTTGCCACTCATCCTCTCTGGATCACAGCTGTGTGTCTGAGTGCAAGATCCATCTCTGATGTAGAGTCTGCAGGGATTAGACTCCCAGAAAGTGGGCATGTAGCCGCTCGCTCTGCTACATGTGAAATTCCATCAGACTAAATTAATGCAAATGACCTCAGCTGCAAATGCTCACAGGACATCACACACACACACACACACGCACGCACACGCACAAACGCACGCACGCACACGCCCACGCACTCACACACACACTCGCACGCACAGTTGCACGCACACACACACACACACACACACACACTTGCTGGAGAACATAAATAACTGGGAACGTACATTATCACAACAGTATAAACTTACACACATGCGTGCACATTCTTAACAGGGAAGATAATGGCCTCATCCTTGTGTCTGTCTATTTGCTAATGTCCCATATGTGGTTGCTCAGTTAGAATTCAACCCTTATGCCTCTCTGCATTTTCTTCAATGAGTCGCAAAGTTCAACCCTCTAGTGTACATGGAGCATCTCAGCTAAATTAAAATAAAAAGAAACATACCAAAATAGAATTCCTGATATAATCGGTCATTAAGAGTCACTGACTTTGTATTCAATATCATGAATGATTATTTGCAGTTGTACCTGTAATTGAAAAACAGGTATAATATCAAGACATACCGTCATATGTGTTTGACTTGACATCCCACCCAAAAAACAACATATAGGCCTATCATCAAATAACACACTTGTCTTAGAAATGTTGAATGTGGATTTCTTTGGAGGGCAAGAAAATCCCGTAAAATTTAAGACGCCAATATATATATATATACAGTCCCCTCCATAAGTATCGGAACAGTGAGGCCAATTCCTTTATTTTTGCTGTAGACTGGAAACATTTGGGTTTGACACCAAAATATGAATATGAGACAATAGTAAACATTTAAGCTTTCATTTCCAGGTATTTACATCTGGATCTGATAGAACTGAGAAGATGGCATTTTTTGTAAAGGAACACCACATTTTTAGGTGAGCAAAAGTATTGGAACAGATAGACTTAAAGTAAATTAAAGTGAATAAGACTTAATATTTTGTTGCAAATCCTTCGCAGTAACTTAGACTGATCAAGTCAATCTCCAGACTTAAACCCTATAGAGCAAGCATTTTACCTGCTAAAGAGGAGACTGGAGAGAGTAAACAAACAGCAACTGAATGAGGCTGCGGTGAAAGCCTGGAAAAGCATCACAAAAGGAGGATTCAAAAGTTTTGTGATGTCAATGGATCACAGGCTTGATGCAGTTATTGCAAGCGAAGGCTTTGCTACAAAATATTAAGTCTTTTTCACTCTAATTTATTTTAATCTGTTCCAATACTTTTGCTCACCTAAAAATGTGGTGTTCCTTTACAAATAATGCTATCTTCTCAGTTGCGTATCAGTTCCAGATGTGAATACCTGGAAATTAAAGCTGAAATGTTGATCTATTGTCTCATATTCATATTTTGGTGTCAAACCCAAATGTTTCCAGTCTACAGCAAAATTAAAGGAATTGGCCTCACTGTTCCAATACTATTAGAGGGGACTGTATATTAAGACTAATTTATTAGACATTGTTAATAGCAAGTTTTTCTTGAATACTAAAGGAATATGTGCATTGTATATAAAAACAAAACAAAAACAAACATGATTGTATTGCCATGTAGCAGCCACTGTCTTTAATCTGGTAAAGTATTTGACTCATCTACTTCACTGATGTACCTGAAAAAAGTTGCTTCTTATCATGATTCCGAATACCTTATCTCTGTCTGTACCACATCAGAATTTCCCACCTTATGCCCTTACATGCAGGAAACTTCACTGTCTGTGGTGTGTGGTTTTGTTGCAAATGCTTGGAAATGTGATGTTACAGATAGTGTCAACAGTTGAGTTAAATTAAAGTGGTTATGTTTGACCCAGAGGAGGCAAACAAATATATATATGACAGGCACTTCTTCCAAAAAATCCCGCTTCTTATCTCTCCTTGAGCTACAGTATATGTGGGCTGGACCTCTGGAGACAAAGGTGTATTATAAAAAAATACATTCCAAATAACAGGAATAAATCCAGATTTCTGAAAGCTTACAGTATGTCCCAGAGGAGTGATGTAATGGAAACCTTTGGAACACAAATGGAAACAATGACTTTATGTTATTTTATCTTGATAAGATATTTTTGAGGACATCACCATGCATGGTCTTTATTTTGACTTTGGTAACAAGTAAACAAGTAACAAACAATCTCACATCATAGCTCTTCTAGAGCTAACAACTGAAAATTACCATTTTTCTTAAAGCTCTTTAAAGGCTTAACATTTAAGATTGAAAGTTATTTTGCTAATCATGGCTGTGGTTCACGATTCCTTTCTATTCAGGCGGTAGTCTAGACGGTGCTTACGTGTTTCAAACATGAACTTTATAGTCGGAGGGAAGCCCCTATTTTGAAAAGATTACCATCATTTTGTACATTTCAGTCATTTCAGATAGTGGCTCTAATGTGGTGTTAGTGAAATCTCTAAGTAGTTAAGTGATGCATTTACGCAAAATCCCCTCGGAAACTGCTGTAAGTTCCCTTAGAAACCATTGTGAGGGTTTTCTCAGACAAAGACGATATATTTAACCTTTTGTCCTTTCATCTCAGGCAATGCCCATCCACACGCAGTTATGCTTCAAAACGTATGTTTACGTCTCTGGTAGTGTTGTAGTGAAGACCTAAACCAACAGACGAAGGCAAAGCCTTTGAGGGGTTAGGACCCAATCAAGACCACAACCAGAACCGTGCAAGACCTACACTGCATGACACTCTTATGGTAAAATATGGAACATACTGTAACCAAAGGCACTCCTCAGATTGATCCGAAAGATCCACATTTCCAACAAACCAAAATAAATTAAATTCTACTCTTTGTCTGAGACCGAGCCAAGACCGAGTTAAAATGCCACAGATTCCGAGACGTCACTGAGACCTTTAAAACGTGGTCAAAAGGCCGGTATTCATATCAAAAATAGTCTTGAGTACTTCGACACTGGTCTCTGGTGTTCACCAGTCTTGTGGTTCCTTGACCAACAACCTCCCTGCTCCTCTATGCCCCGTTTGACGTGTGAGTGAGGTGACACTGGTTTTTATCCCCCTCCAGTGAATGAAGGCATGGTGGCAAACCTCCCAACACCCTCTTTCTAGTTTGCAACAGGGATACAATCATATTGATTTTTCCATCAATGCGCTGAGAGAGTAGCCTACAGTAGAATAGGGTGAAAGCCTTTACCTGAAAGCCATAACCCTTGTTTTAATGTGATCAATCGCCAGGAGATGTCCTATTGTATTGTAGGCCTATTTTATGATAATATATTGCATTGCATTGCATTGCATTACATAACATTGAATTCTATTCTATTCCATACAGAGGTTAGAGACTTTGTGTGTGACTGGGCAGTCATATACCAAACATTATTTTTGTTTGGAGCTTGTTGTCTCCTTTTAATACAAACAAGAGACATGGGGGTCAGAAGGGTTAGAGCTAAATGAAGAACTGTTATGGTACATGAGCAGTTCCTGAGATATATGACACTTAATCAGGACTATGAGGACAGGAGAAGTCCTGGGAAGACAATGACCTTTACTCACATCAATGGATTGACTTTCACAGAACTGAACGTGTCCCAAGCTCTGCCAAGGGGAGTGTGTTTGTATACTTGAAGAGTTCCCACTCCACTCTATCAATTTGGATGACTTTCAGAGTTTTGGGCAAATGTTCCCTCATCCTGTTCAGACTGGTAAATTATTTGCGGTTCTTCTTCTGGACTGAAATCGGTCACTTGCTCCATTCACAGTCAAATACATTTTGTCTAGTGGGAATATCTCACAAAATATTCAGGGAGGTACTTTTTGGGATGCACATGGAAAATAAAAGACAATTTGCGTATAGGTGCTCTCATTGCAACCATTTGTAACCTGTAAATTACTGATTCAAATTGCACCCATCATGTATGTTTCTAATCATGTTGTTCAGTTGGATCATGTTTCAGCTTAGAGATAACTCCACTCGCATTAGTTCTCTCCCTATATGGTTATTTTTTCTAATATCTTTCACTCTCTTATGGGCTATAGATCATATTAATCTTACTAATACTCTAGCAGTATACATCTAAATATGTGTAGATGTGGTGCCATCTAGTGGTGATAGCCTCTCATCCACAAATAACAATTTCTTCATTTTAGACATTCCACCACTGACTGTCCTGCCAGCATTGAACTGTGAAAAAGGTATACATCAATTCTTCCCAAAGACGACAAGCTTAGTAAAAGTGAAGTGGTTTAGTCAGAAAAATAAATGTTTAAAAATATTGTTTATTTGGAGGATAAAGGGAAAGCTCAGGGAGGCAGTATTTGCTTTTACAGTTTTTTTCGATTGCTAACCCACAGTGGGCACAACTGTAGCTCAATGTGCAAAACTCTAACTGCAGTCTGCACTACCAACAGTCACTGGAGCTGACCAGTTCACTTCACCTGCAAAATAGGCTCAGTGCAGCAAACACTATGAATTGTCCTCACTGAGATAACACACACTCACTCAGAATATGCTCAGAGTACAAACACTAGCATCAAACCCCAATGCATAAATTACAAACTTTTAATCTTTACAGTTTGAATAATTTGAGTTATTTCACACAGATTACGTAATATTTTCTTTGATGAAAGGGTGAAATTCTTTCACATTAAATTGTTTATTTTATAACATACCAGTTTTTTTAGGAAAACAAAAAGAAATGAAAATCAGAAGTTTGCTTCAATAGATAAAAATGTTGTATATTTTATTGAAAACATTTCTAAATGTAGTATTTATCTGTGCAAATATTCTATAATTGTAATACAGAAATATATCCTGTAATGTTGTCATTTACTGTAAGGATGCAACTCTAAGCTGTTTGTTTGCTGGAAAATTCGTATTACAGATGCAACTTTAGATTTTTGCAGATTGGGTTGCACTCTCAACCCTGCCTCTCTCAATGAGAGACCATGATTCACAACAGGGTCTATCAGTGTAGCCCTTACTGTATTTCATCAGACATTACAGCTCTATGTCTTCTAGGTCTTCCTCCACACATCCACACTCTCACTGCCACTCTTCTCCCTCCAACAACCTGTCTTCATTGGTCCATTTACAAAAAAATATATATTTTTGAGTTTTCCCTTTATACTGTATATGTTCACTAACAAGTCTAAAACAAGACACCTTCTTAGTGTTTCAGTTGAAATTGCAATCTGCAGTGTTTGAAATGCACTAGGCCAGGGGTGTCAAACTCATTTTGGTTCGAGGGCCACATACAGCCTCTCTGATCTCAAGTGGGCCGGACCAGTAAAATAATGGCAAAATAACGTACATAAGTCAAATCCAAATCTTTAGCTTTGTTTTTCAGTTATATGCTTTATAACTCAGCCTACATATGTAACCTACATTATCACGGATCGCAAGGGATCTCTGTAGCCCCCAGGAAATGTCTTAGTAAAGGTTGCTGCTGGCCATGGGAATAGGAGGTGCGGCGCGGCGCCGCAGCAAAAATGTTGGGGGTATTTTGCTCAAAGATGCCAATACGCACTAATGAAATAAACAACTGTTTATTTGAATACACAAATACAACAGGCACTGACCTTACAGTTGTCCAATTTTGTTTACTATATGTACAGGGACACATTTTGTGCAAACATGCAGACAGTACAAAATACAATTAAATAAAAGTGCAACTTCTACTGCTTTGATTTATTTTTAAATACAGAGGTTATTTGTTGTTTTGGAATACGTTTTTCCCAATTTAATTTAATTTCAATTTAACTTACTTTTTTTTTAAATGCTCAGAAATGTGTGCTCTTCAAGTCGCGGGCCGGATGTTTGACACCACTGCCTTAGACACTTGACACAATCAATCATCAATATTAGCATGCTTTTTGGCCACATATATTGGCCTATTTACAGCCCTCAGAAAACTGACAGCTCTTCTTAGATGCAAGTTCATCAATTCATGGCTTAAAATCCTGAGCTGTAGAACTTTCAGCAGACATTCCTAGCTGTAAGCCATGTAAGTTTCCTAACAGTTGGGAGCATATGCGACGTGCGGATATGGCACAGGCTCCATGAAGAAGAATTTTTATTAATTTTTTTCAGAATTGATTCAAATCGGCCGAATTGATTCGCGGGCCAGATCAAAACGTGTCTGTGGTTTACAGTTGTGGCAGTAGTGTGTTAGCGTTTGAAAAAAAGTGCTGGAAATCCACAGTGTTGTGCAGGTTGTGGTTAAGCCATGAGATAGGTGTGTAGAGTTTTGAAAATTGTGTTTTATCAATGAAAAACAAGCTAGAGTTTGGCCCGAATGAACCGCTGCTCTGCATACTGTTGTTAGAGTTTTGCACTTGTCGCTCCAGTTGTGCCCACTGTGGTTTAGCAATCGAAAAAAACTGTAAAATTTACAGCACATGTTTACAAGGGTTAAACGTATTTACACTATTATTTGCAGAGACAGTAACAATGCACTAAGCAATACATCATAACACAAGACAAGCAAGATACGAAAGAAAGTAGGCTACTTCCACTCAATGTAATATAGGCCTAATGGACAACTAGATGCAAAAAGACGTATTTTCCCCACATATGGCAAATGGCAAATGAACAAACAGAACCAACTTCAATTGAAGATGTCAATGTTAATAAATTAGACGTAATAACCACAGTAATGCAGTTAGAAAAAACGTAACGTAAAAATAATGTGAGTGTCACATTTCACCACTGACTCTGACCACCATTTCTGTAACACTACTCCTTTTTCCCTTGCCCTTTGTCCTTGCTCTTGTCCCGCGGTACACGGGCCATGTTATAAAATTCTACGTTTGGCCTCATGTCGGTGAGGTGGGCCAGCCGGTTGGACATGGCGAAGAAAGCAGCGATGGCGGCGATGTCCCAGGCGTCTTCACGGTCAAAGCCAACCTCCTCCAAAGCCCCAAAATGCTGCTCTGTGATTGTGTCGCTGCGGCACACAGCCATGGCAAAGTCCAGCATGGCGCGCTCCCGGGCTGACAGATCTGCGTTCTCGTAGTTAACAGTGACCTGAGGGAAAAGAAGGAAGGAAGCTAATTAAACTGAGTGTGGAATGTGTTCATTTTAATCTTTAATTCATTTATTTTAGGTTGATACCTGATCGGAAAGAGTGGGTTTCTTGGAGTAGATGCGGTGGAGTGCACTGTGGGATACCACACAGTAGAGGCATTTGTTGTGGATACTGGTAGCCACGACAATCAGCTCCCGATCTGCCTTGGTTAGTCCGCCTAGAAGACATATTCATTTAATTTCAAAAAATTGCAAAACAAGAACGTAAAAAATTCATAACATCAGGGCTGGCTGTGCCCTCATGCTGTTGTTCACTGCCACAAGCACTTTAATAATATTTCATCACTTTTAGAGATGTGATGTTTTTAACAAACTTGGTACTGTTCCACATAGTTTTTAATGTCTTAATGTTTTTAATCATTAAATCTCTGGAAAGCTGAAACGTACATATTCCGAGTAACTGATTCTTCATTGTTTTAGCCTCAAGGTCCAAGTTTCTCTTGGTAAATAAGTCTCACATGTAGGCTAACTAAACACCCATTCGGTTTTATTTCAGAAAACTGAATACGAAAGTATTGTTCACAACTGCAACTTAAATTTGAAACCAAATGAAATAAAAGGCATACAATACTGTGTATGTGTCCTGTTTCAACAACTCCTTCAGTTGTATTACGTCCCTCTCAGTCCCCCTCACTTAATTTGACACATTTGACGTCTTTTCAGTTCATTGTTTGTCTCAGATGCCCTCTTTACAGCACACGCAAACGTGAACATGGCCACCTAAATATGACATGTGCATTGCAAAGGTTGCCTGTATGCTACAGATTAATAGAGTAAAAAGATGCAGCCTGGGTCATTGGATCTACAGGATGTGTCCAAAAAACCTACTGGGCCTGTTTTAGGTACCAGTCTGTATCTGAGCGGGTATGGTTTCTACTCCACATACATTTTAGCCAATGCTGCTTACGGCGGCCCTGGATGACAGTTCTTGTATTTTGCTTCTCTACCTGGTATTTACCCATTTTGTAGGCTATTTACCCAGCTTTGGCCACACTTCCGCACCCTGTTTGACAATTAACTGAAACAGATACAGTAAGTTACCACACCTGCCTCCTCATGTGAACAAAAGTACAACACACCCCAAGTACAGCCTGTAAAAAGCGAGTCTACAAAGGTAGTTGCATTGGCGTTTGTGTCGCTTGAATTTATAGCCCCTGACACGGGTTGCTGAATAGGGAGTCAAGCGTGGGCCCATAGTAGTAGGGCTCTGGGACAAGTCAGGATATAGTTTTTATACCTTCAGGGGCTCCAAGCTTGGATGCCTCTGAAACTAATGTCAAAGCCCCTGAGCCAAACCACTTGCACTTACTGCCAAGCCACAACAGAAATACACACACAGAAACAAACCTGTCTCTTTGTTCATAAGTTCATTGTAGTAGGCGAAAAAGGCTCTGAACTCTGCAGGTCTGTGAGAGAGGACTTTGAAGACGTTTGGCAAAAAGCCTCCCTGTAAGGAAATATGAAGTTTAGTCAAATCAGACACTTGTAATGTGCAGTTGAATGCCTTTCTTTTTTCTTCTAAAATTCATTTTATTGACAATGATTTATACACAGGCCTAATAGGCTATCAGAAGAGGGCCCTACTCCATTAAGTAAACAATAAGATGAAAACACGATAGTTAGGGAAAAAATATAGGCCTAAATATAATTTGATAGAGAAAAAAAACATAATTCCTCTTTGAAAGGAGCAGTTGAATGCCTCTTCATATATTAAGGATTTTACCTTTGACTCAACTTCGTCCATAACTTCCACTATATCATACGGTAGGTCTTTCTTGTAAGGAATCGGATAGCGACTGACTTGCTCCAGTGGCGGGTCGCTGGAGAAACGTCTGGTCCCCGACGCTACCGCCGCCTTCCCCCGAGACACGCAGCCCGACTGGAGGGACGCCTAGACGGGGGACAGGAGGAGACCATGGAGGAGACACATGGGTCCCACAGTTGGACTAAAGACAGGGCGGAGCACAAGAGGAAAAGTATACGACAACTTACCAGCTGTGTGAAGGCATGGAGACGAAATAACTTTGAGACAAGGTTGTTCGCCATTTTAGTCCGCTGTAAATCAATCAAACAAACAAACAAAAAAGGCTTGAAAATGAAGGAGAGAATCCCGGAGCACTATAGCCTACAAAACCTGCTGTCAGCTCGGGTAGGTTCAACTTTGCCCAGAATTATTAATATAAGGAAGTCATGACATACCACTGCTAACGTAGTAAAGTCAAAATTTAATTTAGTTTTCCAACCTTCGAATTAGCCTCTATTTTAGTTAAGAATATGTATTTGCATGTTGTCACTTTGTATTGTATAATTCAGTGCAGCCAAAGTCTACTGTTTTGCTTCGTCGATAGATGTTCAGTTAAAACACAAACACCAATCACAGTGCAGCATTGAGTCGCGCCTGCTGTCCGCCCCCGTGCACTAATCCTCCTCGCCGCCAGGGGCCAGGCTGCAAGCGGACTCGCGGAGGGGTACAGACTGGTTGATTTTAAGTTATGCAATTTACAGACATCAAGCTGTTAGTTTTCGATTATTTAAATTGCGCCTATGCTTAGAGTAGTGTTTTATTTTGCTGCCAAATGATAAGAAAGGACTCTGAAATGATGTTCCATGCATAGATAGTATCCGGACGCTACCCGAGAGACAGTATCCAGGGCAACAACAACCTCATCGACATCGACCCCGTGACCCGGAAATGATCTGGTCGTGAACGAGCCACACATTTTTTTTTTTTCATTCAGTGAAAGACGTTTTGGATAATTTACCCAAACAAGAACATCAATCCAGTAAGGATTGGAGTTGACAATAGATATGTTTTACCATGTAAGTATGTGCTTAATATTCTGGTTATAGGCCGGCTCATAGCAATGCGTGGATGTTTTGTTTATAAATGTGTGGCTAGCACGATTGCAGCTTCGTTAGCATAACTAGTGTAGGTGGACACAACTTTTTTCTCAATCCTCGTTGCATCGATTTTTGCTTTGTTGTTGTTTCAAACAAATGTAGACATACCATCTATTTGTCTTTGATCAGCTGCAGTCAACGCATTCTAATTTAACTTAAAACTGATTGTATGCCCTTGTAAAGCACTTTGAATTGCTTTTGTACGTATTCTTTGCGCTTTATAAATAAACGTGCCTTGCCTTATAAAAAGGTATTCCCCCCGTTGTTGTCTTATAAACGTGTGCATTGTGTGTGTTGACAGATTTCTCTGGAGCATGAAATCCTACTTCACCCGAGGTATTTTGGTCCAAACCTCCTCAACACCGTGAAGCAGAAGCTTTTCACAGAGGTGGAGGGTACATGCACTGGCAAGTGGGTGTCTGCGAGACTTAATTCATTGCATCAAATTATTAGTTAACAGTTTCTGTTATGGGCTTCTTGGTTTAATGGTACAGAGGCTGTACTTTGCTGGGAAATGTAAGTTAATTGGCCAATTCAGTGACATGTTGGAGGTATTATGCTATTTTGAGAAATTGTGCCATCATTTATTTAGTTATTTTCAAAGCTAAAGTTTAACTTAAGTCATTATGAGTCAATTGATCTGTGGCATTTGGAAAATGTTGCGTTTTTTAATTAAAAAAAACGCTGAATACATAAGATCAGGCCACATTTTTTTAAATTCATGGACCACTAGCTTGACATACATGTTATTCCTCTATTTTTATCCCTCCTCCAGGTATGGCTTCGTCATTGCAGTCACCACCATTGACAACATTGGAGCAGGTGTAATCCAGCCGGGGAGAGGGTTTGTCCTCTATCCAGTCAAGTACAAGGCCATCGTGTTCCGCCCATTCAAAGGGGAAGTGGTGGATGCTGTGGTCACTCAGGTTAACAAGGTGAGGAAAAATACAGTGTCAGTTGTATTGACCACTATACAGATATATTTAAGGTGGAACATAATTTTTACCTGATGAGAGCATGTGAGATCTGACATTAATTCTCACATATCGAAACTATGATATCAATATTTCTGAACTGCATTGATTGCTAACATTTTCTAATGTCTGAAACGTCAACCTTTACTTCTGAAATATTTGGTTATTTAAATGGCAAAAGTGCATGTAAGTTTATGTTTTCCTATGAATCATGTACTTAAAAAGTTTAAAATTTTGCTTTGTGACTGAATAACATTAATTATAGAGATAACACAACACATGGCCTCGGGTACCTGTATTTTGTATCGGCTCATGCCTAGTTTTGCTTCCAGTTAAGAGTTTATGTCCCTGTAGTGCTTGATGTGTTCAATATTAAGTGATGAAGAACTGATAATGAAGATCTTAAAAACAAATCTTTATCTACATTTTATATTTATTCTCTATTTCTTTCAGGTTGGATTATTCACAGAAATTGGTCCCATGTCTTGCTTCATCTCCCGCCATGTGAGTCAGCTTAACATCTACAGTTGTTGGCTTTTAATACCCCTTTCATTTTTTTTATCTCACAATAAACTTTTGTTTTTGCAGTCCATCCCCTCAGAAATGGAGTTTGACCCCAACTCTAATCCTCCTTGTTATAAGACAGTTGACGAGGTAAGAATATTCATTGTTATTTCTCATGACCTGCTCCTGTAGGTTAAAATTACAAAAAAAGTGTCATGTTAAGCCCAGTTCAAACCAAAGATTCGCCTTTCAACTGCTTGCGATGAGACGGTTTTAGAACGTTGCTGGGGAGAAATCGCAGCAGTGTGAACTGCTCGTTGCAAGCCGTTGCAAGGAGTCGCAGGAGATTCAACATGTCAAATCGCAAGTTCCAGTTTTAAAACGTCCAGGCCAGCTCGTTGCGAGCAGTTGCAATTGCATCTCGTTGCAAGGCGAATCTTTGGTCTGAACTACTTTAGTAGTTAAAGTTTTACTGGTATTAAAGCAGCTATTTTTCCTTCAACGTCATAAATCATAAATTCTGTATGCAAAGTAGCAGTGGTGCCACTTGCTGCTGTTTTTACCGTTGCTGCCTCTTGCATTTATGGATGTTTTCTTCTCATATTTACAAGGACATTGTAATCCAGCAAGATGATGAGATCCGGCTAAAGATTGTGGGAACAAGAGTGGACAAGAATGACATTGTAAGTGTATTTTTCTTTTAGCAGTCCCATATATTTCACCTCGCAATAGACAACAATTAACAGGAAAAGGTCACCTTTTAAGACTTACACAGTAGAGTAGCAAATGGAAGTCATGTACTTTATTAATTTACAGCAAGTTAAAAACTAACTTTCCCTTGTTTTTCAGTTTGCTATTGGATCTCTTATGGACGATTATCTGGGTGAGTACTACACAGAATACTGACATATAAATGGAAGACCTGCTACTGAAATTGGCATGATTTTTTTAAATCCCTGGCATAGATATATTTAATGTAAAAAAAAATTCAACACTAAGGGAATTGTGGTTTGCAGTTTTTCTGCTTTGTGTTGGTTGCTGCGGCGGAAATAGAGCGATTTGACTGTGTTTGACCTGAGTTGTAAAATTATTATATTTTCTGTTTTGTTATTTATCTTTGGCTTTTGCATTTCCAGGTCTTGTGAGCTGATTCAACCCTGGGGGAGAGCACATTTCACATTGGACATTTTATGTTATAGCCCAGTTATTTCTTTTTTAAATTAACAATTTTCTACACTGATTGATGAGACATGGTGATATGTGGTGAAGCCCATAGTTATTGTCTATTTTTTTATTATTATTCCGTACAACTTAGATTTGTAATTTTCCTTTATTGGAGCTTTTGTAAGATTCAGTGACAATGTTGTTCCCTTGATAATTCAATATACGTGGCTCATGTTATTCATTTACAGTTTTTTCATTATTGATTTAATAAATTCCATCTGAACTTTCTATATTTCTTTCATTTGTATGTGGACCATAATGAAGTATTGTATGTGGTTTTATGTCTTTGTATCCTCTTTCTATGTCTCAAATATGACCAAATTTCTAAAGAGCTTGGCTCTTTTTTGTGCTGAGAGATCTGTTGCACAGCTGCAACTGTGTAAAATATGTAGATACAATGTACAATGTTTAGAATCACTCCCAGGCATGGACCATAGATAGTATAATATTATACTATCTATGGACATATAAAGAAAGGACGCAAAACATGAACGACAAAAGGGGCGCGCACGTCGCACGTCTGTCATGCGTAAATACGTCAGTGGTGTGCGCCGCTCTCTCTTTCTCTCGACCTGAAGATGGCGGCAGGGGTGAGTAAGATGGAGAGATGGGCAGTATGGAGTTTTCTTTCAACTTTCCCAATGCAATCCTCCGAATATCAGGTCCATCGGCTCTCTCACTGGACACTTTTGTCCAAAAACAAAGCCATCAGTCCGTAAAGTAGCGTTTGCTTGGTTTATTTACGAAGAATTTCATTCAGAGACCTTTCTGACAGACGTTAGCTTTTGTTACCCTGACGTTGCACTCTGAATGACGCCCCTCTTCTGGCCCAGGTTTTTGCCACGTTACCTTTTACCAATTTTAAGCGATAGAAACGTATGGTTGCATTTATAGATTTGTTTGGCTTAACATTGGTGATTACGTCCAGTTTACATAGTCCCAAGGCTAACCCGTATTTGACTTAATAATCTCAATCAATGTATACAATGACTATAGGGTAATATTGCCGGTACCGATAGCTAGCATTAGATAGCATTTAAAGTAAGCTAAATGCCACGTGAATATAACTAAATATTGCCTGTAGTTGGGGATAACAACCTAAATTTGGCCAATGTAGCTTGTATTTTTAACTGTTTTCAGCTTTACCCAGCCCACATTCCTGCCCTGTATATTATGAAGTGGTCGAGCATCCTGTTTTTGTATTGCATCATACATTTGTTAAGAGCCCCATAAAACCACGTTTACCTAATTGTAACTGGATTTTTGTTTTTTTTCTAGATATTTCACTGTCATAAAAAATAAGAATATATAAATTTAGCTACACTAAAGGCCTAGTATGTTTTGACCTTTTTTAATTGAGAGATTGCAATGAGAATATCCCTAGTTTGACCCCACTTTATGCCAACCTACCAGCAAAAATGTGATATAGTCAAATTAGATAAAAGTGTGTACACTGTTTTGATTGTGCATTGTAATCTCCTTTCTTTCTAGACTCTGTACACATACCCAGAGAACTGGCGGGCCTTCAAGGCCCAGGTCGCAGCCCAGTACAGTGGTGCTCGCCTCAAAGTTGCCAGCACCCCTCCTGCCTTCACCTTCGGGCAGACGAACCGTACTCCTACCTTCCTTAACAACTTCCCTCTGGGCAAGGTAAGTGCAAACGGGGGGCTGAGTTGTTGGAAAGGGATTGTTCCAGTTGTGCACTGTTTGCTCAACATGAAGCTCTTTATTCTTGTCAAAAGCGAACTTATCAAATCTGAAACTGCATGTTTTCATTGAGTGATTAACCAATTATTAAATCCCTAAGCAGAAGGGCTTTTAACCGGTTTGACTACACCACCGTTGCGTAACATGCATATCTGAAAATGCTATATGTCTTAAGTTCTTTATTTCTGCCCTTTTGTAGGTACCTGCCTACCAGGGAGATGACGGATTCTGTCTGTTTGAGAGTAATGCCATTGCTCACTACTGTAAGTCTTTCATATACTTTTTATCTTAAGGCTTTGTTCAAACCAAATCAGGCAGTGCAGTTAATGGCTTCAGTGTTGTGCGTGTTAGGAGTTTTACTTTATATACACAACAGTACACCTTACGTGTTGTCAACTCTGTCGCTGGAAGACCCTCCCGTGCCGTTATTGACTGCTTCAGTTCAGTGTGAATTATGGATGCGTTTCTCCAAAAGTTGAGAAGGTGTTCTTTTTTTACTGCATCCGCCTGTGTCTTTCCTGCAGCTGCCGGGGCTTAAACTACACCAGCTAAGACGGACAGGACTCATTCATATGAATTAGAACCTGTTACCTGATTTGGCGTGAATGCAGCCTACTTCTCTTATACATCAATTTGTTCATCCAAAAACAGTAGTTTACCCAAAAGAAGTGCAATACATTCCTGTAGATGTAATGCTTAGTTTCTCCACTTAACCAGATCTTTTTGAGGGGAATACATTCATACCACAAAATTGTGAATGCCATACAAGCCAACCTTTTCTATGTCCTCAGTGTGTAAAATGGTTGATAGACATTAGTGGTTCGTTGACACCCCCTGTCTTTGGGCAAGGCAGTGTCCAGTCGTGGCACAAAGTCTTAATCTGACAGGGGAAGATAGACATGAGACCATGTTCATCCCAGTCATCTCTCTCAGTGAGTTAAAGGCTGGTTCATGCTATGGGCACAAAATATATCCAAGCTCAGATGTGTTATTTTTTCTCAATCAGACTAAAATATACTGCTGATATTTATTATTTGTCATTGCTATAGAATTCTTAATTATTCATCTGAAGTATCTAAAGCCATATGTTATAAAATCGGTCTGCAACTTTTCCTAGTTGTTACTCCTATCTAGGTCTTCTACATTAAATTGTTAAAACAAAAGCTTTAACTCATTTTGGGAAAGGATATAGTCTATTTTAATGCATCAATGTCGGACCTAAATAATTAGTTGTATACGTTTTACTATACATGTTTGTAGTATGGAATGAAATTATGACTGATTTCTTAAAGGAAGCAATTTCCATTTTTTGACTACAGTGAGCAATGATGCCCTGCGTGGTGCCACTCCCCAGGCTGCCGCCCAGGTGCTGCAGTGGGTTAGCTTCGCTGACTCTGAGATCATCCCTCCAGCCAGCGCATGGGTCTTCCCCACTCTGGGAATCATGCAGTTCAACAAGCAGGTTTGCATCACCATTTTCTGGTCAAGCCAAATACTTAAATTATTATTTGTTAGAAGTGGGTGACAGTTTCAGGCCAGAGTGCAGCACCATGTACTTAAGACTTGGCACTTGATCATGTATTATTTATGTTGTGTAATCCTGCATAGTCATTGTTCTCTCTGGGACTATCCAGGCAACAGAGCAGGCCAAGGAGGACGTGAAGAGGGCCATGACTCTGTTGAACCAACACCTGAACACCCGTACCTTCCTGGTGGGAGAGAGGGTCAGCCTTGCCGACATCACAGTGGCCTGCTCCATGATCTGGCTCTACAAACAGGTATACACACAGCAGATAAGATTCCCAAAGCAACACTTAAACACTACTTAGGGCAAACATGTATCTCGGCAATGAGTCAAGAAGGCCCTTACACCTCTCTGTCCCCTGTAGGTGCTGGAGCCTTCTTTCCGTCAGCCTTTCCCCAACGTGACTCGCTGGTTCACCACCTGTGTCAACCAGCCCCAGTTCAAGACTGTTCTCGGAGAGGTCAAGCTGTGTGAAAAGATGGCCCAGTTTGATGGTGAGTCCCAGCAATGAGATCAGAAAGCACATGCATTGATCATGCTGCTGGAGCACAGAATGCAGCTCATCATTAAAAGGACGTTTTCCAAGAGACAACATTTTTGCTTGCATTTTAGTCGGTTAGTGTTTAGTCAACTGCCCCCTGTCATTGGGCAAGGCAGTGTCCAGTCATGGCACCAAGTCTTAATCTGACAGGGGAAGAGAAATTTGAGACCATGTTCATCCCAGTCATCTCTGCTTCAGTGAGTTATAGGCTGGTTCATGCTATGGGCACAAAATATTTCAAAGCTCAGATGATGTCATTGACTGATTTGGACTGCTGCTCTTAATTACTTGTCTTTGCTGTAGAATTCTTAATTTAATATCGAAGTATCTAAAACCACTTGTAGTTTTAATCGGTGTGCAACTTTTCTTAGTTTTTACTCTTATCTTGGTCTTCTGCATGCAAAAAAAGGAAGCTACAGTTGTTTAGTGAAGAAGATGCACGTTTGTGGTTTGGTGATTACACTAAAAGAATGAGATGTAATTTGAAAAACACTGGGTTTTATTTACAGCATTAAAATGATTTAAATGATGCTGAATTACTTACAGGGGAAAAAAAACTTTTATAAAATTGCATAGCTTTAGATATTTCAATCTCAAGTCCTAACCAGAGTGCTTAAATCAATCAAATAATGTGCTTTGTTTTTGTTTTCCTCCAGCCAAGAAGTTTGCTGAGATGCAGCCCAAGAAAGAGGCTCCTAAGAAAGAGAAGGCAGGAAAGGACGCAGCCAAGCCCCAGGAGAAGAAAGAAAAGAAAAAGGAGGAGAAGAAGCCTGCCCAAGAGGAGGAGATGGACGACTGTGATGCTGCTTTGGCTGCTGAGCCCAAAGCCAAGGATCCCTTTGGACTCCTCCCAAAGAGGTAGATCTTTATGCTTTGTCTGAAGAACTTGTTTTGGAATGCATTTCCATCTATACTCTTCACATTTTTACATGCATATCACTTAAGCATATTATATCTCTGAAAATACCCCTCTACTTGAAAGGGGTGCGTTATTGGTTAGTAGGGATGGGACGATCCACTTTTTTTAGTTCCGATTCCGATACCTGGGGTTTGGATATCGGCCGATACCGATACTGACCGATACGATATCATAATGCATTTTTTTGTTGGTGGTGATGTTATGTATTAGGCTAGGAAGGCTTAAGCAATTCTAATTTAAAAGAGCAATAAATATACACAAATGCATATAGGTTTATCTTAAAGGCAGAATTATAGAGTCACACAAAAAAAATCCTTCTCAATGATCACTTCTGCCCCACTAGAATATGTGGTGGTCTCTTTGTCTAAACAGTCTTCCTCTCTCTGGCTGTATTTTACATTGGCTGGATTTGTCACAAGCCTCTCCACTTCCTTGACTTGGATTAGCTTTGGTTAGCTCACTGGCTAACAAACTGATATGTACTGTATGTCAAATTTTAAAGTGATGTCCTCTCTCCCTCCACCGAACGTCGGCGCATGTTCGCTCTTACATAGTAAAAAAAAAAAAAAAAAAATCGGATTTTAATATCGGAGCTGTCAGTCCGATATCCGATACGCAGATTTCGGCCATATCGGACCCGATACTGGATCAGATCGGCCCCATCCCTATTGGTTAGTTTCCCATCCATTGTGAATTCCTTGACATATTGAACAATTCAGTTCAACGTGTGGGCAGAAACAGACGAGTACACAAATCGGGACAATCCCCTCCTTTTGGGCAAAACGGATGCAAAGGTCCCCTGTCTTTGGGCAAGGCAGTGTCCAGTCATGGCACCAAGTCTTAATCTGACAGGGGAAGAGAAACTTGAGACCATGTTCATCCCAGTCATCTCTGTTTCAGTGAGAAAAGGGCTGGTTCATGCTATGGGCACAGACCAGAATGAAGCCAAGATCAGCAATTGATCGTTTGGTCAGAAATGACAATAAAATGGCTTGGGTAGTATAAGAACACTGCTGTCCTTAATTGGGCTTTCAGACGCCGACAATTCAGTCCCGTCTTTTTGCTCCATACAAAATAGTTTGGTGTGCTGGCTAATAAAGAAACCGCCCATCCATGTGTAAAGTCATTTCCTTTTTAATTATGCTGTTGCCCACACTTTATCTTCAGACAGCAGATGTATATGACCTGATTTTCTCCATTCTTTTTTAGCCCCTTTGTCTTTGATGAGTTCAAGAGGAAGTATTCCAACGAGGACACCCTGAAAGTAGCTATTCCCCACTTCTGGGACCAATTTGACCGTGAAGGTTACTCAATCTGGTTCTGCCAGTACAAATACCCTGAGGAGCTTACACAGACCTTCAAGAGCTGCAACCTTATCTCAGGTGAGACTCGGCTGCCACATTACCAGCACCCTGCTTTTTTTTTGCCCCGTTAGTCATAGTTTATCTGAAGCAATACTCATTGGTTTGAAACTCTAGAATGTAATTTTCCATTTTAGGCTTAGTCTGTATTTTTGTTGTTCATGTTGGCTTGAATTTGCTACCATTGTTGGGGTTGGCTTACATGGTTCCAAAACGATGCTACATCCCCTCATGTGAATGTGATCACAAGAGTCTTAAACCTTTATGAGAATATCCTGTGGTCTTCAATGTATGTTATTGGAGGAAAGTGTACTTAAAAATGGATGTTGTGTTAGGCATGTTCGATTTAAATTAACTCAAAGTGTAGCACAACTTTTTCTGGGGAGTTGATTGAGAGCACATTAAGAGAATACATAATTATGGAATAATAAACGAAGCTTGTTCACTGCTTAAGCCAGTGATAAGCAAACCGTAAGAAACATTCACTCAAATCAGGAGTCACCCCTTTTTGGAACACATATGTTCCCCTGTCTTTGGGCAAGGCAGTGTCCAGTCATGGCACCAAGTCTTAATCTGACGGGGGGAGAGAAACTTGAGACCATGTTCATCCCAGTCATCTCTGTTTCAGTGAGTAAAAGGCTGGTTCATGCTATGGGCACAGTAACAAGACTTAACGCTAACATATCTGCAAGGGCAGGCATAAACTTGATGGGGATCATCCAGATAAATGTTCAGTCAAGGGTCCATTAAGTCATTTAAACCAAATGTAACTGATTTTACATCGTATCTTTCTATTGCTATAAAACGCAACATGTGTCAAACTACTCAATGATCTTCACAGGCATGTACCAGCGCCTGGACAAACTCCGAAAGAATGCCTTCGCCAGTGTCATCTTGTTTGGCACCAACAACGACAGCAGCATCTCTGGTATCTGGGTATTCAGAGGCCAGGAACTGGTCTTCCCTGTAAGTATTTTAAATGGGAAACACTTTCCACAATGTCCTTATTTGGTATCAACCTCTCCCTGAAGCAACATGTTGCCTGTTTTGGGCAGTCATTCATGTGTGCATTAAGCTAATTGTAAGTATGTGTTTGCCAAGAGAACTTTTTTTGGTTGGATGCTGAGTCTCCTCTCAGTTAGTGGATGTTCCCCCTGTCTTTGGGCAAGGCGGTGTCCAGTCATGGCACAAAGTCTTAATCTGACAGGGGAAGAGAAACTTGAGACCATGTTCATCCCAGTCACCTCTGTTTCAGTGAGTTAAAGGCTGGTTCATGCTATGGGCACAGATAATATCCAGGCTCAAGATCTAAAATGTATCTTAAATATTAGGTGTAGATAAATGTCAAAAGAGACGATGGCAACTGCTAAAAACGTCAACTGAACTTCAACCCTTCTCTGAAATCACCGGTGGGGAAGTATTTTGTGTTCCCATTGAACAACATACTGGGCCGTGGACTCAGTTGGTTGTGTGTACTGGGAAAACAGTTTAATTTGTACTGAAAACACAGGTCCATGTCAATCTTGCGCACTGATTAAATAATACGGTAGATCATGTTCAAGCTGCACGGTTTACACGCTTGTCTGCACGGTCACAATTTGACGTCAGAACACTCGTCTACAGGCAACGCATGCAACAAATGTGGCAGGACATCTCCACAGGCAGCCCTTGAGTGCACATTGCCGTAAAGAGTCACTAGATTGCAGGTACCTTCTTTACATTTTGGTTCAAATTGACCTGAAACATGTCTTTTATATTGTAAATGTATTTACATTTGACAATAAGGCCTGTGCAAATAACAGATATTGGAGATTATTTAATTCATGACACCATGTAGACCAGTGGTTCTCAATTATTTTGTCATGCCCCCACTAAGGGACAGAAATGTTCGCGTCCCCCCCTAAATTGAAATACTATTGAGAACCTGCTAATATTTACCCAACACTTGGCTGTAATAAAGTAGAAGTCAGGTGCTTAGACTAATATTAAATCAATGACAGAATAATAATATGAATCTAATAGGCTATTTGAGAATGCCTGGAATAGTTTTATGAAATTAAAAATGATTTTATTAATGTCATCACTTCTTAAAATATAACTTCTAAATCAATATTATAATCTTCCAACTCTACAATCTCTGCGCACAGTTTCTCTATTGAGCTCGGAAAAAGTATTTAGGTCTACGGTAACGTTATATACTCTCACGCGCCGTGGGATGGGTGCTTGTCCTTTTAAAAGGGACAAATTGTGGCCTTTTGCGCGGATATGACCATACACAAGCACACATCGCGCTTGCTAGCTCACACCAAAAAAAAAACTCACCCAGGGGGGCGCGCCCCACCATTTGAGAAGCACTGATTTAGACCATCTTTTGAAATAAGAAAAAAAAATCGACAAGATTTTTCTAAAATGGCATAGCCAACCGGTAAAAGAAAAAACTATCGAATTGTCGTGACCTGAAAATCAAATCGATCATGATGCCTCTAGTTGGAGTGCTTAACAAGAGAATAAAATTAACCACAAAAGGCAACTAAAATAAGATGACGGACAAGTCCCCTGAGTGAGTAAAACAAAATGATTAAATCAAATGGGACCAGAAACTAATTGAATGAAAACACTTCACAAAGGTGCTTAAAGATGGTGAATGCTTGGTCTGGATTTAAATGATTCAATATGCTCCAAGTGTGTTCTACTGGATAATCTTAAATTGTTACATTAGTCATCAAAGTAATTATAACCCATTCACAAATAACAGATTGTTTTTATTCTCCTTCTAGCTGTCCCCAGACTGGCAGATAGACTATGAATCATACGACTGGCGCAAGCTGGATGTTGACAGTGACGAGTGCAAAACCATGGTGAAGGAGTACTTTGCCTGGGAGGGAGACTTCAAGCACGTGGGTAAAGCCTTCAAGGAGGGCAAGGTGTTCAAGTGAGAGGACACTGGGACAGTCTGAACGAAAGCACTCTGCGAATCTGCTTTCCAGCACTTAAAACCTATGGACTTTCAGCCATCACGTGCTTACTTTACTGCAAGAATGACCTGGAATGACAGTGTTTGAAGACGAGAGTGAATTTGGGCTAGGTGGCCCCAAACTGTTTTTTTTTTGTTTGCCCTGCAAAATAAAGCATTTTCCACCATGTCATCTATGGGATTTGATATCTGTGGTCTGACTGTCTTTTTGATTTAGCTTTGTGTTGATGGGTAACCTATCTACAAATGCATTTACCTATTTATTTATTTATCCATCTCTGAGTCAAGTGCCACCTATAAAAGAGACAAGGAAATGTTAATGGTCAACATATAATTTGATGTGTGCAATGATCAATAAACAAACTGGCTGATCAATGCAACACCTGATGAATAATTTGCTTTTTATTTAACTTTGTAGAGAAAAGCACATGCTATAACCTTGCTACTGGTGTGTGTTTAAGTTAATTAAACATTATTGACACTGTTGCTCTACAGTACAATGGCGCACACTTGTCCACACCCAATGGCAATACTGGGTGTGGTTGGATATGTGTCAGAGGTGAAGCAGCTAGTTAAACAATGTGAGCTTGGAATCAAGTTGCTGTTACACATGTGACTTGCTCTTGTAGAAACTACACACCAGTGTTCTGCTTACACTTGAGTTGTGTTGTGCATGGGTTAATACATTAAGCAGGCATCCTCACCGGGTCACACTTAACCCTTAGGTTGGTCCATTTTATGGACATTTATTTTTTATTTTTCTGATAATTTTGGCTGTGTTCATGCATATGGCATGAAATCTGGTAAGAGTGTATTTTTTATGATATTTCCAGCTCAGCTCCTACAGTAAGGCTAAAATACACTATACAAACAAGAGTTACATTCAGACTGCTAAGGTCCATAAAACGTCCATTAACACCCATTCAAACACCATTTTTTTCAAGGCACTGCCATTAAAGCATAATTGATGCATTTTATGTCTGGGTGTCAATCTGGGCTTCTACCTTGGAATTGATAATGTTTACTACTCTCCACCATATTATGTCATTATTACCATATTTGGGATATGGAGAAAAAACAGGCTATTTCCACTAGATAGCCCTGTCACAATCCCCCCTTCTCCCTTTAGCTTTAACCCTGAGGAGTATGTGTGGGTGTGTGTGCACATGTGTGTATCCATGACCTATGACTTTTTTATTATTAGCAAAAGCCTAGTGGTTTTCAAGTGGTACTGTTTTCATTTACTCCTCCGACTTCCAGAAGTGGAAAATTGACCAACCCCCAAACACAGATATACTCCTGCTGCCACTGGAATGGTACAGGGACCAACCTGTTACGCGTTAATGGAGGATTTAGACAGTGTCCATGTCAGATTCCTATTGCTCGCTATCAGAATCAGACTCCATCACTGTTTCCAAAGCTTCATGCACTTCTTGTGTAAAGGCTCCCTCCTTATTGCCAGGTAAGAAATAACTAGTTCCACAAGTTGATTTGTATAAACTCTGGCTTCAATGGCAGCTGTGTAAACAGCCCAACGACTTATGTGTCTCTGACGGCTGCACCTTTGATGTGATTGAAGATGACCCATGTTTTCATTTATTTGAAGCAGTGCATGCTTGTGTGTATGGACCTCAGGTAGGTGTGTGTCCTCTGCATTTATACAAAGTAATCTTTAGAGGGATTTACAACTTCTGCATGAAAAACTTTACATGGAACAGAGTGAATGAAAACAGTGCCACTAGCCTTTTGCTCATAATGTCATAGCATTAGGTCATGGACACGCACACACACACACACACACACACACACACACACACACACACACATACACACACACAGTCTCTCTCATACACACAATTGTATTTAGCCAATGATGTTCCTGTTACACTGTTCCTGGCTGGTTCACTGTTCACTTCTGGATAATAACAAAAAGAGTGGAACATGTGCATGGACTGCAGGTGAGGTTCTTTTCCTAACACAGAAATTACATTTATGATTAGTACTGATGTTGGTTTAAAAATCAAGCCTAAAAAAGTTGGAAAAATATCGACGTATAATATTTGTTATACCTTTTTGAAAAGTCCTTTTTACATACCTTAGAGGTATGAGTGTCAGCTTATTACACTGTACAAACAATAATAATGCCTAAAAATCTGTGTTGCTGCTCAGCATTGACATATCCCAGGCCTAATAATTAATTCAACACAAAAAAAATGTAGTTAATTGAAAATAATTTAAAAAAAATCTGTTTTTTTTCATCCAAAATACGATGGCATCATGACAAAAACCTGGCAATTAAAGGGTTAAAATATTTAAAAATTCACAAATATGTTACATCAAGAGTTAGGTAAGATGTAGGGAAAATAATTGTCGAAAAAAAAGTTTAAAAAAATAATGTATAATTTTTTTTATAGCTACCTCAATGAAATGTCCATTTTACGGACCTTAGCGGTACGAGTGTGAGTATTTGACACTGCACAAAAAATAATAATGCCTGAAAATCGGTTTTGCTGCTCATCATTGACATATCCCAGGCCTAATAATTCAAGACAAAAAAATTGTTTGCATGTAGTATATTGAAAATATTTAATTTTTTCAGTGTTTTTTATCTAAAATACAATGGCATCATGACTAAAACCTGGCATTTAAAGGGTTAAAATCTTTTAAAATTCATGAATATTTTATATTAATAGTTAGGTCAGATGTAGAGGAAAGTAATTAGCAAAAAAAAAGTAGAAAAAAATAATGTATAATATTTTTTATAGCTACCTCAATGAAATGTCAATCTTACGGACCTTAGCGGTACGAGTGTGCCTAATATTTTAACGGGCCCCAAGGGTTAAATAAGTCCTCAGAGGAGGAGCAGCTGCTGCAGTGTTCTCATATCCCAGCAGAGGGCAGCCAAAGACCTGTCACTGGAAATATGTTAGTCGTGTTGAGTGCAGAGGAAAACGACTGCTCTGTGGTTTTCTCATATTGAGACTAGAATGTTGTCTGCTTGTAACTATGGCTTTTTGTCATGTTTACAATACCCATGGAGCCTGAGCCTAAGCACATCTTAAATACATCCGCTTTGTCATCTAGAAGACTATTAAAATTGTACTTTCGAAAGTCTTGCATACAATGTTGAGGTTGCTTATGTAATTTACCTGGAAAGATTGATGTAAAACCACTGAGGTTACATTTTATTCTAAAAAATCTAATTGGATATCGGCATTTACGAAATTAGACAATTTTACAGTCACTCCAAAATACACAATACAAGTATTTAATGTGACTCCTGTAGGAATTTCAAGTTAAACCATTTGTTTCATTTTATAAATACATGTATGTATAAAGTGTATTTTAAATTTGTATTCTTTGAGAATGAATTACTTGCATGTGAAAGGTTGATGCAATATAAAATCTGTTGTATGGTTTGACCACACCCCACTGGAAAGCAGAAATGGTGTGCTTTCGGAGGCTACTTCTCCAAGTTGGTGCTATTATAGAAGAAATGAATTTCCATTAAGAGGAATAGGCTTTATGTCGATTTAAAGATCAGCCGATTTCTAGTGAATGTGGACAATTTTTCTGAAGCCTTTAAGTTATATTTTACCTGGGCCGTGTAGAATTAATCTTGAGCTGTGGTGACTAATCACGTGCTTTAATCAGACACACCCAACCCATATGAGTTTGTTTTACACTGATCATTTGTTGACTGTTCCCACACCTGTATTCTCTCACCTCCATTGTTTGGTGCTTCGTTGTATGTCACTTAGCCTATAGCTGGAGGTGATATGAGGACACGGGGCCAGCCCATACAATGAGGTCAGTTTATTTAATAAGCACACACAGTCACATCATCTTTGGATGTCTATTTTGAGATTTATAGTAATGTATTTATCACAAGCAACCATAGTTTGGTCACTTAACATGCTACATTTTAAAGTTAAGATATTTGGAGGATCCTCCATTCTCTGACAGACACACACACACGCACACACACACACACACACACACACACACGTTAGAAAGAGAGACACACAAGTAAGAAGTCTCATCCCAGAGTGAGTCAGATGTGTCATTTTTTCCAGCTTACTAAGCGTGATTCATGATCATTTTTGGCCCAACCATCTTCCACCATAGTGTTGAAGCAGGGAGGCCATTTTAGTTTGTTCTGTGGTCTCATGGAAATCAGAAAATGGAAATGTTCCCACAACAGTGAAGCGCCCAAGTCCTTGAACACATGACTCACGCATCCTGTGGATCGTGGTGGAAGAGGGCTGTAACTTGAGCAAATAACTTCAGCGTCACCCACAACACCACTGATGGCTAACCCTTCGATTGCTGAGGGAGTGGTGTTAACAAAAGCCATTTTCTAATTATTGAATCAAATATGTAGTTAATGTGATAAGTACACACACACACACACACACAGTTTTAAAGGCTCTTGAGGCACGCTTCCAATGCCGTGGCTGCAACATCAAGTCCAAACACTTACCAGGACCCTCATTTCTGTGAAGTAACTTCAGAGTTAAAAAGCTAAACTGAAAAGCAATCCACCAGAACAATACGCAAACTTGTGCCAACAGCAACATTTTCTCCACCAGGCACGCCAGCCTTCCTCCCCCCTCTGTCTTTATTTCTCTGTTGGCCACACACTCGCCACTTCTTTTTTCCTTCCGCCATATCCCTGTCCTCGCTGGCTGCACATTCTTTTCGATGTCCGCCGCACAAAGGGGAGTGGATATGTTTTTCTGTCTTAAAAGCAGTTGCGGCAGTGAGGAGTGCTGGCAAAGGGAGAGGAACAGAGAGAGAGGCCGTATTGTTTCCCCACACAAGGTCCCTGTGTGGCTGTCAGCTCCCTCATAGGAGCTTTAGGCATGGTATGCATGTGCTGAGCATCTGGTGGTGCAAGACACACATCTGGAAAAGAGTGAGGTGGTCGGCAGGGGGGCTTGGAACAACGAGGTGAAGAGCTGACACCGGGAAGTCCGAGGCTGCAATCCAGCACAGTTTTCTCTTAAGAACCTAATACAGTGCAGATGCTATTGCTACACAAGTTCCCAATCGATTGGGTTTAGCATTCTGGTGACCAGAACACAGTTATAAGTAGACATAAAGTTATTAGTAGATAGTAGAGCATGTAGATTTATTTTTTAATGTGTGGCTGCAAAGTGATTAAATTGATGTATCCTTCCACTTTAGACATGTTTACAGCCCAGCTACATTGTCTGGGCTTAATGGCTGATACAAAAAGAGTGCGTAAGTATTGTCAGTCGGCCGTAGGGGCGTCTGTAGGCGGACAGAAACAACACCCGAGACACCACACATACACAGTCCCACCCTCTGAGTTTTATAGCGTTTTTTTCCGCAGACTCTAGTCTGGGGTTGGGTTTGAAAACCCACTTGCACACAGTAAACTGGAGCAAAAGTAATAGGGGCAGGGAAATTGGATCCTTAGTCAGCACTTGAGGGCTACTTCACCTCGAGTGTCCCCTCTCTGCATTTGATGTACAGCCAATGGCATGATAAAAAGCTAAACTGAAATTAAAGAAAGGGCAAGTAAGGACGCACACAAGTCAAGTTAGGACTCACACAGTTCAGGTCAGGGCTCAAGTGAGGGTTAATGTGTGTAAAAGAGCAGAGCAATGGTGGTAGAAATGCATATCTGCGTACATCCTGGTGTATCTGTCTCTGTTAGGCAAGAGAAACAACCTTCGGTTCTTAACTTTGCTTTCAGAGTGAGGGGCGTTTTTTTTCTCCAGTCTGCTTTTAAAGGGGCGTGAGTGGCACATTTCTCTAGCACTGAAACACAGCGTAGTAATTTAGTACTGGAAAGGAATGAAGGGGGTCAAAGGTGAGTGTGCTGAAGGGAAATAGCTGAATAAATCAAGCAGAGACAAGATGATACCATATAGTAACCAAGCAGGCAGGGCTTCTTCTTGAGGAAATTCTTCAACTAGTGTTGGTAAATTTAAGCGGCCCAGTCACTGTTTAGAGAAGGGGATTATGAATTATAGTTATTTCTTGGTGAGTTTGCGTTGCCCTGCAACTGAGGTGGCCAACTCGATAGAGGAGAGGAAAGTGCGTGATACGAGGGAGGAGAGGTACAGCGGAGGGAAAACAGACAGCCCCTGCACTTTTGGACATGAAACCCCAGAGTTGCCTCTGGCTCATATTACCAGAATCTGGAGGTGGGGCACGAGGAGTGATGTTGTGAAATGAGGCAAAACTAAAATATGCACTTCCATGACTACCAAGGGGAGATATATTGATAACTGTTTTGGAAAAACAAACATCAGTAAAATAAAAAATGTAAATTATAATCAGTGTAGATAACATTTTGGATAATAATACTATTTAATTCCCCTTTGAGTTGCTGAACGACTTACCACTCAAATCCAGCTTTGTTTATTGTAAATATTACATTTAAAAGTTTGTCTTATAACTTTACAATCACTTTGTGGTTTGGTTGTGTACTGAATCTTCCGAATTGGCCATCCATTATCTTCTCATGAAATTTAGCGTGCTATAATCCCCTTTTTTAATAGATAATTTGCATGTAGGATAACTAAAACACGCACAGCTTAGAATGGCATTGTTTTAAATAAATTTTAAGGACGTCTTCTTGCAATGCTCGCTAGAGGGAAAGTTGCAGCTTACGTAGAACTGGGTCAGCTTACTGAAGAAGAAAAAAGACCCAGTGATCCAGCCCTGCTTGTGCAAGGGGAGTGAGTGCTGGTTCATGTATTGACTTGCTGGTGGTTTACATCCCACCCAAAGAAAGAGTTTGAGTGTTGGAACATTTGCAGCTATGACTGGAATGCGCCGCTCAGGAAGGTATCTGCTTGTGTTGAATCACAGGGAGCAACAGGGAGGAGAAACTCTTGCAAAACCCACCCTATCGCTCCAATCAGATCAGTTATTTGACAACAGTTAACAGTGAGTGATTGTCGGGCAATGCAACGGCATTGATCGCACAGTAGTCTCAGCAGATGCACAGTTAGGCTATCTGTTTCTCATTAATTGCGTCAAACAGGTTGAGTAACTCCTCTTTCTCGGGTCTGACATGTTGAAACAATGGACTTAAGTAATACATCTAAAGTAGGTTTTCAGTCATCTAATTACTCTGACTGCACAATGTGGCAGCATTGGCAAGACCGAACCTGCGGAAGGTGTTCCTCGCCTCATTCTGTCTGGATTAGTGTAGTGTGCAGAGAAAAAAAGACTGTAGGGCTGAACAACAGGAAGGGGGGTTGTGTGAGTGTGTCTCATCTCTTCTGAAAACAATCACAAACTTTGTTTAGCAAAGCGGAGCAAAGTTCCTTACTACGTTACAAACTGCTTTGTGGCATGTGATGTGATATTTATCCATACACACCAACACACAGGGCATTGCCATGGAAACATCCCTGCTAGTACCTGCCCTGCTTATTATGTTACTATAGCAGCCATCCCAGAATAGTCTCTTTTTTCTCTCTCTCTCTCTCTCTCTCTCTGTCCCGCCCTCGTGTCTGTGACTCACAACTCACAGTGGAAACCACAATTCAATCTGTCTCTCATTCCCCTTTTTCCTCTTTCATTCTTCTCCGCACCAAAGGAACAGCTTGCCTTTCTAAATCATCAGTGTGTGCACCCGCATGTGTGTGTGTCAGTGAGGGAGCACGCGCTGTGGGGAATTCCAAAAAGATTACCAATGAGGAGTTACTATGGTGATAGAAAATATCAGTTGGGGTGACCCATGTGTTGCAAGATAGTGTATCTTGAGTCATTATCCGACTATGATTTTGTTGTAGCTTTAATGTCTCCATGGATACTCTTTGCACTCAGTGGTAACCTCAGGTCAAATTTGATTAGAGAAGTACCAGCTTGTGGGTCCGCTTACTCACAGGGCTCCAGGGGCAAGATAGCAACAAAATCACATGCATGGTTTAATACGTTGCATACAATGTGACAAATGATGCATGAGGGTAATGAAGTAAAGTGTGAAAAGGAACATTATCACTCTTGTTTTATTTCCACCGTCTAACTTGTTTGCCCACAAGATGAAGAAAAGTGCTAATTAAATTTAGTTTAATTTAATGGGAATGAAAATAAAGGACGAGGCCATTCCTTAGCATTAGCAGCAATTTAACAAGTCAGGAATTGCCAAATTATATTTAATGCTTCACTGGTTTCAGTTTTTAGCAAATAAAGTATGGGAAGAAAAGTCAGTTGTTTTTACTTAGTTGACCAGGAATATGTATTTAGATCATTTACTTAAACCTTATTTTTCCTCTGATGATCATAAATGACCTGTAACAGCAGCAAACAAGACCTTCAGTGAAAATAACGCTAGTTTTATATATTGATTATTAATGCCTTATTAATGCTAGGGTAGGATCTCCCGGGAGCTTATACAAAACAATTTGCGGCAGGCAGACCTGAACAGCCTGTGTTTCCCTTCACAGTACTAAATCAAAGTTTACTTTGCTTCACCATTGCCATATTACCATTATTGATCTTACATAGTCACATGAATACACTACCTCATCTTCGATAGAAAGGAGGGAAAGTGTGTGAAGTAGATTGTAACTAGTGTAGTTAATAATTACAACATTTGTCTCTAAATTATAGTGGGGTTGGAGCATACAGTTGCTTAAATTGAAATACTCCAGTAAAATACCAGGGCCCCAAACATGAATGTACAATGCAGTAAATGTACTTAGTGCAGCATTAAAGTAGCATTTACTTAATGTTTATACTCCACCACTGATTGTATAAAAATAACCTTACTATATATTGAAATGACAGTTATGCAAAGGGGGTTCTGCAATGCAGTATTTCAGATGCAGTGAATCAGTTAAACGAACCAGAATTTATTTGCATGAGACCATCATTATCAAACCATTATCAAACCATTATCAAACCACTCCCTTAGACTATACAGTTACCTGAAATCACACTGTAAGCTGACATTCAGGTTCTTCACTTCCAAACAGTAATTGTATCTGTTTACTATATTTTCTTTTCTTTTAATTCCTTTTCTTTTTATTATTCGTATTTTATTGCCTGTCATAAACTTAAAGGTCACATATTATGCTAAATGCACTTTTTAAATGTGTTCTAACATATCCATGGGTCCACGGTGTGCCTAGAGACTGCCAAAATATCAAAAAAAATAACAATCTCTCCTTTTCTCACTCTCCCCCTTTCTGAAACCCCCACCCCCCACCCCCTCCCCCCAATATAGGGGAAGGTGGGGTGATTTGTGCATTTTGGAAGTTGCAAAACCCCTTGTTTCTAGAAAACCGTGGAAGAAATTGGAAATGTGACCACATATTTAAGAAGAGCCATCCATTTGACTCATCCTGTAAAGAAGGGAGACACAAGGAATAAGATATAAGCACATTTAAGCTCAAAAAACTGTGTTTTGCCTTTCAAAGTAAAATTTCCATGATCAAGGTTTTTTGATTATTGTGTCTGAACAATTATAGACACGTTTGAAAACATTTGACACATGTTTTAGTGCTTTGGTATGCTACACTTTGAGTCTATATAGTTAGCACAATGTCAACCCTAAATTGCTGCATCATGCCTATTATCCAAAATTCTGGGGATGGGGTGATTTGTGCGCAAGGGCCTGGGTGAGTTATAAGTAAGTAAGTAAGTAAAATGTATTTATAAAAGCACATTTATGACAGTTTGCACTGTCCAAAGTGCTGTACATAGTAGGTGAGTCAATCTAGGAAAAAAAGGGCTTAACCCCAAAAAAATTGATACAAAAGGTTTTTCAATGGATTCCAGTAGTATTTGGTGTGCTGAATAACATACTAAAAGTCTACCAAAATCTACCCCCCAGAAAGCCCTCATTTCCAAGATGGCGGCCGAAATGGCGGCAGGGAGCTTGAAATGGCTATATCTCAAATTGAAAAAATGTTGCAAAGGAATTTTCAACTGATTTTGGTACCTCTGGACATGCTTACAAACATACAAAACATCTAGGAAAATACACCTTCCGGAAAGGCTTCATTTTCAAGATGGCGTCCAAAATGGTGGCCGGCCAAGCTTAAAATGGCTATATATCTCAATAGAAAAAGATTATTCGAATGATTTTTCACTTGATTCTGGTACCTGCAAATATGCTTATGAACATACTAACAATCTAGGAAAATATACCTCCCAGAAAGGCTTCATTTTCATAATGGCGTCCAAAATGGCGGCCGGGAGCGTAGAATGGCTATATCTCAAATGGAAAATGTTACAAAAGAATGTCAACTGATTCTGGTACCTCTATACATTAAGAAAGTGCGACAAATCTAGGTAAATATAACTGCAAGAAAGGCATCATTTTCAAAATGACTGCCTGTAAGCTTTCATTGGTTAAATGGTTCAAATTGGTTACTATTCAAACTAGAAAGGTGGTGTTGGTGTTGAATAACATAAATGCCACACTTATTGTGGTCTTTATTCATCATCATCTTCGGGCTCCTCTGGAAGAAACTTGTTAAGTGGATTGTCACATTCCTTAAGTTGACATGGTCCACAGACAGTAGTACAAGGTAGTCCATATTTTCTGCAAGAGCAGCGGAGTGTCTTGCAGGCAGTGGTACAGTTACAATGAATGACCTTCAAGAGACTGTCTGGAGCAACATTCGTTGTTGACATGAGTGGGACAAATCTATTGTCCTGCAGGCTCCACCCCCAGTTCAGGGCATCCATACCATCTTCTGTTCCCATCCAGACCATGACCTGGTAGTACGCTCTACGACAGTGAAATTTGGTCACAGATTCAGTTGGTGGCAGACGTTCAGGCGTTACAGTTGATGAAGCTGAGACAACCTTCTTGCTGAAAATGTTATATCGCATTGCTGCAAGGGAATCTGTGCACTTTCCACCAAAGAGGACAGCCATTACTTGGCACCCAAGGTCATCAATCACCTCTGTGGTCTGGTTTGGGACAATGAATGCATTGGCACAAGATCGAAGGACGGGATCCCCTTTTACAAGCTTCTGGAAAGCAGTCTTTTTGCCAACCCCGAAGATCCGAGAAGTTGTGTCACAGCCAGTGAGAGCATGGATGAACATCAACTGAGAACACACATCATGTCCAAGTACTTCTTTTAAATGGTTTACGGCATACACTTTAAAACTGCCATCAGCTTTTGACTTGTCTGATCTGAAATATACGCCCTTACTATCTCTCTGTGCATAGTGAAGTAGTAAGACAAGGAGATCTGTATCTTCTCCAATCAGCGTAGTGGTGTGAAGAAGAGATGATTCCACTGCGGCCCTTACGATGTCTACATCAGCATCTCCAATTGAATTGACCACAGTGCAACCCCTTTCTTTCAGTTCATCGCTTATCATTTGGATCAGCCTCTGTTTATTCAGATCTCTTGACATGAACTCCTCCTTCTTACCTGAGAACTCTGTCTCAGCAGTGAAGTTGACAATGGGATGAATATTGTTTCCTCTTCTTTGATGTGTGTTGTCTTTAATGGATGGCCCATCCCCATAGCCATCGAACACAATGGTTGTAGCTGAGCCATAATGTTGGATGGTGAAGTCTGCATATGACTGCGCAATTTTACTATAGCTTTGTCCGTGCTTCCATGGTATTCGGTGAAGGAGTGAACCTCCATCAAGAACATAATGATCTGTTTCTGGTACAGAATCTAGGATTGCATCACTTGCATGATCACAGATTGCGTGCGCAAGTTGTGGTTTATCAGCCTTGCGGAAGATGTTTCCAGCTTCAAAGAGGGCAGGAGGGAAAGGACTGAGTTCGTAACGCATAACCTCCTCCAATGATAGCTCTCCAGTTTGGGAGACAATCAGGAAACGTTGAAAAAGAAGTGCAGAATCAATTGTTCGATCAGGAGCAACCTTGATAGACGATTTTTGTTCAAGGGTTATGGCTTTATCCTTTCTACTAAATGAGAACGTGAATGCAGGCTGTCCAATAATTTTGTGCATGATATTGCGTCCAACAGAGTCATAATCATGCACGTTCACTCCGTCCTCAGCAACAACACCTGTAACAACATTCCTTAAAGAAGAGTCTGGAGAGAAAGGTGACCATATAGCAAGTTTTGAAGTGATCTTCTCCAGGTCAGCAGCATCCCTTTTCATCCTTGCCTCTGTTGAGTCCGTGTGCTGTTCTGATGTTGTATATGTCTGGTTTGTGAACTCCTGCATTGCGGTGTTGTACTGTGATGTTATGCACTTTGACATGGTCCAAAGGGCTCTCTGATTGTCAGTCATTCCACTTCCATGCGTCATACCACCGGTAGTCTTCAATGACCTCATCAATGTCGTCTCGATGACAAGATCTGAGCTGAAGCCTTCCACATCAACAACGTTAACGGGCAGGATATCCCCGGTTCATTTTAGCCGTAAAGCCACAGGGCTTTTCTGTGCGGCGGCTCACACTGGCGAGGTGTCACTGTGAATGACACCGTTACCCACCGTCACGGAGTTTCAACTGGCAACTCGCTATTTCGCTCACGCAAGGCTTTTGTGTTTCGATTTAACATCAGTCTTGGGCGAGTACTTTAACTTTATGCTGAATAAACCATTGCATTGCAATCGCTGAAAGCGAAAGTGTTTGGGCGGGGGCACAGAAGGGGTCGCTGCATTTACCACACAAGACACGGCGTGCGACACAATAATCAATTTATTACGATTATCTTGTTTTCATGATCGAAGGACGCCAAAATCGTAATCGAAATTTAATTTCAATTAATCGCCCAGCCCTCCCCTATTCCATCAGGCAGTCATTTTGAAAATTACGCCTTTCTAGCAGTTATATTTACCTAGATTTGTCGCACTTTCTTAATGTATAGAGGTACCAGAATCAGTTGAAACATTCTTTTGTAACATTTTCCATTTGAGATATAGCCATTCTACGCTCCCGGCCGCCATTTTGGACGCCATTATGAAAATGAAGCCTTTCTGGGAGGTATATTTTCCTAGATTGTTAGTATGTTCATAAGCATATTTGCAGGTACCAGAATCAAGTGAAAAATCATTTGAATAATATTTTTCTATTGAGATATATAGCCATTTTAAGCTTGGCCGGCCACCATTTTGGACGCCATCTTGAAAATGAAGCCTTTCCGGAAGGTGTATTTTCCTAGATTTTTAGTATGTTTGTAAGCATGTCCAGAGGTACCAAAATCAGTTGAAAATTCCTTTGCAACATTTTTTCAATTTGAGATATAGCCATTTCAAGCTCCCCTCCGCCATTTCGGCCGCCATCTTGGAAATGAGGGCTTTCTGGGGGGTAGATTTTGGTAGACTTTTAGTATGTTATTCAGCACACCAAATACTACTGGAATCCATTGAAAAACCTTTTGTATCAATTTTTTTGGGGTTAAGCCCTTTTTTTCCCTAGATTGACTCACCTATAGTGCATTCAGTAGGTAAACAATGAAGGTAAAATAACAATAACCAAAATAAAAGACGTAAAGCCCATACATCCACATAAACACAGATAGTAGTGCAGAGGTAAGTAAGTAGTGCAGAGGTTAATGGGGAGGAAACACCAGGGTGTACATATGGGTTTTGAGCCTTGATTTAAAGGCAGAAATGTAGGGGGAATCACATTTGTCAGGTGGCAGTTGGTTCCACAAGCACGGAGCAACTAGTGCAAAGTACATTTCTGAGAGTTGTGCCAGTGGCATGGCTGTATACGCTGGTCACCAAAAGAAAGTGATAGTCTACAGTAGCTCAGGAGAGAGTGACATCTCAATTCCACTTAACGACACCACTGATGAGAGTTCAGATGGCCAGAAAGATGATGATGGTGACTTTGTCATTGTGACACAATGACGCACAAATCACCCCACTACGTGGGGTGATTTGTGCGACAAGACAACTTTTTTTCCGAAAGCTATATTTCTTAAACAGTTTATTCCAGATCCAAAGTTTTTATTGCCAGGGATGCACAACATCCTGAAATATATGTACATATTTGAGTTGGAGACATAACTGTCAAGGCCTCACTTTAAAATCACTTTGAGTAAAAAGTTGCACAAATCACCCCACCTTCCCCTACTCCAGTCAGAATTCTCGCCGACTATTACGTAATAGCATTTATATGTCCATGCTTTCCCCCAGAAACGTCCACCGTGCAGTTGTCTATGATAACCCCACCCCCCCATTTCTTATTGGTCCACGGCCCCGAGATCCGATGGAAAATTTTCGAGCGACAGCCATGTTGTTTTCCCCGCTAAGCGACAAGCAGTGTTGCCAACTTAGCGATTTTGTCGCTATATTTAGCTACTTTTCAGCCCCCCTGGCGACTTTTTTTTCAAAACAGCGACAAGCGACAAATCTAGCTTTTTTTCTGGTGTAATTGGTGACTTTTTCGCCGAAGCAAATATCACTTTTAACGCTTCTCAACGAGCAGCGGGAGCCTCCCGGCCCGTCCCCCGTCACAGAGCACTGACAGACGGCCCGGTCCTCGCGCAGCAGCCCCTCCCAGCTGCGGTCAGAGCAGGAGATACACCTCTCCGCTCGTGTTCCGTTAGCATCACTATTAGCAATTAGCAGCTTTTCCCACCTCCTCTACAGTCTACGAGTAGTGCAATTCAAAATGTTTTTCAGTGCTTTTTTAAACCATGAGCATGTATGATTACTGCTAGACTTAACATTACCATGTTGGTTGTTTATGCGATTGTCACGTTCATAACACTAGAACCTCATCTATTCAAATATTACTGTATAAAACCCCTGTCTACAAATATGCAAATTAGGCGATGACGTCATCTACAAATATGCAAATTAGGCGATGACGTCATCTGGCGACTTCTAGCGACTTTTTGGACAGCCAATAGCTACTTTCCTTACTGAAGAGTTGGCAACACTGGCGACAAGATGCCCTTAGTACAGCCTGAATGTTACATACACCAACACAGAATGCTTTTGCTCATACTCCACTAATTTATCTCAACCACAGCAGTCTATTAATGCCTCGTTTTTAATAACACAACGGATAGGAAGCTACTTGTGCTTTTTTTTAAACGGTGAAACTAAAATAATAGTTTTTATTGGTAGTTTTGCCTGACTGGTGTATAGCTATTAGCTTTTGGGACAAGCAACCAGCTTTTGCTCATAACACGCTGTTTATATTCCCCACAGCAGTCTGAAAATGACTCGTTTTTAACATGACAAAGGATGGGAAGATATTCCTGTAGAAATCACACTTTGAAGCTACTGTTTTCACTGGTTTAAGTCTTATTTTTAGCGTTAGCGCCCATGTAGCTTCGGTTGTAGCACCAAGTTTTGCTCCTAATACACTAACTTAGCTTTCCCCTTACAGTCTAATAATGACTCGTTTTTAACATGACAAAGGATGGGAAGATATTCATGTAGAAATCAAACTTTGAAGCTACTGTTTTCACTGGTTTTAATCATGTCAGGTCATGTCAAATTGTTAAAAGTATGGTTTAGCTCGGGTAAACACTGTGTTCGCAGTCACACAGTGTCTCTCTAGTATCGCGAGAGCACGGCAGAGACGGTGGGAGAGCCCCATAGACATATAAAGAAATATAGGTCATCCTGAGACCAGAGGACAAGCCAGATTGCACAAATATAGGTCATCCTGAGACCAGAGGACAATCAGGGTATAGAGGCTTGCTACAATAAATGATCTGAATGGGTTTTTCAGCAAACATCTAAAAAAATAAGTATTAGGGACTACTTAGACCATATAAAATTGACAGCAAAGTGCATAATATGTGAGCTTTAACACAACAATTGCTTTGTTTATTATGAAGACACTCAACAACTGGCTGTGTGGTCAATAATTTGGTTTAATTAACATATTAAATCAGCAATGCAGAAAAGAAACAACATTTTAAAAATAGTCTTTACCCCTGTGCTGCAAGTCCTTGTTTTTTTTCTGTATATGTGAAAAAGAGATCCCGATCTCTATGGGACTACCTGTTTAGATAAAGGACAATGAAGTCCACTGCTGATTAAATAAACAGCAACTAGACCAAGCCATAATAGAAAAAACAGTAGGGACTGCACAATTTATGAATAACCTGGAAACAGCAGTAGGAACATATGATGTGTCCTTTTTTGTTCTACTTCATTTTTTTTTTGACTTATTGACTTATTTGCAACAATAGTGCTTTTATTCACTTATGAAGAACACACACTGCATATGTGGTGCATTTCCTTTGACCTGCTTTGACACTGACAGTGCCTTTTGTGAATGTTTATCTGACTGTCTTCGCCATTGGCTGGTCAGACCCTTGGCACAATAGTGAGATTGTTGCATTGAGTAAAAAAAATATATAACGAAGTTTGTATACAAATAACTCTTCTTTTTGAACCACATATGGTTTGTGTAGGGATTGTCTGCTTTTAACAATGATCTCTCCAGATTGAAGCTGGGCTGCTAAAACGCTTTTAAGCGCATTGACGTTTTCAAGGGACCACAAATGCAGCAAACAAGATCAGTTTCAGTGAAATGCTTCCCAGTTTGCTGTTTGTGTTGATCACTGTTCTTTTCATGATTCATGGAAAGCTTTACTCAGTCGCTACATATCTTTTTTTTCAGAACGGAGGTGATGAGTGATACCACTGACACCGGCATTTTAAAAATGCGACTCATGCAATTATGGGATTATAATTTATTGGTTAGACCTTAGAGTACTTACAAAATGCATTTTGTAGGAGTTCTCTCTAGTAAACATACAGGGGGGGGGGGCAGCAAACATTGAGTTGAATTCACAAGGGTGAAGAAAACTCTTAACTTCTATTGTATCTCATGTTCTCACAAATTATCTAGATGACTCATAGAAACAAGCTGCTGGCCAAGCACACTGCTTGCCTTGTCTGTATTCAGGAAAGAATTTCCACTGATAATTTTGACATTTTGCTACTATAATACGATATATCAGTGATTCTTGAGAAGTGGGACAAAACAGGGTGCAATGTTGAAAAAATACAAACCCTGTGTTTCGGCAAATTAAATTACATGTAGGCTATGTATCCAACATATACTAAGCTACTGAGCTAAGCTTTGACATAACCTCCCAGCTTTTGTTTTTTTACCGTCATTGGCCTATCACCACCGTCAGATGTCAACTCCGACAGATTTCCTGTCTGACGGTGTTGACAGATTTAACGTTTCTTAAACATGACAAATGGAATTTATCTAGTAGCCATTTGGTTTTTCTGTTGATGTTAGGTGCTAGTATGAACTACTTCAGGAAAATAAAATTATCAAAAAATTTCAAATAACTTCTTCAGAAATTGTAAGTCGGTGTTGACATATCATGGTTGTGACACAGGACTTTCAAGATTCGGAATGTAAAATATTCTAAAACTACAACACTTATCAGAGCCTGTCTGACTCTAATGTACTCTGCAGAGGTAGAATTTGACAAAAGGTCCTTCAAAGTGACAGCTGCCCCTTATTTCGCCTGATTTTATTACATTTTACTTAATGAAATGTCTGACGGTGTTGACTTACCACTTAGAATCCTTATAAAACATGAATGTGTTGTAGAAAAACTGTTTTTATTGATATGAGAGATTATTTAGTGTTGCCATTAATGAAAACTCCTTTTAATCATTAAAGTCAATTTTTAATAAGTTTTATTGCATATGAAAGATTGAAACCTACTCTGAGGACACACTGTTTTGGACGTTGTGAGAAGATAACAAGTGTCATATATTTGACATAATAATGATCAAATTAAATTTAAGGGGATAATTGTGCTCCAGACATTCTCTTAATCCCTAATAACATCTACAATTTTAAATATTTTTTGTTTTAAACATAACAGCAGTTACAGAAGACGGCCTTTTGTCCCGGTTCTCAAGAATCACTGATATATATTTTTTTTCTTACCACATTCCGACCTCTATCTCCTATTTTCCAAACTTTTACAGATTCCTTTACAAACTCTATTGAAATGTGTTAAGATAGTCTTTTGTGTTACACCATTAAATGTGCAATTTAACTCCTACCCATCCTACTCTTATGCATATCATCCCAGTTGCTCAAGGAAATCTAAAGTGTGGTGTAATTATTATTTGATCACAGCTCACAACTTTTCTCAGACCAGTGCCATGGGAGGCATTAATCACACGCACACACACACACATACATACACACACACACACACACACACACACACACACACACACACACACACATTCAACCAACGTCCATTCACATCTAATCCTCTGATTTTCCTCTGCCTTACAGTCTGAGCTGCCTTGTTTTCATTGTAGTCATGGGCTGTGAGTCATCGCACATCTGAGCCAAGCTGTTCGCGCTGGTTCACACTGGCTGACACACCTAAGGCCAGGAAACACACCCATTCCCACATATCCTTGTATTCAAGTAGAATGACCTGCGGTGACAGTCAGAGGGGATACAGTTTGTAAAAGCATGCACTGGATGTGCAAAATATTCAGCATACATCCCAAATACCTAGCTTCATTGCTCTTGCTCAATCCATAGCGGCCTTATTCTCCAATTCTTCAACCTATCTGTATCTGCTTATCTCAAACTCCAGCTCCTGCTGTCGATTGATTTAGATTTAAAACAGGCAAATCAATAAACACTTATTTTATCTAGATTCTCTTCATCTGTGTCAGAGTGAGCTGTTGGGTAACAGTGAACAATTCAAAAATAGGGTCAATCTGAGCAGTGAAGAGCACACAGCGCAGCACTTAATGTGACCATAAACAAAAGAAAAACGTCAGAAATGTTGTTGAACCACACACAACCCGGACAGGTGTCCATCTGTTTACATGTGCACACAAGGAGTTGTCTGTCTGGAAGCAGCAGTTACTCTGCTAAAACGGCTCTTCAAAGGCAGCAGCAGCCCCACCTCGGTAGCAAGAAGTCAAACATGCGTGGAGCTGTGCAAACAGGTGTTGTAGCTGGACACTGTGTGAATAGGATAATGGGGAACCTTTGCAACCATCATGCAACACGGATCTGTAGATCCAACTTTGGAGAAGCGGTACTATGTTTTATTAAAGAAAAGGAAGGAAACAAAGGAAATCCAGACTTATAAAAAAAACGTTTTTTGCTGTGCTGCACTTATCCATAAAAAGGGAAAACATAGTCTATTGTTTCTAAATGTGACACTTGAAGCAGCACAGCTTATTTGGTGAAGTCTATGCACTTGCGTGATTCTTTTAGGGTTATAAAGCTGCACTTTGTTTTTGCGAGAAAACAAAATCAGATCACTCCTTGACTCATGGTGGTGCAATGTGGTATATTAAAGTATGTTTGTGTGTGTGTGTGTGTGTGTGTATATATACGTGCATGTGTGCCGCTCCCTTTTCGATCCCTACAAAGCTACGCAGTAACTTCTTATTGTGTTTGCTGTACTCCTTGCATGTTGTTTGTCGGACATGTGGACATCGAGGCAAGTGGAGTCTTATGGAGGTGAACACCAAGGGCACACATATGTAATAGTTTTGAAATAGTCACTATTTGTAGTCTTACAGCTTGAAATTAATAAACATAAAATCCATATTTTTCCAGATTTATTTACACATTTTGACTAACAACATTCAAGTAAAACAACATTTCTGAAAATGAATATACATTAAGAACTAGAATAGCAGGGTTGGAAAAGTGATCACTCCCCAGATGTAATACTTTGTGGAGGCACATTTTACTTTAATCACAACCACCAGTCTGTTTGGGTAAGGTTCTACCAGCTTTGCACACCTTGATTGGGCAATATGTCCCCATTCTTCCTTGCAGAAGGGTTTGAGTTTAGTTAAATTCTGTGGTGAGCGCCGAGTCCATCCACATATTTTTTATGGTTTAGGTCAGGGCTGACTAAGTCACTCTAAGTCTTAGAGACATTCATCTTCCTGTCCTTTAGCCACTGCTTTTTTTGGCAGTATGTTTTGGATTGTTGTCATGCAGAAAGGCAACCACCTGTCCATCTTCAACTGTCTAGCAGAGGGCCACAGATTTTCCTCAAACTTGTGGGTGTACTTGACCATATAACCTTGTCCCACATGGCATCAGAATCTCCTATGTGTTTTCTAGAGACTGTGACACTTTTTCAGAAGATGATTCTTTGTTGCCACCCTGCCATACAGGCTAGCATTGTGTATAACTTGTGAGATTGTTGTCATATGGACAGATTGACCAACCTCTGGCATAAAGTCTTCCCTGATCAATCTTTTCACAGCTGCTGTAGGTCATCCAGTTTGCAGGGGTGGCCTGATCTTGGCAAGATTTGGATGGGGCTGTATGCCTTCCACTTTTTAACAATGATCTGAATAGTACTCAGTGATAGGTTAAACCTTAGAAATCTTTTGATATCCTTCTCCTAACATGTGCCTATTCACAACTTTGACAACCCGAGGATGTTTATAATGGTTATTCTAAAGGGACTGATCACTTTTCTAACCCTGCTATTCTAGTTTTTCATTTGTTATCAATGTTCAGAAAATGTGGGGGAAACATTTCACTTATTTTTTGTAAATAAACATGTGTAAATAAGGCTGGAAAAATATAGATTTTTATGGAATTTCATTTCAGACTGTAAGACCAAAAAAAGTAACTTTTTTCAAAAGGGTATGGTGACTTTCTATAGGCACATCTTACATGATATACCCTTTGAAAAAACAGATGCACATATCTTAAATCAGCTATTCCCAACTACACTGTGTGCAACATTTTTAGGCAAGTTGTATTTTTGAGGATTAATTTGATTATTGAACAACTACAGTGCTCTCGGTCAATCCAAAATGTTAAAGAACCTAAACCTGAATGTTTAAGTAAAAGTGAGGTTTTGTCTTTCTTACGAGAATATATACAGTCATATGAAAAAGTTTGGGAACCCCTCTCAGCCGGCATTATAATTGACTCTGCTTTCACAAAAAAAAAGATAAAAGTACTATGTCTTTCATTTATCAGGAACAGCTAAGTACTGGGATGTTTTCCAAACAAAGATTTTTTGAAAAGCAGTATTTAGTTTTATGAAATTAAATAAAACGTGAAAAACTGGCTGTGCAAAAATATGGGAACCCTTGTGGTCTTGCGGATTTGAATGCATGTAACAGCATGTAAAACTGAGGACTTTAAACACAAAATTGGTTGGATCATGTTGTTAAGCCTTGAACCTCATATAAAGGTATGTTTAATCATGATAAAAGGTATTTTAGGTGCCTAAATGCAAGTTCCACTTCTCTTTGACTCTCAGCAGAAGTGAGACGGAATGCGATCATCAAAACAGCTCCCAAAATATCTTAAAAACAAAGATTATTCATTGTCATGGTTTAGGGGAAAGCTACAAGAAGCTTTCCCAAAGGTTTCAATTGTCAATTTCTACTGTAAGGAACGTTGTCAGGGAATGGAAGGACACAGGCACAGTTGCAGTTAAACCCAGGTCTAGCAGACCAAGAAAAGTACAAGAGCGGCATATGCGGCGGATTGTGAGAATGGTTGCGCACAACCCAAAGATCATCCCCAAAGACCTGCAAGAACATCTGGCTGCAGATTGTGTATCTGTACATGGTTCTACAATTCAGTGCAATTTGCACCAAAACATCTGTATGGCCGGGTGATGAGAAGGAAGCCCTTTCTGCGCCCACGCCACAGATACAGTTGCATGGAGTATGCAAAAGTTCATTTAGACAAGCCAGCTTCATATTGGAAGAAAATGCTTTGGACTGATGAGACAAAAATTAAGTTATTTGGTCTTTATAAAAAGCAGATGTTTTGGTGCAAATTGCGCTGAACGATAACGATGTACAGATACACAATCTGCAGCCAGATGTTCTTGCAGGTCTTTGGAGGTGATCTGTGGGTTGTGTGCAACCATTCTCACAATCCTCCACCTATGCCGCTCCTGTTTTTTTCTTGGTCTGCCATGCCTGGGTTTAACTGCCACTATGCCTGTGTCCTTCCATTTCCTGACAACGTTCCTTACAGTCGAAATTGACAATTGAAACCTTTGGGAAAGCTTCTTGTAGCCTTCCCCTAAACCATGACAATGAATAATCTTTGTTTTTCAGATCTTTTGGGAGCTGTTTTGATAATCCCATTCTGTCTCACTTCAGCAGAGAGTCAAAGAGAAGTGCAAATTGCATTTAGGCACTTAAAATAAATGTTCTCATGATTAAACAGACATTTCTATGAGGTTCAAGGCTTAACAACATAATCCAACCAACTTTGTGTTTAAAGTCATCAGTTTTACATGCTGTTACAGGCATTAAAATCAACAAAACCACAAGGGTTCCTATATTTTTGCACAGCCAGTTTTTCACATTTTATTTTATTTCATACAACCAAATACTGTTTTTCAAAAAATCTTTGTTTGGAAAACATCCCAGTACTTAGCTGTTCCTGGTAAATTAAAGACATACCACTTTCATATTTTTTTTGTGAAAGCAGAGTCAATTATAATGCCGGCTGAGAGGGGTTCCCAAACTTTTTCATATGACTGTATATGTTTTGCTATCATCAGGCAACTATTAGTATGCAGAATTATTCTGCAACTCAATAAAAAAACTAAATTTTCCCATCTCACTTGTTTATTTTCATCTGTTAAAGTGAGAATAATAAAACAACTCAAAATTTACAAATAAAAATTTCCGACATGTAAAAAAAAAAAAAATCAGTGACCAATATAGCCACCCTTCTTTTCAATAACTGTCACAAGCCTTCCATTCATGGAGTCTGTCAGTTTCTTGATCTGTTGACGATCAACTTTTTGTGCAGCAGCAACCACAGCCTCCCAGACACTGTTCCGAGAGCTGTACTGATTTCCTTCACTGTAAATATCCTGTTTAAGCAGGGCCCACAGGTTCTCAATAGGGTTTAAGTCAGCTGAGGAAGGGGGTCATGTCATAATTTTTTCATCCTTAAGGCCTTTTTGGCTAGCCATGCAATTGAGTACTTCGATGCATGTGATGGAGCATTGTCCTGCATAAAAATCATGGTCTTCTTGAAAGATGCAGACTTTTTCCTGTACCACTGCTTGAAGAAAGTATCTTCTAGAAACTGGCAGTAGGTTTGGGAGTTGATTTTGAGGCCATCTTCAACCCGGAAAGGTCCAACTACTACTATTCTCACTTTAACAGATGAAAATAGGTGAGATGGGAAAATTTGAGTTTTTTTATTTAGTTGCAGAATAATTCTGCATACTAATAGTTGCCTAATAACAGCAAAACATATATATATTCTCGTAAGAAAGACAAAACCTCACTTTTACTTTCGTAAACATTCAGGTTTAGGTTCTTTAACATCTTGGATTGACCGAGAGCACTGTAGTTGTTCAATAATAAAATTAATCCTCAAAAATACAACTTGCCTAAACATTTTGCACACAGTGTAGACATATTTTAACCCTTTGGGATTTCTGAGGCGGGGCAACATAGCAATATTACACATTATAGAATCAGCTGTAAATGAATATAAATTAATTTACCTAAACATTATAAATGTTATAAACAAAAACTAGTTTGCAAGCCACCAGAGTGGTCGAAACAGTCAAAAGTAATGGATAAATAGTTTAAATGCATAGCTAAGAGTAAGGCAAAAACATTAAGGTAAAAGTACTGTTGAAAAAATAGCTGGGGGGGTGCTCATGGTTGAGATAAAAGTAATGGGAAAGGGTTAACTAGTTAAACGTAATGGATAACTTAATGAAATAGTTTTAAGTAATGGATAATTGTTAAATATAGCTAAACAATAATATATACGTGGTTCAAATAGCATATCAATCCAAATTAAATATATTTTCATTTAAGTTTGATAAACTATACAGAAATGTGGTTTAGAGGAGGCGGTTCTTATTACACAATAGGTATTTTGAACCTATCACGGCATTTCTCCCCTGAACGTTCTACAACAATTGTTACAATTGTTAAAATTAATGGATATATGGCCAGACCCATTAAAAACAGTTAAAAATTACATATTTGGAGTGGGTGGAGTTGAGGTTGGGTTACTTGGGCTCATGTGACAGGACTGCTGGGGTAGACAAAAAAATTGTAAATCACTACAGTAAAATATTGTTGCCGTTACAGAACTACTATCATACATTTGCATCTATAAGCCTGCAGGGGCTAATTTGCTGGCCCAATATTACCCATAATCCCAGGCAGAATCCGTCTGAGGCACCACCCATATGACTCAGTCTCAGCAACTCAACTGATGACTAATTTCTTCTTTTATTTCTTCACCACATTGAAACAGATGCACAAATTCAACATTAACATTGTAAAACTTTCAGTGATCACTTGCAATGTTTTGAGTTTTCTTAAAAAACAAGTCACAAGGTGTAGTTAATGTTGTAGGTGAGATAGGCAGGGCCCTGTTTGCTTTGGCTGGTACTGCCCTAGAGCGTGTAGAGACAAAGCCAGTGACTATGTGCAGGTTGAAACGTTTGCATGGAGGGAGGAAAACTGAAACATCATTCAGGACATTGTGGCTGTTATGTACTCTTAAATTACTTGAGATAACATTGCAGTGCAAATGGAACAGTGCCTATGAAAATAAGGGGACTTTCACTGTAAAATAAATAAATAAAAATATTTCATGTGGCTCTGTCCATTACAAAATCAGGGAACAGAGTATGATCTTATTGACAATGACTGAGATTAATATTACAATGGCTATTTGCTGCTCATGTAACAGTGGATAAAAATAACAAACCATGTGAAACATGCCGTCACAATATTGAATATATTTTAAAATCCAAAATAAAATTAAAGTTATTTAAAGGTGAAGTATGCGATTTATTTATGTTAATATAAGTGTTAAATCGCTCTTTATTCATACATTGATCATTTACATAGTGTGCGCGTTTCATAAAGCCGTTTCTCAGTCACCCGCTCTTCATGTAATCGGCAAATAAACTTTTCGGGGATCCCGAAACTGATATCCAATCACAAGAGAGAACGCTACAAACGGGCACCCGTCTCACTGCCCGTGCACGCGCAGAGCGACATATGGGTGAATGTGTATGTGCCTACAATGGCGGAGCAGGTAAAAATCCTTCCCAATGTCTTTTTTGGTGGTTATTATCATGTTTTATCACACTTACGGATCTGAGATGATGCTAGATAACTTGCTGTTTGAAGACCGCAGTGCATTAATGTGGTGACGTGGGGACGAAGGAGGGGACTGCTAACTGCAGTCAGTGACAGGAAGTTAGCTAAACTGACCATTCTGCTTACTGAACCTTTAACATAACATATGCAGCTATTACGATTCAATAATCCAGACTTGGCTCAGGTCCGACATTGGTCAAACAAGGAGATTGCGAAAATCCTGCTTTGTAAATACACACTTTGTTTTTTGAACATAAGTAAAGGATTCACTCCTGACTCATTGAGTAAATGATAACTGTGTGCCAGTTTGTGGGCGCTCGTTTATATGCTGTAATAACATGTTTATGTCATTGTCATATGATACATAACTTTTGGTGTGTCACTGTGTGTGTGTTTTATTCCTATTCCTAAATGTGATAAGAAAATGAATGAAACAACTATTTAAAACTATTGCACAGTTTCATAAAGGTAAAAAAACAAACTTTATATTATATCATAACAAGAGGTTGAAGGACATGACACACTGGATTTTGAATGTTGATCACTGTGTAAGCATTTATGCAAGGCTGCTAAATGCTGCCTCCTGTGCATGGCTGTCACTTGGGTATTATTATGTGCGTCATGTGCCTTGAATCACCCTGAAATAGTCCAAATATTGTCTTTCAGTTGTCGTTTTTTTATCAAAGATGAAGCAAAACATCTCAAAAGCCAAACATGTCCTATTGAGGTTGTTTTGTTTGTTTGAAAAATATATTATAAGGCAATCACTCACTGCTAGTTGCTCACTTTGACGGACATTTGATGGAAGCACTGACTGCTGGTAAAATATTGGCGATAAATGTTAGTACTTGGATATTTAATGTAACTCTTTTATAGTGAATTAACTTGTCTTTTTAAAGTTTATGTTGGGTTACTTTTGCTATTGCATTTCATTGGAGCACTCCCTGTGAAGCAGTGGGTGGTCCTACTGCTGCTGAGAACCACTCCCCAGCACACCCCTCCCTCTGCAGACCAGGAGCCCTACCCAGCTCCCTGCCCAACCACTCTGCTCAGCCCGGAGGAGCAGCCACACAGCAGAAAAAAAAAGAAGTTTAAATCAACTCAGAGAAGAGGAGGGACGGAGAGAGAGGGGGAAAGAAAACGCCCTGGAAACTTGATCGAAATAGAGGAAAAAAGTGAGAGAATCCTTACACATTGCAAAGCTGTGACTGGAAGAAGAGCTTTTCTTGGGCTGGGGAGAAGGGGAGAGGACACGTTTTCAAGGATGCTCAAGGTGGTGTGAGGCTTCTCGGGCGCACAGACTGCGCACAGGTAATGATGCACTTTTTTCTGTTTCTTACTTTGAGTGAATGGGTTTTTTAACTGTGTTTCTGAACTTATTTTTATTTCTATATGTCAAAAGAAAAAGCAAATAATTCACGATAACTTTGCCGAAGTTGAAACAACTGATTTGCAATGTGTCAAAGTTTCCCATCCTGGAAAATTCCAATTGGTGCTGCTCGTAGTGCGTGTGTTAATCGGTGGTTCATTTCCAGTGACTTTGTCCTACTTTATAACATGTGTTTATCTCCCCTGGAAGCATATGTTGTTTTTCTTCAAGAAAAGCTTTGCTATAGGGAAGTTTTCTATATAGAGAAAACACTGCATACTTTTACCAAAGTGTTTTTCTGTAAAAGTGGTAATTATTCTGTGTTATCATCATCTCAAGTTTAAGAAACTGTTTTAAAATAGAGCAGGACATGAGAGGTGGGTGTGTACCCACAGCTACCACATGAATGCAGAGGAGTTGACTGGAGTTGCGCACTTCACTTTTTCTCAAGTGGAAACAAAGGTTGTTATCCAATGTGCATAAAAGTGCTGCACCCACTGTTGTTCATATGATTTAAGTCTATTGAGATACAAACGTTAAAAAACCTAAAACCACTATTTCGTTTGTGTAGGGATTTGACTATTTCAGAGTGTGGATGTCTTTGTCATACACATAATCCCAACACGTTTGGATAGACAATTTATTTGTTTTGGAGTACTGGGATATCACACTGCAGTTGAAAGTTGACTAGAAGAAGCCAAGGTTGATCATGTTAATATTATATTTCATGGAGTTTATCTTATCTTTCCACGTCCTTTGCTGAGAATTTGAAGTTTAAAAAGTAAAGGTCCATCTCTGTGAGAGCCGGCAGCAACTAGCTAGGGTGTGGATTCCTCCCTTTCACCTCCCTCCACCCTCTCGTTTTTTTTCTCCCTCTCTTCCTGCTTCGCTGTCTCCTCACAGAGGCACACCCTTTACAGTAAAAAAAAAAACCCATACATGCTGCTGACAAGTCATCGCAGTGGGTCAACTCACCCTCCCCCACCCATCCAAACACGTCCTAAAGTCTGGGTGTTACAACAACATATATGTGTATTACAGTGTATCCACTGAAATGTACTGTGATGTATCATTATAAGGGATATGGAACAATAGAAAACCTTGGTTTTTTTGATGCAGTCTGCTTTTTTGGAATGCAGTGAACTTGTCTGAAGGTCCTTGATATGATAGGCCCTCCTCCTTTCCTGCCAGTGTTGCATTTCAGACAGTTGGAAACTATCACTGTTCGCATGTATCTTTTTTTTGTGACGTACTTACTTGGTAATACTTGGAACACAGAAAGATTTTGCCTGTTTTTTTTTTTGCTCTTACCTCGGGTCTCTTAACCTGGGCTCCGGGCCAGGGTGTGCAGGGGAGGAGAGAGAGGGGAGGAGGAGGGGGAGAAGGAAGGAGGGAGGACAGAGGGGAAAAGAGAGTGAAGGAGTGAGTTAGAGAGGGGGGATGGGCGGGACGGGGGCGAGGAGGGGAGTAATGGAATGTGGTGGTTTGGAAAGACAAGCTAATTGAAACCAGGTTTGAGGCATGGAGGGGGAATCTTAGAGTTCGCACATTGGGATAAAGAGAGAAAAGCATTTTTATCTGCCTAAAGAAGTTGAGAGAGGCTGTTTTTTTCTGCGTATAATCAACCAAATATAACTAAAGTACAAACAAGCATCTTTTCCAGGTGTGGTTCAAACTAAAAGCCTTGCATAGGGTCTGCTCTCAGTTGGTATGATGTATCGTAGGTGTGCATTTCTGAAGTTTTTGAAAAAGGCAGACCTGACATAACCTTTTGTTGAATCTCAGTTGAAAGTAAAATGTGTCCGTGTGTAGTTGCCTGTCCTCGAGAACTCCCTCCTGCCACACCCAAAAGTCATTTCAGCGGAGTGTTAGGGAGAACTGCTTCTCGCTCAGCTTTGCGCAGTATTCTCTACAATGCGCACTTAACTCATGTTGAGCGCCCCCGGGTTGGAAACGTCTGTCATTTTTCAAATTGCTCTTGTCAAGGTGATTGATTGTGACACAGGCTGCCTGAAACGCCAAATGGTGACACAGTGCTAAAATGCCATTGAGACTGTCACTTAAGTTATGTTTATTATTTAAAAATTTTACATGTTCTACTTTAAGGCATGAAGTTGCCTGCTGTTTTTATATGTGTAGAATTTTGCTCCAGGCAAGGGTATGGGCTTTAACAAACATGATGATATTGAAGATATATTTCAGTTGCTGAGGCAACCAGAACTGGTTCCTCATTGCCTGCAGCTCTAACGCTTGTCGGTTAACACGGCCTCATCTCTGCCTTGGGCGGTTTGTTATCCTAAATACATCCACTGTCCACAAATGCAGCAGTACAGAGGCTACATTATGTTGTAACCTGAAGTAATGTAGGCCATTTGGAATTCCAAAAAAAACACTGAAATGTTTTAGAGGCTTCGTTGATCAAATCTTGCTCAGCCGTCATACAAGCCCACTTTGGCAGTTCACAAACTGCCTTTCATGTTGATCTTCTTGCAGTTTGCCACCCACGTGACAACAAGCATCTCTGCTAGCCTGAAGAAAAGGACTTGTTTCATGACAGTTTGGAGTCTTAGCTCGACCATGTTAAGATATTTATCACTTCGCTCATATACCAAAACCGCATTATATCCTTCCTTTCGTGTTGACAGACGAGAGCAGTGGTGTTACTCAGCGGTGCCCTTGGAAACGGAAAGAAACCGGTCTCTAGCGCACTTCCTCTGTCATTTCCTCATGGGTTTGTTGAGTGGGTGGTTGGATGGGGGGACAGCATCGAGGGGCGAAGAGAGGGAGGTGGATGTAGTGAATACGCTTAAAAGGGGGAGGGTGATTGCAATCTCCTGAAGCTAATGTTTTTTCACACTTGGCTTTCATTTAGAGCTGAGCTCTCGGACATCCCTACATTACCAGCAGACTCACTGAAGTTGCACCCTAGAGATTGGTTGACTACACCAATATGTCAATTTGTAGATACACAACTGTTCCACTAAGGGAAGTTTAGTGTTCCTTCAGCTGCAAATGAACATCTAACTGTAGTGTGCGATTTTAGAAAGTCTCTCTAGGCAATCCAGCCAACAGCCACACCCTTCTCATCCATCCAGTGCTATTCTGGAATGTTACAGCACATCCCCAGTATTCTCTGGGAAGCACCTATCATTAGCATTGCTCGCCTTGTTGTTGAGAAATAGTGATTCGAGAGGTATGATCTGACAGTCATCACATTATTGCACTGTAAGTCACACCCAGGCACATGCATGCAATTTAGACGTGTTGTAGCTTCAAGCTCAGTGGGACTCTAGCGGGGGTGTGAATCACTCATCTGATAAGCCAAATAACTTTCCCCACTGCTCTGCCAAACATCTGCTATACGAAAGCATACAAAAACAACACATCTTACATAACTTTTGCCCATACTGCACAGCCCACCTGTCCCCCGCTAACCGTCTGGTCCACACCCCAGACCCCACAAAAGCCGTTGTGTTGCCCTCCTCAAGGAATGACACACGGCATCTGTTACAAACACTCTGTTTGGAGCGAGGCAGCCAAAATGTCAGGGCAGCAGGGCTTGGAATGTAATTTCAGAAATACATTTAGCTTTGTTTAGGTTTTCTTTATCTGGCACACAATACTCAAGGATGGCCAACGTCACAATCTAACACTCTCTCTCTCTCTGGCTCTAAACAGCTCTGTGCCACTGGTGTGATTGACATGTTATGTATGAACACATAGCCTCATTCTTCAAGTTCTACAGCTAAGGAAGTTTTATGTCCATGTGTACATTCTCCTGCTCCTGGTTACCATGTAGCCCTTCTCCTAACCTTCTTGTCTCCTGCTCAATGAATCAACTTGCATTTGTTCTTGTTAAAACAGAAGCCGTGGAAGAATGAAACCAACACTGACTAAATCGGCAAAATAACTTAAGTTTAAGTTACATATTGTGGAATATATGGCCCATGTAAGGTTGCTATTGATGTCTGTTAACCTCATGTGATATTGTATTAATGTGGCAAACATGTACACTTTGTGTCCTAGTTACACGTTATTTCAGATCAAAATTTGCATTCTCAACCTCAAACTATTATTCTGCAGTGTGGCACGGTTTCTCTTCATTATATATTTTTCTCTATTTGTCCAATGTTCTTGGCTCTGAAACCGCCCTAGGCACCACCCCAGGATCACTTCTTATTTCAGCAATTGCCAAAATTCTTAGTTTCATTTTTGCAAAAATGGTAGTGTTTTTGCATAGCCCAATAGTACAGCCTCAGTGGGATTTGAAGGCCCACAAAAACAACAGTTCATGGACATGGAAATGTTCTTCTTAAAATCTTAGCGCATAAGGAAAAAATGAAAGTAACCCTGGGAGAGGAAATCCAAAGTGAGATCCTCCCTTCTTGGATGTCGAGGGGTGTAATAGAGAACAATGAGTAATGACAGGAGCTGTGAGTTATCTGATACTTACCACCCCACACGGCATACACATTTTTTTTATTTTTTTTAACTGTCCTTATGTGAACATTGGTTTTTCATTTAAGATCAGGACATAGTTGAAGTGTTTTTTCAATGCAACCCCTTGTGTTGTCTGTGATCGTCTAGTTTCCTTCAGTTTTTCCATTCTGTGCTTGACTCCTGCCAAAGTCACAATGGTTTTAATCAGCAGCAGGCCATGTTGGCGTCAGTGGGCAGGCTTTGGTCTTGTGTAGGACTTGTGGTTTGGTTTGGGGCTATGTGGACTATGGAGTGCAGAAAAGAACCATTTATTTTGATGTGCATTCCTTGTATATGCGTCACACATGCATTGCCTTATCTAAGTTATTTTTTAAGGGAAGAGTGAACCTTCGCCGGGGCCTGCGCTGTCTCGATTTGTGTGTGTGTGTTGTACTTTCTCTGTCACACTACAATGAAAACAGAGGAACAGGGAGTCTATTCTGTTTTGACAGCAATACTGATTTGGTCACTGCGCCCTCTCTCTCCCTCTTTCCCTCTCTGGACTAAGGCCTTTTTATTTGCTCATAATCAAATCTTATCGCTCACCCACCCGCTTGCACCACTGTGCCTGATTCACTTTGAGCTTTAATCATTGTCACACCGCTCCTGTTTTCTGTTTTGCAAAATTGATTGGATTTCGCAATCAACCCGATTCATTGATTGGATTTTGCCATCTTCTTGATTCATTGACTACAGCCGCTTTGATCGGTTTCCAGCATGCCGTGACCTCTTTAGGCAAACAACTACGACATCTTAACAGTCCAGGTATGTGCCCTGAAGGCTTAGAAGAGGCAGGGAGGAAATTGATAGCTGTTGGGTGTAAAGTGCTGTTTGTAATATCTATCTGGTGGTGCATATGCAGACAGCAACAATGATGGATGGTGAAAAAGGAATCCCTTCAGCTGATTCTGTGTTTTCTTCTTAGTGTTCATTCGAAGGTGTGCATTTCAGTGTGCCATTAAATGTGCATATCCGAGTACAAAGTGCTGTTTTTGGTTTACTTCAGCAGGACCTGGAGGTTGGGGACTGTGAGGTGGACTTCCTATGGGGGGTGGTGGGGAGGCACTCAGGCAGAGTTGAGGGTGGGCGACATAGAATGGCGCTGGAGTCAGAAAGAAAGAGGACATTTCTTTAGAGTTAGTCACCGTGGGGAGAGGCTGGGCTGCCTTCCAGCTGGCCTGACAGCTCTAGCAAGGAATGTGTGTGACTGGAGGCCTGGGTGGGGCTGTGTGCACTGAGCTGCTCCCTCTGCAAGCAGAGCGCGGAGGCAAGGCAACGGGATCCACCTCGTGGTGTGGTACTTTCTACTGTTTTGATTTCCCTTTACGCACTGTTGGTGACCACGCGTCACCTTTGTGTATGTGTGCGTGTCTGTGTGTGTGTGTATGTGTGTGTGTGTGTGGTGATTATCTGTGCGGTCTCACTAAAGTACAGAGAAAAAAAATGTGGGGCAGCCAGTCTCTTATCTGTTTGAGGTTATGTGCTCAGATATGGCCATTCTGAAACATTCCACTTGCATGAGACTAGTTTTGTATTTCACAAGCATCCCTTTTGATCTCCCGTACCCTTCATCTACTTGGTGTGGGCTTCTGTGATCCAGGCAGAAACTCTCTGACATTATCTCTAGATTGATATTTGTGCTTTGTCATTCTGTCATCCCTTTACCTGAATGACTTCCGTCATGGCAGTCTGATTAATATGTCTCTGTAACAAGAGTATGGGGTAGAGAGTGTACACAGCTGCTGGCATAAGTCTCCCTACACAAACATAATGACAACCACATACTGGCCACCATTATCCCAGCTATGTCCCATCTATTTCAGTGTAGGATCCGTTCAAAAAGGCAGTAGACAACAATGCATTCTTAGGCAAAACTTTACAAAAGTTGTACAATCTTTGTGCAAATGTTGCATGGTTTTAAGGAGCATGTTTACTCACTTTCTGTCAATTACATTGAGTGTTTAGCTCATGCATTTAAAATAATACTGTTTAGAAATGGTCTCAATACCAGTTATTAGGCATGCTTTTCAACAAAATGACGAGCAATTTAGTTTATTGAGTGTGGGGGGACTGGGGAGGGGAAGGTTAATGACGGGGTTGGACAGCCTGTCTCAAAGGAGTTTTACTGAGGGACATGTTCCCACTGGTAGATGTATGTCTGTACACAAATCAAGTCTGGTTCTGTTTGTACTAGGACTGACAAAGACTAGGCTTTGTTTCACAATACGCCGGTGGGTTGGAGCAATGATCCTGGAAGATTTTGGGCTAGTCACAGCGGGTAAAAGTCAGATTGACTTGGAATGCAAAATGACACAATCCATCCGATGAACACAGTTGCTACAACAATATTGTATTGCTATGTTGGCTTACGTGTACGCCCATTTATGCTTTTATACCACAGTGGTGTTATACTTTACGCCTTTGGCAGTGCAGTGTTGTCTCACGCTCATCAATGAAACATCAGCAGAGGAATTCACAGGCATATTTTAGAAGACATTGCCTGGACAGATTGTGAATACTTTGTCTGTCTTCTCATCTGCAAACTAGTTTTTATCTATTTACCAAAAGGGAGTCTTTTGCTTCATTACTTTTCAGGGTCAATACTGCAACCATTGGCTGGTAAACCTTGCAGGCTGAAATAAGTAAATCCAGAATGTAAACATAGTATATGGGGCTATGTGTGTTATGACACACCATTTTAAGGCTACAGTGGCATGTCTGCAAGGAACAGGTTTTGCAACTGACACATGATTTGTGTTGTGCATACAAGAGCAGCATGATCAGCAGCATGATGAAGTTTATTTTGAAAGGGACCTATATAGAATTAAATAACGTATTATTATATTTATTAGTTTCATTATTTTCTAAAGAGATTTTTAATTATATTCACTAAATATTAATCGTGTTTCTGTTTTTCTTTCAACAGAAGTCAAGAAACTGCAGCAACAGACTGAAGCCCTTGGCCTTTGCTTGAGCAATCTGAGGTAAGTGTCCTGTGACAAAATGCAAGAAATCCACACAACAGATTCTGCGACTTTGCAAGTAACAGGGTAGAAAGCTAAGGGCCAGTTTCACAGACATGGATTAAGCCTAGTCCTGGACTAAATGGAATTTTGAATGGAGATTGTCCATTGAAAGTACAATTAATCCAGAATAGGCTTAATCCATGTCTGCAAAACCGCCCCTTAATGTATTATTCCCATCTAGTGAGTGTCACTTTACAACAGTGTTCTATTATACAGCCGGACACCAAACGTCTGTAGGAATGTTTGTTGCAAAGCCTCCTTTGAACGTGAAAGGTCATACCATCACCATTCTGCTTTGAACGACCTGCCTTGGGGAAACCTGACACTTTGCTGCTTCTGCCCCCCCGTGACCCGTCTTTGCACTCCTCCTTCCTCCCCCCAGACACCACCTGTTCCGCGCGAAACCCTTTTTTCCCTTCCTATGAAACAACCCTGTCAAAGGCCTTCGAAGCTCACACTGTTTTGTAGTCGGCAGCTGTGGACAATTTATTCCTTAGGAGTGGAGGGAAAAGCTTGCAAACGAAGCAATAGCAAGCCCAAACCATATGCAGGCCAAAGGCAGGCCATAAAAGAGGCGGATCCAGAAATGCTCTGTGGTCGCACTCTAGTTAGCAGCAGCTTTTGTCTGACTGGCTGTCCCCGCATCCCCCCTTGCTCCACTCACATACCAGGCCATAATAAAACATGATAGATAAACAGACTCGTCTGCTTCCCTTTGCCCTAATTTCCAAAATGGTTCCCTTTAACTGAACTTCTAAAATAATTAGTCCACATGTTCTTCAAAAAGGCTTTTGGTGAAATCAGTAATGATATTAAAAAATGTGACATCAGGCATGTCACTCTCAGGAATGTCAAAGAAATTAAATGGGGGAAAAAACAGATGACTGGTTGATTGTCATGTTGCCTGGTTGCTTTGAATCACAGACCGGCTGCCGGTCTTATGATCCCAAGAAGAGAGGCTTACTTATTTAGCATCTGCTTACAACACAATCCATATAATCAAATCATCTGATCGTATTCATTTCAATTGCTCTATTTCCAAAATAGGTTATGCTATGTTTGGGCATATTCTAAGCTTGTAAAGGAGGGGTTTGTTGTGAGCCTGAGTTTGATAAAGAATGAAGTAAGAGGTTGAAGTATGTAAATACTCAGGATAACCCTATGGTAGCAGCTAAGGGGACTTTTCAGTGACAGCCCCATATTTCCATTTCTCCTTGTCTGTATTACCCCCTCTTACTGTTAAATTATAGGCTACCATTCCACAGACAAGTTTCACAACCATTTCCTCCCAGCCTTTCCACAAGTTCCTTCCTTCCCTCCAAGTTCCCTCCTATCTAGCTTCTCCCTGCTTGCTGCCAGAAATATGTCAAAGCTGTGAGAACAAGGATAGCGCAAATTGTTCACTCTCGATTATGGAGAGCCTCGGAGCTATAGGGTGAAATGCAGGAGGTGAAAAAGATGTTTATATATTAAAGGTGATAATGTGTAAAGATAGATTGATGATTGATAGGGGAGTAAAACAAAGACTAGGGAAACCAGAGAGTTGTATCCTGAGGTTATCCCTTTGAGTGAGAGATGGAGAAATAAATAAATAAACTGTTTTCTTTGCTAATTTTTGTGAACGCATGGAGTTGTCTTCCCCTTCCCTCTGTGAGCCTGTTTTCTTTCTATAAACCAATCCAGCCAACAATAATATGTACTTTGCTTTAGAGTTAAAATTCTTCATTATCACTGCCCCCTGTCAAACGGTACATAGTTCTATGCAACGTCAACAAGCCTCTGACAAGCATGTGGAAGGAAAAAAGGGAGGGAACCAAGATCATGTGAAATTTCTGTCTGCTATTTTTATCAGTTTTTATTGACTGAATGAAGAGAGGAGGTGGATGTGTAAAAGGAGACGCATTGTGACCCATGGGGAAAAAACAATTATTTTGATTCGGTCTAAATACTCTCTGACTGGGATCAGAAGGGTCTTCTCAAGACACTATAAATGGCAGTGGCATTTGACATGAGTGGAATTTGATCTACATGAGTTAATTAGGTAAAGCTGGGTCTTTGGCACTGCAAACTGCCTTGCTTGTCCCCTCCATTCAGTTGTGTTTGATGCATATAGTGTTGCAATGCTTGGGGTCTTGACAGATTCACGTTACCAGCTTCAGGCAGTTCACACTGACAGAGACAATGAGGCAGAAAGAGGGAGAAGGAATAGAAGTAATGAAAAGAGAGAGAGGGGGGGGGGGTGTTCAAGTTGTATATGCCTGCGAAGAGTTGCCGTCATCTTTGGCATAAACACCATCCCTATTTGTGGTATTGTCACTCTCAGTGGCTCTGGCCCTTGTTATTCAGTCCTGACAGTGTGCAAAAGGCTATTTTAGAGAGAGAGAGAGAGAGAGAGAGAGAGAGAGAGTGTGTGTGTGTGAGAGAGAGAGAGAGAGAGAGAGAGAGAGAGAGGGCTTAATATTACCTCAAAGCATTGCATGCATTTTCAAGTATTCTCATTCACACAGGACCAGTCTATTTATTGTCTTGCGTTAATTACCACATTGCACGTTGTATGCCCTTCGACAGGGTACAGCAAACTAGGGAGACCAGTTTGCAAATCCCTCTGCATTCCAAACTGTCTGTTTTTCTAATGCTCTTCCACACACCCTAACTTTCACACACATATTGCTCTGTTAATGGTTGGGGTAAAAATAAGTCAGGATACAAAATGTTCCCTCCCTCTCACACACCCACACATACACAAAGTTGACAACATGCACCGTCTAACATCACAACATTATTACTAACTAGACGTAGCATCAGTGTTGTCTTCTCTAAGTTTAAAAAATATTGTACTGTATATTGGCAGTGTGTGTGAGTGACAGATGGCCGTTGACCAAGTGATGCTTGTTACCGGCCCTTTTGAAACAGCTGTTCATTTATCTTTACCTCAGGTTCCTCTTGTTCCCAGCAAGTTGTTATCTTGCAGAACAGTATGGCAGCTTCAGTCAATGGGGACGGAATGTCTGTCCTGCTGCTGTAGTTGTTTATATTACATAATAACTATTTGTTATTTACAGTGGTGCAACATATTACGCAAAATGTGTAACTGTAGTATCTATTTATCAGATTTACAATATTTTGCCAGAGAGATAAAAAAAAAGGTGAGGATGTAAAGCCAGGAAAAACATTTGTGTCAAGTTCTTTCTAAGTCAGTTTTCCTATAAAGTGACTTTAGTTTAGACTGTAAAGGCCTTTACTCAGACCTTAAATTGTTGTTTATGATTACATGTAAATCAAGCTTCACAACTAAAAACCTTGCATTGTCCATCCATTTATTCCTCCACCTAACTGACTTCTTAATTTTTCTCAATCAACATGTTACAGCCCTCCCCTCCCCCAAATTAAGGCCTTCACTGACCACCCTGCGTTGTATCTTGCGATGTTAAAAATTGGAGTACAGTGACAGGAATACACCACAGTCTTCTTTCAAGTTGCCATTTCTCTGGTTGTCATGTCCAGAACATAAAAAAAACAGGCACCCAGTCACCACTATGACTCACATCCTGTTTCTTCTGAGCCAACCTGTTGATAAGCTTATGTTACTTATACTGGCTGATTTAAGAAAAATAGCAGATTTTTCAAATAAATGCAAAGTTATCACGTAGAAATCATTGGTGGCTAGCTGGAGACATGTGGCTTAAACAGATTTGTGTAATTGAAGATGTGGGTTGTTGAGAGTTATGTATTTATGAAACGGTGTGTTGCAGGACAGTGGATAGGACAGGTCAGTGTATTTGAAGAGGAAGGTCTCACTCAAACTAATGTTAACAAACTTGATTGCCTTTGTGATGTTTTCAAATGTGTTTACTACAGTGCACATTAAGAGTTACAGGAAAGCTAAACATTTTGGAAATTGGCTACATATAGTGGATGGTTGCATCATCGTTTGCTATTTAAAAGGGATTCTGTGTAATCGTCAGAGATATCTAGTAAAGTCTAATGACCAGAACCAATTATTATAATGGTATTTGCTATTGAGTATACTTTCAAGATCTTCAACTCTGTGAGGCATTGTTATTAAAAAATACAATTACAAGAAATGTATGGTCAACCTAGATCCAAAGTGATATGTATGTAGCAAATAACCAACAATATAAGGACCCTGATGGACAGTATGTTTGTGAGCATAAGCAAATGTGAATCTTTTAGTATTGGACTATTTTTTGTGGATGTGCAGTTGTGTTAGAATATATATAAAACTCTTTATTGTCATTGCACCGAATACTACAACAAAATGTGATGTGCACCACCTAAAACAATGTGTGCTGTATGTTTTACCGTGTATTGCTGCAATTTCTGTGTGTTTTCATAAAGTAAGACAGCTTTAACCAGCATTGCTCTGTCTATTGATATTGGAGTTGAGGTGTGGATGCAGGATTGGACTGCTTTTCTTAGGGCAGGGTGTGGTCTGACTTCAACCAAATTTCCAAAACATGGAGTGCCCAAAAAGGGCTGATGGTTTGCTCGTTGTTTTGGGGGGTGGACTCTAAAAGTGCTTTAACACCATCTAGTGTTCACTATTGGGCCCTACAAGCCACACTTACTTACAGAGCGGGGTTTGGCAACTGTTGAATTCATGCACACACACACACACACACACACACACACACACACACACACACACACACACACACACACACACACACACACACACACACACACACACACACACACACACACACACACACACACACACACACACACACACACACACACACACACACACACACACAAATGAATTAGTCACAAAATAAAGTATTTTGAGAAAATAAACTGATGGCTTTATTTGTCATAATTTTGTCTGAATGATAATTATTATATTTTCTTTGTGCAGGAAAACCAAGATTGAGTTTCCACCACACCAAGACTAAAATAGAGAAAAGCAAAAACAAGGTACTTGTAAAATTAAAGTCCCAATAAATCCCTTGTACTTTCCACATGTCATTCAGTTTATCTGTGTGCATATCAATATCCTGTATGTTATTGCCAGCTACCTTGTTTTGTTTTTCATAAACCCTTTATTTGTATGGTTATCAACAGATGGCTGAAGAAGAGGAAACCAGGGAGGTGCTCTTTCCAGATTGGGAGGGTCCAGACAAAACTGGCTTGACCATTGAACGGCATGATGGGGAGATCTTTGTTAAGGAGGTGAAAGGAGAGTCACCTGCAGCACGGTCTGGACAAGTATATGAAGGTAGTAATTGGCTTCTTCTTTTTTTCAACTCAACAAGGATGTAGTAGGATATGTATCTACATTTACTGATCTCTAGTATTCCTAATATATAGTTTGCTGCTGTCTTGACATAAATCATAGGTGACCAGATTGTGGGTGCCACAGTCTACTTTGATAACATGAGCTCAGAAGAAACAGCTGAGCTATTAAAGACATTGAACCGCCACAAGGTTGGACTGAAACTACAAAACAAAGGCGACAAATCCCCTTGCTACTCACCCTTGAGTACACCATGTCGTTCACCAATGGGCACCCTGACATGGGAAGGGAAGACCCGGTTTGGAGGTTCCAATCCAGACATCCTCCTTGTAAGTTATTTGGGTAAATTATATGATCATTGTTTTTTTTACCTTTCTGTATAAAGTACATGATTTGGTTAAATGTTCACGTTATATGTTTTCCTGTCTTTTATCAATAGAGTGGCGATGATGAGGACTATAAGAGAATATACACAAAAAAGATTAAACCAAGACTGAAGTCTGAAGACCTTGCAGAAGGAGTGGATGTTCGCACAGAGCGGCATAGCAGCACAAGCAGCGATGGCAACACAATTACTACCATCACCCGCCGCATCACTACCTACACTGTGGATATGCCAAGTGGCATGAGTGAGCAACATGAACTTTCAAGCCCAGAGTTCAAGGGGCTAAGGCATGAATCTGGAGATGGCTCTCCTCATATCAGAATCACACATGGCACCCCTTCAGGTAAAGTTGGAGCAGAAGAGGGTTTTTTTGAGTCAAGCGATGTATCTTACACTGGGCCTCAAGTTAGCTCTACAGAGACACACTGGGGCAGTGGAGGAGTTCAGACAATTACAAGAGAAGTAGAAAGAGGAGGAGGTACAGGTGTCAGATTTAAAGAGTCTAAATTTGGAGTTACAGGTAGTAGCGATCAGGGGCGCTTTGAGATTTCAAGAGGAAGTGGAGAGCAAGCAGATGGGAGCGTTCAGGTGTCAGAAACAAGCACAACACTAAGAGAGAGCACCAACACTGAAAGAAGGCAGGTTACAATAGGAGGGTCGGGAGATGCCATGGTAACATCCAGTGATGAGAATGGAGGGTCAATTAATCTGTCTTTACCAGGAAAAGGCATGCAGATGTTTACTTCAACAGTAGATAAAGCACATGAGAGAAGTGTTGACACCAGTTTAGGTGAAAGGACAAAGATGAAGGTATCTGAATTCACCATCAGTCACCCGCAGGCAAAGGGTTCAGACATAGATAATTTGAATGTCCGACTTGATGGAGGGTCAAGTGGTATTGATACAGAATGGAGAGGTGGCAGGATGGGAGGATCAGCAATAACTGTAGGAAATGTTCGCTCAGGATTTTCCTCAGCACCAGGCAAGATTTCAATGGCAGGAGTGAATGTCAACCTTACAGGTTCAAACTTGAAAGGAGAGGTTGATGCCAACCTACCAAGTACAAAGGGAGGAATAAAAGTTTCTGGGATTGACACTCAAGTTAAAGGCAATGAAAATGAGGGCACTAAGAGCGGCATTAAACTTTCAACTATTGAGATGCCTGTGATTGGAATGAAAGGAATTAAAAAAGAGGAAACTAGTATTGAGGTTAAACTCAGTGGTGATGCAGATATGTCAGTACCTGTGACAGGTCTTGATGTTACAGTTCCAAAGACTGTTGGAGAAATAAAGGCTCCCAAAGTAGACATTAAGGGTCCATCATTTAAGGCCAAGAAGCCATCATTTGGCTCTAAAGGTCCTAAGGTGGAAGCTCCAGATGTTGATATACAATTTACCAAACCTGAAATTGATGTCAAGGCACCTATGGTTGACATTGAAGCCCCTAAAATTAACATTCGGGGACGTGAAGGTGGATTCAACAAGCCAGATTCCTCGATACCATCCTTTGACCCGAAAGGCCCAAAAGTTGAGGGAGATCTGGATGTAAAGATTCCATCAGTTGAAATTAAAGGTCCAAATGTGGAAGGGCCAGAGATTGAGTTGGGAAAACCAAAACCTTCAACGATAGGGGGAAAAATAAAAACACCTGAAGTTGACATCAAAGGTCCTAAGGTTGATATTAAAGGGCCAAAGGGCGGATTTGAAATGCCTAAAATTAAAACACCAACCTTTAACATTAAAGGTCCAAACGTGGAGGGCCCAGATGTAGATATAAACCTTACTAAAGCAGGATTTGATGTGAAAGTACCAGATGTTGACAATAAAGCACCAGGGTTTGACATGCAAGGACCGGATGGAAAACTCAGAGGCCCAAAATTAAGCATGCCAACCATTTCAGGACCAAAAATATCCATGCCGAAAGGGGACTTTAATCTGAAAGGTCCACAACTCAAGGGTACTATGGATGTGCCAGCTTCAAAGATAGAGGGAGCTATAAAAACAGCTGAAGTAGACATTGAAGGTCCAAAGGTTGATATTGTAGGGCCAAACGGTGGATTTGAAATGCCTAAAATCAAAATGCCATCTTTTAACATTAAAGGTCAGAAAATGGAGGTTTCAAATGTTGATGTATCCCTTCCCAAAGCAAACATTGATGTGAAAGCACCTGGCATTGACATTAAAGGACCAAAGGTTGACATTGAAGGGCCAAAGGGTGGATTTGAAATGCCTAAAATCAAGATGCCATCATTTGGAAACAAGGGTCCAAAGATGGAGGGTCCAGATGTTGATATAACCCTTCCCAAAGCAAACATTGGTGTGAAAGGACCTGACGTTGACATTGATGGTCCAAGCGGTAAAATCCAAGGACCCAATTTCAAAATGCCATCAATTAAACGGCCGGAAATCTCTATGCCAGATATGGATCTTAATCTGAGAAGTCCAAATCTCAAAGGTGATGTGGATATGTTAGCTCCAAAGTTAAAAGGAGACATCAAAATGCCTGAAGTTGACATCAAAGGTCCAGAGGTTGATATTCAAGGGCCAAAAGGAGGATTTGAAATGCCTAAAATGAAAATACCAACATTTGGCCTCAAAGGTCCAAAACTGGAGGGTCCAGATGTTGATATAAACCTTCCCAAAGCAAACATTGATGTGAAAGCACCTCACGTTGACATCAAAGGACCAGAGGTTGACATTGAAGGACCTGATGCAAATCTCAAAGGATCCAAATTCAAAATGCCATCAATATCAGGACCCAAACTGCCAGATTGGGATATAAATCTGAAAGGACCAAAAGCAAAGGGAGATTATGATGTGTCAATTCCAAAGATTGAGGGTGATATAAAAGTTCCCAAGGCCAATATTGAAGGACCAGATTTTGACATTGAGGGCCCCAAAGGAGGTATTAAAATGCCAAAATTTAAAATGCCATCCTTTGGAGGCAAGGGTCCAACTGTTGAAGGGCCTGAAGTTGATGTCAGCCTCCCAAAAGCTGAATTTAACATTAAAGCCCCTGAATTGGATATCAAAGGACAAGATATTGACATTGAAGGTCCAGGCGGTAAAATCAAAGGACCCAAATTCAAAATGCCATCCATTACAGGGCCGAAAATCTCTATGCCAGATGTGGATCTTAACCTGAAAAGTCCAAATCTCAAAGGAAGTGTGGATATGTCAGCTCCAAAGTTGAAGGAAGACATTGAAATGCCTGAAGTTGACATTCAAGGTCCAGAGTTCGATATTGAAGGGCCAAAAGGAGGATTTGAAATGCCAAAAATGAAAATGCCATCATTTGGCTTCAAAGGTCCAAAACTGGAGGGTCCAGATGTTGATATAAACCTTCCCAAAGCCAACATTGATGTGAAAGCACCTCGCGTTGACATCAAAGGACCAGGGGTTGACATTGAAGGACCTGATGCAAATCTCAAAGGATCCAAATTCAAAATGCCATCAATATCAGGACCTAAACTGCCAGATTGGGATATAAATCTGAAAGGGCCAAAAGCAAAGGGAGATTTCGATGTGTCAGTTCCAAAGATCGAGGGTGACATAAAAGCTCCCACGGCCGATATTGAAGGACCAGATTTTGACATTGAGGGCCCCAAAGGAGGTTTTAAAATGCCGAAATTTAAAATGCCCACCTTTGGAGGCAAAGGTCCAACTGTTGAAGGATCTGAAGTTGATGTCAGCCTCCCAAAATCTGATATTGACATTAAAGCACCTGAATTGAATATCAAAGGACAAGATATTGACATTGAAGGTCCAGGCGGAAAAATCAAAGGACCCAAATTCCAAATGCCATCCATTTCAGGGCCGAAAATATCTATGCCAGATGTGGATTTTAATCTGAAAAGTCCAAACCTGAAAGGTGATTTGGATATGTCTGCTCCAAAGTTAAAGGGAGACATCAAAATGCCTGAAGTTGACATCAAAGGTCCAGAGATCGATATTGAAGGGCCAAAGGGTGGATTTGAAATGCCCAAAATAAAAATGCCATCATTTGGCTTCAAAGGTCCAAAACTGGAGGGTCCAGATGTTGATATAAACCTTCCCAAAGCAAACATTGATGTGAAAGCACCTCACGGTGACATCAAAGGACCAGAGCTTGACATTGAAGGACCTGATGCAAATATCAAAGGATCCAAATTCAAAATGCCATCATTACATGGACCCAAAATGCCAGATTGGGATATAAATCTGAAAGGGCCAAAAGCAAAGGGAGATTTCGATGTTTCAGTTCCAAAAATTGAAGGTGACATAAAAGTTCCCAAGGCCGATATTGAAGGACCAGATTTTGACATTGAGGGCCCCAAAGGAGGTTTTAAAATGCCGAAATTTAAAATGCCAACCTTTGGAGGCAAAGGTCCAACTGTTGAAGGATCTGAAGTTGATGTCAGCCTCCCAAAAGCTGATATTGACATTAAAGCCCCCGAATTGGATGTCAAAGGACAAGATATTAACATTGAAGGTCCAAGTGGTAAAATCAAAGGACCCAAATTCAAAATGCCGTCCATTACAGGGCCGAAAATATCTATGCCAGATGTGGATATTAATCTGAAAAGTCCAAATCTCAAAGGTGATGTGGATGTGTCAGTTCCAACGTTGGAAGGGGACATGAAAACACCTGACTTTAATATCAAAGGTCCAAAGGTTGATATTGAAGGTCCAAAAGGAGGATTTGAAATGCCTAAAATGAAAATTCCCAAATTTGGCATCAAAGGTCAAAAAGTGGAGGGTCCAGATGTGGATATAAACGTTCCCAGAGCAAACATTGATGTGAAGGCACCTAATATTCACATTAAAGGACCAGAGTTTGACATTGAAGGATCTGATGCAAAACTCAAAGGATCAAAATTCAAAATGCCATCAATTTCAGGGCCAAAACTTTCTATGCCAGATGTGGATTTTAATCTGAAAAGTCCAAACCTCAAAGGTGATGTGGATTTGTCAGGTCCAAAATTAAAAGGAGACATTAATATGCCTGAAGTTGACATCAAAGGTCCAGAGGTTGATATTCAAGGGCCAAAAGGAGGATTTGAAATGCCTAAAATGAAAATGCCATCATTTGGCATCAAAGGTCCAAAACTAGAGGGTCCAGATGTTGATATAAACCTTCCCAAAACAAACATTGATGTGAAGGCACCTCGCGTTGACATCAAAGGACCAGAGCTTGACATTGAAGGACCTGATGCAAATATTAAAGGATCCAAATTCAAAATGCCATCAATATCAGGACCCAAACTGCCAGATTGGGATATAAATCTGAAAGGGCCAAAAGCAAAGGGAGATTTTGATGTGTCAGTTCCAAAGATTGAGGGTGATATAAAAGTTCCCAAGGCCGATATTAAAGGACCAGACTTTGACATTGAGAGCCCCAAAGGAGGTTTTAAAATGCCGAAATTTAAAATGCCAACCTTTGGAGGCAAAGGTCCAACTGTTGAAGGGCCTGAAGTTGATGTCAGCCTCCCAAAAGCTGATATTGACATTAAAGCCCCTGAATTGGATATCAGAGGACAAGATATTAACATTGAAGGTCCAAGTGGTAAAATCAAAGGACCCAAATTCAAAATGCCGTCCATTACAGGGCCGAAAATATCTATGCCAGATGTGGATATTAATCTGAAAGGTCCAAATCTCAAAGGTGATGTGGATATGTCAGTTCCAACGTTGGAAGGGGACATGAAAACACATGATTTTAATATCAAAGGTCTGAAGGTTGATATTGAAGGTCCAAAAGGAGGATTTGAAATGCCTAAAATGAAAATTCCTAAATTTGGCATCAAAAGTCCAAAAGTGGAAGTTCCAGATGTGGATATAAACGTTCCCGGAGCAAACATTGATGTGAAGGCACCTGATATTCGCATTAAAGGACCAGAGTTCGACATTGAAGGACCTGATGCTAAACTTAAAGGATCGAAATTCAAAATGCCATCCATTACAGGGCCGAAAATTTCTATGCCAGATGTGGATTTTAATCTCAAAAGTCCAAACCTCAAAGGTGATGTGGATTTATCAGGTGGAAAATTGAAAGGAGACATGAAAATGCCTGAAGTTGACATCAAAGGTCCAGAGGTTGATATTCAAGGGCCAAAAGGAGGATTTGAAATGCCTAAAATTAAAATGCCATCATTTGGCATCAAAGGTCCAAAACTAGAGGGTCCAGATGTTGATATAAACCTTCCCAAAGCAAACATTGATGTGAAAGCACCTCACGTTGACATCAAAGGACCAGAGCTTGACATTGAAGGACCTGATGCAAATCTCAAAGGATCCAAATTCAAAATGCCATCAATATCAGGACCTAAACTGCCAGATTGGGATATAAATCTGAAAGGGCCAAAAGCAAAGGGAGATTTCGATGTATCAGTTCCAAAGATTGAGGGTGACATAAAAGTTCCCAAGGTCGATATTGAAGGACCAGATTTTGACATTGAGGGCCCCAAAGGAGGTTTTAAAATGCCTAAATTTAAAATGCCAACCTTTGGAGGCAAAGGTCCAACTGTTGAAGGGCCTGAAGTTGATGTCAGCCTCCCAAAAGCTGATATTGACATTAAAGCGCCTGAATTGGATATCAAAGGACATGAAATTGACATTGAAGGTCCAAGTGGTAAAATCAAAGGACCCAAATTCCAAATGCCATCCATTTCAGGGCCGAAAATATCTATGCCAGATGTGGATTTTAATCTGAAAAGTCCAAACCTCAAAGGTGATGTGGATATATCGGCTCCAAAGTTAAAGGGAGACATCACAATGCCTGAAGTTGACATCAAAGGTCCAGAGTTTGATATTGAAGGGCGAAAAGGAGGATTTGAAATGCCTAAAATGAAAATGCCATCATTTGGCTTCAAAGGTCCAAAACTGGAGGGTCCAGATGTTGATATAAACCTTCCCAAAGCCAACATTGATGTGAAAGCACCTCGCGTTGACATCAAAGGACCAGAGCTTGACATTGAAGGACCTGATGCAAATCTCAAAGGATCCAAATTCAAAATGCCATCAATATCAGCACCCAAACTGCCAGATTGGGATATAAATCTGAAAGGGCCAAAAGTTAAAGGAGATTTTGATGTGTCAGTTCCAAAGATTGAGGGTGACATAAAAGTTCCCAAGGTCGATATTGAAGGACCAGATTTTGACATTGAGGGCCCCAAAGGAGGTTTTAAAATGCCTAAATTTAAAATGCCATCCTTTGGAGGCAAAGGTCCAACTGTTGAAGGGCCTGAAGTTGATGTCAACTTCCCAAAAGCTGATATTGACATTAAAGCGCCTGAATTGGATATCAAAGGACATGAAATTGACATTGAAGGTCCAAGTGGTAAAATCAAAGGACCCAAATTCCAAATGCCATCCATTTCAGGGCCGAAAATCTCTATGCCAGATGTGGATTTTAATCTGAAAAGTCCAAACCTCAAAGGTGATGTAGATATGTCAGCTCCAAAGTTTGAGGGAGACATCAAAATGCCTGAAGTTGACATCAAAGGTCCAGAGTTTGATATTGAAGGGCGAAAAGGAGGATTTGAAATGCCTAAAATGAAAATGCCATCATTTGGCTTCAAAGGTCCAAAACTGGAGGGTCCAGATGTTGATATAAACCTTCCCAAAGCAAACATTGATGTGAAAGCTCCTCATGTTGACATCAAAGGACCAGAGCTTGACATTGAAGGACCTGATGCAAATCTCAAAGGATCCAAATTCAAAATGCCATCAATATCAGCACCCAAAATGCCAGATTGGGATATAAATCTGAAAGGGCCCAAAGTAAAAGGAGATTTCGATGTGTCAGTTCCAAAGATTGAAGGTGACATAAAACTTCCGAAGGTTGATGTTGAAGGACCAGAAGGAGGTTTTAAAATGCCGAAATTCAAAATGCCAACATTTGGAGGGAAAGGTCCCACTGTCGAAGGGCCTGAAGTTGATATCAGCCTCCCAAAAGCTGATATTGACATTAAAGCCCCTGAATTGGATATCAAAGGACAAGATATTGACATTGAAGGTCCAAGCGGTAAAATCAAAGGACCCAAATTCAAAATGCCATCCATTTCAGGGCCGAACATCTCTATGCCAGATGTGGATTTTAATCTGAAAAGTCCAAACCTCAAAGGTGATTTGGATATGTCTGCTCCAAAGTTAAAGGGAGACATCAAAATGCCTGAAGTTGACATCAAAGGTCCAGAGTTTGATATTGAAGGGCGAAAAGGAGGATTTGAAATGCCTAAAATGAAAATGCCATCATTTGGCCTCAAAGGTCCAAAACTGGAGGGTCCAGATGTTGATATTAACCTTCCCAAAGCAAACATTGATGTGAAAGCACCTCACATTGACATCAGAGGACCAGAGCTTGACATTGAAGGACCTGATGCAAATATCAAAGGATCCAAATTCAAAATGCCATCAATACATGGACCCAAAATGCCAGATTGGGATATAAATCTGAAAGGGCCAAAAGCAAAGGGAGATTTCGATGTGTCAGTTCCAAAGATTGAGGGTGACATAAAAGTTCCCAAGGTCGATATTGAAGGACCAGATCTTGACATTGAGGGCCACAAAGGAGGTTTTAAAATGCCCAAATTTAAAATGCCAACCTTTGGAGGGAAAAGTCCAACTATTGAAGGGCCCGAAGTTGATGTCAACCTCCCTAAAGCTGATATTGACATTAAAGCCCCTGAATTGGATATCGCAGGACATGATATTGAAATTGAAGGTCCAAGCGGTAAAATCAAAGGACCCAAATTCAACAAGCCATCTATTACAGGACCAAAAATCTCTATGCCAGATGTGGGATTTAATCTGAGGAGTCCCAAACTCAAAGGTGATGTGGATGCATCAGCTCCAAAGATTGAAGGAGACATAAAAACACCTGAGGTCGAGATCAAAGGTCTTAACGTTGACTTGAAATCTCCAGAGGGACAACTTAGTGGCCCGAAAATGAAGTTACCAAAAATATCTGGACCAAAAATATCATTTCCAGATGTTGACTTCAATCTGGATGTACCAAAGTTGAAAGGTGACTTGAAAGGGGATGTTCAATTGCCCAAAGTGGAAATGGAGGGACCAGATGTAACAATTGATGCTCCGGAAATCGGCACAAAGAAAACCAAATTTAAAATGCCAAAGTTTGGATTTAAGGGTTCAAAAATAAAGGCCCCAGAAACCGATGTGAAAATGGTAAAAGGGGATATCAACATCAAGGGGAAGAATGGTAGTTCTGAAGGTATTGATCTTGACCTGGGACTGACTAGTCCTAAAACTAAAGGATCCAAATTCAAGATGCCTAAATTTGGTTTCAAAGGCCCTAAGGTTGAAATGCCAGACGTTGACATTAATCTTCCTAAAGTTGGAACAGATGTGGATTTCCATCTGAAAGGTCCCAAACTGAAGGGTGATTTGGATTTATCACTTCCAAAAACTGAGGCAGAAATAGCAGCCCCTCAAGTTGACATCAGAGGTCCAAAGGTTGTTATTGAAGGGCCAAAAGGAGGATTTGAAATGCCTAAAATGAAAATTCCCAAATTTGGCATTAAAAGCCCAAAACTGGAGGGTCCAGATCTTGATATTAACCTTCCCGGAGCAAGCATTGACTTGACAACACCTGACATTGATATCAAAGGACCAGGGCTTGACATTGAAGGACCTGATGCAAATCTCAAAGGAGCCAAATTCAAAATGCCATCATTATCAGGACCCGAACTGCCAGATTGGGATATGAATCTGAAAATGCCTAAAGTAAAGGGAGATTTTGATGTTTCAGTTCCAAAGATTGAGGGTGACATAAAAGTTCCCAAGGTCGATATTGAAGGACCAGATCTTGACATTGAGGGCCCTAGTGGAGGTTTTAAAATGCCGAAATTTAAAATGCCAACATTTGGAGGAAAAGGTCCAACTGTTGAAGTTCCTGAAGTTGATGTTGGCCTCCCGAAAGCTGATATTGACATTAAAGCCCCTGAATTGGATATCAAAGGACAAGATATTGACATTGAAGGTCCAAGCGGTAAAATCAAAGGACACAAATTCAAAATGCCATCTATTACAGGGCCGAAAATATCTATGCCAGATGTGGATTTTAATCTGAAAAGTCCAAACCTCAAAGGTGATGTAGATATGTCAGCTCCAAAGTTTGAGGGAGACATCAACATGCCTGAAGTTGACATCAAAGGTCCAGAGATCGATATAGAAGGGCCAAAGGGTGGATTTGAAATGCCCAAAATAAAAATGCCATCATTTGGCTTCAAAGGTCCAAAACTGGAGGGTCCAGATGTTGATATAAACCTTCCCAAAGCAAACATTGATGTGAAAGCACCTCACGTTGACATCAAAGGACCAGAGCTTGACATTGAAGGACCTGATGCAAATATCAAAGGATCCAAATTCAAAATGCCATCATTACATGGACCCAAAATGCCAGATTGGGATATAAATCTGAAAGGGCCCAAAGTGAAGGGGGATTTCGATGTGTCAGTTCCAAAGATTGAGGGAGACATAAAAGTTCCCAAGGTTGATATTGAAGGACCAGATCTTGACATTGAGGGCCACAAAGGAGGTTTTAAAATGCCGAAATTTAAAATGCCGTCCTTTGGAGGGAAAGGTCCAACTGTTGAAGGGCCTGAAGTTGATGTCAGCCTCCCGAAAACTGATATTGACATTGAAGCCCCTGAATTCGATATCAAAGGACAAGATATTGATATTGAAGGTCCAAGCGGTAAAATCAAAGGACCCAAATTCAAAATGCCATCTATTACAGGGCCGAAAATATCTATGCCAGATGTGGATTTTAATCTGAAAAGTCCAAACCTCAAAGGTGATGTAGATATGTCAACTCCAAAGTTTGAGGGAGACATCAAAATGCCTGAAGTTGACATCAAAGGTCCAGAGATTGATATTGAAGGACCAAAGGGTGGATTTGAAATGCCCAAAATGAAAATGCCATCATTTGGCTTCAAAGGTCCAAAACTGGAGGGTCCAGATGTTGATATAAACCTTCCCAAAGCAAACATCGATGTGAAAGCACCTCACGTTGACATCAAAGGACCAGAGCTTGACATTGAAGGACCTGATGCAAATATCAAAGGATCCAAATTCAAAATGCCATCATTACATGGACCCAAAATGCCAGATTGGGATATAAATCTGAAAGGGCCCAAAATGAAAGGAGATTTCGATATGTCAGTTCCAAAGATTGAGGGTGACATTAATGTTCCAAAGGTCGATATTGAAGGACCAGATCTTGACATTGAGGGCCACAAAGGAGGTTTTAAAATGCCAAAATTTAAAATGCCTTCCTTTGGAATGAAAGGTCCAACTGTTGAAGGGCCTGAATTTGATGTCAGCCTCCCGAAAGCTGATATTGACATTAAAGCCCCTGAATTGGATATCAAAGGACAAGATATTGACATTGAAGGTCCAAGCGGTAAAATCAGAGGACCCAAATTCAAAATGCCATCTATTACAGGGCCGAAAATATCTATGCCAGATGTGGATTTTAATCTGAAAAGTCCAAACCTCAAAGGTGATGTAGATATGTCAGCTCCAAAGTTTGAGGGAGACATCAAAATGCCTGAAGTCGACATCAAAGGTCCAGAGTTCGATATTGAAGGACCGAAGGGTGGATTTGAAATGCCCAAAATAAAAATGCCATCATTTGGCTTCAAAGGTCCAAAACTGGAGGGTCCAGATGTTGATATAAACCTTCCCAAAGCAAACATCGATGTGAAAGCACCTCACGTTGACATCAAAGGACCAGAGCTTGACATTGAAGGACCTGATGCAAATATCAAAGGATCCAAATTCAAAATGCCATCATTACATGGACCCAAAATGCCAGATTGGGATATAAATCTGAAAGGGCCCAAAATGAAAGGAGATTTCGATGTGTCAGTTCCAAAGATTGAGGGTGACATAAAAGTTCCCAAGGTCGATATTGAAGGACCAGATCTTGACATTGAGGGCCACAAAGGAGGTTTTAAAATGCCAAAATTTAAAATGCCATCCTTTGGAATGAAAGGTCCAACTGTTGAAGGGCCTGAATTTGATGTCAGCCTCCCGAAAGCTGATATTGACATTAAAGCCCCTGAATTGGATATCAAAGGACAAGATATTGACATTGAAGGTCCAAGCGGTAAAATCAGAGGACCCAAATTCAAAATGCCATCTATTACAGGGCCGAGAATATCTATGCCAGATGTGGATTTTAATCTGAAAAGTCCAAACCTCAAAGGTGATGTAGATATGTCAGCTCCAAAGTTTGAGGGAGACATCAAAATGCCTGAAGTTGACATCAAAGGTCCAGAGATCGATATTGAAGGGCCAAAGGGTGGATTTGAAATGCCCAAAATAAAAATGCCATCATTTGGCTTCAAAGGTCCAAAACTGGAGGGTCCAGATGTTGATATAAACCTTCCCAAAGCAAACATTGATTTGAAAGCACCTCACGTTGACATCAAAGGACCAGAGCTTGACATTGAAGGACCTGATGCAAATATCAAAGGATCCAAATTCAAAATGCCATCATTACATGGACCCAAAATGCCAGATTGGGATATAAATCTGAAAGGGCCCAAAATGAAAGGAGATTTCGATATGTCCGTTCCAAAGATTGAGGGTGACATAAAAGCTCCCAAGGTCGATATTGAAGGACCAGATCTTGACATTGAGGGCCACAAAGGAGGTTTTAAAATGCCAAAATTTAAAATGCCATCCTTTGGAATGAAAGGTCCAACTGTTGAAGGGCCTGAAGTTGACGTCAGCCTCCCGAAAGCTGATATTGACATTAAAGCCCCTGAATTCGATATCAAAGGACAAGATATTGACTTTGAAGGTCCAAGCGGTAAAATTAAAGGACCCAAATTCAAAATGCCATCTATTACAGGGCCGAAAATATCTATGCCAGATGTGGATTTTAATCTGAAAAGTCCAAACCTCAAAGGTGATGTAGATATGTCAGCTCCAAAGTTTGAGGGAGACATCAAAATGCCTGAAGTTGACATCAAAGGTCCAGAGATCGATATTGAAGGGCCAAAGGGTGGATTTGAAATGCCCAAAATTAAAATGCCATCATTTGGCTTCAAAGGTCCAAAACTGGAGGGTCCAGATGTTGATATAAACCTTCCCAAAGCAAACATTGATGTGAAAGCACCTCACGTTGACATCAAAGGACCAGAGCTTGACATTGAAGGACCTGATGCAAATATCAAAGGATCCAAATTCAAAATGCCATCATTACATGGACCCAAAATGCCAGATTGGGATATAAATCTGAAAGGGCCCAAAATGAAAGGAGATTTTGATGTGTCAGTTCCAAAGATTGAGGGAGACATAAAAGCTCCCAAGGTCGATATTGAAGGACCAGATCTTGACATTGAGGGCCACAAAGGAGGTTTTAAAATGCCGAAATTTAAAATGCCATCCTTTGGAATGAAAGGCCCAACTGTTGAAGGGCCTGAATTTGATGTCAGCCTCCCGAAAGCTGATATTGACATTAAAGCCCCTGAATTGGATATCAAAGGACAAGATATTGACATTGAAGGTCCAAGCGGTAAAATCAAAGGACCCAAATTCAAAATGCCATCTATTACAGGGCCGAAAATATCTATGCCTGATGTGGATTTTAATCTGAAAAGTCCAAACCTCAAAGGTGATGTAGATATGTCAGCTCCAAAGTTTGAGGGAGACATCAAAATGCCTGAAGTTGACATCAAAGGTCCAGAGATCGATATTGAAGGGCCAAAGGGTGGATTTGAAATGCCCAAAATGAAAATGCCATCATTTGGCTTCAAAGGTCCAAAACTGGAGGGTCCAGATGTTGATATAAACCTTCCCAAAGCAAACATTGATGTGAAAGCACCTCACGTTGACATCAAAGGACCAGAGCTTGACATTGAAGGACCTGATGCAAATATCAAAGGATCCAAATTCAAAATGCCATCATTACATGGACCCAAAATGCCAGATTGGGATATAAATCTGAAAGGGCCCAAAATGAAAGGAGATTTCGATGTGTCAGTTCCAAAGGTTGAGGGTGACATAAAAGCTCCCAAGGTCGATATTGAAGGACCAGATCTTGACATTGAGGGCCACAAAGGAGGTTTTAAAATGCCAAAATTTAAAATGCCATCCTTTGGAATGAAAGGTCCAACTGTTGAAGGGCCTGAATTTGATGTCAGCCTCCCGAAAGCTGATATTGACATTAAAGCCCCTGAATTCGATATCAAAGGACAAGATATTGACATTGAAGGTCCAAGCGGTAAAATCAAAGGACCCAAATTCAAAATGCCATCTATTACAGGGCCAAAAATATCTATGCCAGATGTGGACTTTAATCTGAAAAGTCCAAACCTCAAAGGTGATGTAGATATGTCAGCTCCAAAGTTTGAGGGAGACATCAAAATGCCTGAAGTTGACATCAAAGGTCCAGAGATCGATATTGAAGGGCCAAAGGGTGGATTTGAAATGCCCAAAATAAAAATGCCATCATTTGGCTTCAAAGGTCCAAAACTGGAGGGTCCAGATGTTGATATAAACCTTCCCAAAGCAAACATTGATGTGAAAGCACCTCACATTGACATCAAAGGACCAGAGCTTGACATTGAAGGACCTGATGCAAATATCAAAGGATCCAAATTCAAAATGCCATCATTACATGGACCCAAAATGCCAGATTGGGATATAAATCTGAAAGGGCCCAAAATTAAAGGAGATTTCGATGTGTCAGTTCCAAAGGTCGAGGGTGACATACAAGCTCCCAAGGTCGATATTGAAGGACCAGATCTTGACATTGAGGGCCACAAAGGAGGTTTTAAAATGCCAAAATTTAAAATGCCATCCTTTGGAATGAAAGGTCCAACTGTTGAAGGGCCTGAATTTGATGTCAGCCTCCCGAAAGCTGATATTGACATTAAAGCCCCTGAATTGGATATCAAAGGACAAGATATTGACATTGAAGGTCCAAGCGGTAAAATCAAAGGACCCAAATTCAAAATGCCATCTATTACAGGGCCGAAAATATCTATGCCAGATGTGGATTTTAATCTGAAAAGTCCAAACCTCAAAGGTGATGTAGATATGTCAGCTCCAAAGTTTGAGGGAGACATCAAAATGCCTGAAGTTGACATCAAAGGTCCAGAGATCGATATTGAAGGGCCAAAGGGTGGATTTGAAATGCCCAAAATAAAAATGCCATCATTTGGCTTCAAAGGTCCAAAACTGGAGGGTCCAGATGTTGATATAAACCTTCCCAAAGCAAACATTGATGTGAAAGCACCTCACGTTGACATCAAAGGACCAGAGCTTGACATTGAAGGACCTGATGCAAATATCAAAGGATCCAAATTCAAAATGCCATCATTACATGGACCCAAAATGCCAGATTGGGATATAAATCTGAAAGGGCCCAAAATGAAAGGAGATTTCGATGTGTCAGTTCCAAAGATTGAGGGTGACATAAAAGTTCCCAAGGTCGATATTGAAGGACCAGATCTTGACATTGAGGGCCACAAAGGAGGTTTTAAAATGCCAAAATTTAAAATGCCATCCTTTGGAATGAAAGGTCCAACTGTTGAAGGGCCTGAATTTGATGTCAGCCTCCCGAAAGCTGATATTGACATTAAAGCCCCTGAATTGGATATCAAAGGACAAGATATTGACATTGAAGGTCCAAGCGGTAAAATCAGAGGACCCAAATTCAAAATGCCATCTATTACAGGGCCGAAAATATCTATGCCAGATGTGGATTTTAATCTGAAAAGTCCAAACCTCAAAGGTGATGTAGATATGTCAGCTCCAAAGTTTGAGGGAGACATCAAAATGCCTGAAGTTGACATCAAAGGTCCAGAGATCGATATTGAAGGGCCAAAGGGTGGATTTGAAATGCCCAAAATAAAAATGCCATCATTTGGCTTCAAAGGTCCAAAACTGGAGGGTCCAGATGTTGATATAAACCTTCCCAAAGCAAACATTGATGTGAAAGCACCTCACGTTGACATCAAAGGACCAGAGCTTGACATTGAAGGACCTGATGCAAATATCAAAGGATCCAAATTCAAAATGCCATCATTACATGGACCCAAAATGCCAGATTGGGATATAAATCTGAAAGGGCCCAAAATGAAAGGAGATTTCGATGTGTCAGTTCCAAAGATTGAGGGTGACATAAAAGTTCCCAAGGTCGATATTGAAGGACCAGATCTTGACATTGAGGGCCACAAAGGAGGTTTTAAAATGCCAAAATTTAAAATGCCATCCTTTGGAATGAAAGGTCCAACTGTTGAAGGGCCTGAATTTGATGTCAGCCTCCCGAAAGCTGATATTGACATTAAAGCCCCTGAATTGGATATCAAAGGACAAGATATTGACATTGAAGGTCCAAGCGGTAAAATCAGAGGACCCAAATTCAAAATGCCATCTATTACAGGGCCGAAAATATCTATGCCAGATGTGGATTTTAATCTGAAAAGTCCAAACCTCAAAGGTGATGTAGATATGTCAGCTCCAAAGTTTGAGGGAGACATCAAAATGCCTGAAGTTGACATCAAAGGTCCAGAGATCGATATTGAAGGGCCAAAGGGTGGATTTGAAATGCCCAAAATGAAAATGCCATCATTTGGCTTCAAAGGTCCAAAACTGGAGGGTCCAGATGTTGATATAAACCTTCCCAAAGCAAACATTGATGTGAAAGCACCTCACGTTGACATCAAAGGACCAGAGCTTGACATTGAAGGACCTGATGCAAATATCAAAGGATCCAAATTCAAAATGCCATCATTACATGGACCAAAAATGCCAGATTGGGATATACATCTTAAAGGGCCAAAAGCAAAGGGAGATTTTGATGTGTCAGTTCCAAAGATTGAGGGTGACATAAAAGCTCCCAATGTCGATTTTGAAGGATCAGATCTTGACATTGAGGGCCACAAAGGAGGTTTTAAAATGCCAACATTTAAAATGCCATCCTTTGGAATGAAAGGTCCAACTGTTGAAGGGCCTGAAGTTGATGTCAGCCTCCCGAAAGCTAATATTGACATTAAAGCCCCTGAATTGGATATCAAAGGACAAGATATTGACATTGAAGGTCCAAGCGGTAAAATCAAAGGATCCAAATTCAAAATGCCATCTATTACAGGGCCGAAAATATCTATGCCAGATGTGGATTTTAATCTGAAAAGTCCAAACCTCAAAGGTGATGTAGATATGTCAGGTCCAAAGTTTGAGGGAGACATCAAAATGCCTGAAGTTGACATCAAAGGTCCAGAGATCGATATTGAAGGGCCAAAGGGTGGATTCGAAATGCCCAAAATAAAAATGCCATCATTTGGCTTCAAAGGTCCAAAACTGGAGGGTCCAGATGTTGATATAAACCTTCCCAAAGCAAACATTGATGTGAAAGCACCTCACGTTGACATCAAAGGACCAGAGCTTGACATTGAAGGACCTGATGCAAATCTCAAAGGATCCAAATTCAAAATGCCATCATTACATGGACCCAAAATGCCAGATTGGGATATAAATCTGAAAGGGCCCAAAGTGAAAGGAGATTTCGATGTGTCAGTTCCAAAGATTGAGGGTGACATAAAAGTTCCCAAGGTCGATATTGAAAGACCAGATCTTGACATTGAGGGTCACAAAGGAGGTTTTAAAATGCCAAAATTTAAAATGGCATCCTTTGGAGGGAAAGGTCCAACTGTTGAAGTGCCTGAAGTTGATGTCAGCCTCCCGAAAGCTGATATTGACATTAAAGCCCCTGAATTGGATATCAAAGGACAAGATATTGACTTTGAAGGTCCAAGCGGTAAAATCAAAGGATCCAAATTCAAAATGCCATCCATCACAGGGCCAAAAATATCTATGCCAGATGTGGATTTTAATCTGAAAAGTCCAAACCTCAAAGGTGATGTAGATATGTCAGCTCCAAAGTTTGAGGGAGACATCAACATGCCTGAAGTTGACATCAAAGGTCCAGAGATTGTTATTGAAGGGCCGAAGGGTGGATTTGAAATGCCCAAAATAAAAATGCCATCATTTGGCTTCAAAGGTCCAAAACTGGAGGGTCCAGATGTTGATATAAACCTTCCCAAAGCAAACATTGATGTGAAGGCACCTCACCTTGACATCAAAGGACCAGAGCTTGACATTGAAGGACCTGATGCAAATATCAAAGGATCCAAATTCAAAATGCCATCATTACACGGACCCAAATTGCCAGAATGGGATATAAATCTGAAAGGGCCCAAAGTGAAGGGAGATTTTGATGTGTCAGTTCCAAAGATTGAGGGAGACATAAAAGCCCCTGATTTTAGCATCAAAGGTCCAAAGGTTGACATTGAAGGTCCAAAAGGTGGATTTGAAATGCCTAAAATAAACATGCCATCATTGAACATTACAGGGCCAAAAGTCGATTGTCCAGAAGTGGATATAAACCTTCCCAAATCCAACAAAGGTCTAAATGCTAATATTGGATTCCCCAATATTGATCCTGTAAAGACAGGCGTTACCTTTCCGAAGTTCAAAGGTCCTAAATTTGGAGTGAAATCCCCTGAAGTGGAGGGGCGTGAAGCCAAGGTTAAGACACCTATGTTCAGTGTAGGAGCAAAGGGTTCCAAAGCAGAAGTAAGTCTCCCAGATACTGAAGCAAGTATTGATGCTCCTGATATTGATATACATGTAAAGGGGAAAAAGGGGAAGTTTAAACTCCCTAAAGTTAAAGGAAAGGCAAAGAAACCTGATGTTGACATAGAAACACCGGCAGTAGAATTGGATGTAGATACACACAATATCCATGTCAAAGGCACAAAGGTCAAGAAGCCTCTTTTTGGTAAGCTTCATTTTCCTGATGTGGAATTAGATATCAAATCACCAAAAGTGAAAGGCGACGGATCTTTATCAGAGGGATTACATTTTCCATCTGCTAGTGGGAACACCACAATTAAGGGCCCTGGTATTGACAGCCCAAATGTCAGTTTGGAAGGGAAAGATGTGAAATTAAAGACTCCTGGTTTTGATGCAAATCTAAACCGACAAGGAGTTGTTAGAAGTGGTGCAGAGATTGACACACGTGTTTCAGGGGGCAGGATATTTGGTGGCCTTCATTATCCAGAGGGTACTGTAACATTTCCCAAAATGAAGGTACCAAAATTTGGCATGGCTCTGCCTCAGTTGGAAGACCAGCAAGGTGGCAAAAATGTTGAATCAGGATTTTCAGCTAGTGGAGGCATAAAAATACAGTCTCCATCTGTTAGTAGCCAAGTCAGTTCGCAAAATATTGAGGTTCCCAGTCCAGAACTGAGGCTCAGTGAAGGGAAAGGAAAGACAAAGGTCTCGAAATTGTTTGGCAAATCCAAAGCAAAGGGCAGCAGTACAGGGGATATTCGTGGACCAGAGGTAGAATTGAGTGTAAGTGGAAAAGGTGGTAAGGTCTCTAAAGACCTTAGGGGTGGCACATTGGAATTAGGGGGTGATCCTGGACTCAGTGTGTCAACTAAAGGCAAGTCAGCTTCATTGGATCTATTGAAGAAATCAAGGCATCAGTCTTCCTCTTCTCTGAGTGATGAGGGTGGGCTTGCAGTTAGCTCTCCTTCTGCTCACTTAGGGGCTGAGAGTGGCGATATTTCATTAGACCTAGGAGGCAGCAAGGTGAAAGGAAAGAAAGGCAAGTTGAAGTTTGGCACCTTTGGAGGTTTTGGTTCAAAGTCAAAGGGCTCATATGAAGTGACACTTGGCGAGGACAGTGAAGCAGGAGTGGAGGGAAGTGCAGGTGTTTCTCTACCCTCTAAGAAATCTAGATTGTCGTCATCTTCCAGCAGTGACAGTGGTTCAAGAGGTGGTTTCAGATTCCCAAGACTTGAACTATCCGTTTCACCAAAAAAATAATTGGTAATGAGGCAAATTAAACTCTCTCATGTGCACCAAAATGACCTCCTCAAATATGAAATGTTTTAAGGTTTTAACACCTATGGGGACGTACAGAGTCATCTCAATGTCTTTAGCTACAAGTTACTATTTTTTTCAGTAATTAGACAGAAGTGCATGAGATTGTTTAAAATCCATTCAAACTGTAAATAAGATTAATTTGTATTGTAATAATAAATATTGTTTTTTTGTACATAGTCCAGATTTATTGAACATAGGCCATCTCACGACATTTAAACCAATAGTTTATTACAGGGTTTCAGATTATGTCCTATTCATTCTATTAAATGAATGTTGTTAATGAACGTGTGTGGTATATTTGTACCCAGGGGTCTACTGCACAGGACAGATAATGACAATAATTATTTTGAAGGAAAAATGTTGTTTATACACCTACACACAAATAGAAACAGTTTAATTTTTTTTAAATGTATGAAATAATTTTATTTTCAAGCTTTGATATTTTATAATCAGTGCAGAGGCATATTTACAAAATGCAGATCTGGCCCGTTATAACACATTCTACTTAGTGATGGTGTTGTATATACCATAATTGCAGAGACAATCACTGTTTGGAAATGATTAACTCCAATATGCTGTTGAAATTTTCTTTTAATTTTTAAGACATTTTATTCAACCATAAATTCTGTACCATTTGCCCCAAATATGCAATTGCTTAATTTGTTCTAAACATGTTTTGCTTCCTAATCCTATCATTTTAATTCCTACCCGTTGATGATGATGATCTTATGTATTTTCCTTGATTTCCTGTCACTCTGTCTTTGTTCACACACCTTAAATAATTGTTACAAATAAACAGTCACTTTTTGATGTAATTGGTTCGCAAATAAAATCTGTGTTGATAGAGAGTTGATTGGAATTGAGCATAATTCTTTGGGTCTATTCTTTTGTGTGCAGTCTGCCAAATAAACAAAATAAAAAGATTTATACAATTTACAAGGTTTCTTAAATCCATATTTACCAGTGCCTTAATCCTGTGATATGATATGATATGATATGATATGATATGATATGATATGATATGATATGATATGATATGATATGATATGATATGATATGATGTGAAATGATACGATATAACTTGATACATCTGTAATACTTGACAGGGTTTCTCTATATGCCCTTGACTATTACACACATTTTATCTAAGCTATTATTACTTACTTTAAAATAATGATATAGTCTCCATACATTCATCTATAACAGCTAAGACTGGATGCAGTGTTACATAAATCCAGGGAACAGTCCATTACACAAAGCATAGAAGGCAAGGCAAGTTTATTTAGCACAATTCAGACACAAGGCAAATCAAAGTGCTTTTCAGAGGCATACAAAACATTAGATTCAGACAAAAGATATAGAATAAAATGATAGGATATATATATATATAGGGGAAGGTGGGGTGATTTGTGCAACTTTTTACTCAAAGTGATTTTAAAGTGAGGCCTTGACAGTTATGTCTCCAACTCAAATATGTACATATATTTCAGGATGTTGTGCATCCCTGGCAATAAAAACTTTGGATCTGGAATAAACTGTTTAAGAAATATAGCTTTCGGAAAAAAAGTTGTCTTGTCGCACAAATCACCCCACGTAGTGGGGTGATTTGTGCGTCATTGTGTCACAATGACAAAGTCACCATCATCATCTTTCTGGCTATCTGAACTCTCATCAGTGGTGTCGTTAAGTGGAATTGAGATGTCACTCTCTCCTGAGCTACTGTAGACTATCACTTTCTTTTGGTGACCAGCGTATACAGCCATGCCACTGGCACAACTCTCAGAAATGTACTTTGCACTAGTTGCTCCGTGCTTGTGGAACCAACTGCCACCTGACAAATGTGATTCCCCCTACATTTCTGCCTTTAAATCAAGGCTCAAAACCCATATGTACACCCTGGTGTTTCCTCCCCATTAACCTCTGCACTACTTACTTACCTCTGCACTACTATCTGTGTTTATGTGGATGTATGGGCTTTACGTCTTTTATTTTGGTTATTGTTATTTTACCTTCATTGTTTACCTACTGAATGCACTATGTACAGCACTTTGGACAGTGCAAACTGTCATAAATGTGCTTTTATAAATACATTTTACTTACTTACTTACTTATAACTCACCCAGGCCCTTGCGCACAAATCACCCCATCCCCAGAATTTTGGATAATAGGCATGATGCAGCAATTTAGGGTTGACATTGTGCTAACTATATAGACTCAAAGTGTAGCATACCAAAGCACTAAAACATGTGTCAAATGTTTTCAAACGTGTCTATAATTGTTCAGACACAATAATCAAAAAACCTTGATCATGGAAATTTTACTTTGAAAGGCAAAACACAGTTTTTTTAGCTTAAATGTGCTTATATCTTATTCCTTGTGTCTCCCTTCTTTACAGGATGAGTCAAATGGATGGCTCTTCTTAAATATGTGGTCACATTTCCAATTTCTTCCACGGTTTTCTAGAAACAAGGGGTTTTGCAACTTCCAAAATGCACAAATCACCCCACCTTCCCCTACTATACTGTATATACTTTATTTATGTTTATATTTTAAAAAATGTTCTTTATATATATATATATATATATATATATATATATATATATATATAATATGTCCTATAAATTCATACAGCATGGTATACAACAGTAAGGTTGAAACTACCAGAAAGATACATTGAAACAAACTTTAATGAGTGGTATCAGGTATGTTTCTAGATGGTAGGCCCCTTTAAGAGTATATCCCCAAAGGTTCATTGCTTTTATTGTCCAATATTACTCTGAACTGAAAATTGTTTGAAATAGCAGAGATATTGCAGCATTATCTTTTTAAGAAACTTCCAATAAAAACATATGGAGTGTAACTGATATATGACAGGGCACTTAATGCAATCCAAAAAATAAAAAGCAGTTACTTCTGTGCATCCTTCTGACAACAGATTACCACCACAGAAACACTGGATCTGTGACATCACATCCATCACATAAAGCAAAGGAAATAATGCCAACACCCATTCCGGATATGTAGATACTTCAAATAACATGTCACATGTAATCTCACGATGAGGTAACCCATCAGGTGATCTCAGCCCCTCTGCCTCATCAGTAAGTATTGAAAAAAAAAATATATATGTATATTATTCTCATGAACTTTCATGAATAGAAAATACTTTCTTAAAGACCAGTACAGCCAAATTAACTACATTTCTTATACCAATTGTGGCGTGAATACTGGATGCTGAAAACTGACACTAAACAGAAATGCTTGATGTGAAACAGTTAACGGTTTAAATTAAGTTTCTCATTGAAAAAAATAATGAGTAGGAAGACGGTAAAGATGTCAGAGATTTTGACAACCCACATTCAACTACTCTCTTAGTCCTGGGCCAGACTTATCATTTAACGGGAAAACATGAAAGTCAGTACAGCTCGATACTCAAAGGGTCTAATCTTTTCCACTAGATTAGGAGATTATGCAGAACTTGTTGTGCAAAATGTGTGTAGTGTGTAGTGTCAACAATGTGAGAAAAAGAGCAGGTTTGAAAAACATCACTGTCTGCTTTCCACCCCACATCTATGGTTTAAAAAATAATTTGTAACTATTTTGAAGTAAAAAATAAGCGATGAAGAGTGAACATTGTGGCGTTTAAACAAGTTCAAAAGATATTCAGATTTTACAGTTCCTTTTCATTTGTTAAAAGTTGAATTAATGAAAAAAATCCCAAATTTAATGATCATTTGAATGGAGTTTCTACTTGAATGTATGAATGAGGAGTTGTAAAATGCTTAAACATCTGTGAAAATGTGCTGATTCTGAATTTTCTAAATTCCCTGAAAAACGTTGACTATTTAGTATGCAATATGTAGCAGTTTTATTGATGTATCTTGGTTGAGAAATATATAATCAGTTTAGCTGAAAATCAGTTTCATAATGATAATAATCATAAAGAATTCCAGCACACACAATCCAATGCCATTGCAATTGGGCTCCGTATTCAGTGGTGGCTGGTTACTCAAAAAATTGGGGAGGAGGCCTCCTACCGTGTCATGTTAACACTACTTATCTCTCTTATCTTTGTTAATTTTACTCAAAAAAATAAAAATAAAAAAAATAAAAATGGCTGTGTCATTACAAGCCTGTCAAACAAACAAGGTGTGATGCAGCACCCAATACGTTAGAATGGGGTCAAAAGTACACACTAAATACCTTATGAGAAAAAAGAAGCAATCGAGAATTATTTAAGATGTAATTGTTTGAGACAATCTTCAGATGTTCGTCCTCCTCAGCCCCCAGCCCACCGACTCACAGAACACCACTCCCACTGCTGCAATTAAAAGTGAGAGACTGCTATTGGAGGAAATATAGCATATGCAGAACTCTTTGTTTTCCATTCTTCATTTCAGCAGCAGCCGAAATCTGTACACTTCAAGGTCGCTCACGAAGACCAGCTGTTCTTCACTCAGACTGAGGAGGCTTCACTTCACCTCACTGGCTAACACTCTGTTTTAGCTAGTGAGGTGGAATAGGCACCTTTTCAGTGCTAAGCTACAGTATATAGTTTTGCCTTTTGGATTTATTGATTCAATGATTTTAAGAAATATTATGGGGTTTGTTTGGTGAATGCTAGTTTCTGTGCTAATGCATATAGGCAAGTGGAGGGGGACTGACAACGCCACCTGGGGAATTGCACTCCATGAAATATTGTAAAAGGGGGTGTTGATTTTATTTGTATAGTATTCATAATGCTGATAAGGCAAGCAGATTTGTTTTCCTATTTAAATAATAAGCAATCAAAATATGAAAGGACAGGAACTTCTGAGCGAGAAAGGATTGATGGGCCAAATTAATTAGCAAAGATAAAATAATCTTTATCCTATCTTCAGATACAATTTCTTATATATAATATCTAAAATCTTTACACAGCCTCATCTAAAATGGCTAGTCCAACCTAGAACTAAACCAATAAAATAAAGCTGAGGCCAACTTTGTCCTAGTGATTTTACAAGAGACACCTCACAATGTGTGCCTAGTCTCCCTACAGTTTGGCAATCCACTCTTGCCTAAAGAAAAGGAACTAATACAAAAGTATTTAATACAAATGTAATGTCCAACCCCAGTAGCTTCAATAACAGTCCCAAGTTACCCAAAATCCTAAACAGTGATAGAACTGTTATAAAGCTAACACAAAATATAAGCTATGCAAAGCAAAGCGATACAAAACTTATATGAGTAAACAAGTTGCATATTCTCAAACTGTGTTGTGTGGTTAATTCTGGTGACACAGGGTCTTTCAAAGTATTTCAAATGGACTTTTCTTTCTTTGTATTCTGCACCATATTTTATAAGACTCTGAGATTCATAAAAATGTGCATATTGTTTTTGAAAATTTGATAACTCTGACATTATTAGTGATTTAATGATTTGCTTTACTGAGTAGAAACTCCATGATAACAATAAACCTGGTTTGTGGGAGCAGTGTTTTGCCTCCATCACAGGATGTGACCCTAGTGTTCCTGGTTGCTTGCATGCAATTGTTATGATAGTGCAGAGGAAGGAACTTATCATGAGTTTCCTTTAGTAGAGGAAAGTGCCCCCTTCCTTTTTGGAGAGGCAAACATTTTTGTGCTGAAAGAGACACGGAGAAGAAAAAGTTGGAATAGTCCTGCACAGTTGAGATGTGCAAGTCATTGGATTACATGCAGGTTGTCCTTGCTGGCCATACATTTTAGAAGATAATTCCACCGTTTGAATGCTGAGGAGTAACTCATAGAATCTGTTTCTCAGGTAAGAAAGATTGATGTATTTACAATTGTATTCACAAATGTTGTAAGTTAAAATTAATATACGTACCGGTTATGGTATGTCCTCAGTTAAGATCAGATGGGTCTATGATAGTGTGTGCTATAGATTCAGGAGGAGTAACCTATATCTGCCAGTTCAGCCATAAGTAGAAAAAAAAATAATTGTATTTATTTTCAATTTGTGCTCATGGACACATCTGGTTAGGGGTTCTACAGCAAATAATTACTTAACAAATTAAAACTGATATTTCAAACGGATCTTAAATGTGACTGCTAGTTTGCATGCTGTGCGAGTGCTGGATATGTGGGCGTGTGTGGTATTTTTGTCATTGTATTCAATTTGCTGAGCTATATCCTTTTGAATCATGAATGTGGACAATGGCCAATTAGATCTAACACACCCAACTGCTTTACAGTTACTCCTGGGGGCAAAGGTTGGTCCCTATTCATTCTTATATCCTGCATTTATCTAGAATGCGCCACACACCCTGTGAATACAATATAAACATTTTCATGTTACCAATTTTGAACATCTCTACCAACATGTGAATTTAGTAGCTCTTCTGTTTATCTTTCACTGTTCTTGGCATTTCGTTGATTCATATTCCATAAACACAACCCCCTTTTTTAATACAAATCATTTATAAGACCAAGAAAAGGGATTTAACTTACAGCATGGTTGCTAGTGCAAAGATATCAATTTACCAGTCTTACACACTCAATGAATCGCCGTCTAGGCTCATAGGTATGTTAGCTGGGGAGGCAGGTGTGTGATGGTAATGTGGTTTACTACACCGGTCTGACATCTGACATCTCATGTGTCATGCAGAGTGCAGCCAGATGGTGTCCTTGACTCCTGCCAGAGTAAAGAGGTTATCCAGTGTGATTGCTTGCTACTATACATTAGCTCATCTCACTGTAATGGGCCTATATTTTTATGATACATAGACACGTAGACAGTGTCCTCAAGATACCCTATATTCATTCTATGCAAACATATTTATATGTAATGCATTATCCACCAGTACATGTTAGATAATGCATATACACTGTATTTTTGTTGCGTTTCTGTAGGGACATTTTCTCTGATAAGATTTCCTTTTTTAATTTTAAGATATCACACTTTTTCTTCCATGTAATTTTTCATAATGAGTGTTTCAGCTACAATGCAGCCCATATACAGCTTTATTTAAGAGGCGGTTATGTAAAGGCTGCTTTCATATCATGTTGGATTTAAAAACCTATTAAGTAATTAAGTACAAAGGATTATTGAGTGCCTCCTGGACTACATTAAATGCATGTAGGACACATGAACATTTCTGTGCGATAACAAACGCATGGGAGGACATTAAAGTCTTCAGTTTATAGTTCATGCACAGCTGATATTACCTGCGATGATTATGACATTTAGTGATTGTCTGTCCAAAGAGATTAGTAGTTGGTGAGGTAACCAAGAAATGGTGCAAGTTATAAAATGAACCTCAGCATGGGCAATACAATGGGCAAGAATATTCTTTGTTGCTTTAGGTTAAATACAAATTATCTGCATTGTTATGCCTGTGATAAAGGCTGTATCATATAACAGGGTGAGGTTAGTCACACCACACTTATGTGTACCAGTACTATTATTAGATACTGTATATCAAAATGTCTTTCTGCTTTTAATCAATGGAATCATTATTTAGTTGTGACATTAAAGATCACCATCCCTGCTGAGACACTGTAAATGTCAAAAGATGAAGGCCTTAGGTCCAGCAAACCAAGATGGCTTACTTTTTTGGACAAAGGAAACCTTAGAGCAATGATGCTCTGGTGGACAAACAAACCCAATATATTTGTGTGAACCCTTTGGGTGTTCAGAATCCCAGCAAGGACTGATGCTGTACTCTACACAGGCAATGTTGGGCTCCAGTCTAACATAATAGAAAGTACAATATTTTTATAAGCAAAAGAAACTCATATTAATAATACGTTGATTTGCCTCTAGACTGTGAAAATAATGTTTGGAGCTCATCCATTCTTATTATGTCATTAACATAAACACTTTGATATAAACAAAGGATGATCCAGACCCATGTAGTCTTTCAACCTCCCCCGTAGTTCCTTACAAAGACTTGATTTAAATTATGCATTGACCTGCACATTTTACATTATTAATCATAATATTTCTCTCTATTTTGTTGTTTTGCATTATCTGCAGAAGAACACACGGAATGAGAGAAAAAGCCCCTAACTTTAGCAGGAAGTACTATAGCTGTAACTCACTCACCAATAGTCAATGAAGCACACACATTGGTGAAGTGTCATCTTCAGCTTTGTGAATGTTATTTATAATGAGAGAGGGCAGGAGATTTGCAGTCTGTTAGGGAGAATATATTTATTAAATATATTTTGTATCTGTGTCCGATCAATACTTGCCTGCATTATAAAATAAATACAAAGCATTGATGGTAATGGTTAAGGGAAATACTAGAGGATACAGTAGCTGGTTGCATCCACTCTTCCAAATCTGCAGTGGGAGGTGGTGGAGGCGGATGAGAGATTACACAATTGTAAAATCCAGCAGTTGAAGTGCAAGGTTCTCTCTCCTTTGTCATGGAGGTGGAAATTAGGAACGAGTACAGAACGACCGCTCTCTGTTTTCATTTTCAATTATTTCACAGGAATCAAAGTTAATCTCATTGCGAATCTATGATCTTGGACGGTTGGATAACCTTGCAGTGATCATAAAAACATGAAAACACAGTGTTAATCGGGAGCTCAGGTGCAGAACATTAACATTGATTGAGTTATTCCAATGTAGATGTATCTATAAATCCCTACAGGATTCTGTGCAGTATTAAGCAGGTATAGGCTCAGGCTTGCTGTGTTTCAAAATCTTTCATGGTTCACAAATCCAATTACCACTTGGGTTGAGGAGGGGTTGGGGTTGTTCCTTGTCGTTCAAAAATGATGAATCAATGAATATGCAAGCATGTTGCACACAAGGTGTCTCTCCAAGATGTGAGGCTTCAGTGGATGAATATAAAAACAAACGGTCCTACACTGTCTTTCAATATCCTTACAGCATATGAATCAAATGACTCTTTTCATATGCTGGTGATGGTGTCAGCATTGATCGAAATACCTTCAAATCACCTTGTACATTGTTCCACCGTCCTTTTGCCTTTGTCTTTAGTTAAGTATAAGTGAAGAAACCTGGTGCAGTATTAAGCTTACGCGGGAGGGGGATCTAACTTTGAAATGTAAAATACTTTTTCCTGAAGCCCTGACTGGAGAAGCTTACTGACCTTGAAGGTTCATCAGCATGTAGTTTTTCACTCGTAATCGCAGGGGGCTTTCAAGACGGCGACTGAAGGAGAATATTTTTTCTGCATGGCTACATTCACTGAGACATTCCCCCACGGGATTTGGGTTTGATGTGAGAATATAGCAGCCTGCACAGATGTGTGTTAGCGCGAGATAAATTTCACTTGCCTTTGCCAAGAGAGTGTGTGTTGGTTATTTATGAGATGGTTATTAATGTATCCCTGATTTTCTGTTTATGGATGTGCATTTGTGTGTGTGTGTGTGTGTGTGTGTGTGTGTGTGTGTGTGTGTGTGTGTGTGTGTGTGTGTGTGTGTGTGTGTGTGTGTGTGTGTGTGTGTGTGTGTGTGTGTGAGTGAGTGTGTGTGTGTGTGTGTGTGTGTGTGTGTGTGTGTGTGTGTGTGTGTGTGTGTGTGTGTGTGTGTGTGTGTGTGTGTGTGTGTGTGTGTGTGTACCCACTTAAATAAGAAGCCACTAATGGTCCTGGTAATACATGTCTAGTTAGTTGTCTTCTTCCCCCCTTTGGGTAAGCAGTGATTTACTTTGTTAAGGTGTGACCTCATCATCCTGGCTCCAAGATACAGAACAACGGCAGAGGGGTCTGGGCGGGCTTGGGAGATTTTCTCATTTCATATCCAGAATATATATGTCTATCTCTCGGAGTGTGTGTGTGTGTACGGGGAGACAAGCAGAGAGGGAGAGAGAGAGAGAGGGATAGAGGCAGAGAGAGAGAGGGATAGCAAAACAGGGAAGGCGAAGGGGAGGGAGTGTGGATCATGTATGTGTATTAACTCAGCTCCAGCGGCTCAGCAGCAGCAGCGGCAAACAGAAACAGCAGCAGCAGCGGCACAGGATTGAAAGAGAGAAAGACAGAGAGAGGGAGAGTTGGAGGGAGGGTAGTACAGGCTGAGGCACAGGAACAAAAGCTGCAGAGGGCTGCTTTCCATCTCCCCTTAAAAGAACAACGGAGGAGAAATAGAAGGAGGAAGAGGAGGAGGAGGAGGAGGAGGGGGTGGTCATGATAGTAGGAAGACAAAATACCGGAGGAGAAGAGGAACACTCTATGTAGCCAGTGCGAACTGAAAGCAATTTGGCTCTTCTCTTCTCTGTTCTGCTCTCCATGTTTTCGGGGACTCAACAACAACGTACCATTACCTTCGTCTCCTAAACCCAAAGGAGGAGGAGGATGTCCGTGTCGGGGAAGAAGGACTTTGACGTGAAGCAGATCCTCAGACTGCGCTGGCGCTGGTTCAGCCATTCATCCCAAGGTTCGGCTGGCGGAGGTGGAGGTGGGGGTGGAGGGAGTGTGGGGGCTTACATCCAGCAGGATGGCCTGGAGCACAGAGGGACGCCGGTCCATGGCCGGCTCAAGAGTCACTCCCGGGAGAGAGGTGCCGGAGGGCTACGGAAGTCTACCAACAGCCCGGTGCACAGCATCTTAGCGCCGACGCCGGGGCCCACTCCTGTCCATGTCAGAGAGGGTCATAATCAATCGTGGCACCATCAGCAGAACACCATCCAGGTCAACAACCAGGACTCTCATAAGAGCAGCTCCTCCTCACCCAGCGCCACACGGAAAGAGGACACCAACACTGGCCAGCAGGATGTGAAGAACAGCAAAGAGGAACCCGCGGAGGTGGAGGCCAGAGAGAGGTATGACTGTTATGAGGTGTGAGATACTAAGGAGACACAGATGTTCTTTTGTGGCACCCATCAGTGACTTTGCTCAGTTGGCTGATTATGGGATCACATACAGTAGTTCTCTCACGTTCAATAGTGAAAGTTTAGCTGCGAACAAGAATCTGCATCTGATTGAAAAGTCTGGTGCCTGAGGCAGCAGCACAGGATGATCAACTCTGAAGGTTTTGTTTTGATTAGGAAAGATGAGCACAATCCTGCTTGAAATAGTACATTTTGCTTTCTTACTACATAGCAGTCGGAATGTCATACTGTACATAACATCCATACATCCATTGTCATATCGGCTTATCCGGGTTGCAGGGGCAACAGATCCAGGAATACATAACATTATTTTTTTTCATTCTGTATTTGCACTGCCACGCGGCATGCAGATCTGTAAATGAAGCTTAAAGGAACTCATTTGCACTGCCATTTACTCAGACTCTGCAGCTGCCACCATGGCTCACCTGGGGACAGCTCACTCTTATCGTACACAGCATGTTAGGCAGGATAAACCAATAAAGCATCCTTTTAATTATTCAGTGGAGCAAAAGCCAAGGCTCCCCCTTCCCTTGTCAGTGTTGTGGTCCAGTTTACAAGCACACTATGACTTTGCTGGGATTCCTCAGTGTATTTAGTTTTTTACACATTTCACTAATGCATTTGACCACAGAGCTAAAAGGGGATAGCAGGAAAGAGCCATTACATCACGTAACTGGGTACCGGACCCTATAAAAAGAGGAAGCCATGAAATCACATGAATTATCTGGACTGGCACCACAACTATTATCATAAAAGCTACCATAGCTACTTCTCGCAGTTTAAGCTAATTCCTACCAAAATTATTATAATTTCTTTTTAAACCCTGATGCCAAATTTTCTAGATAAATTCCCCTGCTTTTCCAGGTTTTGTTTATTTCCCCCTGTCTCCCTTGTGATCTTACATCTTCTTCCAGGAAGTAAACAGGTTAGAGATGTGTACGTGCGGGTGCATGTGTGCGTATGTGGGTGCATGCTCTGTCTGGCGGCACACTAAAAGCTCCTCACATCAAGGATGAAAAGACCAAGTCTCCTTTTATCTTGTCCGTGACATTCTAAGGTGATTGCTTCCCCTCTAAGCTTTGCTGATTCCTGCATGCTTTTTGTTCGGTGCACCTGGTGATGAAATGAACAATGGCAGTGAACCAACTCTCTCTGTTTCGTAAGGAGCTCGCCGTGATTGAACGGGTAATTCTAAATACACACTCTCAGTCTACAGCCAAAAGTGTGCCAACGTGAATGTAAGTGGACGCCACAGGCAGTGGACGCTCGGGTTCCCGAGAAGAACATGAATTATTCTGAGTTAAGATACAGTTTTGGATTCAGTTCCAGGTTCTGCTCCTCATGTTGGCATAATTGGCAGATGTTCATGTTTTGAGGTCCCATATGTCAAAAGTGCATGCATTAAAGATGTGCCTCACGGTAGAAATGTGTTACTCTCCGACTCTCAGGGGGACCTTGAGTTCACGCCGGCCATGGCAAATACAGCACACTCGTCACATTTTGACAATGAGAATTAAATATTAAAACGGTTCTACTCCGTTGGATCATAACATATATCCTTGGCTCTTGATTTTACAGTAGTTATGTTCATTCATGAATCTGATAATCAGCGATGGGTTCTGTGCTTTTAATAGCTCATTTTACCATCCGAATATGTAATACATTATCCATTGTAAATAGCATTGAAGAATGGAAACAAATATAGACAGTAACATCACTTCCTTCTTTCATGTAAATAAATGTGTCACCTTTCAATCAAGGTTGTGCTCATTGGAAACGCAGTCACTCGATAACTGCAAAGGAAAAGTTGCAGGGAATGATGTTTGGATAAGCTCTGCGTCTAGATGTGGAAAGTTGCACCGTGAATTAGGCCCAGTGACTGACACACACACACACACACACACACACACACACACACACACACACACCACACTTGCATGTTCATCGGCGGCTAAGCAGATGTGTGGATGTCACTGAGATATGCACATTCATTTACTCCACCGGCTGGGTGGCCCTATTACGTCTCACATCATAAATCCTTGACACATAATTTGTCACAATACCACAGGCTGAATGTAGAAATGAGCTGTGAGAAAAAGAAAAAAGAAAATACAAAAGTTTTCGCTGTTCCTCTGTAGTTGGAAAATACTTGTCAGTCATTTTGTGGTGCATGCCCCACGGTGATTAGTTTCATTCACACAATGTCTGAAGGATAAACAGACCATCAGTTTCTTCCATTATTTTACTGATTCACTTGCTTTATAGCAAATCCTATGATGGTGCCATTAGCATGGAAAATAACTCAAAAAATCACTGGCTCATTTATGTTGTGGTCTATGCTGGTATAATTATGTTCATTGTTGGAGCGTTCTCCTGACCTTAGTTAACCTTCTCATCTGACTGACTTGGACGCATACACAGAGTTGTCCAATCAAACATGGAGCAAGGAGGATGTAATTCATTGCTTTTCCTATACCCTTGCACCTAATGCATTTATACACTGTATTTTTTTCTGTCCTCATGACTCTCATCCAAATAACCTCTCCCTGTCGTTGGCAGAGAAAATATATCACGTAAGTTAACCTGAATGTAATGGAAACCCTGACCTCTCCCACGTAAACACTAACAGAGGCTTGAGTCAGCGGCCTTTTAGTTTGAATGATATCTCAATTCCCTCTCCGCCGCCTTGGAGAAGAAATACCACCACCACCTCTCCCCCTGTCAACAGCAGTAATTCAGACATTTGTTGGATGCCTCATAACACCACAGGGCTTATGGGGTCTCAGTGTGCGTGTCTGACACATCATGCGGTGGCGTCCTCAAAATGCTGTAAATTGCAAAATACAGTCCATGTGTTGTAAACATAAAATGACATTTTGAGGCGATAGGAGATGTTCAGATTTTGTGCATTTAATGGATTCTCTTTGTTGTTTAACCTCACAAAATCAGCATCCTGTAAGCAACAAGGCAATCGATTTGATTTAGCGGAGGCTTTGCACAGGGTTGATAAGAGATACAGCGGCATTATATGCTTGACACATGTCCCTATTTCTATTCAAATGTGGTTCATTTCCCCCCATAAATGTTCCTAAGAAAATAATCCCCCCGAAAGCTCACTATAAATTTTAGATGGGTGCTATTAGTAGGGGCCATGACTTAGTTCAACAGTGTCCTGAGGCACCCACTTCAAGTAATCTGCATTAGAAGGAATCATAGAGATACAGATAACTATTAGAAAGCTGTAAATGAGATGGTGTGGACCAAAAAGGAACTTAATCATATCCAACTGCACGAAAGTATTTTTTCTAAATTGTGAATGTATGAAAACAATAATCTGTGGTAGGATTTGGAAAAATTACACAAATAACTGAATTATTGGTGATCTAATTCACCCAGTTTTAAAGTCCCATCCATTAACATGAAAATATTAAGACCTTTCATTTCGATTTTAATCCTAGCGGGCTAAATTGCAAATGCATATGCAGTCTCAAAACATAGTTCTCTAAATATCTTATATATTTATACAGTAGACTGTGTGCGACCAAGGATCCACTGCTTTAATAAAGTGGATTAATTTGTTTACTCACTAACATGAAATATGAATAAATTACGGACAGTCCGACTATGATGACAGACTCATACTGTATGTACACTAAACAAGTTAACCTGCCATCAGCAAAGCAGTGAGGAGCTTTCTGATAAGATCTGCACATTTTCACTTACATGACGCCCTTAAGCCCCAGCACACACACACACACACACACGCACACACGCACACACACACACACACACACACACACACACAAATACATACACAACATACACTAAATTCCTCAGCATGAAAATGCAGAGCTCAGCGTTTAAATCACAATTAATCTCCGCGCAACGACTGAAAATCTCAATATGGATTTCAAATATACCATACCTGCTCCATTTCAAGGCAGCCCACTATTTTGAAATATATTCATCCCGTGGCACATTATTTCTTAGTGGCTTCAGATATCTTATTTATGTATGCAAGTGAGCTATGCAAAATGTCATTATTCAACTTACAGATATTTTGACTGATGATTTTTTATTTTCCCCATTCAGGATTTCACTCCTCTAGATGTAGTTTCATAATATTCCAAACAGGAATCATTATCCCAATCGAGATGTTCATTATGTGTCCGCAGACATTGTGCTGACATGACTTCTCCACCACACTTCTTCTTTACAACGTGTGCGGTTTTGGTAAAAAGCTGAGGGGAAAAGCTAGTGGGAGGCAATATTTCATTTCTCTTAATAGCTGTGGCAATTTTCCACTGCTCTCCCTGACATAAAGGGCGCACTGGCCGACATTCGGGGGAAGATTTCAAAAGAAACGCTTCCTGTATGCGGCTACATTTCCTCCCCACATTATCAATATTAAGCAGGTATGTCCGGCATAACAACGGCGTCAGAAGCAGAATATTTGCCGTGAGCCTCGGTGAGATAGGAAAAGTGCAGAGAGGACAAATCTATTCCTTCACAGAGTTATCATCACAGCCTTACTGCTGGTATCAAGTTATTACAGTCAGTGTGTATATTCTTCACCAAGCCGAAATGGCAGTATACCGACTTGTGAAAGCACACAGGCATAAAGATCTCATGGAATATAAAGAGTTGGCACACGCAGCATGAGGCTTTGTAAGAGCTGTTGGATTCTCAACCCAACCCAAGCAACTCAGCAGCCTTCAGGGGCAAATGGCTGTTATAATCCATTTTGAAAGAGACATTTACCATTTGTCGCTGGCAGGCACGACTCTCCCTCTTGTAGAGGGATGGGGTTGACACGAGTTGTATTAAGACTGAGATTCTAAGCAACACGTCCAACTCACAACCGTTCACAGCTATAAGGGCTAATCTGGGCTATTGAAAGCACATTTTGAATAGGCCAACCATCATCTAAGAGGGCAGTTTCAGCACACTCAAAAGTTGGAGTGACTACAACAGATGGAGTAGAGAAAGGGAAACTAGATAACATTTAGAATAAGTTATAATTAATAAGAATATATTCCTTGTATTAACACTCCATTCTTGTTCCTTTTGCTCTAAAATAGAATTTGGAGTTTCCACTGTGCAACCTTAAAAACAGGCTCCAAGAACGGCATATGCTCTGCTTCACCTAAATAGCAGGCCACTTTTAGTATGCAGTGTCTTTCCTCAGATCCAATTCGTCACATTGTGGTGTGATATCTTTGGGAAGGTGTGAGGAGCAGCTGACAAGACCTCTGGTAATATGTGCTCACTGAAAAGGAAACGTCATGTGGGCTTGCCGGATAATGTGTGATGGGAAATTGATGCCCAAAATCTGGTTCAGTTCGGTCCTTTGTATATCTTTTTGTTGCCACTCTAGCGATGCAAGTTGCTGCATTGTAATAGTTTGTAGACTAGAAAATAAAGCTATAGGCCCTGTTAGGGTCTGTGACTCTCTTTGAAATTGCTTCGTAATATGCGATGTACAGCAATGTCCCTACAGCGGTTTCTCCAGAGTAAGGTGTTCTGGGGCTTTTAGTGCCTCAATAAAATTGGGCTATACCTCTGATGATCCAACCCACTGCTGCAAGTGAAATATACACCTCAGATTAATTTACTGCTCCCCAGAATGTGATACCAAAGCAATTAGTGTCGGGGAGATTGGTAGGTATGAGAAATCCTTACAGCATGCCTAGGAGCCCATACAAAGGCAATGCATCTCAGTTTTACGGCCCCATTGCTTATTCACTCTTGTTCGGCGTTTCTCTCCAAGACTCTGGAGTCAGTGGGGAATTATTGTGACAGGGCAATAAATTACCCTTGCATTTAGCATAAAGTCTCCCAATAAAGATTAGACGGTAGGATACTGCAGTGACGGGGAGGGCAATATAAAAATATCCCCGAGGGAAAATGTTGTTTCTTTTGGTAATCAAAGAGGTGGAACACACACGCTTGGCAAAACAACAAAACAACAACAACTTTGTACTGTAATAGTATTTTAATCAGGACATAAATATAGAGCCATTGCCCTCGCCGCCATCCTTCCTGCGTTATCAATCTTAGTATGTGCCAATACGTTGTGCTACAACGCACCACAGGGTTTTCAGTTCATTTGTATTGACACATCTGTAATTGTATGTGTTTATGCAGCTCTCAAATCATATCCGCATATGAACAGTAATGAGCTGGGACATAAAGTGTCGCTTTAAATAGCATTGACATTTTTCCTTCGGCCCCATCAGTCTTTACACAGCCAAAGGACCATGAGATGACAGTCAATTCCCTGGGAGAGGCAGCTTGGCTCTGTTTATGTGGCGTAACAAACAACCCTAAATGTCAATGAGTGGACTTAGCTCTGTGAAGGACACCAAGAGACTGGGCTGCGTTATTTGCCTCGAGTCTGAGGGATTACTTGGATTCCTGTAAAACAGCATGTAATCTAGCAAGCCTGCGGGGACGCGGACGAGGAACAGACTTGCTCACTTGTTAAGTCCCAGTATTTGGTAAACACACATGCTCACACAGATATGGAGATGCACACGGAGGACCAGACACAATGGCATGCCCACGTACAGACACAGGGAACTTCTGTCTGGAAAGCTGTTGCGTAGATTGTGGTGCCTGCTCGTCCCCATTGGACTGCGGCGCTTAGTTATGCACTTTGTGTATGGAGTTTAGTCCATGACAGTTATAATTTCAGTTTAGAGTGGCAAGAAAGATACAGATACACCCCACGGAATAGAGGAGCCAGGAGTGCCATGTGTCTAAATAAGCCCCTTTGTGTCCAGAATAATGTGTTGCTTATCATGCTGTTTACACAGATTTTGGATGTGTATTTATGTATTGCATGCTCATGATAATGGACAGGATGGGAAAAGAGTGGGTGAAGTTAATTTGTTTGTTACATTACTTTGTCTCCCTAAATGTAAATGTCCTTATTAATTCCACCTTGATGAGTCCTATTTACTTATTTATTAATTGTGTTCTGTGAAGTCCTCGTCAAGTGAAGTAACTGTTTACAGACCATTCTATGTCCAAAATAAAGGTTGAGGGAAAGGCATTTCAGTAATGCAACCCATCTCAAAGTAGTTTTCTGTTAATTACAAAGGAGACTACATGCTACAAGTTCTGAAGCCAATAGCCCAAGTCCAGAAAGTGCACAGGATGCAAAAACAGACAGGCTCCACTGAATTGGGTTTATTACATCTCTCTTCTTCCCCATCCCCTGCTTGCTTGTCTCCACACATAGGCTGGCTCTGAGCACCTTCTCCAGAATGAACGCCAACTCCTCCGACGAGTATTTCCAGGCCACAAATCATGCAGAGCAGACCTTCCGCAAGATGGAGACCTACCTCCAGCACAAGCAGCTGTGTGACGTCCTCTTGATAGCAGGGGATCATAAGATACCAGCTCACAGGTTGTTTTTTGTGCTCCTGTCCGCTTTGATTTCCATTAATTAAACCTGCACATCGGCTTCAGTTAAGAGATACAGAAGCTCCGCTGTATTCACTTCATTAAGTCGTCGATGCAGCTACACGCATCCAGGCGTTGGTCTGGACCTCTGTCTTTGCATGCTGGAACATATATTCTGCCTCTGATCCATCTGATAAATAATTGAATATACTTGAAAATGCAAAGGTATCTTTAGTTGACAGGAATTATATATGCAAACTCCACATTCACTGGTTTGTATCTAAATAATGTAAAACAGCTGTGATCTAATCACACCTCTGCCCCTGCTCATTTCCACATTACATTTGAGACTTGGAAGAGCACTGTGATCCACTACATGTAGGTGTCAATATTTAGGCATCCAGGCCCTCGGTTGAATGGCTGAACAGAACAGATCGCATGACATCACCCGTATTGCTGTGCGCCATCGAGTGCATGTGCTGTATGTCTGTCCACTGACGTATTAGACTCATACAACCGAAACCACAATGCACCAGAGAGAGAGAGAGAGAGGAAGAGAGGTGGAGAGAGACAGAGACAGAGACAGAGACAGAGACAGAGACAGAGATAGAGATAGAGAGAGATAGATAGAGAGAGAGGGAGAGAAAGAGAGAGAAAGAGAGACAGAGAGAGAGAGAGAGAGAGAGAGAGAGAGAGAGAGAGAAAAGCCTTAATAACTGATTTTGTTGGGTAAAAGGATCGGCCCTATGCTTGTTTTAATGTGGCTATATATTTGCTCATAGGACACAACCAAGTAAAGCAAGGAGGGTTTACACTCAAAATACATGACATTTAACATAGGCCTAATAAATACATTTATAAATATTACAAACCGCAACATTGTGGAGATATGGGTGTAGACTGTTGGACTCTCCCATTGAATATCAATTCCTTGCGGTGCCATTTGATCTCTCCTTCCCTTCCTGAATCAACCAGTGCGTTATGTGAGCTAGACAAATGAGCTAACATAATTAGAAGTCTGAACCGTGTAGCTATTAGCAACATGAAGTATGTGGAATACTTTCATTTATCATACACTGACAAAGTGGAATGATATGGATATGTGCTACTACATTTCTCACAGTGACCTAAAGTAGTGTTAAATCAGGTAGAAACAGAACTACATAAAATCATAATTATTACAGTGGTACCATATGCTGTGAATATGTGGCCTTCCGTGTAAAAGAACATGTTACTTTCGAGGCATGAAACACAATCTCTGGATTGATTTGCTTACCACTCAAATTAATCAGAGTATAGATCTCCCCACTGACAAGTAAACTAATGTACAGTACATGAACATTAATTCAATAGGTTTTTTTTTCTTTATGGCAGACTGGTCCTGAGTGCCGTGTCGGACTACTTTGCCGCTATGTTCACCAGCGACGTGAGGGAGGCCAAGCAGGAGGAAGTCAAGATGGAGGGAGTCGACCCGGACGCTCTCAGATCCCTGGTTCATTTTGCCTACACTGGTGAGTGCTCGTAAAAGGCATTCACTGGCTCTTGTAAGCAGTTATGAGACTTCTGAAAATGCAGCATGATTAAAATGGATCAATAAGGCAATTCATCACTGGGCTGACCGACTTGGCAGCACCTCAATGTATTATCGTTTTATGTTACAGGACAAATCCGCTTTGATAAATGCTGTTGAAATATTTACTTAGTGTAAAATAAGATTAAATAATAGAATGATGATTATCCAGTTTATTTCTCTTTAGGAAGTATTTCAGTTAATCTAGACACTGCAAGCAAACACACATTTTCTTCGAGCATAAAAGGTCCAACATGTACATTAAGATGTTGATTCTGCTAAACTGTTTGTGTCTGTATATTTCTGTTATACAACAATTTATTACGGCCATCATCTCGCAATAGTTTTTTTCAATACCCAGAAGCATATTTCTGAACTTCTGAAGCACTTGAATCAACTACACTTCCCATTATCCGTCTAGGCACTATTCTGAAGGTTGTAACCATAGATAGTATATTAAAATGGATGTAGCATCCGGGCTGACCTCAGTTATTCACACGGCATCCAATAATCCTGGTTCATGCGCGTCGCCATCTTGTGAGATTTTTACTCCGCCTCACTCCTCTTGCCGAAAAAGGGAATTGACGTCACGTCGGGGGGAGGGAGATATGCCCATCGAGCTGACGTATACCTCCGAGGCAAAGTGAGGGACAACGGGTGGAGAGCTGTCACTCAAGAGATCGCGCCAATACATTTTAACCTCCAAACGAATAAAAACTAGCCTGGTAGAAAGAAATTCACCCCTCAGTGTTGTCATGGAGATATGACCTAAACATACAGACTAGAATGGTTTTGTGGACCAGGTTGTAAATAGGTTTAATAAGACTGTCAAAATGGCCTGTTTAGCAAGTGAGTCAAAGGAAAATTGCTCAGTCCTGGTACCACCCCCAGTGGCCACCGGAAGGTACTACAATGTGTGTCACTTCCTTATTGGATGCTGGTAAAAATCGCTGAGGTTGGGGCTTGGTTGTTACAGAAGGATTTGTTAACATATTGTTAATTGTCTGATTTATGATACCTCTTCTAACAAACTGGCAGAAATGCATCTTAAGGCCTGAACATATATATTTTTATTTTATTTATAAAATTAACAAAGGCTGTATCCAAAATCTGTTCAGTAAAAACGTTGGACTCTAATATGTTGTGAAATTGAAATAAAGATTTTAAGGCTGACGTCATCCAACCAATAGATATTTGTTTTTTGACGGGATGCAAATTTACACATAATTAGTTAGATAGCCTATTGCCAAATTTGCATATTTCTTCAAAAACAAGTTACATTTTTTACCCTATTCACCTGAAGTGTCTCTCCTTAAGTACGATAGGATACATTGTCCTATTTTTTATTTGTTTATTTATTTATTTATTTAAATACAGCTTGCGGGTTATTGCCTCAGTAATCAAACACTGAAAAATAACCATTATTCACTATGGGTAATTTGACCGTGTATGCCATTATGTTTACCGTCCGATGGTGACATACAAAGTCATATATTGCTTGTCCTGACATTGCAGGCGTCCTTGAGCTGAAAGAGGAAACCATTGAGAGTTTATTGGCGGCGGCTTGCCTCCTCCAGCTTTCACAAGTCATCCAGGTCTGCTGTAACTTCCTGATGAAACAGCTTCATCCCTCCAATTGCCTGGGCATACGCTCGTTTGCAGACGCCCAGGGCTGCGTGGACCTGCTCAACGTGGCTCATAACTACACCATGGTAGGAGGAGGGGCGGAGAGAGCAAGACCACATTTACATGGCTGGGTGGGCTAAATTATTTATTTTGTATTAAGGGGATTGCACTCACTAAGGGGACTCGCTCCATCATGCATGAATACACAAGGGCACCAGCAGTAATGAGAGCTATAACAGAGACAGGAGTATTTAAAAATGTAGCTTAATCACCACTATATGTAGGCTACTGTCGCAAGAAAAGGCTGCCCACACACTTTATGAATCAAATTAACTCTGCTCCACATAATCGAAGGTAATGACAGGATTTACTCGGAGCCCCTCTTTGAGTGTGCATCTGATTTCTATTTTTCTCACGTTGACTCTGATTATACCCCGCATAATAACCATTCTTTATTTGTTAATTCAGTCACTAAATGCAACATAACCTCATGGAACACATTAAAATATTTGTGACCGTCCTCTGCTTTAATGCTAGTTTATTTAAATAACCTGGTCGTAGTCAAAGCACGTGTCAGAACCAACGGTAGGTGTCATCATTATTTATATCATCTGATTTCAGCTGAGGAATGGGTTGATGTGCCCATTTGAATAGAAATGGAATAGTTTCACGCTTTCACTTTATCTAATTTGGCTATGCGGCTGTCAGTTGGAAACGACACCTTTGCTGCATGTTGATTGGTGCGGCTGCCATACTCGTGAGAATGCAATTTCCTTATATATCTGCGGGGGATGTTTGCTTTGGATTAAGATTCATGCACATTTTTGTCAGATAACGTCTTGCTGGCCATGCAGGAGTGACAGCACGAGGTAAGCGTTATCTCCTAAAGGACATCTGCTCAGCCTGTTTACATAGGCCCGGTCCAGGACCAGGAGGTTAATCTAATCATCAAACTGCACAAGAGGGCCAACTTCCTGTTCAATCACCTCAGTAATGAGCGGCAAGAGCTGTTGGGCTTCCTGGAAGTCCACCCTCTGGGGTTGTGTTTGAAGCAAGTTGTGTTTTGATAAGCTTGTTATTTTTCCTGGTTGAGCATGGCATCAGAGAGCGGTCGCTGACGTCCTTTTCCTTTATGGAAGAGTTGCCCTTTTTGCAGTAGTTGGAACATGTAATATTTAATTGTTTGGGAAATAAAACTAGATTTCAGTCGCATAACTCTGTAAATACTATAGAATTAGGCTTTCGAGGAGTGGATCCAAATTAAGAAAACAAAACATAGTGCTTCAGTTGGTCTGTGCCCGCCCTATAGGACATGGTAATCGAAAAGTTCTTGAAAGGTAATTCCCCCAGCCCGACTCCGTTTAAGCTTCAGCCTTCCTCCTCCTCAGAAAACACTGTTATTACACAAATACTCTTTTTTGCAATAATCAATTAGTATCCTCTCCCGCTGATCTTGTTTTCCGAGCAGTTTACCCACAAATGAGTTTGCCGAAATTTGAAAACACGTCCCTTTTTAATGCATATGAAACAAGCTCTTGTGCTTTCAATTTTGTTGTCAGCTGTTTGGGACTGGTAATTACAAATAATTGGTCTAAAGCAACGTCAAAGAGTTGAATGGAAATTTCTCGCCCTCAGTGTTTGCCACAGCAGATCAATAGATGTCCCTCATTTCATTGAGCCGGCCTGTGTTAAGCTCTTAAAACCTGCTCTGATTATAGATCAGACCAAGTCACTGTAATTTGCTGCCAGTTGATGATCAATAAAACAGTGCACGCTTGATTTGTCAAAGTTATTGTGGCATCTGAATAATTAATGGTCAGCCGCCTTGTTTAAGAAAAAAACTGAAACAGGGTGTGATTATGAACACAGACTGCTCTTTATATCTTTGTGCTTTCATGTTGGACACACCATACTTTAGAGGAGGGTGTGTGTGTGTGTGTGTTTGTGGTTGTGTGTGTGTGTGTGTGTGTGTGTGTGTGTGTGTGTGTGTGTGTGTGTGTGTGTGTGTGTGTGTGTGTGTGTGTGTGTGTGTGTGTGTGTGTGTGTGTGTGTTATATAGCATCATCTCTAATGGATCTGCCCAGAGACAATGTCCTTGAAGAGGTAGCGATGCAGTGCTGTAATATCGTCCTGGGCTTCTGGCCAGTGAATGGAAGATCAATCTTTAGGAAGGCAATAGAGAACAGCTTCCACAAAACTTGTGCTGGACACTGTGTGGATGTGATGGTAATGTTAGTGTGCACAGTCTTTCCGTTTCTCGTTTAAAAAGGCTTAATGGGGTCATTTATGATCAGCAGAAAAAGTGCCCTCACAAGATTATGAGACTTTTTTGGAGATGTTTCATGCCAGACTGATTTATAGCCTTCTGTTGTGTGGATCATTTTATTAAGTGAGCTAAGTGAAGCAGGCAGCAGTCTCAACTGTTCATTCAAATGTTTTGAGGAATGGAAAGTAAAGGTCACCTATTATGCGGAATTCACTTTTCATATTTTTTAAATGTCAATATGGGACCCCGGTGTGACAAGAGACTCCCAACATATGGAGTATCATTACCAATATAATTGAACACAACCTCAACCTGTGATAAGCACACCCCCAGATACCCTTGAATCAAACTGGCAGTTAGATTCAAACCGGAAGTTAGATCCAGAGCCAATCAGAGCAGACTGGGCTTTTTGGAGGGCGGGTCCTTAAGAGACATGCTCTAAAATGGACAGACAGAGTCTGAAAATAAGAGATTCAGCAACTGTTGGAAAAGATGAAGGGTTTTCTGGACACTACACCTTGAAAACGGTTTCTTGTATCAAATCAAACTTGATTTGTAGGCCTATAACACTTTTCATGGACAGTGAAGGCAACACAAATGACTTCAGACTATTATATAAAAAAAAGATAAATAATCTAAAAGTATATATATATATATATATATATATATATATATATATATATATATATATATGTGACTGATTGCTAGAAACCTCCAAATCTGTTTTCTATCTACGTTCATTTCTCTTCACCCTATAGCCATTTGATCCTCGTAGATATACAGAAACATGCCATGCTGCACCAAGAGCACACACCCTCCTCGGCTAATGAGCGATGATTATCTCCGACCTCTGCGTCTCCTCTGTGTTCCAGGAACACTTCCTGGAGGTCATTCAGAATCAGGAGTTCCTGCTGCTCCCCACAGCCGAGATCGTGAAGCTGCTCTCCAGCGATGACATAAACGTCCCCGATGAGGAAACCATCTTCCAGGCTCTGATGATGTGGGTGCGCCACGACGTCCAGCATCGACAGCAGGACCTCGGGGTGCTTCTCTCTTTCATCCGTCTGCCTCTTCTTCCTCCACAGGTAAGATATTTGGGTAGAGGTGTGTGTGTGTGTGTGTGGGGGGGGGGAGGGGGGGCATAAACATATACTGCGCCTCTGCTTGGGTTTGTTGCTGAGAACTAAGCTGTCAGAAACTTTCGGTGTCCTCATTGTCAAAAGACAAAAGGAGCATTCGGCCTTTTTGTTTGTTTGGTTGTATTGTTATGCCTAATTCGACCGCCTGGTGGCAGCCCAGGTAACCAGGTAAAAATAAATAAAAATTCACATGAATAAAAATACAGGGATCATACATAGTAGACATAAAACAAAAAAAATATTAAAATAAAATAAAAACAAGGACAATGATTAATGTGAGCCAGAAGAAAGCAACAAATCCTCATGGTTGAGATAGGCCTACTAGAACCAGAGTTCGGTTCTTTGAAATGGTGTATCATCTCTAAATATAGTTACCAATTAATGTTCTGTCAATCTGCTAATTGGTTAATGGACTACCTGTTTCAGCTTTAAGTCTCATTTACTGCAAGCTAACACCCCCGTACACCCTCAGTATTTCAAATGACCACTGAAAGGCAATGAACTACTGCATTGTCAATAATCACCATTGTTTATGTTGGCTGATGTATAAACCTAGGCCCCTTTCAGTTCTAAATCAAACTGACCATTTGATTTCTACACATGAGTTTTTATGTGCACAGGTTATAAATACCTTGGTTGTGTTTTGAATTATTGTGATTTCAACACTTCATCTCATGTTTTATCAATGCTGTATTTCTGAGAATTAGTATAATTATTTTACAAATGTGTCATCCCAATTTGCACAGCATCAAACCCAGGTGATCAATTTTGGCAGATCTGAATGAACATGTATCTCCCTTAGGAAATGAATCAGTTTCATTTTCACTAACAGAAGATTTTTCCAAAACTAATTAGGTGAATGTTACAGTATGTGAATTTCACTCTATCCATATTAGGTGAACACATTCAGGAAAAACAACAGGCAACATTGTTGTTTGCAAACACACATTAAGAAACTGTTTCTATGAACTAAAGCACAATCTAATACATTAATTATTTTAATCCATTGGCTGGGGAGATATTTTTGCTGTGGGGCAAATAAACAACATAAATGAATCACTGTATTTGCAAAAGCCGATGTTGCATTATACAATATTTTTAAAACTCGCATTCATGAAACGTTTAATTTGTGGTGAAACTTTCAATGAAACATAAAAACTGAACACATACATCAGGTGCAACTGCTCCAACCTTCTATGTAAGCTCAATGTTATATAAAGGTATATAACATATGGCTCCTCAATGGGTATTTTCAAAAAGTAGGGTAAAGTTGTTGAATGATGAAGAATGTGACTATTATACTGGCAACCTATGGTTTTCTATTAAAGTCGATTTTGAACATTTCATAGAAACCACAGTTTGAAAATAATATTTTATGCTTTAGAATTGACAGGTTTGACTTAAATAGGCATTTCATTGCATCCTGTCAAAGGTGATTTGTATAAACACTGGAAACACATTCTCCTCACATGAGTTCATTTACATTTTGAGTACATTGTTCCTTATGATGCAGCCCATTAATATGATTCATTGTGATGTAGCTTCTTGCAGATCTGGAGAACAACAAGATGTTCTCTGACGATCTGGAATGCCAAAAGCTGCTGATGGAGGCCATGAAGTACCACCTTCTGCCCGAGAGACGCCCCATGTTTCAGAGCCCAAGAACCAAACCTAGAAAGTCCACTGTGGGTGCACTGTATGCCGTAGGAGGGATGGATGCTAGCAAAGGTATTGACCGGTTATGCATTAACTGTCAACAAACATTAACACTGTTTTTTTGAAAGTCTAATGCTTGCTGTGTCCATGGTTCAAGGCTCTACCACCATAGAGAAGTACGACCTGCGGACCAACACTTGGGTCCAGGTAGGAGTCATGAATGGGCGGCGGCTGCAGTTTGGCGTGGCGGTGATAGACAACAAGCTGTATGTGGTCGGGGGGAGGGATGGACTCAAGACATCCAACATGGTGGAGTGCTACAATCCAGACAATAAAGTGTGGTCCACCATGCCCCCTATGTCAACACACAGACACGGACTTGGTGAGTGTGTCTTGCTGGAAAAACGTAGCTTAAGATGTTAAATTAAAAATAAAAGTAATAAACTATTGGAGAATCTTATAATGCAGGCATACATACATTGCCTTGTTAGCCAATGAATTCCAAAGGGACAATGCTCCTAAATCATAAAGACACTTTTATCAGTAGAGCTACACTAATGATTATTATAACTATAGTTATCAGTCTGCCAATAATTTTTTCAATTAAATAATAAAGTTGTTTAGTACTTCCTTGTTCTATTCTTGTATGCTTGTTGTTATTTTTTATGCCATTAACCTGCTATAAGGACTGCAGATGAAATTGAGCCTGTACGGCTTAATCTAGCACATTCACATGATGGACTCTGATGCACAGTTTAATTCATTTGCATTGTCCCTTTAAAATAAAATATCTAAATCTTTTCAGAATATTACAGAATATTTCAAAAAAACAATTATAAGTCATAGAGTTCAGCATTATGCATTCAAATATTTAATGTGACCAAGAAAATCATCGAATCCTCCCATTTCAGAAACTGGAAATGGTTGATGTTTAGTATTTTTGCTTAATAAATGACACAGCTCTTTCAAGTATTTCTATGGTTGAAGTTTTAGCCCAACCAGACTACCTGGTGTTATGAAACACCAGAAATTGCAGGAGGCATGCTCAGGAGGGTCGCATCTGACATGTTGTAAAAAAAAAAAGATAATAATAAAATAAAAAAAATCACACCTTTCTTTTCGAGACAGATCCTTTGATATTTTCCTATTCCCCCTATCAAAGCCTAACAGGCTCTGCTCTTCCTCACCACTCCCTGCCCAATACATCTCATATCAGAAGCGTTTTGGTTCACAGTTGAAACAGGTCTGGGTAACAGAACAGGGAGATCTTGTCAAAGCGTTCGACTCGCTCACCCAGTGTGGTCGGAGATATCAGTGAGCCCAGGAGATCACAGTGTACAGATTACCTGTGTCGTCTTTTATCTCCTCGTTGCAAATATCTCTCACTGCTTTAGCTTGTGGCGTGCATATGTACAGTCTGATTACATCTGAGGCTCGTGTCTACCAACCAATCCCCGCCCGGCCATTGCCTGCTGTGTGCATTATGGGTGAAGACTAGAAAAAAATAAAAGATATTTATTTTTTATATATCAAAACCACCAGTCCGCAATGAAAGAGAGTTTGGTTTGGTCCGGCAGTGTTTATGTCTTTCTAGGTTCTCCGAATGCAGTCCTGCCCCAATGTTCCCTCAAAATATCTGAACTTGCAGCAAAGGAAATGAGGATGGCAATATAAAAATCCATTGTGTTTCAAACATCCTCTGCTGTGTTGCTGGCGAAAAACCGCTTTCCTCTGTGACTGGGGAATGAGGAACAACAATGCAGTTTTATCGTCTTCCTGTTTTTCTGAATAGATGTGGTCGGCCGTATGACTCACTCTGCTCACGTCCCCGCCTCAGCTCTCTCCAAGAACCGTAGAAAGAAACAAAAAACTAGTTTGTTTTCGAAATGGCATTTTATTATTCTTTATTCTTTACTCACTTACTCATGGTCTACATTACCTTGTACTGATATTGCATAATGAAGAGATTTTATAAAGAAAAGATGAAAAAAACTGGATGAGGTATTTAATATAGGCCTATTGTGGGTTTAACTAGGCTATGTGTGAAAGTCCCTGCAAAACCCAAATCTACAAAATCAAAAGTCTGCAAACAAAAGCTGCATGAAAGTAAGCATCTGGAAAGAGTTAGACACATTTATCAATCCAAAGTAAAGATATTGTCATGTAACCTTGTTAAAATGTACAGACACTTGGTTAAGATGAGGCATGTTATGGTCTCGTTCCTATGAGTATGACACATTAAGTATGTTGAACAAATCATGGCAGTTCTTTGCCCCACATTCTATAAAAACAATGACTGTTGCCTTGGAGACTGTTTTCATACTGCCACGCCCACACAGCCCTGGACAGTAAAAAAGCTGTTTTTTAAAACTACGTTTTATAATATGGATGAACATTTATTTTCAATCAGATTTTTGTAAATGCTTATTGAGACACCCAACTTTGAGATCATATATTGATTTTTATTATTTTAGACATTTAGCATTACACCAATAGTTGAATGTACTGTATGAAATACAGCATCTACTGTGCGCTTATACACAGTGTGCAATAAGACTTACTAATTATCAGTAGTCATCTGATGATTTATTTTGTGTTAAGTGTACTATCTTTTGTTTCCATGTGTGTAGGTATTGCTGTGCTGGAGGGCCCTATGTATGCTGTGGGAGGCCACGATGGCTGGAGCTATCTCAACACAGTGGAACGCTGGGACCCGCAGGCCAGACAGTGGAACTACGTGGCCAGTATGTCAACGCCAAGGAGCACCATGGGAGTGACGGCACTCAACGGAAAGTAAGTTGCTTTTATCGAAACCTTCAAGCCACCCCAGCTCGGCTTAAGGCTAAAATGTGTACACTTAACACTTCAAGGCAAAGCACATTGTTGTCTTTCTGCTTGAAATATCATGGAGCCTGAGGGTTGAGGTTGCTGGCATCTGAGAAGCCACAACAGACAACCGAAGGGGCAGACAAGCCCAGGCAATTTGCAGTAAAAGGAATGCCAGTGTTGCCTTAAAGATAAATTTGCTTTTTAAAAAGTAGAAAAGTGAACTTTTTCGAGTGTTCAAATTACGACGCAGCCTCAAGTGTTTGTGCATTTGTGTGCATGTTTTAGCCAGTCTATTAGGAAATTGTATTGTTTTAATATAAATAGATTCTAAAATAAATATGCACATCTTGTCTAGAAAAAAAGACCACCATTAAACATTTTGAAAGTTGATTTGCAGACTGTGTTCTAACAAATTAATATGAAAATTACATTGCAGCGTGTTTTTGTTTTCGGAAAAAGGGTTGGCATTAATGTAACTTGGAATAGGGCATGCAATAACACAGGCATGGTTATGTAACTTCCAGTGCACTGATCCAGTACAAAGATGAAATGCAATCTTAGTTCAGTAATAGTTTGACAAAATGTTAATAGTTGAATGTAGTATCTGCCCTTATTGCATCTGTGAGATAAATTTGGCTGTCTCACAGCAAAGTGTGGTCTGATAAGTGAGGTAATTTATACAGAGCAATCTAGACTCTATGAAAGCAAAACGCTTGTGTATTTGTATGCATTAAATGCCTTACAACACTATTTAACAAGTCAATTAAGTGAGGAACAGACCAGCTCTCAGCCTAATTTAAATATGTGTGTGTGCTGAAAGAAGGAATGAAGCTGATGCTCGGCTACATCCAGTATTCAGTGTTAAAGTCGATGCTGAGTTATTTCTGCATCTAGGTCAAAAATAGACAGCAAGGAAAATGTTTCCCTAGCCTCCATTTTCTTGCTGTCGGGCCTGTGAGCTACTAGCACTTAAAACACCGATGTGATCTTTCTGGGAGAGATAACTCTCAAGGAACAGGCTTTTTGACAAATGATATTCACTGCTCACTTCTGTTACTCATAGAAGCTGTCACATTATCACTGCTGTGTCATCATTTCTACAAAAATTCGAAAAAAGGAAGCGAGTGACTCCTGCCCGATTCAGTACTACCTTATGCACATCATGACATGACTTATGTTATGAGATTCCAAAGCCATTATGTTTAATTTCTCCCAGGTTGTTTGCAGTGGGAGGTCGAGATGGCAGCTCGTGCCTGAGGTCAATGGAGTGCTTCGATCCGCACACCAACAAGTGGAGCATGTGTGCACCTATGGCCAAGAGGCGAGGGGGCGTTGGCGTGGCGACATACAACAACTTCCTGTATGCCGTGGGCGGACACGACGCGCCGGCTTCCAACCACTGTTCCAGACTCTCCGATTGTGTTGAGAGGTCAGTGAACGCTTCCTATCTGGAGGAAAATACACAAAAACAAAATGTGTTGTGTTGTGAGCTTCAGGTTGCATTCAAAGGATTAGAGTGGATTTGGGTGGGGCAGAGGCTCCCGACTTCCTCACAAGAACAAAAGGGAGTTAAACTCCTCTCGATCCCCATCCTGTTCTTGTATTTTGAGACATATCTGTGTTATACTGCGTGATGCTCAATTGAAGAGATCATAGTTTCCACACATGGTTTGACTTTACAGTGTCTGGCACCATCTGGTGGCCATAATATCCCAAGCTTCTCAACCTAGAGTGCCTCACAGTAAAGCACCTTCAGTTTAATTCACTGCTGAGAATAAGTTTTTCCATTTCAGTGACAAATTGGAAAATTATGCCAAAAATTTTTATGTGCTTTCGATATATTTATGTATTAAATATATATGCAATTTCTGCTGCTCCCTTAAAATTAACATAATTTCTGTAGGCTATGATCATTTTTCTAATAACAATTGATTAATACCTTTTTAGGGCTGTCTGATTTTTACAGAGCTTTTTAATTATTGATCAGCCTCTTTAATACAGCAGTCTCAAAGAACATCACAACAGCTTTAATCTTTGAATTCATATATTTGGAGATCACAAGTTGTTTCCCTTATTTTCATACAGTGTTGTACTGTGTTTGTACCGTGCTTACCTTCTTATCTTCTGGTATACATAATATTTCACAATCAGTCAGAAAGACATATCTGAATGTTTGGACATTGTAATGACTTAATTTCCCAGAAGAAAGAAAACATTAGAAGAAAATCATGTGATGTGTGTATTCATTTCACTCATCTAAGTGGTCAACATAGTTGCTTTCCATCTTCTGCCTCCATTGATGAGTCCAGTGCCAGCAGGCAGCAGCTGCTGTTACGAGAGATAATTTGTTTTTTGGCTCTCTGTCTGTGCTGAAGGGAGCTGACACAAGCACCATCCAGACAATAATGACCAAAGAGACCAAATACAAGGACGTCTTTCTTAGTTGTGATGGTACACTGTTTTCCTCTTGAGTTTCAGGATGAAAAATTGTCCCCCCAAAAAAACCAACCAAATAAACATAGAAAAACATTTGACCAACTATTTGCACCTGCAGGTATGACCCAAAAACGGACACATGGACCACTGTGTCGTCCCTCAGTGTATCCCGGGACGCGGTGGGCGTTTGCCTGCTGGGCGACAAGCTTTATGCCGTGGGTGGATACGATGGCCAGTCATATCTGAACACTGTTGAGTCCTACGACGCACAGAACAATGAATGGACTGAGGTAATCTCATCAACCAAAACTCATTTGTCACAGTTACACAACACCATTTAAAGCTATAATGCATAAAATGTTTTCATATAAATCAATGTCGGTTACATTCAAACCATTGCCAAAAGAGTTGGCACTAAGTTGATTAAGCCTATCACCGCCAAAAACAACTCTGTAAGAACTGTATTTCTCAGTATAGCAGCGTTTACAAACAGGTGTCACCCTGGCGCAGGAGCTCAGAAAAATCCCAAGAAGTACATAAAAAATGTTTCAGTTGTTGATTCTATACTGCTAAGAAAACCCCTTGACGTAGGGCGTAAAAACTAAAATCCATGCACAATCATTCCTCAGAATTCCTCATGGGGGCGACAGAAGTCACGCACAATAGCTTTAAATATTATGTTTCTTATAGTTGTAAATATAGAGAAAAAGTTTTACAATGTGAAGTCTGTTTCAGGCAAACATTAAAGTTGTAGCTTGTTTTTAGCCAGAACTGGTTATGTGTCCCATCAGGGTTCCAGTTAGCACCCTCGGTGCTAGAATAAATCTCTTGAAGTCAATGAATGTGTTCAATATTTCATAGCTTGCTTTTATTCTTTTGCAATATATTTTCTTCTTCTTCAATCTCACCTCTGTAACCCTCTTATCTGCATGAAATAAGACAGGGTTTTCTTTTGAATGTGGCCTCCGACTAAAGTCTGCATGTTAACCTCCCTTTCTTTACTGCAGGAGGTCCCTCTCAAAGTTGGCAGGGCCGGTGCCTGCGTGGTGGTGGTGAAATTGCCTTGAGCGTGTTGGTCTCACAACAGCATTGGGAAACAAATGAGAGAGCAGCGAAGAAGAAGAGTGGACAAAACAAACCAACGGATCAAGGACACTTTCTTCGAGAGACACATTTTCATTTTATTTTCCTCCCTTTCTCAAATGCAGACACAAGCCTTGTCCATAAAACCATTGTTTTCTATCATTAGTAGAGCATGTCTGCTGCCCAAGGGGGTGGACTGCACATTCTCCACATTCTCAACCGATCAAGAATTTTCCACAAGACTTCCAAGAGCCAAGCCTTTGTTGTACTGGTTTGTTACACTAGTTTTAAATGAAAATGTCTGGTGTATGCTCACAAAATTAGATCTAAAAAGTTACATTTGGAGTAAAAAGAAAAGGCTGCAAAACAGAGACTTTTCTTATCAGTGCCATCACATACAGTATATTTTTGGGTTCATACTTCACTTTGTAGCCTCTCTAATGAAAATTGTTATGATACATAAACTTAAAGATGTACCAGTGTCTTTTTCCTTTTTGGGTGGCTGGGGGCGATGAGTTTTTCCTGGCTGGTTTTAAAGATCAGGAAGGAAATCAAACTCTTCCCTGAAAAATATATTTGGACGTTTTTCTTGAGTTCTTTATTGAGCTTGTAGCTACGAAACACCAAAGCCATTTGCTTGTCTTAGATGTCTTGTTATACGCATTGAATAAAAGTTAACACGATTGTGACTTACAGAAAATATATCATATTGATATTTCACATTGTTATACAGATTTGGGTGATCTTTTCTGAATCTGCATTAGTGTTGATAGAATCATGCCTACTGTATAAACCAGCGCACTCGAGTGACTACACTTATCCTGTCTTTATTCTCGGAGCATGCTAGCGGAGTGAATGTTTTATTTGATTTATACAATATTATATATCAAGATCACTGTCTGTTATGTTTTTGTTTTTTTCAAAGAATGTGATGCCTTTTGGGTCTCGTAGGTGATTTTTGGATTAACCTGGAAGAAAGGACAAACTGGCACCAGTGCTCCTTTTGGACGCCTGATTTCCACAGCACTTGAGTAATGTGACTTTGATTCATATTTCTAGCTTTGTAGTTGGTTCTGCTCATGAAAGTGAAAAACCTTTACCAGCTGTATCACACTGAGAACAATTTGTAAGTGTAATTATAACATGTCTTGGGGGCCAAATGTTACTTTTGATGCTTTTATCATAATTTTGTACAGCATGCAAACCTATAAATAAAATGACTTCAGTCTTCACTGTGTGTTCTAATCCATGTAAATAGCTGAATGTGGCCCCTCAAAGAGCTGGTTTTGTTTTCTCTTGTTCTTAGTTAAGTAAACTAAACTGATTCTTTGACTAAACTCATTGTCAGCACCCGCTTTTTAAATCAATCAAACGTGATATCTGATATCACTTGGTTTTATTTCACTCTCACGGCAACAGCCTGAGGACCAACTGCTTCTGCTTGCCTTTGTTTTGTTTTCATTACTTACCCTCCAAACAATCCGTCCAACCCACCCGCCTCTTGCTTGTTTGGTTAGGTTTTGATGCTTTGTGCATACAAAATAGTGGCTCACTGTATGTGTCCATGTGTACAGTTTTCAATTCAGAAACCCGCAGGCCATTTCAGAATACACAAAATATTAGACACACCTTTTTATCCTTTTGAGGTATGGGACATTTTGCACAACCCACTTATATCTCAGTTGATGTAAAGCCGAATCTCCTTCTCTAACTTTCCATATCTGTTTATCTGCATCTGCTCCTGTCAGATATCATAATGGAAATCAATAAAGCATTATAGCTTTCACCTTAGCTCACCTCTTCAGAATATTACTGAAAGCCCCAGTGGGTGGAATACTTATCTCGACGTTATCTCTGCCCAGTTAATTCAAAAGCATAGTCTAATGGCTTTTGAAACATAATGAAAATAACTTCATTCAATTTGCCTCTGCACTGGATATTTTTACATCCATTTATATTTTTCTCCTGAGGTTTCAGCTCACGATTGCCCAATATTAAATTCCTCATCTAAACTGTTTTTCCAAATTAGTCTGGCTGCCTCCCATAGGGTTTGCAACCGCAGTTTGGAACAAACATTGATCTGAACACAGGGGAAGTCAGTGTCAGAGGATGAGAGTGTGATGCAATACATAACCTCAAAGTCGTCAGGTTTCCAAGCATGATTTGGGCAAAAAGGGCCCAAGGAGAAAGCTTACAGTACAACATTGTTTCATATCACAGAGTTGCACAATGGATACAGTTTCACAAGAGTCATTGGACTATTGCTTTATATTTTGCTCAAATTCCTAATTAATTACATTTTACTGATAATTTAGGGATGAAGTGGAACCGCACGGATTGAACTCAAAGGAGATTTGTTTTAGCTGAAGTTGGACAACTCTGACATAGAAATCCTATTATGATTATCCTTATAATCCTGTTATTGAACCCACTTTGCTATTAAACATGACCTCAATCAATTTAGATGAATTGTATTACTTAAAAAAAAGAAAGAAAAGAAAGAAAGAAACTTACAGTAACATGTTGGCTAAATAATATATATATATATATATATATATATATATATATATATATATATATATATATATATATATATATATATATATATAGATAGATAGATAGATAGATAGATAGATAGATAGATAGATAGATAGATAGATAGATAGATAGATAGATAGATAGATAGATAGATAGATAGATAGATAGATTGATAGATAGATAGATTGATAATATTGCTGCACTAATTTAAACAAAACAATGCCATCACAATACATCACATAGCAGTTCACATGAAACAGGCCTACTTTCAGAATATTTAATAAGAGAGTAATCAGTAAATTACATTTTGCAGTGGCATTAAGCAAAACACAGAGAATGAAGTACACTTTTTTTCTTGCGGTTCCAACATCAAATTTTGTGATTCCCCCCTGAATTAATTAGAATACATTATATTGTCCCTTATCTGTTTTTTAAACCCAGACATATTACAAAAGAGGAGATGGTGATAAAGTTAAATTTGCGATTACGAGAACAAGCTTTAAGCTTTGAAACAATGAATGTGGATTTTGTGAAATTAGTGTAAAAGAAAATAATACAGAAAGTAGGAATGGGATAAAGGCTTTTCATTAGTGCTGAGGTCCCAATAAGACTTTGCAATGACGTCTCTTAATTCAGCTTTGTAATAAAAGCAAAGGTATTTGATTATGTTCTTAGTGATGGTTCTGCTTGGCTTATCAAGGCAGTTTGGATTTCCATACATTTTCACCGGTATCACACACTCACTCAAATGCTGTATGCTGGTTTCTTGGTGATGTAATCATCTCAATAAATTATCAATAGAGGGTGCTGTTGCACCTCCGAAAACATGCCATACCACACTTGCCGCCGCAAAAGGCGAATCAAAGATCTCCAATACCATTACTGTTCATAATAAATGTCAACGGGCATTAAGAATGCCAAGGACAAATACTTGAGCTAATAACCCTGCATAATTATTGAGATAAGATGATGAAATGTTGGGAAATTGGATGTTGAGGCGTCTCCCGGTCTTACTTTAAAAGGAGCAACTTGCTGAGATTTAAAAGGAAGCAAGAAGCCTACGAGGTAGACAAGTTCTTCAGAGCTGATTTGTCAGGTTTTAAAAGGGATTTGGGCATCACAAAAGTTTGTACACTCTCTCACTTTTGTGTGACAAATGTAGACAGATTGTTCTATTTCTGGGCCCTGCTTCCAGTCTTTTTTATTTTTCCAAGGAGGGAGGGTGGGAGCTGCTCGCCCTCGATTTTATTCTTTTTTCGTGAGAGGGAACAGAGATGGAAAGTGATGATAGAAAGATGCAACAGCACTGCACGAAGTTGCAAACATTGTACTATAGTGATTATAGGTTGTGAAGTCATACCATATGTAAACCAGGCTGCAGTCTTACATATATGACATATAATGTAATTTGAGATTTAGAGGAATGGAAGTTTTTCATAAAATAAAAATTGCTGCATCAGGAAGAAAATACAAATTTGGAATTTCAAAGAATTTCTTTTTCTTTTAGCAATTTCAACGCTGCATAATTGTTTGCTGTCAGAAAACAGTCACCGAACTTCAGAACAGATCAGTTGGCCTAATGCTTACTGAAGAATGGCTGGAAAGGGGGATTTGGATGGTTTATTTGTCAAAACACAGTGTTTTAAGAAACACAGAGAATAAAATGAAGAAAGCAACAAACAAAAAAAACAGTGTGCGAGGGATCATCTTCGCCACGGGGACAAAAGACGAGCTAGATCCCTTTACAAGCGCCACAACAATCTGTCAACTTAGAATAAGACTGTCTCGCCGAGCCTGCTTCAATATAAGCCTGTTAACATGGCACTTTTGACATCTTGCAATGGAGTGCCGTGTCAGGCAAAATGTTGTGTCTTCTCTCTTCCCAGATGATGGCAAAATTGATTTTACACTGCAACAATTTCTTGTCAAGCTACTGATTTCTGAGAGAGAGACGCACAGATTTAACATATCACACACAGGTAGCGGGATGTGTGCGTTCCTGTTCAGCTAAAAAAAAAAATCCAGGTGAACTTGAAAAATCCCCCTGCTCGAGGAACTACACACAACAAACTATAGCCCTTTAAGCGACACCGACGGTGATGAAGCAGTTAGCCAAGCTTTCATGTGTCCAGCATTGATACAAAGAATGACAGTTGCTTTTCTGGTCTGATCAAAGGCTGCAGACAAGTGCTGTAGAATGTTTCTCCCTCTCTGCCCCCCCTCCCCCTCCCCCTCCCCCAAACCGTGTCTCTGTCTAATGATAGTTGAACACATTGTCATCTCATTATCTTTGAAGAGGGTAGAGATCCCTCCCGTATGAGTGGGCACCCGTGTCTCTTGCCATCAGATTGGCGAAGCGCGTTCTCGTCTCATTATGTTGAGTGAGAGATATCAGACACATCCCATCTGCCTAACGCCTTTCACACACATGATGCCATGCCTTAGCCATACAGGCTGGCTGGTACAGAAATACCGCAGCAAGTATAAGCTTATCCGTAATTCTATAACTCCGCTGTGAGACTGCTTGGGACACTGACTTTTAACTAAGTCAGTTAATGGTTAAATATCACTGTCAGCAATAAGATAATACCTTAAATAGATGAGAACGTGCAATTTTTATTTTCTTCAGTGGTTAACCCTCAAAGAGCCCTTGAAACTCAGAAATGCGTCTAGTCGTGCACTCATTAATAATGCAGCATATGTGTGGTTTATTTCTTAATGGTTTTAAACTCGAACACAAACCCATTTACCCCCGACAACCGGCTGCAAGGTTTTCTCTGGTTCCTTCTGACAAACGAAAAGAGGAAAAAATCTGCAGTCCCAATGTGCAAATCCTCTCTGAGGCATAGAGACGCACAGATAGGGAATAGGGGAAGTAAATAAATCAGCAGACACCATAGACACCATCGCACAGTCTGATGAAACAGCACGACAAATTGCAACATAAAAAAATGATCATAAATGAATATAAATACAGTAGCTTCATAGATAGTACTTTAAACATGCTTTTCCTTTTTCCTTTTTCAATGTAGACTCACACAGTATAATTACATTCACGGATACTTTTAGTACTTGTATGACTGTTCTAATAATGCTTAAAGCCAACAATGTCTTGTGGCACAAATACCAAATTGGTCCCAGTTTCTCTTGACTGGCTTCAACAGATGTCATGGACCGATTGCCAAAACATCTTATCGCCGACACAGTACAGTGAAGCCACAACACTGATCTACATGATGGATGTCAGATCAAAATGAATCCAGCCACGGTTTTACCAGCTTTGAATTCATGCATGGGGAAGCCTGTCAGGGCCCAGGGATGATGTGGACACTGGCTCTCACTGTTTGTCAAGATTTTACATCCCTCCCCCTCACTCCTTGTTTGAAGCTAGTCATCTGCTGTCTAGCAGCTTGCTGCCAATACGCCTGAGAATCTAGAATCAACATCGGTGGACTTCTTACAGGAATGAATGCAATTAGACTATTTTGTGGGTGTAAAGCGTCTCTTTGCATACACACTGCAATGTATCAATTTAATGGCCCTCAACTTTCCCAGGCAAAGCGATTTTAATTTGCTAACTGCACTTGTCTATTCCTTATTTTACGTGTCTAATTCAGACAGCAAACTGGTGACCCATCAGCAGCGCATTTTTTCACAGCAGTTTTGCTTCTTTAGAAGGATGAAATAATGAAATAGAGAACTGAAAGCAGACTTTTGAAAGCTGAGCATCAAATGCTGTTTTGACATCAAATAGAATAAAGGAGAAGCATCAAAATCGGAAAATAATGCCAACAGCCCAATTTTTTAAATGAGATGTGTTATTTGTTTGCTGACTGATACAGCCATGCAGTTGAGCCATGGCGACAAAGTTGCCCCTAACCAACTTTATTTCTAAGCCTTTGCAGAATTCATAATTCAGAGAATGCCATATGTCCACTTCAATAACCCAAGCTCTTCTTCCATAAAGGACACACACATAATACATTTTACTGCTTTTCTTTTCAGATACAATTTTGCAATGGAAGGAAAAAAACCTCATTGTGTCGCTCATGTGTCACTATTAGTCTGCTACACCTCTTACCCCATATGATCTTTCGCTCTGCACATTATTGCTGTTCCTGCAACGCCTGCATACAAATTGTCCCCAGAACTAAATCACTTCCTTTTTCAGACATGGCTGCTTTTCTTTCCCCGACCCATTGCTTACAGCTATTGTTAGTGAAGATGAACAGCCGACGACAATTAAAGGTGTGGACCATTACTTCTGTTGGAAGGAAGGTTAGGCCTCATGCTTTACAGCCTGGGGGAGAGCACCACCGTATCTACATCTGTCTTCCACAGCCATAATGCAGAGCCTACAGGAATGGATGACGAGCCAACAAATGTCCACCGCTCTGTACGCTTTGGGTCAGTCAGGGTTACACAGACATATTGGAGGTCGGAAGGATGCAGGGCGAGAATATTATGGAAACACAGTGAAACGAAGTAGGAGCAATGTAGCCTATTGCAAATTTAAAAAAAATAACCAAGCATACAGAAAGGCTGCCATCCAACACAACACAATGGAAATGTCTAGTGCACACCAGGTAAACTGACAAATATGTTGAATACTCTCGTCAGTGGTTTTCTGAAATCTGCTATCTGCTAAAAATGTATATGATGAGGTGATTCTGCTAACATAAAAAATATTGACTATTAGTCTGATTCCCTCCTTTTGTATTGTAACTGTGGCCTAAGAGGGGTTTTGCGGAGCTGATAGCCTTAATCAACTTCATGTCAACTCATTTGGCAATGGCTTGAATGTAACCAAATTCATTATATGAAAAAGTTAAGCGCTTTAATGAAACATTAAACAATTAGACAATATGCCTATGTAATTTCACCATATTAGTTGTACTCGTGTGGAATAAGGTCAACAGAGGGCATTGTGGGCTTAGCTATGTCAGATATGCTGGGGTTTGCAGGAATCATTTACGATTAGCATGAGCTTGCAGACTACAGTAATGTGTTAGCAATTAATACTAGCCATTAGAATAAGTGACTAGCGTTAGAGTTAACCATAAGCAATTCGCAGCGTTAATGGTAAGCATAAACGGTCTTTTTAAGTCTGATTGTGTATGTGTGTAAGCTAAAGTGGAAAAACGCAGGGAGTTTGCTTTGAGTGTTAGTTTAGAGCTTTTGCTGTGAGATTGGTAACATCTAGCAGAGTTATGTCAGTCTGTGCCAGTGATTAAGTCAATATTACTTTTTTAGGAAGGCTAGACTTTTGTATTAGCCAGCCAGAGCAGGTATCACGTGGCCTGGCTCCGCCCGCCTACCTACTTCCGCCCAAATTTCATTTTCCCTTCAGTAGTCAGTCTGGGGCTGGGGTGCATTAGTGGGTTCCTGCTCCAACAGATTTCTGAGTGTCCAATCAGCGAACAGAGCGAATGGCTGAGAACGATGACGTCAAAGTTGCGCTCCAGTTTCAGTTGAATGCTGCGTTCCTTCATACTCTGAACTCGGAAATGTCCGACTTGGTAGTTCAGAGTTCCGAGTTCTGTCTGTGTTCCAGTGCATCTGCTCGGTAAAGTATGGATGCCTACAACCTTTCTCATCCAAATAAATAAATGTTAGGCTCTAGCAAGTTACCGTTGCAAAGTACCGGTAGATCCATAGACTACAATATGTAGTGAAGTCGGAAATGTCCGAGTTCCCAGTACAACTGGAACGCACCGTCAGAAGCCGGCTCATGACATACGTCACGACCAAACGTTATGCGATTGGTTGACTGATCCAGAGTGGCACTGGGCAGATCCAATAGTTTTAAACTTCAACAGACACCTCCAAGTGAGGGAACGTTTGCCAAGTAGAGCAGTTCCAGACCTTCTGTACAAATTAAATTAAGTACGATGGTCTGGTAGCACCAGGCTAGGTATCACGGTCAGCTAGGCTGCTAATGAAAGTACTTTAGAAATTGGTGTGGATAATACAGCATTGCACTTGATGACTTTTCTGGTGTCTTACCAGGGGTTTGATGGAGGGTTGAATTCAACTGTGTTCCTGAGTGTTCAATGGAGAGACTGGTTGGGGATGTGTTAATTGAGTAATGTAGCCTAACTCTCTCTGCCACTATAACGTGAGGATATAAGGAGGAGGGACATGCAAATGTTAACACATACATTGTATCGTACCAAACTTTACCCAAACAATATGTTATTGTCAAACTAATACCCTATGAGAGAATTGCAGTGATATCTGGTTCCACTATTATTTTTCATCCTTTTATATTGCTTTCTACTTGTTGATTATTGTTGCGTTCAGGTGCAATTCCCCGTGAAATGTGCGGGACTGCTTCAAGGCACACAGCTATAAATCCGCAGCCAAAACACAAGAATTGTGAAGATATACTCATATCGATTTTTTGCTATTGCAGTATTTTTTCTCTCTCATAATATATGGTTTCTGAAGACATAAAATAAATCTAATCGATGAAGGCGATAATTCCTAAATGGTCAATATTAATGTTAAAACTGCTCTTCATGAAACCAAATAATGTCATGTGATCCATAGATTGGATACTGAAGTCTCTAACAGATAAATGGAGATAATACGATACAAGTTAGCAAAATGTTGTAAATCTGCTTTGCTGCTTGTCTGATTGTAACTGAAATAATTTCAGGGAAATTTCACAACTATAACACCAGGTAGTTAAACGTCATGTCATAGATAATGAGACAGCTGTTTGACTCACTGACAAACTAAATGGTCTATTGATTGTTTGGCCTCCAATAAACACATCACAGCCGAGTCATATTTGAGATAGTAAAAATGAACATAGAAATTCTAGTTAAATCATAACATGTACCACAGTTTAGTGTTTTTCTTCTGGCACCATCTTTAGTCCCAGCTTGTTGTGTTTTGGTGCATCACTTCCCTGAGACTGCTTATGATGATGGGTGTTGTAATAAGTCTAAAAGCTGGTTGGTTCTGCTCCTTTCTTTTAGCCAGTGTGTCAAAAACATTCTTTTGTGCTGCCCCGGCCTCTTCTCTCTCTGTTTACAGTAAAATCCATAAAAACCATTAAAGTAAAATATATTACTTCCTGTGCTGCCAGAGATTTTTCCCCAGGAAAGTCCTTCCAGACACAAGTGATTAGAGTAAAAAGAAGGAAATTAATTTAAGAAATGTGACAGATTACTTTAATCTTTAAATCACTGTTAATCCTTCGTATCGTTATGTTCTTAATTCAAAATCCTGTAGAGAGAGAGAGAGATAGAGAGAGAGAGAGAGAGAGAGAGAGAGAGAGAGAGAGAGAGAGGTTACGTCAAACCTACTTTAAATCGCCAATACAGACATGGGTATGGAATAAGAGTTATTGAATGCAACAAGAAAAATTAAAGTTTTAAATGAATGTGTAATTAATGAGGTGATACTGCAAAACCAAACAAAAAAAAAATTACTACTGCATTTCAGCTGTAGGCAATAGTAATAATACAACTACCTATGGGGTTCTGAACATAGACACACCATGGTTGATTAGAACAACTTGTTTCTTGTTAAACCCCAGGCAATCAACTTCACAAAGGCAAGAGCCACGTGACAGCCTAATTGCCAGGAGGGATGCCCCCGGTGGACAGAAGCTAAACCTTTCTTATCCTCCTATATCCTGGTTTCTGAATCTGATCGCATATGTATGTAGATAAGAACTTGAAAAGATTAATTCCCATCTTACTACACATTTTTTTTGCCCTAAATTCTCTTGTACTCAGGGTAGCATAAGTCTTTTGTTACATAGCCTTTAGCTTGGTAAAGAACTTTCCCTTCAAATTCATCCTGAGGCTCTTGCCTGATACCCCAGTTTGACGTGCAGAGGTGTTCAATTATTTAGGCAGAATCTGTATTTTGTTATAGAGTTGGAAGGAATACTAAACCATATCAAGTTACCAGCCATGATTGCAGCTTTGAGGGAACTAAATGCAATATATTGATCTTGTAAATAGAAGGTTTGTAACATCTAAATAGTCAGGCTCAAATTAGTAGGTCAATGTGTGCAAAATAGCCCCACATACAGTATTATATATATCACATTTATAACACTATATTAGAATTACAATAAAATACAATACAATGGGAAAATAGTGTTGGGTAAACAGTGAATGCCACTGTAGCAATATGCTTCGTCTTAATCTTCTCTTTTGCAGCGCTGTACTATATGCCTTATGTCCTTCACAGCATAGGGAAGACATGTATACAGACTGGGCTTCCCAGAATGCCTCAGGCTTTCCAACATAGTTGCCAGCAGGATGCAACACTGCAAAAGGTGCTGCCTCTTTAAGTCCCCTGTGTGGCATGTTAAGCAATGGTAATCTGCCGCAGTGCAGACAATAAATTCCACTGCATAACTAAGCGTCGCCATGACATCGTACCTGGATGGAATATCATATGGGCAGATGGGAGGGATAGGTGGATGGAGGCCATGCCCTTTGCAGAATAAATAAGTGTTTTCCAACGTTGACATGAAAGGGACAGAATCTGACAACTAGTCGCAGTGTCACCAACACTTGTCCGTGCGATGTATTAGAGGGGGGAAAAAAGAGGACTGTGCATTAATTATTTCCCTTGGCTTAGTGCTGGTTTGGTCAGCATGCAATTCATCTATTCAGTGCAACAATGGAGCTCAATGCTATGACAAATCTGAAGGCTTGGGCTGTCTTCCCGGTTCCCCAAAGCTTAATAATGTGCTATACGGAATGATGTAATGCTAAAACACTGCAAAACTTGAGTGCTCACTAGCTTTAGTGAGAGCAGGGGAAAGAGGAAGAGACAGACTGGAGAGAGAGAGAGAGAGAGAGAGGGAGAACGACAGAAGGAGACTCAAAGGGCCTGATTACTGCATATCATCTAGAATACAACTTGTACCACACAAATCTCCAGTGAGATCCCCATACTGTTGGAGGATGATAACAGAAATGAAAAGCTAGTTTGTGTTGGGGCTCTCTTAAAGCAGCTGCTTTGCTGTGTTGAGGAAAGTGATATTCGAAATGTTCACTGCATGACTTAGACAGCGACTCTGCAGTTATTTGACAAACTGAAAGCCATTCCAGGCTGTCACAAGCGAAATCATTTGCAACACCCTGTAGCAAGAACCTATAATCCCCAAAAAAGAAATGTTATTATTCACATAACAGTGTGAAAAGAGAGACGCCAAAGCTGGCCTGCTATAACTGTGCTTTTTTTTAATGGGGTTTTGATCATTTGTTCTCTATTTTTTCCTGATAAATATCAGAGTTGTTTTTATTATTATTTTCACCTAATTTACATACAGAAGATGGGTGGCACACAATAGCAAGCACAGTAACACTGGATAAAACAGCTCTTTGCATATATTGCTTCTTACATGACAGAAACTGATCAATGCAATTTTACATGTGGTAAAATAAACTAAAGGCTTTTGGTAAAAACATTTCAAATGGAAATATTCTTCCATTATTCAAGATTCAAGATTCAAAGTGTTTATTGTCAAAGGCACAATAAGAAACATGTTCTCAGTCATACAATGAAATTCTTCCTTTGTTTTCCACAGACTGAATGCCAAGAAGGAAACATGAAAATATGCAATATACAAGTAAAATAGAAAAAAAGCAGCAATAATACAGAATATACAATTTACATGGCAAATAGAAGAGGAGCAACTAGGTAAAACAACACATTTAAGTTAAGATAAAATAAAAAGGAATAGTGAAAATCCAAGAAAGTGTGCCGTTGTGCATAACCAAAATGTAAAAATGTAAACAGTGGTGGCAGTCCTGAGGTAGAATAATAACAATAACAACAGTAACAGCAGACTTCAATCTGTTGTTTAGGACTCTGAGGGCAGTGGGGAAGAAAAAGTTATTTAGTCTGATTGTACAACAATACAGAATATACCATTTACAAGGCAAATAGAAGAGCAGCAACTAGATAAAACAACACATTTAAGTTAGAATAAAATAAAATGGAATGGTGCAAATCCGAGAAAGTGTGCAGATGTGTATAACCACAAATGTAAAAAAAAATATGTAAACAGTGGCAGCAGTCCTGCGGTAGAATAATAACAATAACAACAACAACAACAACAACAGACTCCTATCTGTTGTTTAGGAGTCAGAGGGCAGTGGGTGACTGCTTGCATCATTACAACTTTGTAGAAATTGAGGCCACCCATCAGATTAGTTAATTTCTATAAACATTGTTGAAGTATCACAAGATTAATGTTTTGTTAGGAGAAGTTCATGCAACCCACATCAATTTGCTTTTTGAATAACTTGAAATTAAAATTTTATATGATTACTCTTTTTATCTACCGCTGCAGTCTGTGGGCATATTTCGGTCTCATCTCAAAATCAGCAAAATATGAACGAGGAATACATATCAGACAATTCTAGAGAATAAATACTGCAAGCCGCAGCTTTTATTAGATTAACAAGGAAATTTCATTATATCATTAGGTAAAGCAATTGCACAGTTTGTATTTTAAATCATTATGTAGAGAGGGAAACATCAGATCAGAGGTGTAATGAGGTTGGGTTCTTAAAAGGTCTCGTAAGAGTAGTTTCCTCATGCTAAGTCTTTATTATGGCGTGGCACAGAAATCAATTAGAGTTTTATAGAGATTCTTGATCCCTGTTGGGGAATTCAGCAAGGAACACTTTGCATTTTATGTCAGGATTTAGACAGCAAAGAAAATGTTCACTGGTGACATGTTCAAGGTGATTTGGAGCTAGTACAAGTGTCTTGATAATACTACTAATAATGATGATAATCATCATCAAAACAATCCCCAGTATAATGCATGCATCCCATGAATTAAGTGCCATACGGTAATAGCACATATTGAAATGTTTTTGTGTGGCTTTTTTTGGTGGCTGTACGGTCGATTTTCTGTTTCAATTCAGATCCCAGACCAATTTGCTGCAGCCCGTAGAAACACGCTCTTGACTATGCATGTGTTCTAATACCCTTGGCCCGTTTTTTGGAAAAAAGGCAGAGCAGAGAGCCAGGGGCATCTCATTTCATGCTCTGCCTCCTCAACCCCAGATGTTCACCTCAAAAACATCTCCACTGATACAGGTAGAAGCTTAATGGCCTGCAAATTGCCCCGAGCTCAGGTAATGAAATGCAACCTCTGTATAATTTTAATTGAGAACTCTGGATGGAAATCAAATGATAATGTGCTCCATGCATGGAAAGTTTTCAAGTAACAGTGAAATTTGTGTCTGGTGTGTAAGTGCTGCTTGGCCTAAGGTAAATGGCTTTTTTCCCTTTTCAAGCCTCTCTTAATTTTAATTGTGGATTGCACGCTGTAATAAACAGGTTGGTCATGACTAAGCATCTGCTAAATGATACAGAGGATGTACACACCTCTGGATGCACAATGGTGCTCCATATTTACAATTCAATCCGACAGGGTGCCTATTAGAAGCCATAAAGCTGCTCAACTGTTAGATAAGACACCCTCAATAACCCCCACCACCTCCCCTTTGCGTACACACACACACAAACACAACACACACACACACACACACACACACACACACACACACACACACACACACACACACACACACACACACACACACACACACACACACACACACACACTCGATTCCTCCACCTCCAACACACACACTCGATTCCTCCACCTCCAACATTGTTCAGTTAATTCACCACATCTTCTTTCAACAGCTGAAAATGCTGAACTAAAAGATACAAATATTGATACAACAGCCTCCCCGACAGTTATTCTCCAAAGTTAACAAGCTAACATTATCTCATTGTATTAGCATGTTGTAAGAAAAAAACGTAACTGTTACTTAAAGGTTCAGTAAGCGTAATGGTCAGTTTAGCTAACTTCCTGTCAGTGACTGCAGTTGTTTGCAGTTAGCAGTCCCCTCCCTCGTCCCCACGTCACCATATTAATGCGGTCTTCAAGCAGCGAGTTATCTAGCATAACCTCAGATAAGAAAGTGTGATAAAACATGATAAAAACCATCAAAACAGACATTGGGAAGGATTTTTACCTGCTCCGCCATTGTAGGCGTATACACATTCACCCATCTGTCCTCTGCGCGTGCACCGGCAGTGAGACGGGTGCCGGTTTGTAGCGTTCTCACTTCTGATTGGATATCAGTTTCGGGGATCCCCGACAAGTTTATTTGCCGATTACATGCAGAGCGGTTGACTGAGAGTTCGGCTTTATGAAACGCGCACACTATGTTAGTGATCACTATATGAATAAAGAGCGATTTAACACTTGTATTAACATAAATAAATCGCTTACTTCACCTTTAAACCTGCATTTGTTCTTGATTTAGGTTGTTTTGCCACTTGGGGGCACCACAACAATCCTTTACACAACATTTAAAAACATTAAATTGCAACTTCTAAAGTTGATATGGCAAATGTAAGCCTATAAGCAAACAGTTACCTATTTGCACTTACAGAAGCAGGTTGCACAGAAGACAGCAACAGTAGGATAGCTTTCATTTGGAGGAATGACCGGACACTCCAGTACTCACTCTGCCTGTTTTGGTCTCAGACTAAATAGTTGACTGTTTTTGAAGTTAAATGGTTCACTATGTTCACTAGCTGGTTGATATTTTTCGGGCTGTCAGCTTCTCCTCGAAAGGTAGAGTGGCTTAATCAGAGCAATTTATTATTTTGTTGCTGAAAAATGCTGGGAACTTGTTTGCAGGTGACATGTTAAAATAATACACTCAAAACCCGTCTATTTAGTTTAATGACTAAGGATGTTAAACAATGCTTTATATGATCATACATTCAGAAGTCTAACCACTCATAGGGATGGATTCAAAATATGAAAGTGTCTGATTATTTTTTAAATCTAACATGTTTAAAACTTAAAAAAACATGTACATTACTTTCTGTAAAACAAACGTATTCTTTTTTATTTAGGCCAATTATTCTTTTTATTTTCTTCTAGTCCTTCAAAATGCTACAGTGTTAATCTGTGATCTACAAACAGGGCTCATAAGGATATGAAAGTCTGAGATCGATTGCTTCTGTCTCCAACCACTTACCTGGAGAATCCATCGCGGGAAATTCCGGAAAGTTTGCTTAGAGGGAAATTTCGAAAAATCACTCTCGTGATATTTACCACCATTTTCAGGTATGTTGCAGATGTAAACAGAGTCACTAGACCATAATGATTTTATGTGTGCACTGTGAATTAAGTGTTGATGCATCATGAAAGTATGCGTTGATCTTAACTATTGTGAAGCAATTATGTTTGTCTTTGTGAGTGGAGCCCCCGCTCGGTGACAGAGAGCAACCCATAATAGCGCCATGTGTAGCCATTATTTGTGTCTGTTTTGAAGTTTACATGGAGATATTTTGCACCATATATTTGACGGTTATATTTATAGCCTACCTACCGTGTGTCACTCACTTTAGTGAGTTAAGTTTGAACTTTGTGAGCGGTTATAGAGAGCTATTCTGCTCGACAATAATGTTTGAAAAAGTGACACTTTTCACCATAGGCTTCGGGTGCCAGACAGAAACAGCGTTGAACCAGGGATCCGCAGTGTCAGGTGATAATTCACTGATGGTTTGAAACCTTTAACATTACATGTTGTAATAATTTCAATTTGAATAGGCCTATAGGCGGAAAATATTAATTGGGCATGCTTAGCAACATGGCAAAAAAAACTGGCAGCTTTTATTCAGTAAACATGGGTATCTTCATCCTTTTTTGAGTCAACTAGATTTTTTTAGGTTTGTTGACTGAAACCTGGTCACAGTCAACAGGTGTCAGCAAAGCAGAGACGCTGTGAGTGTGCACTGCATTGCAGGATGGGCTTGGTGGAGTACTTTGGGAAAACCAGATGTTGTCAAACTGTCAAATAAACCCCTGCCATTGCGACAAATATAGTATTTGAAGCAAAACTTCAGAGACATTGAGATCAAATAAAAAACAAGGTGTGGATGTTGCGAATTGCGATATAGCTCAAGTGTTTCAAATACTCCTGAAAGCTAGGCTTGTGAACAATTTTTTACCCCAAAAGCAATTTGTATGCACACAGCAAATCATATGTCTCCCTGGCTGTGTCATTTGCCATGAGGTGTAGAGAAGTGCAAACCAACAGAAGTACTTGTATCATCTCCAGACACTATTGCTTATTTGTCACCTGTCTCACTTCTCCCAGATGTTCCAGGAGACTCCTAATGATGCGCTCTCCCCCTCTCGCTACACTTCAGGAAGAGGTTGAAATTCTTGCTCCTGCCTCAAGTCGACTCTCAGGTATGTAGCACACACACACACACACACACACACACAGGCACGCACGCACGCACACACACAGATACATACACTTGGATGGACCATGTTCCAAAGCCTTCTGACAGGCAGCAGGTGATGGCGCCAAGGCCAGCTGCTCTTGCCCCACCTCTGCTCAGCTGTCCGAGCCCACAGCAGCCTTTGAACAGCCTATTACCCCGACACAGCACCGGGGGAAAGCAATCAGCTCCAGAGGTACAGCCGCCCTCACGCCAGATGGTGTGGGGAGATGAATCGAGCCATTATATTAGTGCCGGATAATTCCTCAAATGAAGCTAATTCAAAAGAAAAATAAGTGCTATCCTCCCTCTTCTTACGCCTCCTTTGCAACTTGAATGGAAACTCCACTGACACTCGGACACTTTATGTAAGAAAAGAAGAATAGAGAAATAGACTTTTTTTTCTCATTTAGATGCCTCCGATTCTTTCCTCCAAGCGTTGTGAATTGGAAGATCTCTTAATTAGATTTTGTATGAAAAACATCTCTCCTAAACTGTTTGAGAAATTCGGATAGGAAGATTAAATAACCCAACATGTATTGATTTTGTTTGTTGAGTATTAAATGATATGATTATGTAAGTTTATATCGACATCAGTTAAAGTCAATTTGAGAGTCAGTTTATGCTTTTGGTTTAGAAGATATTGGGCAGATGTTGAGTGTTTAAATATAAGGGGTAGGCGTGCATTTTTTATACCAACAAGAGAGACAAAGGAGGAGAGGTGGCACATTTCCATAGTTGTCCTTTTGTTTGTTTGCTTGCAAAATATGGAAAAATAAACCTTAAGAGACACAAAAGCCTGGTTGGACAATTGACTCTTTTCCCTGTGTAAATTTTGTTACCCTGGTGCCTCGGTAGCCGATTTCTTTGCTTATCTTGATTTCTCTATATTCAAGTTATGTTTTATTAAGGACAAATATACTGTATATAATGCCAATGCATAGCAAACAAGTAATTGACAGCACAATCTGATGCTGAAAGGATGCTGTTGACAAAGTAGATGTGCTTTACAGACTGGAACCTGAGTCTTAATTAAACTGAATGAGATCATAATCTGATGAAATCGTCTCATAATTGTTTTAATCTCAATTTGTTTTTTAATGCTTTCGGATTCAATGCTTCAACTGCATGAGCAGTAATGCTTTTATGAAGGTGTTAAGCAGTGCACATTGGGAAACATTACAATCTTGAAATAGGCAAGCTTTCTACAGACTCTTAACAAGAATGAGTTTTACAGTAACCTGTTATTTTAAAAATTCGCATTTACTGTCAAAAGCACTCGTTAAAGTGAGAAAATAGAGGCACAACATCCTGCTTACATGCATCTTCATTATTTGAACAACTCTGGATGTAGTTCAAGTTCACATGGCCAGCCGTGAAATTAAATTCGTACCTGCCATTGTTTATAGTCACACCTTGAAAAATACAGCTGAAAAAGTATGTTAAAGAGCTCTGTAAATATGGTGCCTGCATTGGCTTAAGCCCAAGCAGACAGAGGCAGGCGACACCAGAATATGAATCTCAGTTAGCTTTAAAGGATTTAGGTAAACTCTGAAACAGTGCTTACTGCTCTCTTATCCACTTTTGCGTTAATGAAAAGCATGTCCTGAATCTGTCAAGGGAGATTAGTTGAATATCATTACTATTGTCCTTTTGCCAATGTAGATTCACTGTATCCACAGGGATTATAGTACCAGCAGTCCCAAGGTGTATTACCTCTGTCTGCCAAGCAAACTTAAAAAAGGTTGAGCTGATGATGAGGACGAGAAATCACAATGTGTCACAGGAAATTCATACTGCATCCATTTCAGAAGGGACCGTTCTTATTTTGGACTACAATAATGCCAGGATGACCAGGATTTTTGTGCATTGGTTTCCCATTTTTGTATAATAAAAGTAGTTAAATTTATACAAATTTTTTATGTTTTCAAAGGAAACTGATTCTAATTCTTTTAAATTATATCACATGATAAGCTACAGAAACAGCAACACACCAATTAATTAGTTGAAAATCACATATGATAGTGACACAAAGACAAAACAACATCAGTACAAAAGTATGCCATTAGAAATCAACAAAGCCTATTGTCTTGTAAGGGAGATCCAATAACCAATAACTAACAGACCAGATTATTATAATTTTTTAACAAAATAAATGTCTCATATTATAATCTTTATTAAGAAACAACATGATTTTTCATGTTTTAACAGCAGCTCTGTAAATTCTTCTCTAGCCTTTAAATCCGCGTATCTTCCATTCAATCCATATCGGTTTTGAAATCCAAACACAAAAAGTGACCTGTTAAAAAAAATCAACCTCTCATCTACATTATATACAAAAAACACAATTTTCTCTCTTTTTAAATACAATTCCTGATCAGGATATCAAGTATGAGAATAATGGCCTAAATGTTGATTTACTAAATCAACATGAGGTTCCGGGGCATGCACCAAGTTATTAGTCATTTCACAAATGACTGCAATTTTTTTTAACATTTTGTTTCTCTCATTTCAATTTTTTTTGTGTTTGGGGAAACATAGTAAATAAAAATTAAGAAATGGCAATCCATTCATATTTCTAAGCATATTTTATAAAACTGTCTTTTTTTCCCTTAGTGGCCCAGCTTCACAAAACAGACTTGGACTGTGTCGCTGTTTCCTTTTTTAAATGAGACCTAAATCCATATCAAGGCTACATTTTTCGTATTCAAAACCATACGGTGCATGATCTTAACTCTCAACTTGGGCACCACATCAGAAGTATTTAAATCACTCATCTGCAGCTCCTGTCCCAGAGCTTTGCAATCAGGGACAAAAGCCTTTGGCCTTAATTCCAAGAAAATTAACAGGTGCCTGGAGATAACCTGAGGGCTTTTCCATGGAAAATTGCAATAGCAAATTTAAATGTTTTAATGTCATAAATTAACTACGTCTTACTTAACATTTACATGGAATGTTTTGACATCAAGCAGTATCTAGACTACCTATTGAGTTCATTCATAGTTTCATTGTTATTTTCGTTCCACTGATGAAAAAAATATTTTCATAAAGTTAAATTCCATCATGAAGTCCATCATAAAAAGTGTGATTGTATGCACTCTGAAAGATGTAACATAGTATTAAAGCAGAAGTATTACATTTTACAGTAAATTATGACACATAACAAAGAAAAAATTATGACACATGACAAAGACAGACCATGACAGATTCAGGACTGAATCTGTCATGGTCTGTCTTTGTCTTGTCTTGTTTTGGTGTTACCCGGGTTTCCTGTTTTATTTTGGTATGTCTTGTCTTGTTCCTCCCCATGTCCTGTCAAGCTTCCTTCTTGTTTGATTACTGCTCCCTCCCCTAATGTGTTAGACCTGTGTCTCGTTGTGTCTTGTATATATACTCCTTGTGTTCCTTTGTTCCTTGTCTGTGCATTATGGTTGTTCGTGTCAGTGAGTCCTTGTCTTGTGTGTTCCCGCTGTTCCCTGCTTTACTTTTGTTTCCTGGACTTTTTGACTTTTAACAAACATTTTCTTGATACGTCTTGCGTTTGGGTCCTACTTGCCTGCCTGTCTGACACCACCGTAACAGAATCCCAGTTATCAAAGGTCATACTACTTAGCTGAACTGCAGCCAAAAGCAGTGTTCTCCACACGCGTTAAGAAAAAAACTCAAACAAAAACACTTGCCTAAAAAAACTCACTGTAGGTGTGGACCTTTTTTCACAGCAGAAATATGGCATAGCAGGAAAGGCACCTGGGTTACATTTTAGATGCTGTGTGTGTGATCTGTTTAAAGGTGAAGTAAGTTAATTTTTATTATAATATAAGTGTTAAATCGCTCTTTATTCATACAGTGATCACTTTCATAATGTGCGCGTAACGCGTTTCATAAAGCCGATTTTGCGGTTTTTGATGGAACAGATTAGCTGTGTGAAGGTCCGGGTGGGTCAACGGACACTTCATCAAACACAGGCTCCCTCAGGTCACTTGTATCTGTAAAACATGGCACATTCAATGTAACATCATGTAGCTGACATGTACATCTGTAGTTATGGCAAAGCTACAAACTGAGGAGATTAGTGTTTTCTTCCATTATAAAATAAGATAGGCTACTAATACATTCAGTATAGCCCTGGCTCAATAAGCAACTAGTTCTGAGTGATACTGTGCCGTTTGGACAGGAAACAAACACCAGCAGAGGCAACTTACAGTATTTTTGTCTGTATACACATTACACTGGAGATATATATATCTCCAGTGTATATATACTGCTGCCTGTACCACTGCTGCTTACAGTAAGACAGCTAGCTGGTAGCAGCCTGACGCTATTAAAAATAATACTCTTTACAGTTTCCAACACAACAGTCAGTTTCACCATTTGTTTTTCATTGTAGGTCTAATGTGAGTTCACAAAAACGAGCCGCAGGCGACAACAAACAGTCATTGTTGCCAAAGACTCCACAGCTCAAACGGTTAGCCTAAAGCTAACGGTTAAGCTAACGGACGCTAACGCTAACTAAACCCAGCGGCATTCTCTCATTTCAGTCAGTGTTGGTTATTATAGGAGGGATACGATAAAGGACATCACAGACATTCAACTAACAATGGGCCATAATTATTAAAAAAATATGACTACTTACATTTCGGTCAGATGGTGTCTCAGTCTTCCTGCACAGTCTCCTCCACAGTCCAGTAAAACGGCTTTAATCACACTTTTAGATTGCCAACATTTGCTACACAGCGTAGGCTAGGTAGTGTAGACGGAAAGATAACCTTAATAGCACTGTGAGTCAAAATCATGGTCAAAATCTGCATAAACAACAAGTCTGTCTGGACGTGTGCATCACTTTTAAGTGTCCTCTGGAAACACTTACGGAAGCACTTCCGTCGTGTTTCGGCCTACTTCCGTTGTGTTTTGGGCTATTTGCAGCGTTTTTCTAAATGCTGCGCATGTGTTGTCAAATTGATGAAGATGTTTTCTTAATTTGCTTGTGTTTTGTCTTCTTGCATGTGTGTTTTCTAAATGCTGCACATGTGTTGTCAAATTGATGAAGATGTTTTCTTAATTTGCTAGTGATTTGTCTTCTTGCATGTGTTTTCTGATGTTGCAGTGCTGTGAGCTCTCAGGGCCACCATACGATTTCCCAGTCAGCTGCTCTGCATGTAATCGGCTAATAAACTTTTCGGGGGATCCTGAAATTAATATCCAATCACAAGAGAGAGCGCTACAAACCGACACCCGTGCACTCATGGTCTCACTGCCGGTGCACGCCAGAGCGACAGATGGGTGAATGTTTATGCGCCTACAATGGCGGATCAGGGTAAAAATCCTTCCCAATGTCTGTTTTGATGGTTTTTATCATGTTTTTATCACACTTATGGATCTGAGATGATGCTAGATAACTCGCTGCTTGAAGACGCAGAGCATTAATGTGGTGACGAAGGGATGAGCGAGGAGACTGCTAACTGCAGTAACTGACAGGACGTTAGCTAAAAGAACCATTCCGCTTACAGCACCTTTTTAAGCTGGCTCCCTGACATGGCTTACTGGGGAACCTGAATGCAACAGGGGCCTGTATTAACGTCACACCTGTGTCTGCTGTGAAAAAGCTATTACTGAATCTTACAGTGAAGGCAATTGTGTTAGTTTAAGTAAGGGGAAAAATTGTTTTCTTGTTTCAAAACTAAATAAAATAGTGAAATGTGAAGCCAGTCAAACTAACAACAAAACATAGAGACATGTAACTGACATATTGTACGTTTTCCAGTGTTGCTAACTATAGGCGCTAACATGCTTCAACAATCTTCCTTACAGCGATATATAAAGAGAGAGAAGTCCTGTCAATAAACAAGATGGCCAAAAAAGCTCAGAGGGACGTTTAATGATGTGGAAACTGAAAGAAAAGAAAGAGGACGTCAAAACTGTGAGTCAGAAATCTGTGTTTTGTCTGTCTCTTTTCCCTTTCTCTTTGCTAACTGCTAGCTTGTTTTCTGGCAGCTAACTTTCTCTCTGTGGTGTGTATTTAACTTTTTGCTGCTCTGTGATACTATGCATTGAAGATAGATTCCCCGGTATACGGTATTCCTGTATTACCGCCCGACCCTATTGAGCATTTCTTGGCTGTTTGGTCAGTTGTTGACTGTTTGTGGTGATTTGTACCTTGTGCAGAATGTCTACCAGCAATTGGTGATCTATTCTTTTTTCTTGGTTGGTTTGTTTAGTTGTTGCTGAATGAGTCAATCGCTATTCTTTTACTAACTAGAATATTGTAGGCCTTTTATTGACTGTTGTTTGAATGCCAATAACTGTGTTTAGGTTCACTGTGTGTTATAATGCATTGTTTGCCTGGAAACTGAAGTTCCTTGATTATCACTGTTGTCCTTGTCAATTGAGCATTTATTTGGCTGTTTTGCACCTGATGATTGTTTGTTTTGTGATCGGTTTGTGCAATGTGTAGAATGTCTGCCATTAGTTGGGGAGAACTTTTAATTGATTTGTTACATTGTTGCGGCAGTATTGTTGGCCATTTGAAGGCTATTGTTTGAATGCAAGGCTTATGGATAAGCGTGAATAAGTCATGTATTTTGGTACATGCAATGATACTCTTGATAAACCCTTGAGATGTGTGTGTCTTTGTGAAAGAAAGGGCAGACTTGAAAACTGGGTCAGGCACACTGTCAGTTTGTCTGTCTCTTTTGTCAGCTGTTTTGTTTCCTGATGGCTTTGTGTGTAAATACACCCAAGACTTCTTGCTGAGTAATATTTTGCATTGTATCTTGTATGGCTGGACACTGTGTTACTGCCATCTTTTTACGCACGCACACGTGCACATGTATACACACACACACACACACACACACACACACACACACACACACACACAATACGTTGGGGGAAAGAATAAATGTGAAACATTGAGATTTGTGTATATGTATTTTTTTCTTTCTTTTGTTTTCACTACCTTTTCCCTAAAGAAAAAGACGGTAAGTTTTCACATTTAAACAGGACTATCTAAAAGGTCAAATGCTGCAGCGGGACATGTAACATGGAAACTTCATCTTCACGGAAGAAAGGAAAGAAGACTTCAAAACGGTGAGTCAGAAACTCTCTGTTTGTCCGTCTCTTTTCCCCTTCTCTTTTTTTAACTGCTAGCTTGTTTCCTGGCAGCTAACTTTCTCTCTGTGGTGTGTATTTAACTTTTTGCTGCTGTGTGAAGTGATATTATGCATTGTATTCTATGTTGTTTGGCGCAACACTGAAAATGTTGTGTCACTCCCGCTGTCATAACGCACCCACACACACGCACGCATTCAAGCACGCGCTTACAGTTGGGAAGAAGAAGCCCACTGTGGCTAATTTATCTAATTGAGCATTTATTGGTTGTTTAGTCAGTTGTTGACTGTGTGTGGCGATTTGTACCTTGTGCAGAGCGCCTGCCTGCAATTTTTGATCTTTTTTTGTCCTGGTTGGTTTGTTTAGTGTTGTCGCTGAACGAGGGGGCTTTCACACCTAAAAGTCTGCACAAAGGTCCGAACCAAGGACTCATTTTTACCAAGGACTGTATAGATTTGATCCGCTTAGGTTTGGTTTCACATTGCAGTTTTGCTAGCGCACTAAAGAACATCTGATGACATACATCTGATTTATCACCCACGTGGGATGCGTCCCCCTATACTGGGTATCGATTGGTTTGTAGATGGGCGTGCATCTGAGGTCTGCGTTTCTATTCGGTGGTATAGCCTAGCCTTCATCAGTTTGAATGAATAAATCAGCAACACACTCACATGTTTGACCATTATTATAACACTTACTGTATCTAAATAAATATATAATATCCTCGGTTGTAAGAAGTCTTATTCATCCCATATATACAGGCCAAAGCATAAATAGGCCTACACAAATCTGAATTGAATGACTTTCATTTTTTTGAGCATGTATCATTCAGTAATTTCTTTTAGTCAGTGCAAATCTTGCTTACTCTTCACATTGGCATCTCTTTTTTAATGACCATTGAGGTTTTTAAAATCAGCACAGACATTGAGGGCATTTTGCAATACTTCCCTACTACTAGCTACTAGTCAAACACAGACCTTCTTTCTTCTTACACTTATTTTTAGGGGTCCCGGGAAAAGGGGTCTTTTTCCATTCTGTTCTGTATTCCTTTAACTGTTTCTTATTTTATGCCAGCAGCCAACTTGATTAACTCAGTCCCATCAGCCATGTTTTTGAAACTTGCATCGAAGGAGTATCTAAGCAACACTGACAACATTTTATCAATGAGAACAGCAAAGGAATGGGTCTTCTACTTTCCAAATATGGGACGATTCTGTATTTTCCCTAGTATGTCAACTCTAAATAGCTCCAGGAAATGTAAAGCAGCCAATTATGTAGTCTGTGTGAGTTGGTGTTTGTCGAAAATACATCACAAACATGCCAGTTGTTGTTGTGTTAACTGTTCACACATAAAGTTCATGTCAATACACATGTGAAGTGGTCAGCAGTGGAACAGGTTCAACAGAAGATTTAACCTGCAGTCTGTTCTGCAATCCTACCTTATTGTGATACTGCTACAAGCTTAACCCTGCATTTGATTACTGTTCCCTGTTCATTTCACTAATAGTTCCGTCACAGGCTGGTGGCAGGATTCTCATGACACACCAACTAAAACTTTAAAAAGTTAAACAGCGATATGACACATGATCGAAACATAATTGCTGTCTATAGCAATCACGCATAGCAAAAATATGCTGTCGTGTTTGGATGTTTGTGTAGGCTACCAAAGCAGAGCCAGAAGCAACACAATTATGATGTATCCGCTGCTATTGTTGTTGTGCTTAAAGTTAGTGCTAGCATTTGCTTGTAGAGCGGCAACACATACAGATGTATACAGTGACGTTATGACGTGTCTCTCTAGCCTACGGAAAAGGTTCAGTTGAACCAATTGTGAACCGGCATGAAGACCGGCCTGGAACTAGAACCTGGTTTGCATTTGTGGAAAAGTGGTTTACATGTTCCCATCTACAGAATACAGTTTAGTTTTAAACCAGTAGTAAGGTCAGGAGTACAAAGAAGAAATATGCTTTTAATTTCTTTGATCATTTCAATGGTGTTTTAACAATATAATTAGATATTACTGAACACAACAATATCAAGTCTTCTCAGCATAAGTTTGCTACTTCAAACTTAGTGTAGGGCTTTGAAGGGGACTGAAGGCACAGATGAGATTGTCAGTGCCACAGGTTACAGGCTATCCCCGGAGCTAGAATGCACTTAAAAATTCATAGAGTATCGATCCTTACACTCAAGCAAAGTAAAACACCACATATAAAGGCAATATTGATGTGTACAGTACCTGAAGTATAATGTTTAAGATATCATTTTAGAACACCACACATTGTTGGACCAAGAGGAGGTCTGCTCTGGACTCAGCCATTACTCATGTGATGCCCACGCCCTCTTAACCTCTGTGCTGAACGGCTTTTTCAGTAGACAGAGGAGATAAAGGGAAAAGTTAAGGTGCTAGGGCTGTGTGTAGGCTACATCCAAGTGTTTTTGAGGGCGCACTCACAAAAGGCCATTTGTTCCGTGCCCAAGCTCATTTGCATACTAAAGTCTAGATTGTTTGGCTAGTGTGAGCACGCCATCCATATTCCAGCACGGAACACTTCCTTGGCCATGGAACGCTTGGGAGAGGTGTGCCCAGGCACGGCACAGATGCTAATGAGATGACATGCGCACACGCACGGATACGCAACGTGAGCTGGATGAAGTCCTTAGAAGCAGCGCTGCAGCAACAGGAGCAGTTGAGACGGTTGAGACGTTCTATGTGTGGCCAAAAAAACGCGAGATGCAGCAGTATTGTTCTCTGTGTTGTTGTTCTCCATTGTTGTTCTACTAACTCTGGCAGCGAGTACGCTTGGTGATAACATATGTATCGTATTACGACGTGATGGCGTATGTATGAAGGAGCAATCGTGCTCAGGCCACAGCCTTTGGGAGCAGTGTGAGCACAGGCCAGCGGGAGAGTGGGGAGGGGGGGGAATCGTCCTGCAGCACGGAACAGGCAAACTTGCCTAGTGTGAGTGCGCCCTGAATCGTTTTACCTGTACAACAGCAAGTAGAGAAAAAGGTTGTTGAGCACTGAAGTAGATCTAGATAACAAAAAAGCAAGAACAATGCATATCTAAATAGGCATAGAGTAGGTGTTCACAGCTAACTAGATGAGTTATTAAATATATATATATATTTTTTTACTTTTAAGAGTTTACGTTAGCTGGTCATTTCGCCATCTCTGTGAAACTGTAATTCCAGTCCCCTGCTCAGTCCTGTTTAGCAATAACATCTAATCATGCAAATGACTTCTAGAGGGCCACTTTTGTCTCTTTCAAAGGTTACACTCTGTGCCCACACAACACAGGCATTTACCCATCTACACAAAACCAACACAAACATACTGTATGAACAATGCATACTTGAGACATAACATCACACAACTTCCAGTTGTCGTTAAAAGCAATTCCGTCATGCAGAAACCATCAGACTACATGAGTGGTATACAATCAGTGGAAAAAGGTAATCCATGAAATGGCCGTGCACTTGTAGAAGATGTAATTTCCATTTGATATGTGATTGCATGCAGTTGCGGAGTGAAGTGAATTGTCATTCTGTTTATATGTCTTTTCTCAAATTGATTTACTTATCGCCAGCTAGATACGGCATGATTTAAAAAAAAAAAATTCTTGGGTCGTACCACACAAGATGCCAATATTTGGACTGTTTTATATCCAGTATTTAAGGCCATGCTTGTTTGTTTCACGGACTCAAAAGTAACATTGCTATTGGTTGACCAAGTGAATTTTTTGGCTTTGGTCAGCATAAGCAACCATATAATTGTATTAAAATCAGACAAAAATAGTACATGCAAAATAGCAATGAAAATACTGTAAATGAAACCTTGAAATGCTAATATTTTGCAAGTCTCACAAGTTTCCTCGACAGATACTCATAAGAACAGTTTGATGTTTATGTAAATCATATTTTGCTGACAGATGTAATGCTGTCTTTGGAAATGCAAACAAAGAAAAACGGGGACTGGGAATGTAAGCACTGAAGAGCATGTCTTTTGTTTCGACAGCTTGTGTCCCCAGCATCTGGCATCAAGCAGGAACAGCATGTCAAGATTAATGAAATGTTACTTTTATTGATCTACAGCATGCAGTGTATATAAATATATACTTCTTTAGAAATTGCCGGCAATCACACAGTACCCAGCAGCGTGTGCAAGCCGAGTTTGTAAAGTTTTAAAAACTGCAAACTTAAAAAACAAGGTTTCAGCCATAGCTACTGTACTGCAATTTAAAAACAAATGTACTGCGCACGGTTTAGGGAATAGATAATCTTAATGTCTTCCTTGCTATATTCTAGGGGCTTTAAATTCCAATCAATGAAGTGAAATTAAAGACCATGTGAATGACTTTCAGTGCGAGTCGACTGAGCAGACTTGTTAGTGGGAGCAGGGCCACGGTGACAAGAGCGTGGCAGAGACTGCTCCCTCACTCTCCTTTTCCCCATTTAATTTTCCAATCCACTTCCTCCACATAGTTAGGAGAAGTGAGTTTTGTTCTGGTTTGATACACCATCTAATGAGAGCTACTAAGAGCCTGTTGAAATCATTCCCTAATAACACATTCTGAAGGCTGCGTATGAGGAATATTTCTCCTCTATCTCTGCATTCGGGCTTTAATGCATTCTTTCACTCACCTCTGTTCCATTTCCCTTCCTACAATGTGTTTTCCAGGTTTCATTGCTTTTATTTTAAGAAGATTTGAATAATCGTCACACTTCGATTTGATAGGATTTTAACAAGCAATGCTATTTGGTTTTGTAGTATGTGGTCACTTACTCTAAAATAAACCTAGAAAGTATTCTCTGAAACAGCACAATAACACAAAATAAGCAGTAGAAGGTTTGTAGATTTATTGCGAAGATATATAGTAACAATACGGCCATATGTTTATGCAAGGTAATCTTGATATGATCTAAAACCGTTCCCACATCGACCATTGAAAGTGTGTTAAAATCCTGTTCAGTAGGCATATACCGCACAGACATGTGATGCTTTCCACAAATAATTAATCATTTAACACTATACATAAACAGATGCCCTATTGAACTGAATGGAACATGACAGCATAGCTTGTCCACCCTTAATCCATTCTTCTTGCGTGATACACTCCAGCTGTAACAAGAGCAAGTGAGTGACCTGGCCTGTGCTGCTATGCTGTCTGCTTAAAACTCCTCCGTGGTTTAAATGTTATCGGCTCCAGAGATAAATCTCCCTCCCCTCTACATCCTTGGGCTGCGGGTATTAGTTACAGCTGAAACACTGGTTGGTATTCTACTTTGAATCCTGGAATTGTGTCGGCACCTTGACGTTTGATTGGATCTGTGCAAATACATGTATATGCAAATTTGCCAGATATCAGTTCTTGCTCGGGGTGAAATAGGAAACAGTGGTTGCATTCTGACGAGCCTCCTGCATGGACTTTCCCTCTCTGTCTCATCATAGAGCAGCCTTTAGTGATCTATAAATTCCCAGTAAATCTCAGAGCCTGGGTGCCTTCCCTGACATTTCCACACTCCCACATAGCATATTTTTAAGAAGGTAAAATCCATAATCTGTGTCAATGGTATCACACGCTGTATTTGCAGGGGGCCCTGTATGCAATAAACCGGCCAAGGCTGCAGTGCAGAGGCTCACTGGAGGTAAAATGTTTGTTCTTACCTCTGTTGTCATACTTGTGCCTCAGGGCACGCAGGGAGTTCCTCATACCTCTGCAGAGACAATCCAATATTCTGCTTACTATTCTGCAAATACTAAAAGTAACCATATGTATAGAAATGACGCAATTCTTGATGTATTGAATAGAAATAGCCCAGTCATATTGCTACTAAGTAATAGTATTGTCAACATGTGTTATACATGAAGTCAATTATACGTGAATATTTTGTATAAGGTCTTACATTATGTAAATGTTCTAAAAATTACGTACCCATTAATGTTGAGTTACAGGCACTTTGGCCTATATCACTGTGATAATGAGTGATAATGGCTTTATATGACGGAGAAATGCTTTGTGTTCAGATATATTTGAATAATTTCCTAATGCAATCAAATTCAGAATCAAACAATAAGTATTGCCAGGTACATTTACACATACAAGGTTGCTGTGGTATGATGGTTCATAACGATCAACATAAGCAGAAATAATAATATGAAATATATATATATATATATATATATATATTTTAAATACGACGATAGAGAGACATGTCTACTGAAGTTATTTCAGAGTAAGAGCTGTAAGTGTGAAGTAGGCAGAGACATTCCGAAATGTGGAAATAAGGGACAGGCATTTTAAAAAAAAATTCTTGATCTGTCATTGGCAAAATTAACAGATAGGCACAGCCTCTTATCCAAACAATTAGCCAACGCTACAGCACTCTTAAACACAATTGAGCCTCTTATGACACGGCGTTTTTCTGATTGGTAACGGACCTAACATTACTTCATCCAAAAAATAAAATGTGCAATAATCAACACAGGGGCCTGCCTATCCTATGGTACTATCTGTGAATGGAAAGCAACCTTCAGAAAAGTACCCAATACCAAAGAGAGTAGAGCACATGTGTCAAACTTAAGGCCGGCCCGCAACACGTTTTGATCTGGCCCGCGAATCAATTCGGCCGATTTGAATCAATTCTGGGAAATAAAAAATAAAAAAAAATAAATTAATTCTTCATGGAGCCTGTGCCATATCCGCACGTCGCATACACTCCCAACTGTTAGGAAACTTACATGGCTTACAGCTAGGAATGTCTGCTGAACGTTCTACAGCTCAGGATTTTAAGCCATGAATTGATGAACTTGCGTCTAAGAAGAGCTGTCAGTTTTCTGAGGGCTGTAAATAGGCCAATATATGTGGCTAAATAGCATGCTAATATTGATGATTGATTGTGTCAAAAAATATCCCCCAAATTTTTCCTGTGGCGCTCCGCGCCACACCTCCTATTCCCTTGGCCAGCAGCAACCTTTACTAAGACATTTCCTGGGGGGTACAGAGATCCCTTGTGATCCGTGATAATATAGGTTACATATGTAGGCTAAATGATAAAGCATATTACTGAAAAACAAAGCTAAAGATTTGGAGTTGACATATGTACGTTATTTTGCCATTATTTTACTGGTCCGGCCCACTTGAGATCAGAGAGGCTGTATGTGGCCCTCGAACCAAAATGAGTTTGACACCCCTGGAGTAGAGTATACAGTGAGGTACCTTGAAATGGATACGTGGTAACCTTTTGGTTCAAAATGGTCCCTAGCCATGACCTATGCTGTGTCTGAAATCGCGCACTTCTGTACTTACACTTACTTTTTTGAGTGCACTGTGCGCAAAACCGGAGAGTGTGCCAAAACGCAGTGCACTGTAAGTTCCTCGGTCGTGCACTCAAAACGGTCTAAAACTTGAGTGTGGAGCGATGGACACTTTCCACACTCAACGGCCGCCATCTTGCCTACGTAGCGGAGAGGGGCGGGACATTCTAATCAAAATAGAGGAGCTTGAAGCAACTGTTGAGAAGGAAACGCTCTACAAAAGTTAAATTACACATTTGTTTTGTTTTTCCGCGACTAATGTGCCTGTTTTGGCTATCAGTAACGCAAGCAGAAAAAAATACCACCGAAGAAGAACCGTCAAAATGCAAAGTCATTTCCGGAAGGTGCGCGACGGCAGTTGGGACAGTGCACTGTATAAATGAGAGCACTGCGTCTATAAGTAAGTGTACTGTAGGGATAATAAAGTGCACTCAATGTAAGTGCACTTACCTAAGTGCGCGATTTCAGACACAGCATTAGTCTTGTTTACGTTTGATATCTGTGGCAGCGGAGTAGACTGTTCCATTTACTAAGTCTCCTAAACTAGTTTAATATTGCCCCTGCTGGTAGATTTTTCTCATTGCTGCCACATAGTGAAATTCATTGCATTACTTCAAGATTCACACACCCTTTATTATATTGATAAAAATTCCCCATCGACAAAATTCTTTAATATCGATCATCGATTAATCATGCCCATCCGTAGTGCAACTTATCAGTTTTGGAACATAATGGTGTGTTAATGTACAAACGGATGATGCATTACATCTCTCATTGAACCAGTAAATCATTGTGGGACTATATTATTAAAGAGCTTAGAAGTAGTTCACCACCAGAGTCCCATTATTCTGTAATGATGGCTCAAAGTCTACACATCCTAATCATTTGTGGTATTTGGCTTCGGCTGCCTCGCTACTTTGACATTCATTCTTGCAGAGAAGAACAGATAATTGTATATGATACCCAGTAAAAGCGGTTATGATGCTGTGTCTGGCCATCTTTGCATTCTGACAGTGGTAATCATTAGACTTTCAGCGATCTTTGCAATTAATCTATCTTGACATGATCATTTTCGTCAGTTCTATTTGAGGTGTTTTTGTGAACCCTTGCTCAGCGGGATGGCACGGCGGTGTTCGTCTGTAGAAGAAACAAGAGGCAGATGCATTCAGTCTTCCAGTCTGTCAACACTACACAGCCTGTTAACATCAGAGATCAGAACAGAACAGACCTACCAGGTTTTGTTCATTGTTTTACCAAATTGCTCTTGACAAGTAGAGGAAGAAATTGCTTGATTGATGAACAAAGTAATTCTCTACATGTAATTAATACACCACTAATGGCCATCCATTTGTCTTCCATACGGTGCAGTAAAAGCCAGAGGAAGGTGGTGAAACGTATCGGGATGAAGGCTCCAAACTGACCTGCCCTCCAATGTTAAATATTAGGTTTCCTTCTCCAGATTTTGTTACCTAACGGCTTGTCGGGAAGCCGTAGGGACAGTGTAATGGATAAAGGATTGTATCGATTGGCATGTGTTGACTTAACACAATTGTTTTGGAAAATTTATATTGATGCAAAAAACATTTCCCCATGAAACACTAATGCGGTTTGTGTGATTCATACAACAATAGCTCAAACTTTTTGCATCAACCTACGGTGGTAATCTGTTACATTTGAATGAAAACTCACGTGTGTTTTGATACCTGTTACGAGTACATTTACATGTACATTATACGATAGTGAACAGGTATAAATTTTCATTCATTCCACTATCCGTTACTCTGTTGAACTCAGGCCGTTAGTAGAATGCCATTTGTGGATCTGTATGTATGTATGTATGTATGTATGTCTGTATGTATGTATGCACTTTATCATTGCACTGTCAGCACTTGTGTGCTAGGCACTGTATTTTTCTATATAGTATTCTATTTTTCTACTGTCTTGTTGTGTTATGTGTTATGCAGCAGTCTGTACGTCTAAGACAAATCTCCTTCGGGACAAAATAAAGTAATCTTGAATCTTGAATCTTGTTAAAGCTTTTACATGTCCTGTCCGTAGAAGGTAATGATTTGCATTTTCATAAGAGAAAGTAAAAAGATGCAAAATAACTAATCGTACTGTTTGAATGTAGACAATATTAATAAGGAGCGTAGTATACGGAAAGCAGAGCAATTTCTCTTAGCACGAATAAATATTATAAAAACCCTTTTTGGCAATGTCATAAGATTTAAACGTTAAAAGTATGGGGATAACTTAATCAATTAAAAGTAGACAGATGAGATGGTTAGTCAGACAAAAAAAGTAGATGACAGAGCACCCAATCAAACAATGTGACCACGGTACGATGTTATAGAGGGAGAAAGAAGAGAGAAATTGTGATGAATGACACAACATCCTGCATAGTATCATATTTCTGTGGATTAAATGCTCTGGGAAACTGGCCCCGGAGTGTGCTTGTGCATATCATTAAGCCCCATGAAGAGGAGGAGGGCACGTTGGAGCTGCTGCCAGTCCAAGTGCACGGATAGGCCACGTCTCACAGCTGCTGTTGCTGGACTCCAAAGGCAACCGTTTCTAAGAGGGATTGGGTTTTATAACTAGTTTTTTTCCCCTTGCAATATTTGAGATGATAAACATTTCATCTGGACAGAGGGGAAAAAATCAAAGCAGCCCTTCAGGACCCTGTGGTTGTTTGAGCAAGTCTGTGAGTGAGTGTGTACATGGGCGTATATATGGGTTTTCTTTGAAAATCGGCAAGGTTTCTCACATGTTTGCACGTCCTTGTATACCGTTGTTTAGCTTGTGAGCGCTCCAGAGTGTATTTACCTGCGCGTTGGCGTGGGTTCACAGTGTGTGTCATTCGTGCGGAAGGCAGGTTTTAAAAACACACTATGTCAGATATTGGATGGCTACTGTATAATTTGACGGGTCTGTGCACAGGCCGGCTGTGGTATGAGTCATTGATTACACATCAGCTTAGTATGCTGCAGTGCAGACCCCTATATTGGTGGAGAAGCAACCTGAAGCACCCAATCAATAGCAGCAGGCCTGTGAATCTTCCGTCAGGTCTGAAGTGAAGGACTCCCTAGCTCTCCTCTGGGCCCAGGCCTAACCTTTTCCAAAGAGAGGTGATGAAGAAGCTCATCATTTCTAATGAGGAATTAGTGATTGGGCCAGAAGAAATGACTGTCAGCACCGCATCGAGGAGTCCAAAAGGTCTGGGAGACTGGGAAGTGCCAAACACTATTCATTAGGGACCTTGAGATTTTCTTTATTTGCTTTGAGTGGCAGACAGCAGGGTTTTAACGGCTGGGCTGGGGCTCAATGATTAAATACATTTGTGTTCCGTCATTAAATTTGTTATGTTGTCAATTGGGAAGGAATGAATATTGCTTTAAGATAATCCAGTTGTCTTCTGAGGTGAACAAAGCAATATCAAGTATTATTAACATTTTCTTTCAGCGAGACCTATATTTTAATGACAGAACTTTCAAACCAGGAGGCATACACTTGTTCCAAAAATCAAAACCAATAACGCCCTTTCTGGAATCATGTGATACATTTCGTGTTAAGAGATGAATCACTCCAATTGACAGAAACATATTCACAGCTAATTAAAAACTTAATTGCTTGCACTTTAGCCATTTAGAGGAAGATGAATGGGAAATCATTAGGCATCCTCAGAAAACCAGCTGTTCATCAAAGTATGTCTTTACAAATGCCATTGTTCAACAGATTGCCAGAATATATGCTTAAAATAAAATTCTGGGTAATCTATCCCTGATTTAAGCCTGCACAACCCCCCAAACTTCAGCACATTAAGAACCTGAATCGGCATGATATTCAAGTGTTATCCTCTCTTTCTTTCTGTTGTTCTATAGCTCATCTATTATTAAGATCCCTTTTAGAATCTGAAATGAATAGTGAATGAATAAGAAATCTGATTAATATAAAAGAGAGAGTAATCCAGTTGCCAAGCCGTGTTGCTATTTATAGATAATGTTGTATCCTAGCAATCCTTATGAGTGTAATCTGATTTTTTTTGACCCATCTTAATCACAGCATAGATAAGGCAACGATCCCCTTCGTCTGGCCTCAGACAAAGCCATCTCTGGAGAATGCCACAATCATGCCTCAGTCGCTCTCTCTCAATTAGCCCCCGCTGTGCAATTCATTGGGTTTGCTGCAACATTCCCTTAACAATACTTACCCGGGCTACTCATTATTCAGTTCTACAAGATAGTGACTGCTATTTTTTACATATTTGGGAAACATAATGTACTGTCTAATGAAAAAAAGATCCAAATCCAATGTCTCCTGATGATGAAAAAGAGACATAAAAATATACAAATTCATCAAAACTAACTGAAAATGGTTTAGCTTTCTTATTGAAGCCACATATTATTCATTTCCGTTTGTGCTTGTCAAGTTAAGCTCAGATGTTGGCCACAAAAAACAAAATCTTTGATGGACTGCAAAGTGGCAGGGACAGGCTGAAAAAAAAAATCCTCACAATATGTCGCTTAAATTTATTTTGCGTATTGATTTTCTGGCTTTTTGGATAGAAAATAAGTTGTACTAACTATCTTAGTTTTTAAAAATTATACATGTATTTTTTGTTTTGGTACGAGATTAAAAAATGCTCCAGTTAACTGGAGGGGTAACAGTTATTTTACTGGTTGACTTGGTATTTCTGACCTTTTGGATATTATTCCTCTATCCAGTTTATGTACATTGCCTCCTTTTATATATCCCGGTAAATCTCTTCCTTTTTGTGTTTTGACCATTATTACGAGTCTCTGTCAGACACACCAAGGGGCCAACTCACTGTGGTTTAAGTACCCAATAAAAGCTATGCTGAGTAATTTAATTCCTCTGAAGGCCAAACAATAGCAACTGCATCTGCTTTTTACATTAGACAACTTTCCCTTGCTGTGGATTGGATTAATGGGGAGTGTACGTTTGCCTTTTCCTTGATAGGATTGAGTGAAGAAGAAAGAGCAAAACAGGAAAAGAGAGATGTTGAGGTTGACAGATGGGACAGATACAGAATCCTGCTAAAGAAATACAAGTTTCTGCATTTTAAGCTTATATTATGAGTATTCTAAAACGACAGAAAAATCTTCCACTTTACATTTAATAATTAATACAATATCCAGCATTCAAACATCTCTTGGAAAATTGTTTGGATTCCCTAGTGATTTTTTTTTCACCTTTTCTTTTACAATACATTTTTCTGTGTTACTAATGGCAACAGTCTAAGTGTGTTTCCATGAAAAGGGGTCTGTGGATGACAAGCTTAGACACCTCGCTCAACGCAGCTGCATCTACCAGTGGCTTCCCAAGTGGAAACCAGATGGGGATGTTTTAGGAGCATTCACTAGGTGGCAGTCTAGTAACATAAAACCTTTTGGCTGACATTATCCTGCATGCATACATCAACAGAGAGATGGGCCGATAATATGGATTAACAAGAGTTGGGTGTTTTACAGCCGTATCAGAATATATTATTTGATGTTTGGTTTGATAAAATAACTTAGTTTTATTTAGAAGTTCAATACATGCAGGAAGCTACTGACTATGTTAATCAGTTGTATTTCCTTTTAATAGTTTACTGTGCTTGTTGATGCACTTGTAGCTAAGGGTCTGGGCGGTGAGGAATAAGATGCTCTTTTTACTTGAAGGATCTGTAAATTGTCCAAGCTGTGTTCCTTCCTCTGATACCTACCCACCTGAAACTGCTGTTCCTACACTTCACTGAAGCAATTATAGCAAAGGACTAGGGCAGATCAATGAAATCCCCTTTAGATGAGGGAGCCATACTGGCGTTTTGATCAATTCCAGATCAATTCCACTGTTTTGCCCAAACCTTTGCCAAATAAAAGTGTGTCTTCTGGTTGAGGAGTAGCACCCTGCAATAATGTTAACAGCATCTCTGTCGATGACTGCCTGGATCTGTTTTCTGTCGTGTGCGTACAGTATATTGTGAACACTGCTAGACTTAGCACACACACCTTCTGGTCACTCTCTCTCTCTCTCTCTCTCTCTCTCTCTCTCTCTCTCTCTTTCTTTCTTTCTTTCTCTCTCTCACTCTGAGTCTCCCCATCTTTTGAATGTGGAAAAGTGACAGGTGCTTGAATGCAACCCAAGTTGGCAACTCACATCAAAGCTCTCAGTAAATTGTAGAAGTTGCCATTAAAGAGACTTTGCATGGCTGAATCTGACAAGACTAAGTACTGAATGTAATTGGCATGGCAAGAGATTGAGTGATAGAATAGCTGTAATTTCTTCCAAAATTCACTGTCGGTACATCCTGTTGGTCTTGATTCATGGTTACATGTTTCCATTTTAAGAGTAAAATATGCCATCAGTAACTTTGTTTCTAGACTGCTCATAACTGCAGCTAGACATAGCTGTTTGAAAAGTACAAGTTAATTAACAAAATCTGTAAAAGCACATCAGTAAACAAAGTCAACATATTTATTATTTCACAAGCTGTATAGAAATAGGCTGGGAAATGTACAAAAAGACCTGCTGGTTAGGTCTGGTTGCTAAACAAATATTCCTCACAGCCCCAGAATTTCATTAGAGTAAATATGAGCCGAATCGATGTTTTTTCAATTAGGGATGATGGGACTGTGTTCTCTAATGCAGCCTCAGTTTGTGAGGAGCCTGATGAAATCAGTGTCATTTTACATTATGAAATGCCTTATGAAACTTTAGAAATAACAATGGCTACTGAAGGACACCTTTTGTTTGCCATCTGGACACTCCTTTGTAACTTGACAAATATACATTTGTTAATCCCTTATTTAACTACTCTAATTTGATGTATTTTTTCCCGGTTCCATTTTCTAATCCTCTGGTCATGTGAAGCTATATATAATAATTTTAGAGTTAAGGTCGCAAGTGTGAATGATGCTTCCATACACTTGAAATATAAACTCTGCTCCAATCACCACACGGACACAAGCTTTGCCTCCGCTGTATACACGCAGAGCAGAGGCAATATTTGTAGAGTCAAGCATACTCATCCTGTACTTTGCACCAGAGCAAGTCAGAGGCTGTTAATACATTGCTGTGCTGCTCCAGCTCTTCACAGCTTCATAATACATTTCCATCAGCTGAAAACAAGAAAAACACATCTGAGGCCTTTAATAATGTAGACAAGAGAACCACTTTGCCCTACCCGCACAATGCATCCAAAAATTATGGTCAAATGCATGCATCTTCTGAAATAGCTTGGCCGCCAAAGCAGACTGAAAAATAAATATGTCAGATGTATTGGCGTTCTGAATGAATAATGAATATTTTAATACATCAGCCTGTTGTATTGTATTGCAAAAGAGCCATATGAAATATACATCATCTAATTAGACGATGTTCTCGGACGTGGCTCAGCCTGTTTTTGATCAATATGTAATAAGATCTAGTATCAATTAGTGATGGTTGAGGGTAGAGATTTAGCAGCTGAAAAATGACAACTCTAAAGGTAAGTAAGACAACAGTAAAAACACTGCAGCATCAGGAATAAACAATTCACACAATAATGTTTAGAAGTACCATTTTGAAGCCGGAATATTGAAATCTTTAGATTTACTGCGTCATTATGTTGTGGCTCAGCTATATCCACGCTATTGATCAAAGGAATTATGTCTGCAGTGCATGCAGACATGAACATAACTACTGAGCAGGTGAGCCAAAAGTGACAAAATGATTGCAGGCACAGCAATAAGTCCAGTAATTAAAACTATTGGGTTTATTCACAGTCACAGGGCCTTTGCTTGCACAATGGTTATTCCTTACTCTATATGAGCTTTCTTTTAATTCAAAAACTATTTTTTTTGTTGAGAAAACACAGTATCACTGGATGACAAAATATACTTATCTTGTGGAATTGGAACAACGCTCAATGACAATTATTGAATAGGTTATTTATACAATCCATATAAAAAATCAATATTCTGCCTTGTTCCTCAAACTGGGAGATTCATTTTGCGTTATATGAACATCTATCAATCCGCTCATGACTAGGAGTCAGCCCAGCACAAGTGTCTCAAACGGGGAGGGATAGTAAAGTAAGATTGTGATCTGACCTGCTCTGCTGTTGGTCGTGGTTGAGGAAGGCAGCCTCTGTAACACGGGGGCAGTGTGTGTGCTTGTGTGTGTGCACTAAAGGAAGTCACTGAAGCAAAAACAGAGCATGCACTTGAATGATTGAGGTTAGCTGGGTGACCTCATAAACCAAAACCCATGGCAGTCTCCCAAGGTGAACGCTGAATTATGCCGTCATTAAAGGACAGGCCCAGTTGCCAAGGTTAGTATGTAAAGTATAATCATCATCCTCCCCCTTCTTCCAGTCACTCATTAGTCCCCCTCATGGGCCAACAGAGATTATACCTTGAACTTGCTTGACTATTGCTATCTACCCGCTGGGAATGGTTCCGCTACAGGCCATTTATATCCCCTCCCACTATGGCCAGCTAGCAAGACCTACAATACTGCAGGTGAAGTGTCCGTATGTGCCTGTGAGAGTCTGAACATACTTGTGTGTGTCTTGGCACACAGAGCACCGAGTTTGTCCCATAAATGAGGGATGCTTTGACTTACTGCTGCATTATGTCCCAATTTATAAAATAACCACTGGGAGGGGAGCCCAGTTCGTCGCAACAATTTGTTAGAATTAGGACTATTTGTTTTGTTTCCCTGGGCACTCTTGGCTATTTCAGATCCTTCCAAAATGGTCTCCGTACAATTTTAAGTGTTTACTACCAAACATAAGATAACTATGTGTCAAACTTGACTTCCTCCCTTCAGTTGCAAAAGCCAACCTATCAAAAGTAATGACAATCAAAAATACGTATAGTAATCAACGATAAACACTTTTGGCCACTTTTATCCCATTAATATGCATACAGGGCAACCAGGTTTAATCAAACCCTGGAGAGAAACCAAAGCTTTAGTTTTTAGAGGAAATCATGTGCTGCCATAATCATCCTGCCTATTTATCATATTAATTTCCTTTTGTTTACTTGACATTGACCATTCAGAAACAAGTGCCATTCAATGTCGTAGCAATAGCTAAACACAACATTTTGATTTAAATGATCATGTTTTTTTGTCCATTGGTGCCTTTTTTAATATGCAAAGGTGTTACTCTGAGATGAGCTGTAATATTATTAAATATTGTATCAGTAGACCTAATGTGAACAGACTGTTTATGTTTACATAAAGTGATAGATAATGTTTATCCATTTTCCCATTTTCTCTAGCCAATTGCCTGCTAATGTTGGTATCGGACGCTAAGAGAGGGTATTCATTTCAAAATTGGCAGTGGCACTAAGCCCACTTCAAGCTACGAGTGCTTCTGGTCGGATGTACAGCTGCTAAAAAGTAACACATTTTGACTCAATTGCTGTGTCTCCTTTGAGTTAATCGAACATTGCCATTCCATTAACTGAGTATAATTTTCGCTGCCTTGTGTGAATGGTTTTAACACAATAGAGCTTGTGCATCAGGTAACCATTATATTGTAGGGTTATAGCATCAAAGTCTCTGACAGCACATCTCTATCCCCCTAAGAGAATAAAGATCTGCTTTGTACGTGTACAGTTGGTGGAAAAGACAGTGTGATCAAGATAACTGTGTTTTTGCTTGACTATGATGGAGAACCAAATGGAAGAAAGAGAATGGTTTGCCACACACTAAGAATTATAAGCTTTGTTATCATAAAGTACTTTACATTTTCAACTAAAGCTTTTGTTTGCGTCTTTTTGAAAATACTGTCTTATGATGTAGTATTATTTCAAATGGATTACAGCCTACTTATGTACTGCAAGGCAAAGACTAGCCTTTTCATAGTTTGATGTAATGGTGTTTGAACAGCAATAGACAATATAAAGCTCTACATTATGTGGTATTGAAGATTTTTTCATCAGCTTTTCCACATTTGTATGATGAAAGAAGTGCAACAAATGTGTCATGTCATGTCAAAAAATCATGTATATTTTAAAACATGAATTATATGGATGCAGGAGGACATTTAACAACTCAAGGTGTCGCCAGGTAGATAGGACCTGAACCACAAGACCTTCTCTCCACCATGGAGATGTAGTAACGAGGCAGGGCCACACAACCACAAGAGAGGCAAGCAACACATTCACACAGATGTAGAGACAAAAACAAACAAACAGAGGGAGAGAAGGACAGGGTAAAATGCACAGAGAGGCGAAAAGAGTAGAGTTTAAATGTCCTGGGGGATAATGGTCCAGATCCAAGTGTCTGTATGTGGTTCCGATAGAGAGGGGAGGGAGAGGACCTAGACAACTGATGATCCAGCACAGAGAGGGTGAGTAAAAGGAGACGACAAGGTGGAGAATACGAGTTGAGAGAGACAGAGATAGATAAAAGGAGATGCACACACCAAGCGTGTTGGCTTGTGATGCAAAAAACAACAGCAGAGGATTATATAAGTGTGTGGAAATCAGAAAAGACTATAGTTTATTTTTATTCGTCCGAAGGACTAACTTGGAATATAAGAACTCGGGTTAAGAGATACATTAAGGCTGAGACTGACCCTCTGGAAGGATATTGTTTACAGGCACAAGACCAGAGGTATTAATGAATATGATGCAATTGAATGTTTTGAAGTCCACATTTAAAGAATTATCATGCAATATGACAATACAAGTACTATTACTGAACTAGAAAATCCTGCGGGGATTTTAAAAGTACAGGCCCCCCTGGGCCGATCACCAGCCCCGCATCGCATCATTGTGTAAGAAATTTCAAGTCGGAGTCAGGGGGCGAGGGACGTGGCCTGTCAAACATTGCATTTGAGCTATGGTTTTTGCATTTGTGGCGCCCACTATGAGTTCATCTTGACGAGGCTTGGGGGACATGCTACCACACGTCTTTTGCACATATCCAGAAAGTTTTATGATGATCAGACCTATGGTCAATGAGTTATGGCCAATTAGCTGCTAAGCCCTGCCCATGCATACACGTTCTGGTCAATGGTGGCCATGTTTTTCAAGCTAGCCTACTAATCTTTTTCTCACAAAGCCTCCCCCGAGGCTTTGTGAGAAATTGCGTCGATACAATAACATTTGAGAAAGTTGTGCATGGTTAAAAACCTATTTTTTTAGTTTATGCTAATTCGTGAAACATATTTCCATTTGAGAAAGTTGTGGTTAAAAACCTATTTTTTTGTTTATGCTAATCAGTGAAAAATATTTCCAGGTTGACTTTTATGGTCCCAGAGGCTTTTTTGTAGAGCACCCTTAAGTACACCTGTGTGAGAAATTTCAAATCAATCAGATTTACGGAGTTTTTTCAGTCGGGGCTTAATAACAGTGCCCCCTTGTGGAAAATAAAAAAACAGAATAATAGCACTCCCCGTGGAGTGGGCACGCACGTTCTTTGAAATTTTTACATCTCTAAAGGTGCGAACACACCAAACGCGTTGGGTGCTGTGGCGGCGTTGAAAAATCCTATTTTTGCATAGGGAACCATTGGTTTAGGCGCGATGATGCGTTGGGCGCGGTAAAGCGGCGCTTTGGGTGCGGTAGCCGCGTTACCAAAGCGTCACCGCACCATCGCACCACCGCGCGAGTTCAACATTTTTTACTTTTAAAGCTCCATCGCGTGACGTTTAGCCGCGTTGGCCAATCAGCGGTGAGCTTGACCCGACGTCACGGACATCGGCAAGGTGGGAGGACAACACAGAGGCTGAGAAACACCGAGGAGGAAATGTATTTGCTGCTAGCTGGTGATATGAAGCCGCTCGGGGTTGGGTTAGAAGATGTGGGGAAAGTGAGCCAGGAGAATGGGCTTCCTGGTTAATTCAGTGAATTAATGTACGGCTGTGCTTTAGCCGATAATCCAAGTTAGCACCGGTCGGATAGCGTTACTCACCCGGTTGTGTGCGGCCACCACCTCCATATAATGAACCCAAACATAACGGCTAAGTCCGGGAAACTTTCACAACGAGTACAGCGAAGCACCGGTGTGTATGCCTATATCTACGCCAGCCACGGGACCGTCACAGCCAGGTAGGGTAATGTAGGCTACTTGCCTTTATTTTCTACTGCCCTGCGCACAATGCTGCTGTAAATGTGTTTGGTATGGTGCTGCCTTGCTGTTTGTGTTCATTTCCGAGTGGCGTGAATCTGTAAGCTGTTTTAAGGCTATTTGTTCCGTTCAGTTGCTGTTTATTTGTCTTTTGGCACAATTGTTGGCCGTGTTGTTGTTGTTTTTGTGCGGACATGAACGCTGTTGTGTCGGGTCGGGTCTGCTCGCAGCCATGCTTGATTAGGGGAATAAATATATCGGGGGGAGACCAAAGTTGCTAGCTGCGTAGCGTTGGGCGCGTTTAACCATTTTTTGACACAAAATGACCAAGCGCCAGATCAGGTGCGTTGGGCGCTTTTGCCACCGCACCCAACGCGTTTGGTGTGTTCGCAACTTAAGGCCTGTACTTAATTAGTTGTTTGCAATACAACTATTTGTTCTGAGGCTCCCTCCAAATATGCTTAACAATAAGGGAGATCATGTTGGAAAGAGAGTCTAAGACAAAATACTAAATAGTGCTAAGTTAAAATACACTCCTGAACAAAATCTTAAGACCGGGGTAAAATAGCAAGTATTTTCATTTTGCGGTGGTTGATCATAACCAAGTTGTAAGTTGAGCTTCAAAATGCAAACGGGAGCAAAAGAGGTAAAAAAATAAAAAATAGGCAATTTATTGAAAACTGAATTCAAACTCAAACAGGCTGTTCATCATCTGATCAAAAGACCATAGCCTTAAAAAACTAAAAAAATTGTGCCAACATCTGGCTTACATGTAGCCTGGAAATTCAGACCTGCCGCTGGCAAAAAAAAATGGTCAGCTTCTTGGTCTGGACACAATCCATTGGACCTCATTAAATATGTCTGAAAGTTCTGACTTACCAATCAAATTGTTCTATCTGATATTGCAGGCCAGAGCCCTGTGTATGGGGCTCTTGGGCGGACGTAACCATATGACGACAGTGCTGGGCATGAAAACAACAAAGATGCATGCGGATAAATTGTTTGTTTGAAACGGCTTTGGCCTGACACTTAGCGTTTTGGAAGACGGCACTCAAATCTCAAAATTAGCCAGAAAGAAGAATTTTCTTTTGCCGACCGACCACGGCAAAACCTTTTATTTACCAGTTAACCCCGCTATTCCCTAAACAGACGGGGCTTAATACATCACCTTGTTCATTGCTCTGATTGGTCGTAGTGCTATCCAATTGCGTGCAGTGATATTTGAAATGCACGTCCCTTGAGTTTGGAAGGTTTATTGATCAAGGCCAGACCCTACGTATATTGTTCTAGATGTGGGTCTGGATTTCCAGGCTAGCTTTCATGTCATTTTCTGTCAGACATTCACACTGCCATGACCTCCTGATGGCGAATAGCTGAACAAGCAAGGCCTCTCGCAACGCGCAATCGCTGCAGAGGTAGAGGCAGTAAGACAGTCATTTATTTGTGACTCTTGCTCCTGTTTCATCTTGAAGCTCTACTTACAACTTGTTTACGATCAACCACTGCAAAATAAAAATACTTGCTGTTTTCACCTGGTCTTAAGATTTGGTTCAGGAGTGTATAGGGATAGACTACTTTAATGTCTGCAGCTTTAAACACAGTTATACCTTATATGTATATTTATTTAAATAAAAATACAAAGAAATCACTTGTAAATAAGGGCGACCGTGGCTCAGGTGGTTAAGCTGGTTGGCCAATGATCCTAGGGTTGGCGGTTCGATCCCAGCCCGGCCACTTGTGTCATGGTCGTTGTGTCCCTGGGCAAGACACTTCACCCACCTTGCCTCGTGTGAATGTGTATGACTGCTGTATGTTTGAGGTGGTGGTCGGAGGGGCCGATGGCGCTGAATGGCAGCCTCGCTTCTGTCAGTCTGCCCCAGGGCAGCTGTGGCTACTATGGTAGTTTACCACCACCGGTATGACTGTGTGTGAATGAATGGAACCTGGAACCCTGTAAGCGCTTTGAGTCACATAGAAATAAAGCGCTATATAAATCCAATCCATTATTATTATTAAGTATTCACAGCCTTTGCGATCAAGCTCAAAATTGAGCTCAGGTCCACTCTGTTTCCACTGATCATCATTGAGATATTTCTACAGCTAAATTAGAGTCCATCTGTGGTAAATTCAGCTTTTTGGTCATGATTTGGAAAGACACACACCTGTCTATACAGTATAAGGTCCCACAGCTAATGTCATGTCAGACCACAAAACAAGCATGAAGTCGAAGTAATGGTAAATGGTAAATGGACTTGTATAGCGCTATATCTCCGTTTATCACAGACTCAAAGCGCTTTACATTGGTTTTGTACACATTCACCCAGTCACACACACATTCATACACCGATAGCAGCAGCTACCACGCAGGGTAGGCTTAGCACTAGGGTGCTAAGCTAACTAAGCTAACTATCGGGAGCAATTCGGGGTTAAGTGTCTTGCCCAGGGACACTTCGACATGTGGAGGGGAGACGGGGGATCGAACCCTAAGGTTCTGAGGTCTACAAAGTAATGTCTGTAGACCTCAGAGACAGGATTGTCTCTAGTCACAGATCTGGGGAAGGGTACAGAAACATTTCTGCTGCGTTAAAGTTCCCAATGAGCACAGTGGCCTCCATCTCCGTAAATGGAAGAAGTTTGTCAGTCAGCCAGTACTCTTCCTAGAGCTGGCTGTCCCTCTAAACTGAGTGATTGGGGGAGAAGGGCTTTAGTTAGGGAGGTGCCCAATAACCCGATGGTCACTCTGACAGAGCTCCAGGGTTCCTCTGTGGAGATAAGAAAACCTTCCAGAAGGACGACCATCGCTGCAGGACTCCACCAATCAGGCACTGTATGGCAGAGTGGCCAGACTGAAGCCACAGCCCATCTCGAGTTTGCCAAAAGGCACCTGAAAGACTCTCAGACCATTAGAAACAAAATGTTCTGGTCTTATGGGACAAAGATTAAACTCTTTGCAGTGAATGCCAAGCGTTATGTTTGGAAGACATCAGGCACCGCTCATCACCTGGCCAATACCATCCCTACAGTGAAGCATGGTGGTGGCAGCATCATGCTGTGGGGAAGTTCAGCGGCAGTAACTGGGAAACTAGTCAGGATTGAGGGAAAGATGAATGCAGCAATGTACACAGACATCCTGGAAGAAAAACCTGCTCAAGAGCGCTCTTGACCTCAGACTGGGGCAACAGTACATCTTTCAACAGGACAACAACCCTAAGCACAATATATCGTAGGAGTGGCGTCAGGACAACTGTGTGTATGTCCTAGTGTGGCCCAGCCAGAGCCCAGACTTGTATCCCATTTTTTTAAGTTGTCATAATGGGGTATAATGAGTAGAATTTAAAAAAAAAAAAAAAAAAAAAAAAAAAAAAAAAATATATATATATATATATATATATATATATATATATATATATATATATATATATACATGTGCCTTAGCCCAAATCACATCTTAAGAGCTGGATTGTGCCTATCTTCCCAAAGCTTGATGTTCCCACATTTTTTAATGATCTAACTATATAATAGAGAATAGTGTGTCTGTCTGTGTGTGTGTGTGTGTGTGTCGGTCTCACTCCTATTCTAACCTCTCCCTGTCCCCTTTCACCCTAACCTAAACCACCCAGCTGTGATGCCTGAACCTAATAGCCAATTTAATGATAGGGCTGTGGGGCCGGGACCATTGGGCTGTGGGAACTTGTTTAACAGGCTAAGACCATTGGTTACATACCCTGCTGCATCTATCTATACTGCCATACCTGCGGGGGCTGCCCAACACCACACACTGTTATTTTCACAGTGCAACAGGTTGGCCAGTAATGATATGCTAATATTATATCATTAGCAGGAGCTAGCCAAGAACAAGGTGACCCTTGTGTTGAATGTAAGATCCCCAGCAATAGACAAAACGTGGAGCTCCTAACTGTGTATAAACACTGTAAGGGGCCACTCACTAGGGCCGCGGCCCCGTGCCCGAGCTCATTTGCATAGTAAAGTCTAAAACGTTTGGCTAGTGTGACCACGCCATCCATATTACAGCACGGAACAGCCCCTTGGCCACCGCACACTTGTACAGATGCTAATGAGATGACACGCGCACAAGCAAGCGCACAGGCGGCGTTCCTGACGTGAATTTATTAAGGATGCATTGTCCGTTAACGTCCGCTGCCTTTCTAGTAGGCACCAGAATTGCCCACCACTTGGACTATAGCTACATAAAATGTGTGAGAATTAACGTGTGTGTAGGCCTAGGTGTGGGCTAATAAAAGAGGGAGAGAGCTAAATAGGTGAGCGCAGAAAGCAAAGCAAAAAGGTTTTCGTGTTTACTCACGGTCGTCAGATGATTTTTTTCTTTTTCCTCCCGTCAGCTGTCATAATACTGCCTTTACGCATGGCGGTGGAGACGAACACAAAACAACACACAACGGGACTCCGCGGCCCGGTGATAAGGAAACAGTAGCCTACACTAAGGTTTAACAAGAAACGTTATAAAGACACTTAAAAAAACGATCTCTGCCCATACAAAAAGTTCTGACTTGGATTACTTGATGGAGCGATCGATGTGTATAAAACCATCCGGTACGTATGGTCTGGCCGTTATATTAATAATAAACAGCGTGCTGCACAAATATGAGACTGTCCATCGCGACCTATTACGTCAAGGCTACATTTAAAAAAAAACAATAGCTTAAGGATTCTCGTTGCTCTAATTTGGAAGTGGAATATTTGATGCAAATTTGGCCGGATGAAAATATTCACAAACAGTCGTATAGCCTACAAGTAGACTACGCTCCGAATCCTAAACGCGCATGGTGACGTAGGCAAAGTGCAATCGTGCCCAGGCCACGAGCAGTGTGACCACGGGCCAGCGGGGGGAGTGGGGAGGGGGGGGGGGGGGGGAGGGGGAATCGTGCTGAATCTTCCTGCAGCACGGAACAGGCAAACGGCCCTAGTGTGAGTGGGCCCCAAGACTCTACACAAGTTCCTCACTCACATCCTTTAATGCAAAGCACACCTCTGAAGACAGACCCGGAAACTTTCAGACTGTAAACATGATGAATGGACAGCGGAATCAACCACACATCTGTTCCAGACAGGCTGACTTGAACAAGGCTTGATGCCTGAACAATACTCAAGGAATTTGCACTGGGCTGTAGGAGGATCCCATTTCGATACTGCATCTTCCAGGGACAAATTATTCAACCTCTCTGTTACTGTCCCTGCTTCCTTACTTTACAAGTGGGAGGATTGAGTGCAATGAGCTGATGCATTAGAACTAAATGTTTTCAGGCAAGAGGGATGGATCCTGTTTGTAGCACCACTCAGACACACTTTAATGAATATGCAGCTCAGGTTTATCTAAAGATGCACAAACCACTCACTCTTTTTTGTTCCGGTCAAAGTTAGTAGTTACATCATCTTCATTACCAGTGACTTGAGAAATGTACCAAATGTGCTCAAAGGGCTCTTTTGAAAATACCTCAATGACCAAGGGCAATCCCCATTGAGGGTCAGAAAAACTAATCAGCAGACAATTCCTTATCATCCAGTATGGAATGCTGCAGGAAGGGCTGTCCTTTCACCAAACCCCCCATGCCGACAGTCTGATGGATACAATTTACTTGACCTGGATAGGGCTGCCCCGAATACCATTTTACAGGCTTTGAATAATCCCAGGGTTTTTCCTGCATTCAAAAAATTTTGGCGCCCGCCAAAGGAATTTTAGCGCCCGCCAAAGGAAAATCCTCAGCGCCAAAGTGTTTTTTTTTTTATATATATAGATAAATAAATAAAAATCTACTTAAAACGGCTCCAAATGTGTTTCCATTTCCGCGCCATTCCAGTCATATTACTTGCAATCTCAGTTGTAAAAAAATAAATCAGGTCGGGGATAATCGTTATTAAACTATCATTGTTCCGCTCGCCGGGGCATGCAGGCTTATAAATGCAGCGCACCCTTTCAGCCGTGAGCTCCGCTCGGCCCCTCCCTCACCTGAGTTTAGCTATCGGCTCGTCCAGAGTAGGAGGGAGATGTTGCGCATTGCCGGGTGTTTTGAAAAACTTCTAGATGACGAGAATAAAGGTAAAACTAATTGTGTTGTCTGAAAACACTTCAGACTCACAACAGACTAAAATAATGTGCAAGATTTGTCACACGCGAGTAACGTGACATACGCGACCGAGAGAGAGAGACAGAGAGAGAGAGAGAGAAAGAAAAGTGATATAGCCTACGACCTGATCTGCACCTCTAAACATCCCGACCAATTTGTTTATTCACTTTAAGTCGAGTCATAGTGGTCTATGACCAAGCAATCAATGAATAAAAACACAGGAAGTTTAAAGCTCCTTGACTCCTGCCACCACAACTGTCAACACTACAATGCAACTGCCTATCCAGCCAGCTCCATGACATAAATAAATCATGCCCTTACATTCAATGCTAGCAAAAGACGTGCCCTATCAACACCATTTACAACTGGTTATTTTTATTTTGACATATTTTTTTTTAAATTATTAAAAATATGTTCCACTTATTTAGCCTATTTCTATTCTCTGTTTTCAGTTCAATTAGGCCTTTGTTTAAAGTCCAAAGTCATGGTGTTATTAGAAAAAAACCTTGTTAAAAGCAAAATAAATGCATAATGTTCTTAAATCAATGATTAACTGTCTTTAATAATCGTGATAACACAATGTGATTACTCAAAATAATCATGATTATGATTTTTTCATAATCGAGCAGCCCTACCTTCTTCCATGGTTTAGATCAATTAGAAACAATTAAAGAATTAGGCCTAAATAGGTAGGCCTAGTCATTATTAGTATTTTGACTTCATATATAGGTTGTTTATTGTGATTTCATAAGCGTCAGTGAGCTCCATGGTAACACAGTGATTGACAGGCTGACTGAAATGCTCTTGAGCTGGACAGAAACTCCCCTCTCCCAACCCAACACCCCTCTTAAAATACACAAACCGTTTGCCTTTACTGTCGCGACCCCAAAAAAAGTAGGTCGCGTACTGACCCCCCAAAGGCCCATTCTGAGCCAGGAAAAACCCTGAATCCCTGTTGTTTTTTCCGAGCGAGTATTCGAATACTCGTTCTAAAAAAACACACCATTAAAAACAACATGAATAATCCCAATGTAGCTACTCCCTGAAACTGAGTTTGTGGCACGAGACAGTAATCTGAGTAGTTTGTTGATGATTTAATAACTTTTGAACGGTAAGTAGCCCTACGTCGGAGTTCCTTACGTTTTCGTTGTGGAAGCGAACAGTTGTTGTTCCGTTTCAAATCAACTGGCCTCTGTGCCATCGTAACCCTTACAGGAGCTTTTCAATTCATCAAGGAAAGTGCATCTTTTTTGGGGACTTATAAATCCATACAAAGAAAGATCCAATATTGATAGTCTTTGGTGTCCATAGTATATCCATTATTGACAGGGTATTCCCATGATGATGCTAGCCAGTCACTGTTGATGATGGGCAGTAGCAGCGCTGCATAGCGAACGTAGCCTACACTAACAGCTAAGCTTAGCTAACGTTAGCATTTCGCCAAGCATTACTTTTCCTTCAGAACTCGCACTAATGTTGTGGTATAGAGTTAAAAGGTAAAACAATATCCATTCTTCCTCCATCTCTCTCTCCCCACTGCGCTTGGTGCCGCTTTTTGTTTGCCTCGCTCTGACAACTTCAGCTAGCCTACAGCTGATATCACCGGTTGCACTTTGAAATGTCAGTAACAAAAGAATACTCGAATATTTGAATAATTCGGGCCAGCCCTAGAACTGGAATGTAATGATCTTCCTCCGAGCAGAAGTTAACAAGTTTCAAAACCAATGCAGCAACAGAGTGGACTTTGCAATATTTTGTCTGTGGCTTATTGTGTCACAAACAGATAAGCAATGTAACAATACTGACTGCAAACCCCCATGATTTCCTTTTCTTTTCACGCTTCAAGTCTATTTATTTTATTTCAATGAAGAAACACCATCTTGATGCTTTGCAGTTCGTGCAGATACCTCTGCACTCTACATCATATTATGTTGACATGGCACTCTTCAAAAATCCCTTTCTGATGCGCATTCACAAGAGTTGGCAGTATACAGTATAAGGTCAGTGCATACTTGTGACCCCCTCTGCATGGGCATTCAACGGTAGAAGTTGCTTTGTGATTAGATCAGAACGCAAGCAACAGCACAGACTTTAAGATGGGCATGCACAATATTTGTCTAACATGTTCCTCAAACAGGTACCATAGAATTAGCCTGGTACTACCAGACCATCGTACTTCATTTCATTTGTACAGAAGGTCTGGAACTGCTGTAATTGGCAAACATTCACTCACTTGGAGGCGGGTGTCTGTTGAAGTTTAAAACTATTGGATCGGTTGCTCCAGTGGCGTAGTGGATAGAGCGCGTACCATATTGGCTCAGGCCTTCGTTGCAGTGGTCGCGGGTTCAAATCCGACTCGTGGACCTTTACTGCAGGTAGGGGTGTAAATCGCTGCTTTCATCACGATACGATATTAAATCGATTCATTAGACAACGATATGATATTTGCCGATATCTAAAATCTGCTGCGATACGATTTCGATTCGATTCAGGGGCCTGCGATCGATATGAGACGATATTATATGCCCATTTAACACAAGATGGCCTATCTCGTTATCTAACAATACATGTTGATAATAGAATAGCCTTCTTAAATGTTTGTATAATTTTAATCCATTGTATGCATTCTGAACACTAAAGATCTTGAAATTAACAGGATAAACAACAAATTTAAGCTGCTACCTCGGCTATTTCCCTCTTTTTGATGACATTTTATTTAATGTCAAGGGGACTTCCTTATAACATACCTCTATGTAAAATACAGCTAAAAAATATTAGCTTGAATTATTTGATTGAAAGATTAATATCTTTCATAAGCTTAATATCATTCATAAGATTAATATCTTTCATAAGATTAATATAGTTCAATCTCTTACTATTATTCATATCTTAAGGTGTAGTGGCAGTAAACAATGCTTGGAGTGACATTTGAGTAGTTTTGGGCCGTGTAGGGTTTCAGGGCACAGGACTGAATTGGTGGATTCCTCGCTAGCTTAGCTCATTAGCCTAATAGAGCTATCCTCTTTAGCTGAGGCTGCGGTGGCTTGTAAATTCACCCCGGGGAGAGGGTGACCGCCCCGGGGAGCGCAGGAGCTTCTCACCGCTGAGAGAGCAGCCGAGCCGCGCATTCTTGGAACTTTACACTGCGAGCCGGGCAGCGCTGTGCTGGACAGCCCGCGGGGATAACAGCCGAATGCCCCGCTAGCTCAGCTGCTAACCCCGCGAGCCTGTCGAGCGGCGCGCTGCCCCGGTAAGCGCCGGCTCGACTGCTCTGTCAGCGGGGATATATGATCCTCTGCCCATGGTGCAAACACCGACAGGTCTGTTACTAGGGGTGTAACGGTACATGTATTTGTACCGTACCGTGACGGTACAGGCACGTATTTGGTGTTACAGAGGTGGACCGCGGTCCGTTCGTGGCGTACATAGCGTTATATGGCGAATGTACAGGCTTGTTTTGCTGTGTGGAACTTAAAACTTGTCGTCGGAGTTCCCCCCGGACCATTTAGCCTCCGGCTCGGCTCGCACGTGCGCAGTAGCAGCCAGCGAATGAGAGTCTCTTATCTCCATGGTGAGCATGAGGGTCAGGCAGTGTTGCTAACTTAGCAACTTTGTCGCTATATTTAGCGACTTTTCAGACCCCTCTGGCGACTCTTTTTTCAAAAAAAGCGACCAATCTAGCCGCTTCTTCTGGTGTTATTGGTGACTTTTGGAGACCCTGGCTGTCGCTAAAGCATGTATCGCTCTTAACTTCTAAACGATCAGCGAGTGACTCCGCGGCCACTCCCCCCGTCCCAGAGCACTGACAGGCGGCCGAGTTTTCACGCAGCAGTCCCTCCCAGCTGCGGTCAGAGCAAGAGATAGTCTAAACAGATCTCCGCTCTAGTGTTCCGTTTGCATCCCTACTAGCAGTTGTAGCAGCGTTCCCCCCTCGTTTACAGTCTATCAGTAGTGCAAATAAAGATGTTATACAGTGCTATCGAACAGAGAGCGAACTGCATGACGAAAGTCAACAGGAAACCGGAGCTTGGAGGCGTCCCCCTGTTATTCAAATCCCGTTTGAGAGATAATTTAAGATTCCAGGTGAATTATGAAAACAGTGTTAGACGTTTGGAACAATGTCGGCAGAAGGGGCATTGTTTCACTGCGATCGCCTATGCGGCAACACGTCGAACATGCATGCGCATTTTAGAAGGCAACATCCAGGTGTTACTATCACCGTTACTGTGAAGAAAAAATGATGCCACATTGTATCTCCTGCCTGATGCTGTGTAACGCAGTATTGTTACTTTATCTAATTTTCATGGCGTGCACAACATAGAGTGCACCATCACTGGTGAGGTGGGTTTTGTTGATTTTTTAAGACCACTTGACCATCACCCAAAAGTTGTGTGGTTTGCCGAAAATCACGCCAATCAAAAAAATTAAAAACAAATAAATAATAATAAAAAAAATACGGGGCAATAGTGTATTACAGAACAGTTTGTGGCGTTCGGAGCGCAGCATCTAGGTCTACTATAGGCTACTGACGAAAATCACACAACACATTGCATCTATTTATTAACAATATTTATGAATTTAGGCTATATTTTGCTGCTCCAACTCAAATTCAGCCCAGCCAGGCGATAGTTAAGTTTCAGTTTCGTTTTCATCTCCGTGGTATACAGCCGTTTGGACCAGCTGATCGGCTCCCGACAGCAGGAGTCAGTCTGCGTTCCAGTTGTAGCCTACTGGGAAGTCGGATTTATGGTGCCAGTGATAACTGAACTAAATGATAAAATAAAGCGATCTTCTCCTTCCTATATCTGTCTATCTTTATCCCTCCACTGCACACTCACAGTCACTACTATCCATGCTAAAAGGAAGCAGGAGTATAACCTCATTTAGCACATTATTTTTAAATATTTTATATTATTTATTTATTTTCTCCCCCATCTAATTTTGACGATTTTTAGAAAACTGTGTTGGTCTGTAAGCGCTAAGGGAGCATGTTTAAATAAAACCTGTGAACCTTAACTTTTAAATGTATTTTATTTCATGTTTCTATGTGCTACGCAGGCTTAGATATTAAGGTTTTGGTAGACTTGACAATTTGTACTATTTTTTCAGAAAACCCTCAGGCATTAAGGACATGCATCCTAGATTGCAATAGTCATCAATGGGTTAAGAGAGCTGCCTCAATATTTTATTTTTTTAAAGTCAAAAAGGCCCATTAATAGCCTACTGTATATTTTTTCATTGCAATTTTAGTTACTGCACCTACACTAGTATTTAATAAGTATTTTATTTATTGGAGAATTGCAGCAGTATTTTTATATTTGTTATGCATTTTATTTGTATGTTACATACTGTCAGCTAGTTACTGACAGCTAAAGCTGTTCATTCTCCCTTAACTATGAACCGTACCGTACTGTACCGTACCGTGACTTCAAAACCGAGGTACGTACCGAACCGTGACTTTAGTGTACCGTTACGCCCCTATCTGTTACCGATGGTTTCAGTGTCCGAAATGAACTTTGATAATCATAACAAGCGTGAAAAGCCTGCTGCGGTCGGGCGGAAATGGTGTCACAAACATCCGGGCAAGGACATTGTCAAAATAAAAGCATATCGTCGCTGTCGGGCGGAAACCTCGTATCTGCATTTTTTGATATATATTTTTTTTTTCATAAATTACACTTATTGGTCACGCTTCACGTCTGTGTGTGGGTTTTATAAAGTTTTAACCAATTAAAAGTACTAAAAAGAGGTTGAGCATAAACCTCGTAACTCCATTGGATCCTCAAACTGACGGCAAAACCTCGTAACTCCACCCCCTTCCCATTCGGAATGAAGTAGCCTACCGGTAGCTGAGCTCGAGCCGTCAGTTTGCCTACTTGACGAGGCGATTTGGTAATCGATCAGGTAAGCAGAGCTCTTTATAAAGACACAATGTTTTCAAATGAGCCAGTTGGTAGCAAACTCAGTAACAACTATTCATTAATGTAGCTCTGAAGTTAACATTGTGATTTTAGAAAACTCAGTAAAAACTGTTCGTTATTGAAACGGCGATTATTGACTAAATGAAAGTAGCCTAGCCAAACGGTTAACTTTGGGCTATAAAAGTTACGTTAGCCAAAACTCATCAGGCTAATGTTAACCTATCATTAAATCAGTCACAACTTAGACGTGATTTATTTGAAGGGACGGGGGGAGGTTTGTGTGTGTGTGTGTGTTTTATTAATTTCCCTGTCTATCAATGTCCCGTTAGCCCTATGTAGACAGATGTTAGTTTAGCCTATAGTAGCCTATTGATGTAGCTCACACCGGCAAACCTTGTTGGAAATACACAAAACAAAGGTTACAAGTAGGTGGTCGGGGGGAAAAAACTGACCAAATTGCTAAACATTTAGCCTAAATGTCGGGCCGTTTAACGTGCCCCGGTAATGTTTACAAACGTTTCAAAAGCTAAGCACGTGGGGGGTATCGCGCCTGTCCCAGGCTGATGATAATGCGTCCAAACACATTTAGTCGGCTGTTGAGATAAGAGCGAAAACAGTTGTCATGACGGAGACGTGCGTTGCCTCGTCTGTCATCTTCAATGTTAACTTTGTTACAGTAGCACACCTTTTGCCTACTTCAGCCTCTCTCCAGCTGCGCCGCAAAACTTCACGGGCTGTTTCTGTAAACAGACAATCAGCTGGTGTAGCATTAGGCTACTTAATGTCACTGTCGGGTGTTTTATTTCCAACGGCTCGTCATAAACCAACTCATTGTCAAAAAATGTACATTTAGGCCTACTCAACAACTGTGGCTTTGTGCAGATAGAAGCACGTTAGGCTATCATACGATGTAAAATAAAGCATAGTTAATGTTTAAACGCCAGGCAATTATACTAAATGTTTAGTGTTTATGTTTAGAAGTAACACCTCTATAAATTACAAGATTACAGATTTGTCATCTATTTATCTATATCCAATTTCTTGCCTAAACATGATGCTACTGTAGCCTAACCTGTTGAAGCAAACTGAGCTGATTATAGCAACGTTTTTTTTCTTGTTTTTTTTTATAGTAGCAATGTCTGTCCCTGGAGGAAATGTGTGAGATGGTTAAGGTCTCATTTGACGTGCGGTGAGGTCAGTGAGTGGGTAGGCACTGAGTTCTGAAAGCCAGATTTATCTCAACCTATATTTAAAAATTGCAAGAACTAACAGTAGTAATACAAATAGAAGTTAATAAAATTAAATAATTGTATTTATTTTTTATTTGTATTTTTTTACTGTATTTTTTTGCACGTCACTGGTTGTAAAGGAATTGCTTTAACAATTTACGAATGCTCAGATGGGCACATTTCACAGCAGTAATTACAGTGGATAACACTAATGCTTTTTTGTTGTTGAATTTTTTAAGATGATGGAGCTGAGGAGGACGAAGTTGGAGGAAGAAAGCGCAAGAAGGTTGAAAACTGGAAGAAGAGGGGACAGTGCTACATGGGACCGCGCTCTCTTCATTAAGGCCACATATTCGGCTGGGTCATAGATGCCCTGATTCCTCAGACGCCTCTCACTGACACTGTGCACCGAGTCACACTCCATCTGTGTGTGCCCCTTCTCTAGGAACTTCTGCATGGCGACCACTTTCTTCTCGGTTGCAAACTGAAGAAGGTGCGGTTCTGGTAGCCACAACCATCGCTCCACAGAATGAGATGCGAACTCACTGGCAGACAGAGCTCCCTCACCTTCATGCCAGACATAACACGTGGCATTGTGTGCAGACATGTCATAGATGGTAAAGTTGTGCACTGCAAGTTTAGTTTTATAATAGAGAGCTGATGCTTTCAATCTTGGGGAGAGGAGGACGGCTTGCAGATCCATATAGACAACCATGGACTTGTTGTTTACATGATTTTTGTCATAGGATTTTGCTTCACGGAATCACGGGCCTCTTCTTTCTTGAGTACGTGATCCTGCCACTCGTCATCTGGCAAGTTGCCAGCCTTGTAGGAGCAGCAGGTGTCACATTGGTCCTTCTTAGGATGGTAAAGACCCAGATTCGGCCTCCTGAAATCGTCGGTGAACACCTGCCTCGATAATGGTTTGACCATCTTCTCCTCAGCAGCACGGCGGTACACACCATGTAGATCTGCCATTGTCTGGAAGACAGGCTCCAGGTATTTTTTGGATGATGAAGACCGACAGTAGTGGGAGGGCAGCTTAGGGAGATCCAGCAGAAATCTGTGCATAAAATCCTGAGCTTCACCTCTGTGTCGTGCTGTAGTATTCTTCGGCTTTTTGCCGGCGTCTTGTACCCAGTTGAGCACAGACCACTCCCAATGCCAAGCATAGCCAAAAACAATCTCCTGCACACCCTTCTTCTCTGCCCATCAACATTTAAAAAGAAAATCAGTGTAGTTGACCTCCTTGAATTTTCCAACCCCCTTCTCCTCTGTACTGGAGTGACATCAATCAAACCCCGCACATACATTCTTTTCTCCTCCCAGATCATGTTCTCCCAAAAGGTTTAAACATCTTCTCCCTGTCTGCCTCTGTACTTGTATTACAGTGATGCTTGGAGGACTTTCAATCTCTCACCAGTCCAGGTCAAAAATAAATATGTTGCACATTTAATTACTGTTAAATATACGTAAAATGATACTGTGTATTGTATGTTAAGTGTTTGATGATCCTATGTAAAATTATGATTTTTACATTATGATTTATTTTGTATGTTATTAGGTACAACATCAGTGGGACGATGGACTTCAAAATCCAGCACCTGCTCCGACACACCACCTTCGACATGCCTGCAGTCACGCCACTCTACACAGAGTCTAAAACACTAGTTAGTTAGTTAGTTAGTTAGTTTATTCGTCAAATGCACAACATAACAGGCAAGCAGTCATAGCTGGCAATGAAATTTTTGTGTTCCAAGCTCTCCTCAATAATGCAACAATAAAAAATTTAAAAATAGTATAGAGTAAAAGAGTATCAACGTATAGTGCAATAAGAACCAAATTTTAGATAAAATAAACCTAGAATATATGTACAGTATATATACATATATATACACACACATACACACATATATATATACATATATATACATATATATATATATATATATACACATACACACACACACACACAACATGTAAACATGTATGTAAAGAATACATATACACATATATATAAGTGTCTCAGACAGCAGTTAAGGGACTTGCGGAGTTCAACATTCTTGTGCTGCTCGGAAAAAAGCTGTTCTTGAACCTGGTGGTTCTGGTTTTGATGCTCCGATACCGTCTGCCTGACGGTAGCAGAGTGAACAGTTCCTGGCTAGGGTGGCTGTGGTCGTTGAGGATGCGCTGTGCTTTTCTCCGACATCTTCGGGTGTAGAGGTCATGTATGGATGGCAGATCAGACCTGGTGATGTGCTGAGCGGTTTTCACAACCCTCTGCAGAGCTTTACGGTCGCGGTCGTTGCAGTTTCCATACCAGCTGGTGATACAGCCGGTCAGGATGCTCTCGATGGTGCATTGGTAAAAGTTGCAGAGTATTCTGGAGCCCATACCGAACCTTCTCAGTCTGCGGAGGAAGAAGAGCCGCTGTCTTGCTGCCTTAACAACAGTGTCAGTGTGGTGTGACCAGGACAGGTCCTCAGTGATGTGTACGCCAAGGAACCTGAAGCTGCTGACTCTCTCTACTGCAGCCCCATCTATGTGGATGGGGGTGTGCTCTCCTCCCTGCAGCTTCCTATGGTCCACTATGAGCTCCTTTGTTTTGGTGACGTTGAGGTGGAGGTTGTTGTCATGGCACCATGTTGACAAGGCCCTCACCTCCTCCCTGTAGGCTGTCTCGTTATTGTTGGAGATTAAACCAATGACTGTGGTGTCGTCAGCGAACTTAATTATTTTATTTGAGCTGTGTGTGGCCATACAGTCGTGCGTAAACAGTGAGTAGAGGAGAGGACTGAGCACGCAGCCCTGCGGTGCTCCAGTACTGAGAGTCAAGGTGGAGGAGGTGTTGTTGCCTATCCTCACAGCCTGGGGTCTGCCCGTCAGGAAATCCAGAATCCAGCTGCATAGGGCTGTGTTCAGTCCCAGGTCCATGAGCTTGGTGATGAGTTTAGAGGGCACTATAGTATTGAATGCTGAGCTATAGTCAATAGTCACTAGGAAACAAACACACACACATCGTGACAGATACATCTAACATTAAAATATAAGGAATTCATATGTATTGCTATTATTTATCTATGTATTATTAGTATAGAGTTAATGTATTTATCTATTAATGCTAATGTATTTATAATTCATCTTTCTATTATTGATCAACTTAGTTTGTATTTAAATGGCATTTATTTATTGGTGTGCCATTCTTATTTATTGTGCACATTTTCCACAAGTATCATTCGTAATAGATGTGTTTTTAGACGTGAAATGTTTAGATTTATTGTGCTTTTTATAGTAATGTATATAGTAATGTCCTGTATATTTATCTACAACCTGTTATCATTATTGATCTACTTACTTTGTGTTTATATGCTATTTATTTATTGTTGGTGTGCCATTCTTATTTATTACACACATTTTGAACAAGTATCATTCTTAATAGATGCACATGAAATGTTTACATTATTTATTGTCCTTCTTTTAGTAATATTCTGTATGTTTTCTGCAACATGAGTCTGTAAAAATTGAAACATAATTGTATAAATAGTCATGCATTCAGTTGTGTGCATCCTCCAGTAGGGAACAGTAGCCTATAGAACAGTAGTATGGAGACATTAGCCTATCTTGTTGTTTGAATGCAAGTAAATAAATAACCTGATTGAGTAGGCCTACAGCATTGTATTTACTCAAGAAACATTATGTAAGCTATTTAAAGTCTAGTTTGAATGTATCTATAGGCCTGAGACGTAGAGAAGAGTGCAGGCAAACCAAACCACGGTAGGTTGGAGTGCAGTTTTGTCTAGTTTTTGCCGTCTAGTCACAGCCAATAACCTACTGTCTTTAATAGCCTGTTTATAGCACTTAATCTTGTAAAATATGGTTCTGACCCACAACCCGCCCGCTGATGATGAGGTTACTGTACTGACACAAATCACACAATTCAGGTTGCGTTGCCGTGTGACACAGCTGAGGCGCGAGCCCCAGTCAGCTGCAGTTTTTGTCCGAGACACGCAAGTAAAACACGTCTGACATGCTGGCTGTTAAGGACAGGGAGTTAGATGTTGTCAGGCTTATACATTCAGTGACGATCACTCAATAGTAGGCCTATATAAAATAAAAAACATTTAAACTAAAGTGCGCTCTCTCTCTTCCTCTGCCCGTCTGTCTACCAGAGAGAGCGCCGCACTCAGTCTCCAATGAGGCCGTTACTGCCTAACCGCTGACGGAAAAAACACGTATCTCCATTTTCACTGTTCCAAAACCTCATAAGTCCATTTGAGTTTGATTTTGGTTAAATATTTATAATATGACGATATCTACCAATACATGACCATACATAAAGACACAATACCAACTTTGAAGACGCGGAGTTATTTTGATTTAAAAATACAGAGTTTTGTTTACTTCCTGAAAAATGACCGTTTTGGAGATACGAGGTTTCCGCCCGACAGCGACGATATACAACATCGATTTGTATCGATGTTTGGACGTTGTATCGATTCAGTTGTATCGTTCGCAAATCAATCGATGGATCGATCTACATCGATGGATCGTTACACCCCTAACTGCAGGTCATCCCCCTCTCTCTCTGTCTCCCCATTTCAACTCTGTACTATCTAATAAAGCTTGAAAATGTCAAGAAATAATATAAAAAATTAAAATATACTGGATCTGCTCAGTGCCACTCTGGATTAGCCAACCAATCGCGTTTGGTCGTGACGTATGTCATGAGCCGGCTTCTGACGGTGTGTTCCTGTTGGACAGGGAACTCGGAAATTTCCGACTACACTACATATTGTAGTCTATGGATCTACCGGTACCTGGCAACGGTAACTTGCTAGAGCCTAACGTTTAGTTATTTGGATGAGAAAGGTTGTATGCACTGGAACACAGACAGGTCGGAGCTCGGAACTGCCAAGTCGGACATTTCCGAGTTCCGAGTGTAAAGCGCAGCATTCAACTGAAACTGGAGCGCGACTTCGACGTCATAGTTCTCAGCCACTTCCTTGTTCGCTGATTGGACACTCAGAAATGTGTTTGAGCAAAATCACACTAATACGACCCACCCCCAGACTGACTACTGAAGGGAAAATGAAATTTGGGCGGAAGTAGGTGGGCAGGCGGTGCAGGCTACCATAGAATGTGACCAGCGTTGATATAAACATTTCAGTGAACCACTGGATTGCTAATGACCCAACTGACCTTTCATATTTCCTAAAATTCATAGCCAGCTGTGGTTTAGTACAGTTTGGGATGGATTTTCTTGAGAAGAAGCCCTGCTAGCTGTGCCAATCCCAGTAGCCTGCTCTATCTTGCTCAGCAGCTTAACCAGAAGATCAACAGGAGTAGGTCAAATTTGGCACCGCCCGTCTACCTACTTCCGCTCAATTTTAATTTCACATCAGTAGTCAGTCTGGGGCTGCCGTGTATTCATGGGTTCCTGCTCAGGCAGATTTCTGGTCCAATCAGCGAACAGAGCGAGTGGCTGAGACGATGACGTCAAAGTCGCGTTTCAGTTGAAGTCAGAAGTCGGCTCATGACATACGTCACGACCAAACGTTATGAGATTGGTTGGCCTATCCAGAGTGGCACTGGGCAGATCCAATAGTTTTAAACTTCAACAGACACCCGCCTCCAAGTGAGTGAACGTTTTTTCAATAGAGCAGTTCCAGACCTTCTGAACAAATGAAATTAAGTACGATGGTCTGGTAGGACCAGGCTACCATAGGCCAATGGAGAGAAATCTTTAACCTTAATTTTTGTATTTATTTTTTATTTTTGCCTCACTCTCCGGCAAAAAAAAGGCAACATAAACCTGCCATATATATATATATATATATATATATATATATATATATATATATATATATATATATATATATATATATATATATATATATATATATATATATATATATATATATTTTACTGTCAACAATGTGTACAGGAACTTTTTCTTTATTGAAATACGCATTGTCTAAAAAAAATTAAGTGTAACAAATATGTCTAAATTCAGACATTAAGCATTTTATCTTACTGCACCCAACCCTCTGGAACTCCCTCCCCCAAAACATCAGCCTCTCAGACTCAATAAACTAATTCAAAAGTCAACTCAAAACTCACCTCTTTAAGGAAGCATAATGACACCTGACTCCACTTCAAAGCTTATTTCAATTTTTTCAGTACTTTGTTTTCTTTTTCTACATGTATGATTCTCTATGATGTAAAGTGTCTTTGAGTGACCTCCAAAAAAGCGCCATTTATAAATTCTATCAATTATTAACAGTCAAGCGTTGACCAATGCCTCTGCTATTGGTACAGGGGGAACTGTCAAGTGTAAATTAATCCAATGTATTACAACACACTGCTGCTGCTGTAAATAGGCTATAGCCTTAATGCTATTCATTTAAGATAGATCCAGGGCAGCAATACATTTCACACATGATTGCTTGAAGAAAAAAATCTGCAGAAAATCGGCAAAAAAGCGGCCGATGCCGATAATTCCGAAATATGCTATAATCTGGCCCTATTGCAGATATAATTTAAAGATCTATTTTGTCTATTTAATGATAGGCCTATTATACAGCCTGCTGCATGCTGGAGCAACGTGGTTCACGTTCAGAGGTTTGAAATAAATGAAAGGCGGGAAAGGGCTGACAGTGACTCGGGTTGCAGCAAATCCCAGCGGAGTGGAGAGAGACCGCGGGTCCATGCAAGGAACCATGCACAGAACGCAGCCAGTCTTTCTCTTCTCCGCCATGGCAGCGGAGATGATGAGCTGATAGGTGCCACTCTAGTTAAGGCGGAACAAGCTGCATCAATTTAGCGTATAATAATAGGCAAAACTATTTAAATAATAATTCACGAATAGTGAGTTATTTGTGAAATAAAAATATTCAGATCTGTCTCTTTAACTGTGCTTTTCAGAAATTATTTTCGGATTTGGGCACATCCCTAATGTGTATGCAGTCATTTATCAATCTACTTATTTATATTTTTGCACTCTTTATTTAGTTCATAAAAATTAAGTTTTTAAACTATTTTTATGTTCCTTATGTGGTTGAGGTTTGGTCAAAAACATACTGTAGGCTTATTCAAGCAGAATTCCTGTGCATTGAATAGCTTTTTTCTGATACAATACGTGCGTTAGTCTATAGACTTGCTGTCGATCTGTGTGCGACACTGATTCATCCAAATGTATAATGAAAAAGTATACACTCACATATATCTGAAGACAATTATTTTTTGATTTATGACCTCTAATTAGCTGTTTAAAATATTATACTTTCACTCGATTTGGAAAGCATTTGTTGGTGATCATTGAAGTACAATATATTTCAAATTAAAAATAACTTAATTTATGGAATGTTTTGCATTTGTTTATCTTGTCTTTATTATTAATGTATAATAATTTCATGATACACATTTAACTTTATGCTACATCTCAGAGTTCAAGTATTTACCACAAATGGTATTAGAAATCAAAATGTTTGCGTTGACTGTTGGCTGACTGATGGCGTTATTTTATTAATGATTTAGCTCTGAACTTTGCATTGTGCTGACACCAGAGATGGGGTAGCTAAGCTGTGAATTAAGCCCCAAATCCTTTTGATTCCTCCTGGCTGGCTGTCTGCTCATCACCATTACTTATTCACCAGAAATAAAAAACGGACTTCCAGTGTGGTAGCGGCCCTCTACATACACTATATCCTCCAAGTCCTACCTACCTGTTATAATCCTGCATAATGGAAAACTGGAATGTCACCTTGTGTGAGAGGCAGCTGATATCTCTCAGCGAGGAGGAAAAAAAAGTCATTTTGCACAAGTGCAGATCACATTTAATTAGACGAGAGGATTTAAATTGCCATGCATCAAACACTGTGGATGACCAAAACGGAAAGAACTTGGGCCACGGGCCAGATTCCATGAGCTCCTCCATAACCCATCAAAATCCCTTGAGCTACGTGGGTCAATAAGTCAGAACACAGCCGCCTTAATTAACGATGACCATTGCTGGGAGGTGCATAGAATTTCAATGCCTGACACATGCATTCCAGTGAAATATGGAGGAAATATATAAATGAGCAATTTTTGTTACAAAATTGCCATTATTGTTTTATTCAGTGCCAGGTTTAATTTCAAATATCTGTCCAGGAACGTGCCATTTAAAATCCTACGGCATCGGCAAAGTCTTCAGAGGATTATACAGCAGGAAATCATTACGTGTAACTGACGGATATCTCCATAACGCATCTTAGATAAAATGATTTTGATGTTTCTTGTTCAGAACTTATTCCAGTTTAAGCATAGTGGGGTCATTTTCTGATGCATGTTAACCTGTCAGAGTGGGTGAATATTTTCACCATTTAGCTTCCACCTATTGTTGAGGAGTGATTTCACTTAAATTATGCTTCGCAGATACATCAATAATAGCCACACAGCTGTCAGAGTCCATTAAGACACAACTGCATAAGGATGGGAGCAAATATTCATAGGCTTATCAGTTTTCTGGGAACCGCATGGTGAGATGGATTGGAATGACACAAAGATGAACTCCCCTTTGAATCCAATGTGAGACGGGAACTGCCACCTTGGCTCAAGGTAAAATACCACCCACACATGTACAAACGTATTGAGCTACACACACACACACACGCACACAGACACACACACGCACACACACACACGCACATGCACACAACACTACACTTCTCAGTGCGCCAGCTTTACTTCTAGAGATATTATTATCTGAGACCTTATCTTTCATATGTATACCTTTGCAGAGACACTTTAAAGGGTGAACATATACCTGAATAAAAGAATATGTGAAATGTATAACAGTAGCAGATATATTTGAAATACTTTTCAATTGCAAATTTAATTATTAGGTGTATTTATTTCATTTGAAATATTGTATTCTTTTTCATTACAAAAATTCACAATGCACCTTTTACAAAACTTCATTTCATCATAGAGTTTCTCCCAGCTGCTTAATGTCAAGCAGTTTCTTTTTATTTCATAAATGTGCCGTTTTCATTAATCCCTGCCTCATCCCTATTTAACCCTTCACATGCAACTGCTCTTGGCAGGCTCATCAACTGCGAGCTAGCTAGCCTGTTAACTTTAGCAATGAAAAAGGTGCTTACATAACATGGTTAGATTGTATTTTATTTTCCCCCTAGGAGCAACATCGTTGGAATCACAAAACCAAGGTCTCCCAATTAACCAGCTAGTTGTGGCTTTGTGATACACTCTCAATTAAAAAAAAGTAGCAACACAATATCCAAGTACAAGCTAGCATTCACAAATACACAAGGATAACATTCATAAAAGGTGATATCTCCAACAAAAGATCTTGCGTGATAACTGTGATGCACAGACATTCTAACAGCAGTCGGTAGCTATGAATTTAAAGCTATAGTGCATACATTTTGCTCATATACATGAATGTTGGTTACATTCAAGCCATTGCCAAATGAGTTGACACTAAGTTGATTAAGCCTATCAGCTCCACAAAACTCTGTATTTCTCAGTATGGCAGCGCTTACAAACTGGACAGAAGGTAGCATTAAAGCTCTTTACTACTATAGCTGGCTAATTCAGAATTGAGTTTGCATTAGTGCTTAAGCTAACATGTAGTTGTTAGCTTAATTAAGTTTTGTTGGAACACTGACAAACATTGATATAAGAGTGACTGTCACCGGGGGAAAAATTATACTAATATGTATCTAGATAGAAAAATATATCTTAACTACTGTTCAAACCTACTCTCATGCAATAGCCCCTCAGGAACAAAGCCTGGCATTTTTTTCATTAGGAGCACAATGCTTTACACAATGAACATGAGCTAGCCCCATTGTTCTTGATTCACATCCGTAATTTACAGAGTAAAACGGCCAAACTGAGCATGCACTGACATTATTGCCTTGATAGCTCCATTGCCCCGAGCAGTCTCTGTGTAGCAAGAACAAAGTGCGTGATGGACTCATGATTAGTGCATATTGCTTTGCATGTACAACACCTTAATTATATTGTAGGGCTATGTGTAGATTTACATGTGTTGCATTACTATTCAAAGTCCTATTGCCTTCATTGTCTGAGCTCAGTAAAACACATCCCAGATGGAGCACGATGGTTGCAATGAGCGAATGTCCCAGCCCACATCCAGGTGTCCCTGGAAGCCCCAGTATTGACCATCACAACAGTGCCGGAGCAGAACAAGCTTCCCTGTGGGGCCCATGATGAGTAAGGAGCTGTCAAGTTTGGCTCCCCCAGGTGTTAATAGACCCCCTGCCTGCACCATCTCCAAGTCTGCTTCTAGCCTCCAGCTGAGTTCTCCAAAGCTCCAAAGCAGTAGAACCACGTTTCTATATCCACCTCCACTGCAAAGATGAAGGAACCAATCAAAGTTTCCTAGAAGATGATAGACTGGATGGGGACATGTCTATGGCTGCAGCAGAGACACTTGTATTGTTATTAGACAGGAGATGGCTATTAAGTTCAACATGTTTTTTAAGTATACTATTTAGATCTGGGATGCATTGAAATAGAATAGCCACTGCTCTTGGCAGGCTCATCAACTGCCAGCTAGCTAGCCTGTTCACTACTGAATATACTTGCAGTGTTTCCTGGCCATTTGCCCACGCTGCTTATAAATTAACCCTTCTTTATTTATTTATTTATTTATTTATATATACAGTATCTCACAAAAGTGAGTACACCCCTAACATTTCTTCAAATATTTCATTATATCTTTCCATGCGACAACACTGAATAAATGACACTTTGATACAATGTCAAGTAGTCAGTGTACAGCTTGTATAACAGTGTAAATTTACTGTCCCCTCAAAATAACTCGACACACAGCCATTAATGTCTAAACTGTTGGCAACAAAAGTGAGTACACCCCTAAGAAAAAATGTCCAAATTGGGCCCAAAGTGTCAATATTTTGTTTTGCCATCATTATTTTCTATCACTGCCTTAACCCTCTTGGGCATGTAGTTCACTAGAGCTTCACAGGTTGCAACTGGAACCCTCTTCTACCCATTCATGACGACATCAAGGAGCTGGTGGATATTAGAGTCCTTGCGCTCCTCCATCTCCCGTTTGAGGATGCCCCAAAGATGCTCAATAGGGTTTAAGACTGGAGACATGCTTGGCCAGTCCATAACCTTTACCCTCAGCTTCTTTAGCAAGCCAGTGGTCGTTCGGAGGTGTGTTTGGGGTCGTTATCATGTTGCAGTACTGCCCTGCGGCCCAGTTTATGAAGGGAGGGGATCATGCTCTGCTTCAGTATGTCACAGTACATGTTAGAATTCAATGAACTGTAGATCCCCAGTGCTGGCAGCACTCATGCAGCCCCAGACCATGACACTCCAAACACCATGCTTGACTCTAGGCAAGACACACTTGTCTTTGTACTCCTCACCTGGTTGCCGCTCCACACTCTTAACACCATCTGAACCAAATAAATGTATTTTGGTCTCATCAGACCACAGGACATGGTTGCAGTAATCCATGTCTGTTAAGTAAGTAAGCCGTAGTCTGTTTGTCTTCAGCAAAACTTTTTGTGGGGTTTCTTGTGCATCATCTTTAGAATAGGCTTCCTTCTGGGATGACAGCCATGCAGACCAGTATGATGCAGAGTGCGGCGTATGGTCTGAGCACTGACAGGTTGACCCCCCACCCCTTCAAGCCCTTCAGCAATGCTGGCAGCACTCATACGTCTATTTTCCAAAGCCAACCTCTGTGTACGACGCTGACCACGTGCACTCAACCTTCGTAAACTGGGCCGCAGGGTGGTATTGCAACATGATAACGACCCCAAACACACCTCCAAGATGACCAGTGGCTTGCTAAAAAAGCTGAGGGTAAAGGTTATGGCCTGGCCAAGCATGTCTCCAGACCTAAACCCTATTGAGCATCTTTGGGGCATCCTCAAACAGAAGGTGGAGGAGCGCAAGGTCTTTAATATCCACCAGCTCTGTGATGCTGTCATAAATGGGTGGAAGAGGGTTCCAGTTGCAACCTGTGAAGCTCTAGTGAACTACATGCCCAAGAGGGTTAAGGCAGTGCTGGAAAATAATGGTGGCCACACAAAATATTTACACTTTGGGCCCGATTTGTAAATTTTTTCTAAGGGGTGTACTCACTTTTGTTGCCAGCAGTTTAGACATTAATAGCTGTGTGTCGAGTTATTTTGAGGGGACAGTAAATTTACACTGTTATACAAGCTGTACACTGACTACTTTACATTGTATCAAAGTGTCATTTCTTCAGTGTTGTCCCATGGAAAGATATAAAGAAAAATGTGAAGAAATGTAAGGGGTGTACTCACTTTTGTGAGATACTGTATATATATATATACAGGTCCTTCTCATATAATTAGCATATTGTGATAAAGTTAAATATTTTCTGTAATGTACTGATAAACATTAGACTTTCATATATTTTAGATTCATTACACACAACTGAAGTAGTTCAAGCCTTTTATTGTTTTAATATTGATGATTTTGGCAAAAAAGTAAAGAAAAACCAAAAATCCCTATCTCAAAAAATTAGCATAGTTCATCCGACCAATAAAAGAAAAGTGTTTTTAATACAAAAAAGTCAACCTTCAAATAATTATGTTCAGTTATGCACTCAATACTTGGTCGGGAATCCTTTCGCAGAAATGACTGCTTCAATGCGGCGTGGCATGGAGGCAATCAGCCTGTGGCACTGCTGAGGTGTTATGGAGGCCCAGGATGCTTCGATAGCGGCCTTAAGCTCATCCACAGTGTTGGGTATGGTGTCTCTCAACTTCCTCTTCACAATATCCCACAGATTCTCTATGGGGTTCAGGTAAGGAGAGTTGGCAGGCCAATTGAGCACAGTAATACCATGGTCAGTAAACCATTTACCAGTGGTTTTGGCACTGTGAGCAAGACCAGGTGCCAGGTCTTGTTGAAAAATGAAATCTTCATCTCCATAAAGCTTTTCAGCAGATGGAAGCATGAAGTGCTCCAAAATCTCCTGATAGCTAGCTGCATTGACCCTGCCTTTGATAAAACAAAGTGGACCAACACCAGCAGCTGACATGGCACCCCAGACCATCACTGACTGTGGGTACTTGACACTGGACTTCAGGCATTTTGGCATTTCCTTCTCCCCAGTCTTCCTCCAGACTCTGGCACCTTGATTTCCGAATGACATGCAAAATTTGCTTTCATCCGAAAAAAGTACTTTGGACCACTGAGCAACAGTCCAGTGCTGCTTCTCTGTAGCCCAGGTCAGGCGCTTCTGCCGCTGTTTCTGGTTCAAAAGTGGCTTGACCTGGGGAATGCGGCACCTGTAGCCCATTTCCTGCACACGCCTGTGCACGGTGGCTCTGGATGTTTCTACTCCAGACTCAGTCCACTGCTTCCGCAGGTCCCCCAAGGTCTGGAATCGGCCCTTCTCCACAATCCTCCTCAGGGTCCGGTCACCTCTTCTGGTTGTGCAGCGTTTTCTGCCACACTTTTTCCTTCCCACAGACTTCCCACTGAGGTGCCTTGATACAGCACTCTGGGAACAGCCTATTCGCTCAGAAATTTCTTTCTGTGGCTTACCCTCTTGCTTGAGGGTGTCAATGATGGCCTTCTGGACAGCAGTCAGGTCGGCAGTCTTACCCATGATTGCGGTTTTGAGTAATGAACCAGGCTGGGAGTTTTTAAAAGCCTCAAGAATCTTTTGCAGGTGTTTAGAGTTAATTAGTTGATTCAGATGATTAGGTTAAGAGCTCGTTTAGAGTACCTTTTCATGATATGCTAATTTTGAGATAGGAATTTGGGGTTTTCATGAGCTGTATGCCAAAATCATCAGTATTAAAACAACAAAAGACCTGAAATATTTCAGTTGGTGTGCAATGAATCTAAAATATATGAAAGTTCAATTATTATCATTACATTATGGAAAATAATCAACTTTATCACAATATGCTAATTATATGAGAAGGACCTGTGTATGTATATATATATATATATATATATATATATATATATATATAATCAGCATGACGTTTATTTGCATATTATGAAGTTTATTGCATATTACATTCTGTATAAATTCCTTCATAGGATACCCCTAGGTTCAAAGATGCAGTAGACTGCACCCACTGCCCATTACTGGAGTCTCAGGGGATCACAAGGGCTACCGTTAACACAAAGTATTTTATATAGTGGTGGGCCGATAACGGCGTTAACGTGCTGCGTTAACGCCAGACTCTTATCGGCGATAAAAAAAATATCGCCGTTAATCTCTTGTTCCTCTTATTTTAGCGCGGATGTATACCTGGCCGAATTGCACTGTAGTGCACGAGTCAGAACGAGTCCGACTTCGCACCTGTGTAGCCTACCACATCAAACGTAACGTGCTGACATGGATGCAGCTAGGAAGCCGCCGGGTTTGCTTCAGAGAAAATTTATTTTTAAGAAGCTTCCCAATGGAAACCTCGACAAGACCAAGGTTGTTTGCACCTTGTGCAATGCGGAATTGGTTTACTGTAGGAGTTCTAACAGTCTGTGCTCTCGGAAGCGGCCGGGGCATGCGTGTGTGCAATGGGAGAGCTTTGTGTGGAGAGAAAAAAAAGAGGCAAGGGAAATCGCCAAAGCCAATGCATAGCCTCGACTCATTAAAGGTTGAAAATCACTGAATTACACAACATGTAGGCTAGCCTATGGCTTAAGGCTATGGAAATCATTATGGAAACAATATTTTGTTTTATCAGTGATAGCTCAGCTGATCTCGTTGCTATAGAGACCACGTCCGTCCGCTTTGTTTGACAACTGACAGAGCTGCCAAGTCTCACCCTTTTGGCCGTGAGACACACTCATATCAACCAGCTCACACTCTCACACGCTAGCCTACAACTCAAATTTCTCACGCGGAGAAGTTAATCCCCAAAATAACGATTGTTTTGCGGGACTTTTATTTTGACAGTCTTATATTGAAAAGCTAACGGACATGAGTTCCGTGACATCCTCTTTCTGCACGCAAGTTAACTTGATGCATTAGGTGTGCACCAGCCCCTGGTCTGATGCGCCACCTGGCTTGAGAAACACGTTCTCAAAGATTTACTTTGAGTCATTATTTAGGGAGCACACACATATTATGAATGAATTCAAATGAGCCATTTTAATCTAGATTAATCTAGATTAATTCCAAAATTAATCTATGCCCACCTCTAATTTTATAGCACCAATGTCAAGGCAAACATAGTTGTCAGGTGATTGTTGGCACATATGCCCATTGTATGCAGGTACACTGAAGCTGCAGCTCAGTAGACTTCACATTTAAACCATTTTCACTGACAGGAATCAAAGCTCACTGCAGCTGTCTTTCTCCATTAAGAAGCAAATTGCAAAATGTTATGGAAAACTTATAAGCCTCCAGCATGTAATGATGTGATATTCATTTTGAGTAGAATATCTTTTTTTATTGTCCACCACACATAGTCATGCATATATGAAAGGGGTAACACTTTACAATAAGGTACACAAAATTGTAGTAGCTACTACATACCTACTACTTAGATATGTGTTACCTACTACATAGGTTTTTTGTGTGTTACCTACTACATAAGTTTTTTTTTGTTACCTACTACATAGGGTTTTTTTTTGTGCTACCTAACACATAGGTTTTTTTGTGTTACCTACTACATAGGGTTTTTTTGTGCTACCTAACACATAGGTTTTTTTTTGTGCTACCTAACACATAGGGTTTTTTTTGTGTTACCTACTACATAGGGTTTTTTTTGTGATACCTACTACAAAGGTTTTTTTTGTGCTACCTAACACATAGGGTTTTTTTGTGTTACCTACTACATAGGGTTTTTTTTGTGTTACCTACTACATAGGTTTTTTTTGTGCTACCTAACACATAGGGTTTTTTTGTGTTACCTACTACATAGGGTTTTTTTTGTGTTACCTACTACATAGGTTTTTTTTGTGCTACCTAACACATAAGGTTTTTTTTTGTGCTACCTAACACATATGTTTTTTTTTGTGTTACCTACTACATAAGGTTTTTTTCTGTGCTACCTAACACATAGGTTTTTTTGTTAGGTAGCACACAAAAAAAACCCATATGTGTTAGGTAGCACAAAAAAAACCTATGTGTTAGGTTGCACAAAAAAAAAACCTAAAAAACATCTCTTTTGATTGAACAGAATAAAAAGCATCATTATTAAAGCCAGGGTACTCTTTATTGTGTAATTATACAATAAGAACAGAAGAGTGGAAACGTCATATCCAACCCGCAACTTGCTGTCTCTACTTAATTACAGTGTAATAATGGGAGTACAGCACATACCTTGTTGATTTAGGAGTGAACACGTTTTTATAATTCCTTGTATACGTTATTTTATATTAATAAAATGTAAATAAATACTCTCCTCCGAGCAAAGAGGCTACAGTTTTTCAAGTTCTTGTACAAATCTAATTGGGTTCATTTGTCTGGCTACCTGTCAGTGTCCTGAATTACACTCATTGGTCTGCCAGCTAATGAGAATATCTTTGACTAGCAATTTTTTTCTTATTTTTTATATCATGTTTAGTTCTCGGATAGCATACAAAAGTGGTCTGAGCTTGTAGGTTTAAGTGGCTTCCCAATATTTTAGATTAAGTGACAAACAATTTGTTGAAAGCTGCCACTTCCAATTTTGGGCGTTGGTTTTCAGTGGAATAAGCATTAGTTACTGCCCTTTCACATTATTGAGCCGTTTGATCCAGTGCTCTGTGATATTGTTTTGTTCTGTCTGCTTAATGCAGCTTTAAGGCAGAAGAAAAAGAGCTATGATCAAAGGGACCATTCGGCAAAAACAAATCCATGACCAAGAAGTCAATAGACATTTCCGAGATATCTTTTCTACGTCAAACTAACGCAACGTTTGTACATTTAGGACTATTCAACCATTACCAACTTTGTCTTATAAAGTTGATGATGGCAGTCTGTGATATGTTTTTATTTATCTAGTGGTATTTATTTAATCTAAGTAAATATTGAATGGCAAACTAGTTTAATTATTTAGTAGTCATTTTGGGATTTTCACAGACATCTATTACGGAGGCATTTATATTTTAGACTGGAAAGGTTTGCAGTTTATTTGCGTCCTATTTTCTTAAGTCACATCGGGATGGCGAAAACATGTTATACAGCTGAAAAAACCTCAACCACGGACATTTTTTCCTTTCTAATAAAGATTGACAACTTTATTCACACACATAGACGGAGACTTCCAATGTGCACTTCCAAACTTGATGGCCAATATCTCGTAAACGATGAGTCACTCAGTAATCGGCAAGAAAGGCTCTGCTGAATGGGGCCAAATCATACCCTGCGCTGTTTGGAGGCTTTATGATTAAGAGTTATATCACCAGAATAAGGGGCTGTTGTTCAACAGCTACAAAAATAGCATAGACAGAATGGCGGATGGATGGACGGATAGATGGGAATTCAAATCCAGTCATTTACATACTGCATGGCCCTCATGATATCTATTTGCTGAAATGTCCCTGCGGTCTGATGGTATGTTGCGTTGGTCAAGCTAAATGAGGGAATTGCACAAACATAAGACCGCTATAAGCGCAAAGACTCTTGAGTATGCATTGGCATGTCATTATGTGAATGCAAATCATGAATCGGCCTCTACCTTGGAATTCTGGAGTGTTGAAAATATTTCCTAATTCCTAAGCGGAGGACACATTGTAAAAGAAACCGCTACGCCGATAAAGTTACTGAATTTATACACTGAACACAATTTAGCTTAGAGAACGGGCACAGGCATTTTGAACAACTACACCGCCAGTGCATCTCCTTGATGAAAACATGCTTTATGTGGAAAGGTTAGCTGCTGCCCGTTGTTAAAAAGCTGATACAATAACTGTTTTCGCCCCATCGCATCTCTACAGGTTTCTGCTCTGTTTTCTATGTGAATGTAAATATATTCCTTTACTACTCTTCTAGTGAATTATTTCCTTTGAATCATGGTTTATTTCCTGAAGCCAAGGTCCCATGATGGCTTACTTGACGTATGTCTCTTACAGCGCTTACGGCCCTGTTGTAAGTGTCTCGGGGTGAATGCTTTCAGAACTCTGCCTCATTGAGATGGACAAGCAGAAAGAACACAAGTGACAATAGGAAATGTAAAGGGTTAAAAGTCTCCATGGCAACAACGAGAGAGGCTTTGATACCTCCGGGCATAGAATGATGAAGACAGAAAAAAGATTGCATGGAATTCAGTCTCAGTGCTGCACCTTGCGAATAGGGCTGCCATTCAAATGCTTGTTGTCTTTAATGGAACCTTCAAACCTGTTGAATCTTAACTTAAACATGACTTTTGAATTTGTTCAGTTAGGCCTATGTGTATTCAAGAGAATTAATTGACACTTAGGTATAATCACATATTCATATTCAATTTCCTGCTGAGGCCTTCACCATTGGCTTTGTCTAGTGTCTGAAATCAATTACTGGACTGCAGAGCCTTTTGTATTAGAAATAAACATGAATAATGCAAACACTTCTACAGGTGCCACTAAGTGTGCATGTGGCAACATTCCTTTACCTTTCTATACCTCAAACTACACACCTGTTGATAGGCTGTATTTTTCTCCAGAGATGTCTAATAACTCCATTACACTGCCAATCAATTATTAAAAATGTATGTATTGTCAAAAAGCATGTTATGTGAAGTAATTCCAACTGCTGGTTTGTTTCTTTCTCTGACAAAAACATAGGTATGTATGCCACACTGAGAGTGTCTGCCCTGTTTTATAGCCCGCCTGTCAGAATAGATTATTACAAGTCTTATTGGTCCCCTGATTTTCATTTAATCTGCCTCTGAGATGCATTATTGCTCAGCCTTTATGATCTCATATTGTTTTATTGAACATGCATTGTGCTTCTCTGGTAGTGCTTGCTTTTATTGCAATGCAGTAAATTCCACTCTTTTAAGATGAAATCTTGAATTGCTTAAGAAAGTTGATGCCAAGCATCACATTCTAATGTTGGGTTCGAATAATTTTGAAGGAAAATCCGCTGCAGTCTGATTTGTTACACTGATATAGCAGTCGAGATCCAGGTGATTTTCCCAAAAGCTGTCACGGCGCTTGCTCAATAATGACGCTTATAAAACCTTAGTCCTCATTGGTTGTCTAGCCCTGGCTTTAAAACTATCCTGTAGCACGCACACACACATAAAACAGATGGATGACTATAATGTGCCTTAGGATTCACATGACTGATGGGGCGTGTTGACATTTCACCTGATATCATTAATGAACGCATTCAAAATTCTGATGATGCCAGTTTTCTAAAGGACGGCAGTTAATATGTGAGAGGGCATTCTTTGCACTGATTATGGGTTTGTATTGGCGGCACGTAATGCCTACAGCATCATTAAATTACCCATAATTATGAGCTTTATGGTGTACGGTAGACACCAAACCGAGAGGACAACTAGATCAAAACGGAAGGATTATCACCTCCCTGGTCCCAACAAGGGTTAGAACAGAAGACTGGAGCAACCTGTCTTTACATTAATTATTTACAGAATGCCAGCTATTTAACTGAATAATTAAACTGTGATTGAATATCACTGTGTTAGGGGTTTTCAACAACTCCTTTTTATAATATTGCATGTTGTGCCCTAGTTGTTTTGGACTGTTATTATGCCGGTGTTGCTTTGCAACAGAGAAAGAGAATCCAGTGAATAAATTACTACTGATTATTTTAGAATCACACAAAGCAATTTGAAAGATATTTCATTTTTAGCTAGCCGGTAATTTTTATGTTGTTGTATTCTTGTGTCTTCCTACATAGCCGCTGCATCTAATTGTCCCTGTAAATGTCAGCCATGCACAGTGCATTCACAATTTATGTTATTATGTTTAGACCTACAAACTAACAATTGCCTGTTAACTCCAGATTTCATTTTTTAACAACATGGTGGTTTAATCATAGGCTAATTAATTGTGCAACCTTACTCTGGTTCCCTTAACACAACTGCCTTGCTGTATATTTAATCTACATTTTTTTTTATTTTGTTTCTCTCTTTGTTTGTTTTTTTCTAATAACAATAAAAACCCGTGTTCGTTTATTCGGATATATGGAAGAAAAAATATGACAGGAAAAAGTTTCGAAGTTCTCAAGAGCGATGTTTAATGAAGTGATATCACAGAACAGGTGATGCAAGCAATTTTGACAGGACAAAAAAAGTGAAGTTCTCTCTCTACAGCAGAGTCTTTTAACATATCTTGACAATGTTTATTGATTGGTTGAACTCGTTGCCATGCGTTTTCTCTGACCAATCCTGACCTCGTCGTCTTTTCCCGAAAAGTGAAACTATGCTCCTAACCTTGGCTATTTACTTCTTATCTATGATAATTGGGATGAGTCAGGTCTGTACCATCCACCAAACTGTCTTCTAAGGCCTGAGACTTTCCTCCTTTCTCCACTCCCTGCTCTGTACTGAAATGAGAACATTTAGGTCATGTTATAATTGTATTTGATTATTAGTTGAGTATATGAGAGTAATGTAATATTATGTGGTTGGCTATAACATGAATAATATTTGAAATATAAATGCTGACATTTCTCTCTTTGTTTGTTTGTTTGTTTGTTTGTTTGTTTGTTTGTTTCTTTCTTTCTTCTGTTACCACTAACTCGTTGCCTTTTCTTTGCCTAGCTTAACTGTTTACCATAGCATTGCTTGCAGTGGGAGTTGCAATTTTCCCACTCATGAATAACCGATATATAGCACAATTCAAGACATATACTTTCTTAAGTGAATAAGTAACCAGTATTGCATGTTGTGTACTGAATTACATGGAAGTTGGGTTGGATTTCATGTGCATTTTATTGAATCAGAATTGACCATGGAATCTACTTTTTAATTTAAAATAAAGAAATAATGCCCTTGCCTTGAAACACCTTATATATTTTTAGGAGCAGACTACTTTCCAGGGAAATTGTTGTGTGACTTTGACACATTGGTTCAAAACATATGTTCCAAGTGATTTTTTTTTTTAAATACACATACATGACATTTAGAGGGAGCACAAACAAAACGTTTATATTCTAACTTCCTAGTTTCCACAATAATTGGCATGGCAGACAAAAAGGCATGGCAAGTTGTTCTTTATGGGAATGATCTGCTCAGTTTGAGCGCATCTTTGACCAAATGACTTGGACGAAACTGCACGTTATATTAACCACAAAGTATGAGTCAGCAAACTTTGGAATGCATTATTATCTCCTTTACTATATCAGTAGTAAAAGGGATCACCTTAATCAGCTGAATGTGCAGTAAGATGAGTAAAGAATCTTTGGTGCAGTGAGGCAGTAAAACTTGCTTTACTGGACACATTTCCACCAAGGTGGCCAATAAAGTCAAATAATTGAATGTCATTTAAAACATCCTGGAGTGCATCCATGTTACAACCATGGGGTTCTGAAACAAATTTACTTGTAGAACTGTGCACTTTTATAAAGCTATACTGGTATCCTCTGTCGACCTTGAGATACCTTGTCTAAATGCAAATCTAAGAAATATACATATTTTCCCATTTCCGAGCATCTCAAACACTATATTTTTCTCAGCATAAACCCATCCATGTCTTAATCACTTGGAAGAACAACTGAAGTGATGCCATTTACATCTGTTTTGCAGAAACCTCCTGTTGATATTTACTGTCCTTTGGTAAGACATATTCATTTAAACACTTGCTCATGCTCAGGAGCTCTAGTAGCCCTGGTGCTGCATGTATAGGGGGAAGTCTTCAGAGTGAGAAGAATCGTATGTACGACGTATAAATCAAATAGTGCATTCTCAACTGGTAAAGAGAAAGATAAATAGGCTCAATCCAATAGTGCCCCGGGAAGTATGTTGGCTTGAGGCATTCAAAAGCGGCCCACCCTCTTCAATAAGCCATGAGCAGATGAATGGACTGTTCTGCCATTCCGGGCTGATTGGTGCTGACAAACTATAGATCACCTGTGAGGGAGCAGGCACCTTATTTCACCATGACTTGTCTCACTCTATTCCTCAGCCCTGGGAATCACTCGATCCAGGACAAAACGGCAACTCAGGCCTTTAGTGTGAATTTCTTCCCTCCTCACAGCCAGTTTAGTCCTAAAAGAAGCCCATTTGTTGTAGATACAGCATTCTGATCTTCCTCCCCTTCTAGTTCATTTCTGGGCATGCTGTTATTTTGAAGAAACAATGGTTATGTTTTCTTTATTGTTTTCTATTAAAGTTCTGCTCTGTCCTTCCTCTGCACTTCTCCTGCTGTTGGTGCTTCTTCTGTTCATATGGGCGTTGGCTAATTAGCACCAAGACTTGTTACACAAGTGAGAAATTCAGCGCAGATCTCAGCTGGTTTTGTGTCTGACATCACTCTTCGTCTGTGTGGTTGATGAAAGCCCTCAAAAGTAAAGAAATCACGGCATGAACATGGGAATTGTAACCAAATGAATGCTAATATACAGTATTTATGAATCCCGCTGGTATTGTCCAGTTGAGAACATATGCCAAATGATGTAATGAGCACACGCCCACACTGACTTTGTAAAGCAGCTCATTAGACACAGAACTGTGTAGGTTTTTAGCCATAATAAAGAATAGTTGGTTTAGTAATTATCCGAGACGTTTTATTTGTGAATGATGAAAATAGTCTGTGTGCTACAGGCAATGCCAAACTTATCAATTGAATAAATTGCTGGATTTATATCATGTTAATATATCCTTCAAACTCCTTTTTTAATACATCTTCTTATTGCCTGGAGCAAAACTATTTTTCTTTGATCCTCAGCAAGACTGTGCATAAAGGATCATAAGGAATTGTGCCATTAGGATTAGGGGAACAGCTTCTTTTATCAATTACATCAAAGTTTCAGCCGGTGCTTATTAAATGCATGCTCACGCAGACACACAAACATACAAATACAACATGCACACCGTTTAATTCTCTGGATATCCAGAAGATGGTTGGTAAAAATAAGGAGCACATTTTTGTACTCGACTTGACTCAGTGTCTGCATAGTAATCAGTTTGTAAATTTGGGTTGAATCACAAGTCAATCCTCAAAGCATCATGCTTGTTAGACCCATAGGCTTGAGGCTAGGAGCTTGGAAGAAAGCCAGGGGCATTTTAAATGGTCTTCTATCCAAAGCAGGGATAAAAGCTTACTTTTAACTCTTGCTATGCAGCCAGAGTAGAAAGTGCACTGCTGACACTGGTACTGTGTTCTTTGCAAACATGTTGTAATGCACACCAGCCATAGATGACACTAATGATAATAAGCAGCAGGGGATATTTTGTTGTTACCAAGCCATACAGGGACATTCTTATTAGTAAGTGAAAATGCAGCTACTGTTAAACAAAATAAAAGCACAACTTGTTTCTGATTACGACAGAATATAGTCTTCTTCTTTTCAATGATTACTGGGAACACAACAGTTGAATTAACATTCAGTTGTAGGACATACAAAAATGGACAACCTTTACAATGCCCCTGTGATATGGTAAATTTTATGATGGAGCCCTCTGTGTTGGGCATTCATTGAATAAAATCCCTTGTGACTTGTTATATGGCAGCTAAGAGGAGATGGATCACCCGCTCAAAGCAGATGTTGCCACAATGTGATCCTCGAGGACCAACTAAAGCACACAGTGGCAGACACAAACGAAAACAGACTCACACAAACTGATCTTCATATTTTACATTGACATAGCCGCTGTGTGTAGGCTATGTGCACACACACACAAACACACACACATACACACACACACACACACTCAAACACACACATTTATTTTATATACTTTCACAGTACACAGATGCACAAATACAGCCACATATACACAATGGTATTTTTCTTGCACGTTACATGCTTCACCCAAGCTTTATGTGTTTGTGTTTTATTCTCAGAGCCACTATAGTATAGAGAGGACATCACATGGTGAGGAACTGTCGATAACACCCGCACAGCATGCCCTGAAGTGTTTATTTTACTATGAAAAGTTAAGGTCACACCGTGTAACAGACAGCTCCGCCAGAGCAAATGTATCCTGAACACTGATGTCATACCAAAGGATTATAGGATATATTCTGAATTCCCATGCCATAAAGGTGATATTTTGCACATGTGTTGCCCTCCACTTTTTTGTCGTGGTGTTTTACAAATTATGATATATAACCAGAAAGAAATATGAATTAAAACCAGGAATGGTCTAAACAAGTGTGCAATTCTACAAGCTTCTTCCTAATGAAGAAGCAGCTCATTGAGGACCATTCTTACTAATTTTTAATATATCCCTTTTTCCTTTTATAAATTCAGATGCATACATGTTTTGAAAAAGACACCATCGTCATGGGAATAGAAATGTAGTGCATGCAGACACAGAGCTAAATGTCAACCTGACTCCCTTGGGTAAATGGTATCATATGGTGCTTGGAAACTGAAGTAGAAAGGTGTGTAATCACTCCTATTGAACTCAAGTTAGAAGTTGTTGATACCTGCCTTATTAATAATAATTCTTAAGATATCAAACTTTTATAATTTAAGAAAATGTATTATAAAACTGTCTTAAATTTGGTGTATCAGCTGCAGTTAGATTAATTCAAAAGAAAGATGCAACATGATGTAAGCCTATAGCCAGGTTTAATCTTGCAATTTCAGGTGAAAGTCCATCACTCCTCAGCAAGACGGACAATGCTACGAGCTCTGTGTGCTAACTTGCCTCATTGTCTCTTTTGTGTGATCAGTAAATGAGAGACAATTTGCACTACGTGGCATTGGTAAAGGGATTAGGAGACGTGATTTATGCTCCAAAGACATGTATCGTTCAAAGCAAATGAGTTTCTTTTCTCAGTGGAACAATGGCGGACCTCCTGACTCCTCCCTTATTCTCTGTGAACAAAAAAGGCTCACTAAACTGGAACTGTCCATGTAATGCAGACCCTGATTAAGCCACTTCTCCTCATTTTACACAGGCCAGCTTTCTATTCCCCCCAGTTAGGAGTTTTAATCATGGTTATGCAAGCTAATAAGAGGTCAAAACAATCTGATTGGTTGCTTTTTTGATTAGTTTTGGTTAAGACAGGCAACCAAAGACAGGTTTTCTTGAAATGGAACATTTGGGGAAGCTGAGGTAACGAGACAAATGGTTTTGCTTCTTTTCTTATTTATTTTTTTTTCTTTGTCCAAAGACCCTTTTGTAGACCAAAAGCTGAAGGTGCCTTTCGTGTCTCTGAAATAGGCAGTTGCAAAAATACAAAAAAAAAACACTGTTTACTACTGTCCCTTTTTGAAAATGATGTGTTGGAATTGGTTCCTGATGTAGCTCCAGGTTATTTTGTCGTGAACATCCCAGGTCTAGACAATATTTTTTACCTCCCTGCTACTTCCTGCTTTCCTTCCTACTGCGCTGATCCGTTGCAGCTTGCTCTCTCATCTACTTGTACTTTTTGCTTATATTATTATTTTTCCTCAATAATAAATTTAGCAGCAGCTCTTGGATACATGCAAATCAATGGGACTGTAATTTTATTTTTATTTTCATAGATACTACAGGTATTTTTAAACACGTTCAAGACCTTCTCAACAGAATGTGAGGAGGCCAACCAAGAGGACAAGCCTGTGGTGACTGGAAGCGAGGCGCTAAGCTAAAGCTAATTAGCAGCAATATTCCTCCCTTATTAAACGAAGACTATCAAATACTCCTACAGAAGATGACGGCACTGGAAACAAAAGTGAATCGATCAGAAGTGAACGTGGAAGTGAAGGGACTATGTGGGAACTACACCACTCTACCAGTGACTCAAAACAGTGGACAAGATCGAGCTAACACACAGCTAACTATCACCGGCAAGGCTACGAAGAAACAGAAGGACTGTGTACAGGGCTGTGATAACCCTCCCTGGAATCGTCTTGGTTCAAAGCCAAAGAGATTGGAAAAGGGAGGACCGATAACCGACAGGGCCGAGCTCCATAAGATGACTGATCTGGTCAGCTGGCCTGCGTTATCACCCAGGCACAGTGCCTTCTCGACCCCCGCGCCTCGTAAGAAACAGCTATGGACAGCTGCACAAGGGAGAACAACAAACAAACCTCCAGAGCAAACAAGTGTGCAAGTGAAGAACAGGTTTACTCCACTGTGGCAAGTCCCTGGATTTCCCTCTGAACAGTGTAACAGTGTCTTTGCAGGCCTTCCAAAAAAATCAGTCAGACAGCTTCAGCTAATTCAGAACGCTGTTGCGGTGGAATAAAGTGGATCACATCACCCCAGTTCTGAGGCTTCCTGTCAACCAAAGACTTGATTTCAAAATATTGATGTTGGTTTATAAAGCACTAAATGGTTTAGGGCCAACATACATTACTGACCTGCTGATTGCGTTATGAACCGTCCAGAGCCCTCAGGTCGTCTGGGACAGGTCTACTTACAGTCCCCAGAGTTAGGACTAAATAAGGAGAAGCAGCTTTCAGTTTTTTTCACAAACTCCCAGAAAACTTGAGGTCTGCTGCAACTCTGAGCTCTTTTAAATCAAATCTGAAGACTTTTCTGTTTCCCTTTTAACCTGCAATTTTTATATTATTTAAATGTTTTATTTCTATTCATATTTTTAATTCACTTTGTATTTTAATCTTTATGTATTTCATGCCACTGTAAAGCACTTTGAATGGCCTTGTGTCTGAATTGTGCTATATAAACTTGCCTTGCCTTGCCTCCCCCTCCCATCCATTCTTAAGCTCACAGAACCTGCAATACAGATCTGAAAACATACACCGGATCTCCTGTTTGAATCGTGGCCCAGTATATCACACCCATATTGAAAGGAAGCCTCTTGAAAATTGTTCATTAAGAGTTTTTTTTCCATAATCACTATGTGCTCAAGGGGACATTGGAGTCAAAGGAGTCAATATGATTGGCATGACTTTCCACCTTGGTGGTGAGGCTTGGCTGTGCAGTGGGGGTGGGGTCTTGGCTGTTAACACATGGCATGGTACTCAGCCAGGGAGATTAATGGTTCTGACTGCATCAGCCCAGTGACTGGGGATCAGAGGATGTAATTGGGTTGAGCCCAAATATGGGCATTCTAGACAGCTGCTCATAGCAGGAGCCAATCACACACTCCCATCCCTGCCACGCGTCCAGTTGTTCACCACCTCAGGTAAAGACACTTGAATCTCTTATCCACTGGAGAAGCTGCTTTGAGATTTTGCTCTTTGTAACTCGTCCTGTGTAAATAAGAAATTATCTTCAAGCGCAACAACTTCTCTGGAAAAGCACCACTATACCGCTATAATATTTCAGATCATAGCCTCTGTATATTTGCGGTTTTAATAAACCATTTTTGAAAATGTATAAAACCTTTAAGGTCACATATTATGCTAAATGCACTTTTTAAATGTGTTCTAACATATCCATGGGTCCAAGGTGTGCCTAGAGACTGCTAAAATATTTAAAAAAATAACAATCTCTCCTTTTCTCACTCTCCCCCTTTCTGAAACCCCCACCCCTCCCCCCAATATACTCCAGTCAGAATTCTCCCCTTTTCTGACCTCAAAAACTGGAAAGCCAGAAGCTTCCACTGTGCAGCCCACACCCCTATTTCTTATTGGTCCACGGCCCTGACAGACAGAGGGCGAGGCGTATCTGGCTTCGCTTCCGGACAGGGGACGGGGGGAGCTCAAAGATTGTATATTTACGAGGGGAGCTGCAGCTCTTTTTAAAAAATAGGCCATTGTGAGATTAGCTGAACATCAGCATAGAATAATAAATTATCTGAAAGTTTTTTTCAGCAAACAATTAAAGAAAAACGTATTAGGGACCACTAAGACCATATAATATGGTGTATAATAGAACCGAAAAGTGTATAATATGGGAGCTTTAAAATACAACTTTATAATATGTAACAGTAAATTGGACACCCGATACCCATTACATAGACTGTAAACTATAAGTGATATGGATGTTGTGTTTCCTGTGTCTTTATACTTTCATAGTGTAACGTTATGCAAATAAAAGCAAGTCTTAAATAAGTTAACCAGTAGAGTTTGAATGTATTCTTCATTTGAGAGGTACAGTATGTACAGAACTTACAGGTATATGATATTCTTGTAACGAAACATTGCTATTCAGAGGGCTTTTTTATGTGAACAAATTTTACTTAACTGCACCTAAATGTAGCACTAATCTTTGCTTCAAAACTAGCCAACTTGAAAGGAGCCGGTCCTGCTCTTTTGACATTGTTCCGCTCTCCTAATTCCAGCAAAGTCCCTGCTCTGATCCCAGCTGTAACAGGGAAGAATTCATGTAAATTTATTGATGACATTGAGATGGTTCTTTGCTATTCAAATGAGGACGGCCTGGTCGGACGCTAAACGGTAGCGCGCATTGGCTGCTAGCGTTAACCTCTTCGCAAACAGCTGTGACCCCATGCAGGAAGTCAGACATCCCACTTCCTGTGGCAAGCTGTGCCGCTGGCTCCCCTCGGCCGAGGATGGCTTTCTAATTGGTGTCCTCTCACCCCTTTACTCTGAGAGGCTCCTGCTTGACAGGTCTTGGCAGCGGGAGGAGATGTCCTTGGGGAGAAAAAACGTCAGATCTGAGAAAATTGCCAGAGTACAACATTTTAGAAAATGTCCCTCAAAGTCTTTTCAGAAAGTAAACTGTGGAGGAGTTCTATTGGAGGTAAAAAAAATAATAGAAATCCATGTGATCCTGTCATTCGCTTCACCTGACACGGATGCAAGTGTAAAACAGAACTTATTTTATTATCCCTGCTAGTTTAAAGCGGCTACGAGTAACATTTAAATATCTTTTAAACAGCCTCATGTTTCCTCTGATAATCATAAATTACCTTTAACAGCAAACGAGACCATCGGTGCAAAGAAAGACGTTTTTTTTTTTTATTACTGCTTTTGGTCTGGTCGCACACCCAGTCCGATTTTCGGTTCGCTCGTGCAGGCTCTATGGTCACATATCCATATTGGTCGCAGATTTCAGTGTGGCGCAGCAACGTGATTTGAGAAGCCTATCCTTCCAGGTGAGGGAAGGGGAGCGGGAGCCTTGTTTGAGACAGTTATTTGTCGTCATAATGACTGATAACGGGGCTGAACCATCAAAGAACAAAATTAAAATGCAATGAAGAAAAGCTAAAAGGGAGAGTGATATAGGCTACGTGGGGGGACGAGGGCGTTGCCAAGCAACGTGTATACAATTTCACGAGAGCGAAACTAGACTGCAGTGTTTACTCCTAAATGAATGAGCGGTTGGTACTAACACAGTTTGCTTTGCTTCACCATCATCAGATAACCATTATCTGAAATAGTCATTATTTACATCAACAACACAAACACATTACCTCATCGTGATCCATACTAACTGCCGTCTCTCGTTCATTCGCTTTCTGTGAGGACACGTCTTTCAGCTCCGTGAAAGAGAGTAGTTAGGTGACACTGCTGCATCTACTCTAACCACTCTCACGGAGCTGAAAAGAGTCCTCACACTTTCAACACACGGACATGCACTATATTGCGCCCTTCTCAGTTCACACTCGCACGCCTGTCACGCGCTAGTAAACAGCTTTGCGACAGCGGGCGTCGTAAAAATACTACCGCTTTTGTCCAAAGGGGACGCCAACTTGCCATCTTACTCGTAGTGGCTTTAAGTGATGGCATCCAGTCAATCAAATTTGACCTTTGTACGTGAATGAAAAGGTAGGTATGTGAATCTTTCATTACTTAAACTTATCCAAGGTTTTAGCCAGTTTTGTATATTTTAAAGAATTTACCACGTCAAAGGCTGACCATTTTTAGGTTGAAAGTGCAGTGTTCTGTGTTATCAAAGTTACTGTTTTTCCAAGCAAATACAAAGTAAAATACCTAATAAATGTACTTGTAGGGCACAAAAAGAAGTTAAGGCATTTTATAATCAATTAAATAAAAGCAAAAAAGACAGGAAATGAATACTTGTGGATGTTTTTTGATTAGTGTTGATACAATGATGTTTGCCATTATTACAGTACTTTTTTTTTCAAAGGATAAAAGGCAGCTGCTGTGTAGGGAGCAAGGTAATTAGAAGAAAATGGTGGCGAACTGGCCTGATGCAATCAGTACAAAGGCATATTCAATTTTATGTTAGCGGTGCAATATCATAGCCTACAGTCTTTGCTCTGTAATTTGCTGTTTTATTAATACGTGTAACACGAGTATGCAGCATCAGAGAAAACAAACACTACCTCTCCGAAATTTACCAGGCTCACTTTCCTTCATGATTCACTCGCTGCACTTTTGACTTGAGGGTTCCGTTCTGGATCACGCGACCTCTGGCCACTTCTTTGATGATTTGGTTATAGTGGGTGTCTGGCGGAGTAAAGGGAACCATCTGCAGCTAAATGTCAGTAAGATCAAGGGGCTGGTGGTGGATTTCCGACAGAGCGAGAAGCTACTGACACCTGTCATCATTGAGGGGTGAAAAGGTGGAGATGGTGCAGACCAACAAGTGCCTTTGCGTATACGGCAACAAACCGGGCCTATCTGACCAAAAGGGAGACACTGTGCAAGAGATTGCTGCGCAGTTTGCTCCTCAAAAGGACACCTAAGGTCCATGCAAAAAGAATAATTGTATTTGTGTTTTGCAGCTGTTGAGCTCAGGGCATTGTGGTTTTGTGTCTTTACATTTTAGAAAGTCTGGGTCAAAGGTTTAAATACAGACTGAATTAAAACAATGCGCAACAAAAAGGATGTCCGAGACAATACCTCCCTCCCACACTTAGTTCTACTGCTACTAATGATGCTATTTTGCTCCTATTGCTGTATTTTACATATTGCATTGTATTTAGAATATACACTGAACTGGAGTTTAACCCGCTCTATAGCTCAAACTGTCATTTGTGTTTGCTAACATGCTCCTTTCTTCAATCTATTTGCATTTTTGTTAATATTCTTCTCTGACGTAAACTGTTATGTTGCTGTTTCCCTTTTGTAAGTGTGTCCCCATTGCGCTTATTAGAATTCTATCTTATCTTATCTTCCCATTGACACAACACATTTGTTTTTCAACTCAAATGTCTGAAGCCTGTATGAAATCCAATTGCTTGGATAGAGATACCGCAGTGTTCCACACAATTTGTTGAGTGTAACATACAGCATCACTGATATATACATGTGTTTGATATCACTACCTGGGCTTTCAGACTTTATCTGATGATGCTACAGAAGAAAGGAGCACTATCCATAGTGTTAAAGCCGGTGGGCATCAAACATCATAATGTCAGGGTTGGGCTAAATTCAAAGGATACATTATTCATATGGCCACAGTAAAGGCTGTGCATGGGGTCACTGGCAGGACGCACTGGCATAAGAACTTGACAGGGAGCAGCACACGAGTAGTCTTCCAACCCCCTGTTAGAAAGAGAGATGGGTGGTTGGGGTCATCACTGAAGCAGCTGTTTAAGCAAGCAGGGGAAGTGACCTGCTCAGTAAACCATAAACAAGTGTGACGAATATGCAAAAAAGGCCTTCTGCACTCAGTTGGATTTGGCAAGATATAGCGTGTTCACCTTGGGGAGGGGATGAATTGAGATGAGAGAGGCACGCCAAGTCATACACACCGATGTCACTGCAGTTTTTAAGAAAGCATTTGATCCCGCTGATGTACCCGACATCATGACAGGAGTCTACGCCACCTCTCCCGATATCAGATGACAGTAGAACAATCTCGGGTCAAACGAAACACAGTGCCGTTGATTGTGTCCCACTGTGGGTGTGAACATTCAAAAGCAAGGCATCAAATGTAGTTATTTTCTCTGAACTTGATTTAGATGGCAAGAAAAAAGCCTAGAGGATTAACAGGCGCATCGGGACAAACATTTGATCTTACAGTGTGTCTACTGGGGAGTGACTCCAGATAGATATGATAGCTTTTGAAATATTTTATTTTTTATAGAGGCTCATCCTAAGGGGAGAGCCACTTAAGTTTCAGCTGTTATCCTAATTTGCCGGAGCAGTTCAGTCTATATTAGAGGACATTTAGATTCCTCACATATAGTGTGAGAGAGGAGAGCAATGTTGATCTACTGCCCCTAATTTGCGATGTTGCCGATCATGATTTAAAGATTTAACATTACAGTATTTATTCCCCAAGTTTGAAGATGCATTGCACGTGTTAGGCTGTGTTTCTTTAAATGCAGCGAATACTTTTTCTCAGTGTATGTGTGCGCATGCTTGGTTTACAATGCATGCCCATATGCAGTGTGTACTGAAAACTGCCACGCTTCACAAAGGAAAGCTTTATTGAGCCAATTAATCCCTAAAGACAAATGCAACCTCTTTCCGTTTTACGAGACCTTTTTCTTTTAAAAAAAAAAGAAAAAAGAAAACACGGATTGCTATATTCCTATTGTGCATCTCTGTGGCAGTGACAAGGAAACCGATGCTGACCTTCATTTAGACTATGGAATGACAATACCGGAGGGGAATAAGAAAGTGAGGGGGGAAAGAAAAGAGGAAAATCAATAGCTCATTTTCTGCTTTTTTGTATAGGGATTCTGATGTTTGCTGAGATAAAGGTCGACAAGCCTGAGAGATCTCTTACACCGTCTCAACTTGAACTACCATGAAATTGCTATTGTGTCCACGCCAATTTAAAAGTGAGAAATCTGATTAGCCTCAAGACCCATTAATGTGTCTGATGGAAATTAGGCTCAGACTTGTGCGTACCTATGTGCATTGTCTTCATTTCCCAGCAAAACCAAGATTAAATATTGTCAACCTTTTTAAATTTCATATCTAAAGAAATCAGTATTAATCTGGAAGCATTTTAAGAAATCTTTAAGTCCAAGATATGCACTGTATACTGTATATTTGACATAAACGCAAACATGGTTATTACAACAATAATCAAAACATTATTTGTTAACGCATAATGCAACTTAAAAAAATATGTGAGGATTCCTAGAAAAGCATCCACACAGCTGGTAAGGTGTGTCTAAGCTGTTTATTAAACATTAGATACCTGATGCAAAGGCGAGAAAATTACTGACAGCAGCTTGAGTGGGAGGAGCGACCAGATGTCTAATTGTGATATTATGAGTTACAATTCATGCCCATGAAGCAAAGCTATGGACAAAACTGGAATTATTTGCTTTTTGACTTGCATAGCAGTTTGTGATTATAAGCACGCAAAAATCTGTCCGGCTGAGAAAAGAATAAAGTGACCAATTTGCATCACAATGAGTTTATCAGATCTCTGATTGCTACTTAAAAAAAGAAAAACAATTAAACACAGTGACATTGGTTAGCTGAAGAAAATAAATAACAGAGCAGAATATTCCAAAATTTCAAATGAGTAAAAATACATTTTTCAGCACTTTAACAAATAACTCAAAAGCACACCTCCTTTATCTCATTCATCAGAGAAACTAGATACCAATCCTCAGGAATACGTACCCTACACCAAATGTGAAAATGGGTTTCCCAATCCAGCAAGCACCTTCCCAGATGATCCCCTGTTGTGTGTTCTCCCGATAATTTGTAGGTTTTGAGAAAGGTGTGATTATGTCCACGGGAGACATCACAGCCATCTTCACTTCTATCATTTCAAAGGGGACAAGTGTCAAGTTCACAGCCTCTGATAATTACGGTGGCTTTTTTCAGCCTGAGGGATGTGTCGAGAAGGGTCAGAATCCTCCAACTCAAGCAATGTCAGGGCCCTCAGTACCATGGAATCATAAACTTGAGGGGTTTGTGTAGGCGAATGAGGCATCATCGTGGTGATGGGGAAAGAGCTTGTATGATCAGCCAGCTCTGTAAATAATCATTAAATAAATAACAGCATAAATCGTGCCGCTAGCTAGTGTGTGTATTTCAACCTAGATATGTGTTTGTTTTTTCAAGGTTGTTCCATCCAGAATTAAACATTACACACAACCGTCAACACCAACCAGACTGTCCATTGAATGATAATGCACTGAATTTTATATTACCTAAGCTGTTTTGTTGAAACTTTGTTAGGAGGATTTTGGTCAAGTTTCTCACAGCCATATTTTATGGTGATCCTACACATTGTTGAATGAACAACACATGAATTCAGCACTGCACGCTTCATAATAATACTATTTTCTTGCAGAGCTATTGTATGTATTCGTTCATTGTTTATTGTCTAACTGTATTTACCTTATTCACCAAGACAAATTCCTTGTTGGTGTAAAACCCTTCTTGGCAATAAAATCCTTTCTGATTCTGATTCTGATAGAATATGTATGGGAATGTAAATGACAGTGTCCAACCCCTGGTTGCCAAATGCCATGCTTTTAAATTATTGCTGGATGAATTGAAGTCCAAACTGTAAAGCTCAACAAAATAGTGCACAAATGAAAACAAGTGGATTCCATTATCAATAATTCTCAATAATCAATGCACAGACACTGCAGACTGATGGAAGGTAATGCAGCATGCATGATGCTAAATTACCTGAAGCTGTAAAACCACCTGTTGTATGCGATAATTTGTGACATAACGATTGGAAGCAGATAGCAGATGCTTCCATCTAACCAGTCTGCTGATCTACTAATGAATCACAAAGTCCTTGAATGCTAAGTGGCATTTGAGAAGTCCCAGGGTATGCTTCTATTTTTTTGTAAGTCAGAATGGTATTCCCAGATCACCTGCACTATGACAGACAGGTATAGATACCTCTTTTCCAGTGCCTCATATGGGCCACTTATTGAGTTTGCGGTGAGGGTCTTTTGTGCCCTAATGGGAATTATCACCTGGTTAGATTTTTTTTTAAACTATAGTGCATAACTTCAGTTGCCCCCACAAGGAATTATTTGTAATCACAACACTGGCAGCGCATCTACATGAGGTGCACAGATTTCGGACATGCTGTTGTACGTCCAGGTTTTTTCTTAACAGTAGAATCAGTAAATGATACTTTGTGGGCGCTTCTTTGGGTTTTTCTGAGCTCCTGCGTAATTTTCAGGTGGTGACAGCAGTTTGTAAATGCTGCCATTCTGAGAAATACAGAGGGAGATTTGTGGAGCTGATTTCTTTTCAATTCGTTTTGCGGTGTCTTGAATGTAACCAACATTGATTTATACAAATAATTTCCGCACTATAGCATACATTTATAGAAATGTATGTACATGTACATGCATGGTCATATTTGACAGAAACGTTAGTACATTTCTGAAGAGAAAAACTTCCTGCCTGTTTGATTTTACTGACAATCGTGACTGTTTGGTATGCTGGAGATCTTTTTATCTGAATAAGCAGCATCCCTTTTGCCCCCTTCAATTGACTTGCACACATCAGCTGTTGTCTGCTGTGATCAATTACCTCGGAATGAAAGTGACAAGGCTACTGCACCTTTTACAGTGCAGCGTTTCCTGCGCGAGCCTCAGCGCAAGGAGTGATGGGATGTCTCTGTCAGCAAATCCATCTCTTGAAATTCAGGCCTCTCAGCTGTGACACATGCTCAAACAGCAACAGAGATGTGACTACAGCATGGAAGAGAGGTGTCACTTATTGAATGACCCCCTCATATATTGGTGGAAAAGAAAGAGGTGTCAGAACAAAAAGTGGTAATATACTGGAATACATTAAATGATGTGCAGCGTCCACCGGACTGGAACCAATTCTGAAACTCCGATTCTTTTAAAGCTCAGTTACCCGAGAATCAGCAGAGGAGAGCGCATATAGCCGTGTGTGGTTTAGGGGATTACGAGAGGGAGAGGGAAATAGGGCGATGAAAAATGAAATGCAAACAGAGCTGTGTGTATGCTCCAAAATGCACATTTTATTTTTTTATTTTCTGTATGTTGGGTTGTTAAATGAAAAAAAGTTTGAATTAAGTGTTTTTTTTATTAGTCAACACAGATAAGTTAGCGTTAGCAGACAGCACATTTATTACTTAGAAAGTCAAAGTCCAGGAAATGATCAAATAAAATAATTTAATTGATTATGTAATGATTAAAAGCAAATAGTAATAGACATCAATTCAATCTGCCACTTTTGAAATGCTAACATTATAATTTACCTGTCAAACTTAAGTTTTGAAATACAAAGTAGTTAAAGTACAAATATAATGATTGTAATTTACAACAGTTGATAAGCTTAACACTTAAAAGTGTGCATATTAAAGGGGAACACAGGCTGTCATCCATTTCCTACACCTATGGAAAAAAAGTAACCAGTGTATCATCTCACGCATGTGCATGTTGATGCACTTAAGCTAGGCAGCATCGTCATTATGGAAACATAGTGCCCCTTGTGACCTCTATTTGTCTGACGTTTCAAAAGATTTCAAAGTACATCTCAGCCACTCCCCATCACACACACACACTCCCACACCCTCCCCTCTAGTCTAGTAAATCTCATAACATCGGCTGTGAAAGCTGCTGGGATCTGCTATTTTGTTCTCCTTGGGATTGCTGCCTCTTCCCACTTGATCCAAACAGTCAGCTTAGGGAGCTTGTGGCGCACAGGCGTACAAGTTGCCAAGGAGCTGTCACAGAGATGTCCGCACAAAGGATTTCTGCTGCGGACTAGTGGAGTTTGATATACAGAACAGCACTTTCCCTCGGTATTTGAATGTACTCGCGGTAAGGGTTGATTCACTTGCAGCCCCAGGAAATGCTAGATTTTATGCAACAAACCCAGCAGTAGTAAAAAAAAAAATGACAGCTTGTGATATAAATGGGTGTCAATGAGGTACGCGATGCAGCTTGACAGCGCCTGTGAATGAGATTTATTTTGCTAGAACCAGTGTTGATATCTGATGATATGCAAATGAAAATCCAGCATATGGTTATCATGTATTTTCACAACACAACACTTGAGACAGGTCGATAGAAATGCTTTATAAAAAAAAGCACAAAGACAACAACAGCACAGTGAGAGCGTGATTTGAAGCCCACATAAATGCACATTGTTGATGTGAACCCTGCAAACTAAATCAGAATCTCCTCCCTTTTGTTTGATCACAGTTCAAGAAGCAGCTATCTTTTCTGTCTGATTATGAATGATAACACAGGCCCCTGATGATTGTTGTTTATGTTGTTCCTCCGTCAGTGTGCCCCTGATGATTAATGGCACACCGGTCTCACTCAGTTTGGACAGGTTTGGTTCAAGTGTTGGAAAAACTCCAGCGAGTGAATCTTCAGCCGCTGTCCATCTAATGGCATCAGAGACTGGAGCAGGCCCCCCCGACCACAGACAGCACTCAATCAGTCTGAGCCTTCACACTGACCTTGCTCTGCAATCATCTAGCTACAGGGGATTAGACAATCACTCAAACCACCTGGAAAAGGACTGTTTGTTCACATCCCCACAGCCTCTATCATATCGCAGATAAATACGTAGAAACTTTTTTTTATTTTTTTTAAACCTTTCAAAACCCTGGGATTCATCCATATCCGTCTGATGAGGGAGCAACCCCAGTGTTTCACACAAACACATTTACAGTGTCAATTGTTCATTTATCCCTTTCATTTTTAGAAAGAGGCATGCCTGTGCACTCCTAATTGGACATTGTTGCCTGATTATATCTATTATACAATCAGGATAATGAGGAACTTCACAGACTCGCCTGCTACTGGCAATAACACATACAGCGTATCAAGTTCGCTCGTTACTGTACATCTCCCTTTTTTCCATCCGTTTCTCATAATTGTTTGTCTTTGTAATTGCGGCAGCCTTCAAAAGCACTCCTGCTCTGACACTTATTCCCCTCAGAGGAAGAGTGTCATGGAAGCCCCCACACCCGCAACAACATCACCAGGTCGCTTTGTGACACTTATTCCCCCTTCTCCTCCCAGTGGCTTTCATAGTCTACAGTTTGCTCTGTTATTGCAAATGAGACGGATCAAAGACAAGTCATCACTGTATATTACACTGATATTACAATTTTTTTTCTTCTTCTTTATGGTTTGGTGTCATTTCTGGCCTTATTTAAAAAACAACGCTCAGAAACTACTTAATGCAGACCGTCCAATGGATAAAAGATTACATTTAAAAGCCCATCAAATGGTCTCCCCTGAGAATCTTTTAGGTTTTCTCAATGTAAATGTCATGTTGGAGAACCAATTGAAACAATGATTCACAATCATGCTGGGTGTCAGAATGGACATATGTCTTTCATTGGCAGCACTTACAGCAGTCAGCTTTCAATGGAAAACACGGTTGTGCTTTCTAACTCCTTACTTTCATCAAAACACTTGCTCACTTGATCAACTGTTCAGTGAGGCATTGCTGAATAGCTGAAAGTTAACCACTCAGCCTTTAAGCACGTAACAACACGGTCCAACAGAGTGAAGCAGCACCTATAACGACTGACACGTTTTAGCAATGTGGTACGCAAATGAAGGATGTTGAAAACCAATTTGGCGCTTCTACAGAATCCAGTACATTTTTCCGAATGTATTTCTTTTATATAAAAACTTGGCGCCCTTGAGAAGGTAAAAGTGAACTCCAGTTCCAGTCAGATCACTCACTGACAAATGTGCCCGATGTCCGTCATGCATATTCATTCAAATCTGATGCCTGCTGTTTGAACGGAGCACCTAGCACCCACTGAATGTCAAACCTTTAACATGCGGTGCTCGGTCTTGATGTCTATCTGTCCCAAGAGTTTGTTTTTAACATGTTTTTGACACGGCGGTGTAGTACATCTATGGTACAGTGTCTGTATAAACCTTCTGCCCAAACGTGATGCTACCAGACCAAACAGCGAGAGTAAAACTATTATGGCATGAGGTGAGGGAGCTAGCTCAGGAGCAACTTTTCAACTGAAGACACCAAATATCGACTCCGCTCATCCCTTGACTGACTGCTAAATGTCAACGTGTTACTACAAATGAGAAGGATTTGCTGGCGGTCATTTTCAATCATGCTGTGGCATCTTTCTCATCATCTCTGTAGTGTTCTCTATAATGAAGCCTTGTGCGAGGAGCAAAAAGCCACGTCGCGTTATCGCCTTATACGTGATACCTGCTGCATCCAATTACGGTCCACATTAGGGTAATTTACCCCCATTTGCATTCTGCACAAGACAAGCGACAGGGATGTCAGTCATTAATCATGGCCCAATGAGGGCTGTCAGACCATTGTCATGCTTGTCAAATGTCTGCTCCCTAAACTCCCTCCAGTTATCAAATCCAGATCTCTGACCCACCTGCAAAGCTTGAGAGAGCTGGAGGTGACCTCTTTTGAGCAGGTAAAAGTGAGTGAGTGAGTGTGTGTGTGAGAGAGAGAGAGAGAAAGAGAAAGAGAGAGAGTGTTCATCTGTCTCCCTGTCCTTTCACCTCCCATGCTTTCCCCATGTCACTCTCTGTGTATGTGTATGTGTGTGTGCGCGTTTCTGTGTAGATTTTCTTTGCTTAGATCTCAATTAGCTAATCCCTGTGTTTGTTGCCTGTGTCTTTTTTTCAAAGGCTTTCATGGCCGATAAAAAAACATAATAGCTTACCAAGATTTCAGAGAGGCTGGTGATTGTGTGCAAACATAAAGGAGAACCGAATGATTAGACGGTGCTAAATAATTCTAATTCAGCTTTGTCCATGGAGGAAAACAACAAAAGACGCTGCTGTTTTTTTTCTAGAGCCCAGTGACACTAAATCCATGGCAGTAGTGCCACATGTGAGACAATGAAATGTTTTCACTATTTGAATTGGCTTTATGTCACCTCTTCTTTTCGGTCACTCCAAATAACACCTTGATGTCCATTATCTGCGCACATAATTGCTGTATTGATTTTCCCTGCTGCTTTCTTCTTTCCATTCCAACATGCTTTCGGTTGGCATTGTTCAAAAGATGTTCTTGAAAGTTAAGGTTGATTGGCTAGAATAATACTGCTTTTGAAAGAGTTTAAAGACCATCCCAGTACTCTTGTATTTTTTGGCCCAATCACTGAATATCAAACACATTTTACGTTGTTGCCATCCATTTCTCAAAGCAGATCCAGAATGAACATATATTGTTTATATAATCTACCAAGGTTACTGTTGTTTTCTGTGCATTTCATTACTGTTTGAACTGAAAGGTGGCTTTTGTTGATCTTCAAGTTTGGAACAGAAAGCATATCTGGAAGGTAGAAAAAAGAAAATTGTCTGGCATAGATAGATGGATAGATAGATAGATAGATAGATAGATAGATAGCACACTTAAGCCATGTCTGCATACAGTATATAGGCTATTTTATCACAGTCATTATCCATTTAGTAATCTAGCAACAATAAAACAACAAATAAAATCCTCCAACCATGGAAATTGATTATATATTCAAACCACAAACACACTCACCGTTGTTTCGTTTGATCTAGCAGATTTCAAAGAGAAGGGGAGAGGCGTCTATTGGAGGGACTCTGGCAATAAAGTCCATGGAGGAAGAGCTTCAGGGACTTGCTGCCTTAACTGCAGGAAAGCTGCGTGTGTGCTGAACGTGAACAGACTTGTCAGGCACAGTGGCTGCCCTGTGATACCGTCTTTAGATTCCCACACAAAGAACTCGCAGTTAAAGCACTTTCTCTGATGTACTTCCTTACTGCGCAAGGGGCATGATACTGAACTTATTTCTCTCTTTATTACCTATCAGGCAATGTATCTTATTTATTTACCTAGGCCGGAAAACCCTGAGAGAATGAAAGAGAGTGGTGGTTGTCATAAAATAATCTAAAGTAACACAACATTTTTATACTGATCTATTTGTATTTGTTTAATTAATTATAGGCTGATAGTGTGTGACTTTGGTCCTTACTGAAATACGCTTTTGGATGAATTGTCATGGAATTTTATGTGACATGAATGGTCCCCACAGGATGAGTCCTACTGACTTTGGTGACATGTCATCTACCGCCATCATGAGGTTGACATTTTTGGTTCTGAGTGAAATATCTTAACATCTATTGACGGAGGATGGTGAAGTTTGCTACAGATATTCAAGGCCCCTTTGAGTTATATTTTAAAACTTTTTGAGATCATCTGACCTTTCTCGTATAGCAGCACCAACAGGACAACATTTGCAAAACAAATAACTTCACCTGTGTTTTCTTCTATTGAGAAAATAGAAGCTTGTCAATTGGTCCAATTTTAAATGGTCAAGCCTATTAAACAAACGAAGCATGTTAGCAGTGTCACTGTTAGCATGTTGATGCTAGCATTTAGCTTAAAGTAATGCTTTAACTAGGTTTAGCCATGCTGATCTTCCAGCGCAGAGATCAGGTTATTAAAGTTATTTGTTCTGGGTGTATATCTTATTCCCACCACAACTAATCCTCTGCTTCACTGGAATAATTCTGTTTTTCTGTTGAATTAACAATAATTTGCATGAGGTGAACGGATTAACAAATTAGAATGATGGCTACGGAAGAATACGTCACTGTATGTACTGTGGTCACTGGAAAACGGAGGGGCAGTAACACTTCAATAGTGCCCTCTTAGCATCAACAACATCACTCAAATGATAACTACATTTTGCAGTTGAATGTCTTTGAGGTAGCCTTAATAATCCATAAATAAGATAAGTGGTCTTTATAATTATATTGCATTATATCTTCTCACATGAGGTTTTCAGAAGTGTTCAATGATCATTTTGTAATAAAGACGGACAGCTGCACATACTTAAGTTTTCTGTAGGTCAGTTTCCTATCAGTAATTGCTGTCTAATGGCAGGGGAGATTTTCTGGCATGACTTCAGTTCTCTAATGTCCAAGAGGACAAGGTCAATGTTAATTACTACCAATTACCCCAAATTCGGACTAATCATTTGGGTCCTCTATGATGGCAGTGAAGAGCGCCGTCTCTGACCCTCTTTCAAAACCTCCCATAAATACTCAACTGAGATCAAATTGAATGTGGTCATTCTGAGGGCTTGGCCATATGGTTACCATCATTGTCATGGTGCTCAGTCCAGAGGGTGACTATACTTTTGCCTCACTAACAGATACACTGTCACAGAAGCTAGTCCTGTGCCACCCATCCCCCAGATTTGTCACTCACTCAGGTCAAGGCATGTGCACATTTAGAACCCAAGGATGGCTTGAGCCCCTGCCCTTGTGCCCCCATGTGTCACACAATGTTTTTTTTATCTCTACCAAATATAAAGACAGAAATCTACCGATATATAGTGGTAGCCATGAAAAATATGCCTTATCAATATATAAAGTAATCCACAGTAATGCCCTCTCAAATTAACTTTGCAACTTCTCCTGACTTGTCATGGAAAGCACACATCCCACCACAGTGTTAGGAAAGTTCTTTTTCTACGTGAACTAGTTCAAAGTTCAGTTCACACACTTTAAAATGAACTAGTTCAGTTCATAGTTCATAATTCAAAATTCTGAACTAAGTTCACAGTTCAGAAATTAACTAGTTCATAGTTATTTTTTTTCAATATGTTGCTGCAGGCTGCTATTTTTCTAAATAATTGCCAACCACAGACATACATTATTTCAATAACATTCAGTCCACACTGCAACTTTTACCCCTACAGTATATTCTCAAAATCATGAGGAAAAAGTTGCTTTTTGATGGTCTTTTTAATGAAGAATTATTCAAACAAAAACGGTTAAGGTGCAAAAGTTTTTCCATTTTTATATTTTTCCAAACCTGGAAACAATTCACATGAAATTTCATTCAAATAAAGCAATACTGAAAAATATACCAGGAAGGTTCTACTGTACAAACAAATTAGTCTACAACTTAGAATAGTAAAACCCTCAAGGAGACCATTCTAAACTGCAGTATAGGGCCTACTGTTAACAACAAAGTCCAGAAGATGTGTTGACATACTTATTAACACAAACACAATCTGAGGTAGGTAACAATCATACGAAGAAGAGGTAGAACCTGAGGCTAGGTCCATGGTCTGAGTCATGGGTCTGAGTAAGCGCTGCTGCATTCATTTGTTTTTGTTTTTTTCCCGCGGTGTTTCGCATTTTGATGACGCAGCGGCGGTGCGACGCTGTGGTGGCATGTGTTGCCAGATTGGGTGTTTTTCAGCTACATATTAAGGGCTGTTTACGATGTCTTTTAGCGGGGGTTTTCTATAGAAATCTGGCACTCGATGAACGATTGAACGACAGTAAGAGCGCCGTTCACAAACGCCAGAATGAGCGCGTTCGCAAAAACGTTCATGAGGCAGAAATACATACGTTCAGTTCACGTTCGCCCCCAATATGAACGAGTTCATGAACGAACGTTCATTGAACGTGTTCAGGCACAACACTGTCCCACCAGCTCCACCCCAGTTTGGCTATAATAGAAAATATCACTCAGTTAGTACTACTTTAATTATGAAATCAGCCCAAACAACGCTAACATTTTATATTAACGATTTAAAAAGCAACAATTAAGTACGTCGGTAGGATTTGGTTGTAATTTCCTAATTATTAACCTATGTACAGTGGCGGAGCCAGGACATTTTCATTGGGGTGGCCAGGATGGGACCAGTGATAATTTTTGGGTGGCAAGCACAAGGACTTCGGTTTCGCTTCAACATAAGTGGTGGTCTGGGGGTACTCCCCCAGAAAAAAATGTGCTTCAAACATACCATTTTGTGCATTCTGGTGAATTTTAATGTACTTATTTATGCCTTCTGTATTTAATTATTTATGGTGGACATGTCTAAATTTCTGTTAAGGAAAAGACAACAGGCTCCCAGTGACGTAAATATAATGTTAGGCTATAAAAAGCAGTATGGGGGCAGTAGGGGGGGACATCCCCTGTGCCCCCGTCCCCCGCCCCACCTCCCCAAATATACGCTTATGGACAAGCATGTCTGTGAGTTGCTGAAAAAAACTGCACCACAGCTGCCACCGAAATGTTCAGACTTCAGAATTTGCATCAAAGCCCTAATGATCATAAGAACAAGATGCTTTATTTAAACTATGTCCATGTTTAGGTGGTGATTGTATTTTTTTCGGCTGTAGGCTACTGAAACTAACGGAGGGAAGTGGCTCACTGACTGTATATCCTCTTGTTGCGCTGTCAGTTCGCAATGCCGACATGGCTTTGTATTTTCATGCTCGTGATATGCAATCCGATCGCGGATCGCAGAAGCCTCCCCTGAACAACGTTAGCGGACATGATATCCCCGGTGGCCGGTTATCATTTTAGCCGTTAAGCCACAGAGCTTTTCTCACCGGCAAGGTGATGACACCGTTACCCACAGTCACAGTCTCACCCCATGTTTCACCGGGTGAATCACTGCTTCGCTCGCCCAAGGCTTTTGTGTTTCGGTTTAACATCGTCATCGAGTGTTTTAACTTTATGCTGAATAACCATTGCACTGCAATCGCTGAAAGCAAAATAGTTCAGGCGGGGGCGGTGCGGGGCAGAGCGGAGCGCACTAGTAGAGATGGAAGGGTTTGCTTACTTGCCAGTCGAAGCGTCAGGTCTGTAGTAACCATGGTAGTAACAGGCATTCAGGCTTGACCTGTTAAATTCAAATACAGGATGTGTGCGTGCGGCTAAAAGGTCTGACAGTGTACTAGCGGTGTAAGAAAGGTTCCGCATTTTTCCACAGCCGTCAAAACTATTGACGGCTGTGATGTGGCGCTTGGGGTGGCCAATGGGGTGGCCGAGATTCTGGCCGCGGCCACCCCCGGCTCCGCCACTGCCTATGTAGTCTGTACTTGCTAGCAATCAAGCTAGTCTAATTTACATACCACATTTTCCTTGTCATGCAGGGCGACTTACAACATATGGAAAATACAAGTCAGATAGAGGAATGGCACATCAATTAAGACAATGTCAAAAGTGTTCCTGTTTAAAGAGGACCTATGATACTTTTCGACTTTTATGACCTATAAACATTGTTATAATGATTTTATAGTCATGTTTAACCATACTAGCGTATCAAGTAATTACATACATGCATTTCGACGTATTCCCTGCTGACCGTCTGGGGTGGCTATGCAGAGTACTAAATACTATGGCAGCCGGTCGAGAAATAACTTGTTCAAATTTCCGGGTAGTTTCTGTCACGCTCCCGGATGTTTCCATGTATGGTAATGCTGCTCAGGCAAGCTCCGGCTGCATGCCCCCACCTTCCTGAAAATCTCCCGCTGCTGGAAGGAAGGTAACCAATCACAACGGAGTGGGGTTTGCAGCAGGGGGAGGAGGGGCGGAGAAGCTCAAAGCAGTGTGTAGAGAGAGACTGCTGTGCTCGCTAGGGTAAGAGGAAGAGTGTCCCGGAAATCTACATAGTTTTTGTGTGATGTGATTCGTGTCAGGTTGCTCTATAGCAGTTTTTAACAAGAAATTAAGACCAGAAAAGTAGTATAATAGGATCTCTTTAAATGAAAATACAATTGTTCCCTTTTTTCTTTGCTTGAGCCTCTGCCCCCCCCCCCCCCCAAAAACAAAAATGTCTTTGCACGGATCCTCCTCGGATCCACATGTTGGTGTCGCGTTAAGGAGTCACTTTCCTTTCTGTTTATGTATTTATGTGGCACAGAGATGTGGAGACTGCAGTTTTGTGCAAGGTCCCCGGAGTAATTTCTGCAAAGTGTCCCCAAAGGTTGAGTAGAGATGGGAAAGAAACTCTTCGGCACCTCTGCCCTCTTTGTGCACAATAACCCCACAGAAACATTTATAACTTGAGGGATGAGATGCTATTAGTGGTTTTGAAAGTCACCACAGGAGGATGAATCTGTTGAAATAGGTTGACACTGCTTCAGCTCTCTCTCTCTCTCATTCTTTGTATTTCTCTGTGCCGTAAATCTTATCTCCTATCTTTTATGTAACATAATGCGTTTCCTCAGCAAACCTTCCTCTAATCTTGCCCTACAGATCATTTAAAAAACTTTCTTAAGTGTATTAAATGTAGACAAACAAAGGTTAAATACATACGAACATAACATGCGTAATGTTTAATCGTTTTCAGTGTTTAACATCTTCAGGCCTGGGTTGAGGTCTCACCTGAAGTAACATGTGAACTTTGTTTCTTTTTAAAATCCTGATAGCAGAACCGTCAGCTATGGTTGTATTCGGGAAAGGTTAAGGGATATTTAAAGAAGTGGGAACTTGCACAGCGGGATGATACAGGGTCTTATGCCACCCTGAGACTGACTATCTTCTCTCTCCAAACTCATTTACTCCTTTTATACGTCTATTTTATGGTCCGTAACATTCCTCTCAGTTTTGGATTTTTTTTTCATTTTGTCTTTGAGGACTTATCGCAATCATCTCCTTTTCTCGCACTGAATAGATCACATATTTTATCCATCTGCTGACCTCATTTCCATGGCCAGGCAGAAATATTGAGTGGAATTTTTCTTTTTTGTGTGTAAACTCAGCCGTCCGTTGGATGTCGTTGGCATGTCTCCGAAGCAATTTTCTCTACTATGAATAATTCACAAGATATTATTCCAAAGGTCATCTTATAGTAATTAGCACCCTGCTGTTGACTAAACAGCCTCAAGGTACCTGATGGCCAGTTTAATTACAATTTGAAATGAGTGTACTGTTTGACAATCTCTATATGTTCTCCTGACACTTCAACAGATGACACCTTGAAAACTAAGTAGGCTTACAATAAGTTGGCTTGTTAGCACATGGGGATGGTGTGTGTGTGTGTGTGTGTGTGTGTGTGAATGCATGAAGAGGGGGACAACGAGCACTGGAAGCGCCGTAAAGATCAAAAATAGTCCTTTCTGTTTAAATATGCAGTAATTACTGAAGACATGCAGATTGGTGTAGTTGGGTATGCATACATTTTGACAGTGTGGACATCCTCTTTGCTGTCACTGTCTCATTATTAGCCAATTACCATGGCAAACTAATGGGGCCGGTCACAGGTGGCCCTCTTAAGGAGATTGGGGACTTGACATATGCTGAAGATGCATCGAGATGACATAGTCCAGCAGGCCTTTGGCACATTGAGGGGCCTGACACGGCTGCTTGTGTCATTCAAGTAAGGAGTCAGTATACGGAGAAATTCTGTCATGTCCTGTTTTCGTGAACATGCACTGTACTGTAAGCTTCAGGTTTCCTCTCAAAAGGCTTGTGTGTGTGTTCATACGAGAACAGAATATACAACATTAAGGCAAAAGGGCTTCGGCTAGGATACATAGCCCAGGGGGATTGTTGAAGCTGTTGCAGTGTTTGCCTCAGAAGCATTAAAGGCCATGGATGAAGGGATGGATGGATACATGGATTGATGGATGGATGGATGGATGAATGAATGAATGAATGAATGAATGAATGAATGAATGAATAGATAAACAGATACCCTGTACTGGGGTATTGCAAACAATTACAAAAAAAGGGTTGAAAAAATAATAATTACATGTCATGGAAAGACCCTATCTTTAATATATGTGAGGTCAATATGACCACAGGTAGCGTACACAGCCCCCGGGTATCACTGAAGATGCAGAGATGATGGTGCACAGTGAGTTGAAGGTACATTAAAGTTGGTATTCTATACAGCCATAGCACGTGAATTAATATATACACTTTTTCTCTACTCCTGGCTAAAACTCACATTTACTTCTTGGCCCGAGAACCAAAAGGCTAGAATAAGGTTTATTGTGTTGTATTGATTTCCCTCTGGAATTTATAGGCTGCCTCTTAGAGTCTATGGCCTATGCTTATATGATAATGGCTGGACAGTTTAATGCGTTGAGGAGCAAACTCATGACGGAAAGTTCATTGATTTGTATTTTGGACCAAATCAAAAATTTTGGAATTGATCGTTGATTGCTCTGCCCTTCTAAACAGAAACCTTCAAAGTGCCCTTTAGACTCTTAAGGTGCTGTATGGTACATTTTAAAGCCCCAACCATTTATTTTTCACAGCACATGATTTTGTGGTATATCGACAAATATAATTGAAGGGTAACTAGATATAGATTTTGTTTTTTTTAAATCAGCAGTTGAGTTTCTTTCTGAATTAATCATAAATGCCTCAGTGTTTGAAATATCACTGAGTTGTCTGGATGTCTTCATTGAGGCAACACTGTTTTTTACTTATTTTAGAAACGGACCCATCTACTTACTATTTTTGCAAAGGTTAACATTTTAACTTCAGCAGGCAAGACTTTTTGTCTTAGGAAAATGTGTACATCCAAGTATTTATATGATTTCATGTAGCAACGTCCACAGGGACCAAGCAGCTCATGCCCCTATTGGCAGAAAAAGAGCTGTAGTTTTGGGTGTCTGTGTATTTACTCAGTATATCACCACATTAACAAATTAGCATTATACAAAAGTAAGGTGGGTGGGTATTTATTTTGAGGTTTACAAATATAGTCATGTTTTGTTTGCTGAGATTATAAAATGTAAATTGTCATTCAAAATCTTCATATTTAAAAAAATCCCCTCAGGTACTGTTGTGCAACAAAGCTGCTCCGTCCTTTGTTGGAAGCGTGCGAGTTAAAGCCCCTTTGTGAGCCTAATGTCCACTGTAGTTCTGTGTTTAATAAGGGTTAAGTATTTTCTTTCGCCATGAATATAAACATATAAGTCAAATGATGAATTCTTTCCCTGGGGGTATTCATTTTCTGAAATGATGAAGGTGAAATGCCATGTCCAATTTGAAGGGTCTTATATCATTAGCTTGCAATTGCCATAATTGGAATACAGTGACAGTATGCTCCCACATCACATATATCACTAACATGTCAATGCTCTCAGAAAAAAAAGGACCACACAACAATGTAAAATGAAGGAAAATCAGTAATCCATGTACACTTTGAGGACTCAATATTTAATGGCTCAAGTAAAATTCAATGACAAGAAAAATCATTTCACCATATGGAAGGAAATTTTTTTTACATAGATTTAAATGGGATATCTTACAAGGGCATGACAACACAGACTGTATAGCTTTAACTGACCAATACATATTTTCTGGCAAGCACTGAAGCCTTCTCTTTAAGCAAACTCCACCCGCCTCACTGATGACTAAATTACAAGCATATACTAATTATATTTTGATATAGTTTTTGTACAAGATACATTTCTGCACATAACATATTCTGGCAAAGTGCACGCCAGTATACACAAATGTACACACACACACACACACACACACACACACACACACACACACACACAGTCATACATGCAATGAGACACACACACACACACACACACACACTCTCCCTCACACACATACAAATCACCTGTAAACACATTCAAACACACTCTCATCAATATTATGCATATATATATATATCCATTTACATCACGACAGAGATTGTCATCTCATCACTTCCTATGTTTTCCCTTGTTATGAACATAGCTAATTCCAGTGTTAAGCCTGTTGCCATTAGTTTTTACTGTAGGTGTCTCATAGTTATTGGGGGTACTGCTATGTTGACATATATTTGTGTACTTGTTCATGTATAGGCATGAGTGGTACGCACATTTTACAAAGTTTGAAGGTGTACACTGTGTAACATTTTAATTTTGTTCCATAAGACAGACAGACAGACAGACAGGTAGAGCAGTGCACATACATAATGACACCAAATCTAATGATGGATGCATGAACCACACAGTCAAGTGTCAGAGAACACTGAGTGGAAATCCAAACAGTTCATGCTAATTATGACACAAGCTGACATGGCAATCATGACATTTTCAGAGACATTCTGAAATTGAAAAGCAATCCTCCAGTTTTATGTATACTTTTCTCACTTTGAAGGCAGAGGGAATTAGAAAAATCATGAAAATAACAATGAGAGCAGGGGCATGCAAAGTGAATACCTGTGGTCACTGACATTTTCGTATATTTCGTGAAGGATGAAAACGTTTGACATTGAGCGACGCAACTTACTAATAGGTGGCTCCCAAATGACAAATAAAACAATCCTCGTTTTACCTCTAGAAGGGCATTATGTTAAACAGTATAAGACTGGAGAAGACAACATTTTTTCTTATCAATGTTAGTATCAAAAATAACATCCTGAAAATGTACATTCATGCAGGTATTGTACTTTCCCCTCTAGAAGTTGCCTTTCAATGCGTGTAGCTGCTGCAACATTACAGTACAGAGGAGTTATGTAGGCAGAATAGATTAAAACACATTGAGGGCTACAGACAGGTAATATTATGCTTACTGTACACATGTGTTTGGACAAATTACTTTAAACAAGCCCTTAAACTCACAGTGTGACAGTGTACTATTCACCTCTTCCATGATATGAGGGAGAGCACAATTACCTGTGTCGTATTCATAAACAATCTGGCAACAGGAAATGTCTGCACTTCTTATTGTTAATGAAGCAAAGTTTCGAGTAAACCCATTTTTTTCTTCACATTTAGATCCAACCAGAAAATGATCTGCCCTACTTTTTCCCATAATTGTTAATAAAGACTGAAAAGACTTTTTGAGGCAGTCATTTGCATTTGTCAGAGAAATACACATTTTCGATGACATCATGGCGTATGTTCTCTTGGGTATGTGCTCCTTTTGATGAAATATGCATTGTTTACATGATTTTGTGAAACATGTCGGCACTAAAGAAATGCACTAAAGATAAAGATAAAAAATATAATACAAGGTCAACATAAAGGAAATTAAATATCATTCCCAAACGGGGACATTTTCATTAACAGATATGTATAGTCTGTTTTTTTTAGTTGTATGTTTTGAAATAATTTAATTTTTGTAAATCGACTGGGGTGAAATTGAATTGTCCTTCCCTGTGTCCTTGACACAGCGTTTCTTTAAGTGATCATTTTACCGAGCCTAAGATGAATCCTCTGTCTAATGACAGGAGTACTGACCCTATCGCAGAAAATAGGTGTGTTAGCTAAGAGCTTGCAAACACAATTTGCCTCGCACCTTCCCTCGAGAATGCGACGTTGCATTATAGATTCAGGCCAATCTGTTCCCAATTTGCAAAGATGGTACAAGACAATGAATCGCATGAATCATATACCTTATGGTGTAGACACCTGGTTTCGATGTTACTGGAGAGAAAAATGGATATCAGCAAAGTCACCTATGGCTGCAGTAATAGATTATCCTGCACCCAATCTGTTACAGCTGCAAGTTAGTGTGCAGTAGTTATCATTATCAGTACAATTTTAAACACACATGCAGTGATGCAGTGTGTGTGTATGAAGGAACCACGGTGAGGGGCTGCCTTCAGGTTTGTCCCGTCAAATAATGCCAATGCTATTCTTATGATAACTGAAATAAAATAACATTAATATTAATAATTTAGTAAGACTTAGGGCCCTGAAAAAAAATCTTGCATCCTGGTCTATTATTCCAGCGACGACACATTGTAAAAACTGATAAATGAAAGTTTTCAGACCAGAGTTGTATGAAAACACACTCTAGTAATTAATAGCCAAACACTAGATGTTATAAGTGATATGAAAGGGGCAGAGGGAGTGTATGCAGCGAATATATCTGAGGCACCGTGTCATTGCCTCTGCACATTCTGAGCATGTTTCTGGCTGGCTAAGAGAGCCATTCCAGACCTCTTAACCACAATGAGGATGGCCACTGAGACCGCGCATCAAAGTAATTAGACTGAGATCTTCATAATATGCTCCGTGGCTGTTATCGTCTGAGTGTTTCTGGGCAGCAAAATGTGAGATACAAAAATCAAAGGGAAGGAAACAAAGGGTGTGTTTTCCAAAACGCTGTGCCTTTCAAGGCTTTAAGCTACTGAGATAGCTAGTGAACATTTTCTTAAAAGAAGGAAAAAAGGAGCAACCACCATATGGAAAACAATTAGGGTGTTTGTGTGTGCGTGTATGTGCACACACAAATACACACATACAAAGTATGTGTGTATTATTCCTTCTGTTGTAAGTCGTGTACTGGTCCACGGTGAAAATGTAGAATGCAAAAAAAAACGATTACCTGTGTTTTCTAACATTGGCCTAGTTATGCTTTGAAGACTTTTTTATTTATTTTTTGGCCTGCAGTCCCCTGACCAAAATAGACGCTCAGGCGAGACAAAGGAAACAATTGTCCAACATCCAAAGGAGTTTGTGCTGCGTGTTATATAAAGCAATACTTCACTACAACTTGAACAGAAACACAGTCCACCCAGAGCTCATAATTAACATTTAGCCCAATTTAGCTCACCTAGCACAAAGCACTGTATTTGCATGTTTTTTCTGCGTGAGGAAACTCTTCCAGTAAGCCGGGCCACAGAAGCTTAAAGCGTACATTGCCCTTTCGTATCACTAAGCAAACACCACTGAACTAAAAGCAAAACACTATTTTTTTCTTTTTCCTTGATGGAACTACTTTGGTATAGAACTACCTTTTATTTATATTTACTGTACATGGGCCTGCTATGTTGAGACTTACATTTCCGTACAAATAAGTGTCACATTGATCCCACATATGATTTTTTTTTCTGAAATACATCACCATGATCAAATCCATTCTCAGATGTCTTCATTAGTCAAATTGTGCTGGAGCTGGCCAAAGTCATTCCAGTTAAGCATACTGTACATACACATACGTACGCATTCTGTACATACCGATCATAAAGTCACTGACAAAAAGCCTATGGATTGAGTCACATTAGCAATTAAGATCTTAAGTCTTTTTTTTTTACTTTACAACTGGTGCTCATGTAAGAAAGAGCCACTGCCCCCCATGCCAGTTGGCGTGAGCTGCCCAGGGGACGTGAAGCTGGCCAGGGGGATGACCTTCATGGGGTCCTCCTTCTTGCTACCGCAGTGTCTATCCAGGGTGTTGTAGAACTGCGGCCGGTTGATCCCTTTGTCCATATCCTCTTTTTTGGGCACGGAGCGGCCCAGAGTATGGCGCCCATCCATGACCCCCAGGCTGCCCATGTTAGCTTTGGCTGCCCGGGCAAAGCTTTGCTGGAAGCCAAAGGAGGCCATTGTAGCGGTGATGGCGGCGGCGGTGGCAGGGGTGGAGGTGGGGCTAGTGCCACCAGGACCCTGGAACTGGGCCAAGGCTGGGGGCATCCAGCAGCTGTCGGAGTGGCCCAGTATGAGACACTCCTGGGTGCAGGTCTCAGAGGCCTCGGCCAAGGCTTTCTGGAGGTTCACCTCGATGGCTGTAAAGGAAGAAAGAAAGTAGAAAAACAACATTGTTAATCCAACGGGTCAGAACATACAAGAAAGTGCAGCTGGATTTGCGATGATTTTGTTTGCGGGCGTGCTGTAAAAGTGCTTTGAAAAAAACCTCATCATGCAAATAGAAGAAAAGTTGTCGCCTTATCAGTGGTTGACCCACAAAAATGTCTGCCTTTTAGCGAAAAGTCAGTGATAAATGTTTCACTTCATCTCTTGTAATGAGAAAAACACCGGCAGAGCATTTAATTTCCATTGGTATTCCCACGACTCGATGTCTGTTTACCTACAATATGCGAGGAATTCCCCGTAGCTTAATTAGAGATGTAAAAAAAAAAAGTCTTGCTGTTTGCGTCTCGCGTCGGTTTTGCTATATTAAATATTTAATGAACATCTTGACAAAGCATTGTTTGTTCTAATCGCTGTCAATGTGGCACACCTTAAACCCCTTTTGATCTTTCAGAATCCAAAATAAATCTGGTCAAATAAGAAACTCAAATAGTGAGCTGGAGGAAAAATAAATCCCGTTATCCCGGGATCCTGTAAGCATATTAAGTTTATTCAGGAACAACTAATAATATGGCTAATTGTGGCAGCATATACGCTTTGCATGCATGGAAGGGAAGGGAAGAGAAGAAAAAATAAAACTGAATGAGGAGGCGACTGGGCAATGCTAAGCACTCAAACTATCTTATCTCATTATCTTGGTACTGACATCACATGTGGAATGAGTCTGCGATGAGGCATCAGCATTGAGCCTCAGCAATAAAGGCTGTCAAGCCAGATAATTAGAATGTAAAACAGCGTGCACCAAGGCAACCAGGAGCCTGCAGTGTTATGTTTCCTAGGCCATGCAAAAGGAAAGAGAGAGGTCCTCATTCAAACATCACACCGCTCCTCGAGGCTTCAGCTTCTGCTTCAAGCTGTCATGTAGAAATTATTTAGTATATTTGCATAAGTAAGAATGCTATAAATCATTAAGCGGCCTTAGACCCGTTGCACACAGGAATTACTATCTCCTTCACGCACACATGTTGTGCATGCTTTGTGTAATTCCATTCTACAGGAATCAACAAATCCTTTTGCCGCCTTGTTTATTGTTTTCACGTCAGTCGACACAATGAAAATGAATATCCTGATTTGTCTACCTTATTGATATTAGTCTGGGCTCCCGAAACTATTTAGATTGTCTTCAATGGCCCGATGCACTCACTTTTGTTTTGTGTTTCTTTTACGGCCACCGATTGAATAGCTCAGCGTCAACTTTAATTATGAAAGCAGTGTCTGAAAATGAATTGCCTGGTATAAATTGTGAGGATATATTTGAAGTGCCCACGTGGAGTCAAATCTGTCCTCTCCATATTGAACTGGAGCCTTGGAGCGGGAGTGTATAAATCCCCTGGGCGGTAAATGTGTCACCTTTCAGAGGGTCACTAACTTCATTAAGACAAAAATGGATGCTGCCTTCTCATTCTCTGAGCTAGCACAATAGGGCTGAGCCAAGTCTCGGCCATGCCCTGACTCAATTTCTCTCAGAGGCGTTTTCTGCTGTTGGTAATGCCTTTTTTGTCCTCAGCTTTTAAAACGGTGCAAACAAAGGTAAAGATGTCTTTATGTAGTAATACTTTGCAAATTAATAGGTTGTTTCTGGCTCAGTTAATTCCCCACACATGGAACTCTCAGCAGTTTTGTGTCACAACAGCCTTCAGCACCTCCAAAAATTCTGTATGCAATATTACACATCCACACTTTTTTTCTCTCCAAAAGATAGGGGCCTGCACTATTTTTCTATTCCAGTGGGATGCTTTTGGATAGGCGGTGGTGAGGGTTTGGAAGGGGTGGGAACAGGACGTGAGTGATGTCGCTGACAGCTCTGGCTTGCTTTCGTCAGCTAGAGGTATGCCGCAGCTCTGTGATGCCGCTGTCTTTTGTATTCAGGGGAAACAACTGTACCCCGCAGAGCTTTCTGGGGGAGGAATCACACATCACTGAAGCCACGGATCCCCTGATGGCGAGAACTATTCTTTTCTACTTTCATTCAAGGAAATTTGAATGGCAGACAAGTGGGGATAATGGCAAACAATTGGGTTTGATAAAACAACACGACTGGGACCAGACCTACTGTTCCCATTTCAGATAATTCATCTTTCACAGAGCAGTGGTTATGAAACAAAACTGCGATACCTGTTAAGTTACTCCTCGTACAAGTTCACCTGCCGTCAACCCCAGGATAAAACTGACAACAGTTACTGCCTCCAAAAAAAATAAAAAGTGGTATTCAGTTCATGTTCCAGTTTCAAAACAGCATACGGGCTAATTTGACTGTACTGTCATGAGGTAATCTATTATCCTTGGTCTTGTTGTGTATTTTGATATTGACATCCCGCAGTGCCGCGGTTTCGAGGTTTTTCTAGTTGATCTTATAGTCATACGCAAGGTCAATGCCAGTGGTAGCCTACAGCAATCTTGTTCTGCAACATCAACACATCCTTTGGCCAGCCACAGATCGAACACTGCTGCATCCACCTTCAGCTGACCTTCGCCATTCGTGCGGTCAAACATTACAGCTTGTGTATACATTGGACATGTGTCAGAGAGAGAGGTCTGCTGCAAATGCTGTTTGGCATGCAAAGGATTACTAAAAACGAAAAAAAAATATTTAGAGCTAAATGAAAAGACTGGGCTAATCACAGCTTGCAGTTTGACTAAACGCAGGCTGTGATTAATGTCGTGCAAATGCTTCTCTATAATGTGAGTACTTGAAATCTATCAATTAAGCAATAGTATAGGGGGTTGGACACGATCATTGCAATGTACACATTCAAACAATATTTGAATCTAATGCAGTCCAGTGCACCTCCAAAGCTGAGTAAAAACCTTTATAAGCAGGTATACATAAAACCTCTTTCTAGAGCTGCAACGATTAATCGATGAATCAATTATTAATCGATTATTAAAATAATCGCCAACTATTTTGATAATCGATTAATCGTTTTGAGTAAGTTTTTGATAAAAAAATTCCAAATTCTCTGATTTCAGCTTCTCAAGTATATTTTCTGGTTTCTTTAATCCTATTATGACAGTAAACTGAAATATCTGTGTGTTTTGGACATAACAATACATTTGAGGACGTCAACATGGGCTTTGGAAAATGTATCAACATTTTTCACCATTTTCTGACATTTTACGGACCAAAACACTAATCGATTAATAATCGATTAATCGAGAAAATAATCGACAGATTAATCGATTATCAAAATAATCGTTAGTTGCAGCCCTACCTCTTTCCAAAAAGCTACTCTTTTGTATTAGATTTTTTACAATGCATATGTTACACCACCATTTTGTAATATTCAAATCAGCTGGTATTCAGGCGATTCGGGGATAATAATGTGAAATCTTAGCATCTTAATCTGTGTTAGTGAACCATCCCAGAAAGCAAGTTCCATAAATTAACTTTAACAAAAAAAACTACCTTGTATAGATAAGATTTTTAAAAATTCTTTATTTGTCATTGCATGTTATACAACAACACCTTGTTACATGGCACACCAGTGTCTCCATCGTAATTTTTCATAAATGTAGAAAATATAGATGCTAGGAAATAATGCCATTACATTTCTTATGTGTCTTGTTTTGCTTATTTACGTGTTGTAATGCTACAACATAATCAGCAATTCACATTTCCAGGCTCATGCTGCTGCATAGTAATGGCGTGGTTATCGTACACAGTAATATAAAGATAATTGGTCACATTTTGTCACCAACCTAATGTCGTAATGATTTGATTTGACCATGATAAGCAATGCAAGGCTCAGTCCAATGAAGTTGTCTTTGTTATATATAATGTGGCCCCACTAGTGGCCTTAAAATCCACTAATTCAAATACATGTTCTCACAGACAGAAACACGCAGACACAGCTAGGGTGCATGATAGCCGGCTGATGGGGGGCTTTTCAGTACAATAGCATGATGAATGTAACATGACAGTTGGTGATATTTACTGACAGAGCTTGTTAAATCTTGATGAGCTCCACATTAAGGTCTGCACACATATCACGATTCAACTTATTATTTCAGCGTGCGCAAACTCATTATTGCTAATTAAAAGGATAATTGCATGCATCTAGGACATTAAATTCTTCAAACAGTCATCAGGAAGGTAGACTGGGCCCCTGACTCATCCTACTGCGCTAATTGGTTCAGTCTTTTCAATTGTTTAGCCTGGAAATGGTATGCCTCAAACTCATGCATTGTCAAATGAAAGCTTTATCGACTTGAGCAGACTGTCTCCATGTAAGCATGTATGGTCATGGCCATATTTAACGTACTGTATGTGTGTTTGGTGTGTCACATATAAGCTCTGCAATGGCTTGTACAAGGTCCACCTACAAACCTTCTGTATGGCACCCACTGTTCGAAATCTGGTACATCTATACATTTTCTTTCATCAACTAACGTGAAGGTTTTTCCATCTTTTTCTTTTCATTGTCCAAGGTGTTGATGCATTGACTGCCATCACTATGCAGCATAGCTGTTTTCAGCTAACATTCATTGCAAAGTCTCAAACTTTTTTTTTTCTAGTTTCACAACATTCACAAAAGTGCAATAGTTCACACATATTCTAGCGCAAAACTATGCAAAGAAAAGACAACTTTCAGCTCCCAATACAGTTTTTGGTATCCATTGATTTGAACTAAGCCTGTTAAATGGGGCCAGAAAATAAAATACATTTGAATGTGTGAGGTGTTTAAAAGGGATAACTCATCTGTTATCAAGCTGCAGTGATACAAGTACTTCAGTTATCACAAGTGCAAAAATATTATCACTATCATATTACGTGTTCTCTGTGAATAGGGGATGAGATGACAGCACGAGTGAGAGATAGAGAAACACAGAGGGTGCATGTGCACGTGCCTGAAAGTGAGACCAAAAGTCTGAAACACAAGTATGGGAGAGTCTTTCAAACAAATAGAATCTCGGTAGAAATAATTGGGTTTGTAATTACCAAGACTTTATCACTTCACTCAGCCTTATAATCACTCCAAACGTACAATCTGGATAAGCAAATGAGCGGCCATTAATAATAATAGCGCCATTAAAATCCATTGGTGTTGCACAGAAAAGAGAGATGCTATTACTTTCATCATAGCTCTAGCAATCATCATTTGAGGGATAGACACATTTCTCACTTTCACAGATTTACAACCATAAGACAGCACACTTAGATGCTTGATGCATTTTTGCGATCCTTCTTGCTTTCCTGGGGCGCATATTTAGGATGCCCAGTTATGGCTGATTGATAGCTTTGATGATGTGTACTCACATATGAATTCATATTCTATTCAAGATATATAAAAAAAAGTATATATGGCATATCTACAAACCATAAATACATTACTTTAAACAATGCAATAGGAATATGTAGGCTCGGAGACAAGCGGCGCTGTGACTTCTTCAGGAAAAAAAGCCTGTCTCTATGGCAGCGGGTCTGAAAATTAACTTTTCTCTGCACGTCAGACTCCAATGCTATTTGGTTTTCTTTACTTTTATCTGGAGGAGATACAGTATAATCCCTGGCAAAGGCAATAAGAGCTGTCATTGTCACCGCTGACAAGGGCACGCAGGAGGAAGTAAATATTCCATTGTAGCAATAAAACCTTGGCGTGCTCTTTGGAAGGCAGAGCAGGGATCAAGTGTGCCGCAGAGGTCAGCGGTGCCATGTAGGAGGCTGACATGTATTAAGATCTGAAAGGAGATGTGCCGGGGTAGACAGCTACTGTAGTTTTTTTTTCATTATTTTTTCTCCTTTTTTAACGGAATGTGGAATGAGACAATAGAAATATCTCTGTACAGCTCTGTACTCATCAGTGGTTCCACGGTTTAAAAACTGCATGTCAGTGAATGGTAACACATTATACCATCGACAATGGCCCAGTGGATTTTTTCCATTGAAACACACATTTCAGAACAATTCCGTTTCAGCGGCGATACAAAGAGATATAAGAAACGGCAAGGCCATTGCTCCTGCTTTCAAACTCTAAAACAAATAGCTTCAGATGTAATACATTTCCCTTTCTTTTAAAGGCAACAATGTGACTGCAGATAAGAGCGAAGGGAGGTTATCCATATATACTCTAGACTAATTACTTTTGATGCATTTACAGAGACACCGCTGAACACGGTGGGCCTCTGAGCCACATACGTATTTATCAGCACTGGTGGGACCTATACAGTGCCTCGTCTGTAATCCATCTAGCCTTTGCAACTGTCGACCCCTTTTGCTTTTCCTACTGTTTGACCCATTGTAACTGAAAGTAATTGCACGCAGAAAACAACATCTAATGATTACTTTATCTGGGAGTCTGATGGAGAGTGAAAAGTCACAGACAGGTACTTTCAACAAAAGGAGGAGGCCCTTTTTGTTCCCGACACACAATTTCAGACAACAAAGAATATTATTGACTCGGCTGAGATTAGAACACCAAAACAAATGACAAAGCACAGGGAGAGGACAAAGTGCACAAAGAGAGAAGGAATCTCTTGAACAAGCCAGTTCCAAGCAGTCGCTTCTCGCTTTTTTTGTTACCCTTGATTAAAAGTATGTTGTAGAATGAAACACCCATTTCTCCATTGAGCATATACAACACCAACACACAGTATATTATACTTAATATATTGTATATTCCTTTATCTCCCAGTCAACTTTTGTTGTCGAAGAGAAGAAAAAAAAACATCTACGATTTTCATATCGCCTTGACATAAAAAAGAATCCCTCACATCAACAAGACCCAATTTTTGGTGATTTCCATCAACACAAAGCACAGTTGGGAAGGTAGAACAGTGCACACAGAAAAGTGCTCTGAAAAAAGCTATGTTCTTTGACACTTGACTTTTTTGTGTGTGCCATTGCTTGATTACATCTGCTTCATTATGTCTGGACTACTATTGGGCGTTCCCTCCTGAGGACAAGATGCTGGTGTTACCATCAACACAATCAGGCCTGGCCAAATACCCAGCATGGGCCATAGAGATGAGGGGCGCAAACACCATAACAATCTGCAATCAGTGCTCATCACCACAGTAACACAGAGGAGGAGGCGCCGTGTTTCTATGGGGGGTAGAAACACGAGACACCTCATGTAGACACACACACACGCGCATACACGCACACACACACACACACACACCAGGGCACTCAGTTTAAAATCCCACACAAGGGCAGCCATTAATTCTCTTCTATATGAGCCTATGTACAATTGTTGGAACGATACTGTGGATATACAGTAAGTGCACTGTCACCGAGAAGGAAGCAATACATGAATGCATATTTATAAGATAGGGGAAACAGAAATGTGAATCCACCTTAAAATTCATTGCCCAGGGATGAATGTCTGAAAATTTCCATATTGTGTAGAGATAATACCAGGTCTAGGGGAATGGAAATATAGATCGGGAATGAAAAAAAAAGTATATAAAAAAATATTTTAGAAGGATTAAGAAAGAAAGGAAAGAAGACTGATTAAGTGGGACCTGACAAAGCTGTCTGATATTTGCAAGAATATTGGATTGTTCCTTCAGGAATAATATCCAAACAGCCAAGATTGTTAGGAAATGACTTTGATCTAAAAATGTAAATGTCACTTTTAACACTCTGAGCTTTCCCTTTTTAAAATCAAATTAGAGGCACATTCAAAGCATAAGTAGGCCCTTGAAGAATTTAACCTGTTGCATTAGGACAAACTGGATGTTTTCAGAGAATAGATAATAAAAATGAAAATGAGTCCTCTGCTTGACTTGATGGAGGAGAGACCATAGAGAGACGTAACCGTTGGGCAGCCACCACTGTGCTGCATCCTGTCATGTAACAAGCAAATTCATCACAGTGACCCATTGCCCCCAATTATTATGGAAAACAAGAATGAATCAAATTAACATTGAAGAAGCTCTCGGACCTGGCAGCCCTGTCTGTATTGCCGATGGATACAGCGGGAGGAGAAGAGAGGGTAATAAACAAGGTGCCTCCGCATATGCTATATATCTTGCAGTCATTGATGATTAGCTCTGTTTTCCCTTAGCCATACATTACTGTTATTGCCTCCATGGAAAGGCAGATAGGAAGTGGATACAAAGGCATCGCAAAGCCCATCTTTCAACGGGATAACTGGCAGGCTGAAGGACCACTCAGCACCAGCCGCCGCGGCACCGTTTCAGTGCATGAGTGATCTGGGCATGCCAAAAAAAATTGTGATATTTTATACGACAGAGCTGAGAAGGGAGGGCCTGCCGTGAAAGTTTTTTTGTTGTGTTTTTCTTCTAGGGCCGTATGTTTACTGCACGGCGAGGTCTCTCTAAATGAAATCACTCAGGGGAGTCACCAAAAAAGGATTCTCTTCTTCGGATGTCAACAGCTCAAGTCCTGCTGCTTTGTCCTCCACTAGGGCAATTCTGAAAAATGTGTAATCTATATGAGGAGTCAATGTCAGGAGGCAGACACTCATGCTACCCCCTCTCTCTCTCTCTCTCTCTCTCTCTCTCTCTCTCTCTTTCTGTTCCCTTTTCTCTCCTCCATTTTCTAAATATTTTGAGCACAGCTTAGGCAATGAATGCAGACTGTGCCACGGTATTTAGTCACCGTCATTAGCGCTAAGCAAACTTATTTTTGCAATATCAGTGTGTGGTGCATGCATTGGTAAAGGTTTTAATATGAGGGGCAGACACTCGCCCAGATCCCCCTAGTGTATATGCACTTTAAAGGTTTTCCTTTTCCGGAGCGCCACATACCCTCCTCCGGGGACAACTATTAATTTTTCACTGAAACCTCCCCTGAATAATGAATTCTGTCCTATTTATATGATGTGATAAGTCCACTGAATGCCTAAAAAGGGGTTATCATGAAAAGGGTAAGGCTTTCAGAGAAAAGACCTGTTCCTGCTTAACATGTTTAATTCATCCGCAGCGCCACGCTCTGGGAAGCAGAAAAGAAAGTCACATAATGTATCAGTGACAAACATGAAAGCAGACACAAGCGGCACATTCAATAAATCACAGGCTTTTCTTGTACAGTTTTGATGTTGACTGTCACAACCCTCCACCCCAAACACCATGCCTGTGGAAAGTTCAGATATATGCCTTTTTACTCCTGCCACCACGTGCCGTGCATGCTGACAGATATGCTCTCACTTGAATCACAGTGGCACTCACCAGCTTGTGATAATGTTTCTGTCACTGCACTCTTTATTTCGGGGGTGTGCTAGGTGTAGGCATTGTCAACTAATACTCACATTGCAGCAAGAGCGACAGATACAGGCAGACGCAATGTGTAAGCTCACAGCTGATCGGAAGAACATAGACGAATAGTGGGCATACAGTTTACTCCTTAAATAATGCACTGAAACAGTAACCCCCTTTCAGTAGGGTTTCAGTATGTATAGATACTTCAAATACTTTAATAATAAAAAAAAACACTTTAATCAAACAACCATTAGGCTGCCTCAATCTAAAAATAACTATTACCCTTACACAAATACAATTTTAACTGAAGCACATATAACAGATGCATGATATTATTGAACACTGTAACTCAAACTATTTTAAATGACCAACATGTAGATGTACATATTTGATGCTAAGTAAATTATTAGATTAACGTATTTTGGGCCTACCCAGTTCCCCCCAAGAATTAAATATTCAATTGCTGATAGACGGTATGGTGGTAGTACTGTAATCAAACCAATTACAAGAACAAATAATCTGTTACAGCTCAATAAGTCGCAAATATGCTCATACTATGTGAGAAATTTGGCCAAAACTGCTAAACTGTGTTAAAAATATATAGATATAGGGGGCGCCCTTAGCTCGGTTGGTAGCCCCCCCCCCCCTTGGGCCTCAGCCAGCAGCGGACCCGGGTTCGATGATTCCTGCCCCATTTCAACTCTATCTCTACACTATCAATAAAGCATAAAAATGCCAAAAAAATATCTTAAAAAAAATATATATATATATAAAGATTTGTCTTACTTCACTTTCATTATTTGAGAGTTGATATGAAACTATTGTCCAACAGAGCTCTATATTAGATTTTAAAAGGTCTCAATGAAAAAAAAAAAGATAATGAAATAAAAGGGCAAAAACAGAAAGTGGGTTCGCTGATTGTGTTCTGTCTGTGATGATGAAGAGAAAGCTCCAGTGGCTACAACAGACCAGGGAGGAAGACATGGTTAAAATAGCCACGCAGCTACTTTGCTCCAGAGACTGCCGGCAACCCATTGACCTCCTTGTCTCTTATGCTGTATTAGCCTTGAGCGCTAACTATCAGATATTAACACCCTTGCGTCTTTGATTTTGTGTGCGTGTCAGGCCCTGAGGAGGACCCTTGTATACACTGTTTGTCTCATGGTGCCAACCTCTATGTGTCAGTTGTTACGTCAACCATCCTCCAACATGGCTAACACCCCGAAAGAGGCAAGGGTATGTCACATTGCTTCTGCCAGGCATCTAGTATAGACGCTAATGTTGACATGTTTTAGCAGAGCCTGGGGATGGCATTTATAGAAAAGAAATGTGCAAAGAAAAAGAAAACTAACTTGTCTGGGTGTTTGGGAAAAAATTCCCAGGGCGTCCTGGCTCATCACCACAGACACCAAACAGTGGCATCAGTAGAGGAACATTTTACCAGCAGTTTATTTCAAGCTATTTGTGTGTGTGTGTGTGTGTGTGTGTGTGTGTGTGTGTGTGTGTGTGTGTGTGTGTGTGTGTGTGTGTGTGTGTGTGTGTGTGTGTGTGTGTGTGTGTGTGTGTGTGTGTGTGTGTGTGTGTGTGTGTGTGTGTGTGTGTGTGTGTGTGTGTGTGTGTGTGTGTGTGTGTGTGTGTGTGTGTGTGTGTGTGTGTGTGTGTGTGTGTGTGTGTGAATATGTGACAGAGGGAGAAACTGGCTTGCTCTCTATGTAATTCAGTGTGTGAAGGCAACAATACCTATCTCTATGATAATTTCGTATCCACTATGAGCAAAGACGGCAACATTCATACAATTCAATTCCTTTTTATTAACTGGTGTGGAAATGTTGGGCCCGGCAGAAGTGACTTCTGAAGTCTTTCGGGGCTGATGGGGGGCAGAGCTTGTTTTTACGGGTGGGAGGAAAAAAACGCTAGGAGTACGGGGTAGATGATTTTGGGAGCCATGCATGCATACATCCTTGATAGTTTATTTGCCAGAGACAGAAGGCTTGGTTTTCCCATGAACATTTAGAAGCCGTTGGGTCGAAATCTTAGTTCCAACAAAATACTTGCCTAATCTAAGAAAGAAAAAGGGAAAAAAATTGCTCCCGTATCTGAGCCTCTGGCAAAGTTTCAGTAGAGTAGGTCTTGTTTGCATTACTTGTTTGAGTTCCGTGTGTGACATCCAGAGTCAGGTCCAGTCAATCACGGTGACATTCAATTCGCTGGAATTGATGACTTGCCGCCACTCTGCCATTTTTTATCTGGGGCTGATGTCCTCTTTATTTTCCATCATCCCAGACTCTTCCTCTCCTCTCTGTGATATTGCTAATTATTTCAAACTATCAGGTAGACAGCTTCCATTTCAATTAAACTGTGTCTTCTCCAACGACCTTGGGGCTGGAGAGCACGGTTGCACTCTCAGCCCCTAACAGTTCCTCTGGCAGTTCTGGTTGCCATTTAAGAAGACATTTAAACTTGTTTTTTCGGGCCTGACTTCAGAGAACACACGCTGAGTTCACCCTTGTCAAGACAGAAGGGTTCTCAGAATATGAATTCCAGTAACACATTCAATGTGATAATTGAAAGGGGCCCAATTAAAGCTTGAAGGCATAACTGGGTACTCCAACACACCCTAGGGTAGCTGCGAAGGACATATTTACAGCCATATGCAGCTTATCTAGCTGTCTTGTATGGGTTATGAATCTTAAAGCACTGATGTTATATTGGGTGATGCTTGTTTACAAACGCTATTAATGCAAACAGCATCAACAGGAGGGCCGTAGTAGCCTTCAAATTGTCACTAGGTGCCACAAATGTCTCTACTAAATATCTACTCTACTAATAATGGATCAAACTGAAGTTTTGCAAAAAACAAAAAATACAAATAAGAGAAAATCCACAAAGAAGCTGCACAATGCCACCCAGACAAATGGAATAGTATACCCTTCTGCAAAAATACAGAGGGCACTATGTATCTAAGAAAAACAATTACATGATATTGACAGCGAGTGCAATCAAAGGCTCCCCCGCCAGACTCAATGAGGTGCCAATCAACTCAGTGTCTATGCCTCTCCTTGCAGCCGCTGCATTTCATTTTAGAGTCAGAGGAGATTCTGCCGTGGTGAATCATCAGTCAATAGCTCAGAGCTGATGGTTAATGCTGATTGATGACTTTCACATACACACACACAAACGCACACACAAACGCACGAGCACACACCACCAACTGACACTATCTGCAATAAACAGCCAGGGTCCAAGATAAAATCAGGAGGGGAAATCGAGGGGAAATAAGGGAGGCTAAGCAAATAATAATTATTGTTAGCAGTAGAAGTGGTAGCATTAGTATGGCAACAGAAGTAGTAGTAAAATTCTTGTTTTGATTAACCATTGTTCCAGCGTAAAAAAAACCTATAAACCCAATTACACACAATCCTTCTAACTATGTCATTTGGGGAGTACGTTGTATGATATTAATCATCTGAAAAAGTTAGGCATATACTGTATATCAATACATATGAAAAATATTGTCATTTAAGTTTGAACAACTTTACAGAAATCTGGGTTAGATCAGAAGGGCTATGCTCTGCATCTTATTGCACAATAATTATTTGGAATTAATCAATGCAGTTATCTGCCAGAACATTCTTTGAAGGCAATGACTGTGTTGGGGACTATTTGATACGTCCATGCCCACACAGTTTTAGACAGTGTCTTATTATATTTATGAATATTTATTTGCAATCACATTTTTGTAAAAGCTCATTGAGACACCAAACGTTGATATCATGTATAGAATTTTTTATAGTTTAAACCAGCTTTCCGGAGGCTTTAAACCTTATGTCAACATGATTTGATGGCTTTATTGCTTCTTATTGCAAGAAACTGCTTCATCATCATCCGCTACCAAAGGCTGTCCATGATTGACTCAAGCCATAAAAAAATAATTATTAGAATAAATGATAAATATCCAGATGCTTCCATTTAGTTGTCCTGTCCTCGAAAAGATAGCATTAGCCAACAAAAGCGCCACAGCCACTGACTGAAGTATAATTTAGTGCATCCGTGTTATTAAAAGTGATTCTGAAAAGTGACAGCTCTAAAACCACAATACACTAGCCTTGCTCTTCCATCCTTTTCCCTCACCTTTGCTCAGGACAAGAATAATGGAACAAGATCTCTTGAATATAATAATTTTGTGGAAATAACTTAATGTCTGAATGTATGTAAGACATGACCATGGTGAGCTGTAATTGGCACGTTCCAACCCAGAAATGTCGAGCAGGAGGTGAAGGAGCACCGTAACAAAATATTGGTATGATATTGAATTGGCTAGAAGTGTCACCCCTAGACAGACAATAAAATTATTTTCTTCCCCCCCTCCTCTTCCAGTCTTTGCCTCCAGTCTATCTGCCTGTCTCTACCTCTTGTTACTCACTCCCTTATACACTTTCTTCCCGCTTTTTATTTTTTACAGTCTCTTATCTCGAGAGGACTGTTTCAGGTATTCTCCTTTTATTATTACTGCAGGCTTTTGATCCGGCAACTTCCTCTGCAAGTTGTCCGTGCAGCTTTCCATACAATGAGGCATTAGGGAAAGAGATATTTTCTGTTGGACGTCTGCTGATGGTTTCCTACAGCGGTTTGTACTGTAGCAATTCTTTCATCGTATTTTCTTCCACTCCTCACCCACACATCTATTTACAGTGGCTCTCTCGGTGGAGTCAACGTATTAAAGTCAGAGTTAAGGAAGGCTGGGTGTTAACTATCCATCTCTTTGACAAGGAGCATAAACTAATTTTCTAATCTGCCAGCATGTGACCCCAGTAATTTCTATTCATAATTCATAATGGAAATATAATCAGACATCATACCTCACCTACGACAACAGATGTTGAATGATGTTGAAAAAAAAGAACACTATGTGTGCTACACCATAGAGACCTCGAGACAAAATATCTGCACTGCTAAAAAATAAATCTCAACAATGTGTTTCTGTGCTCAGAGACTGCGGGAATGCGACTGGTTCCCCTTCCTCTTCACTTAATTTCCTCTTTGATTCATATAGGTCTTTAAAGAGCAAGGTGGGACCATTACCATGTTAAGTGGTTAACATGCCCCAGCTGGTGCTTCTTTCCATTTGCATCGGAAATATTATTAATTTTCACTATTAAAACGCGCTGAGAGCACTTCTTCGGATTTTGCCGGGGCTATATTCTCCATTTTAGCCTCTCCAAGTAGTGACAAAACAGACTGAAAGCTCCCAAACCCAAGTGGCAAGAGGGGAATAATCATTAAGAAACAGCCGTCCTAGAAACACTTTCCCGTCAAAAACAGTTATCAAGAACTGAAATGCCACAAGGAAGAAAATCACAATGATATTCTGTATTCAACACTTAATGCCCGTCTATTCCTCGTTCAGTCGACACTTCACAGAGCCCACAACAAAGAATTGTAAACTCTACTGGCACAAGAAGAAAAGGTATTCATTTTCCAAACCTGGAAACTGTTAACTGAAAAAATACCTGTGAAGTGGATAATTCTGTCTGGGGGAGACATGTATTTTCCCTTTCCTTGTGTCAACAGAACTTCTTTTGAGGTGTGCAGCGACGTCTGTATGGACCTGATAAGTCTCTTTTTCTCAGCAAAGAGTAATTTGCAAAAATGCAAGACGGCTGTACACAGGCTCTCCACATTGTTTAATTAAATCATTCTTCCTTTGATGTTTTCCTCAGGTTTTAATGGGAAAATAACACAATTAAATAGGATGTTGTCTTCCCGCCGTATGAAAGAATGATCCATGGATGCAGCTTCAATTGTTTAGAAGCGGAAATACTGTAAATAAATTAAATTAACCATAAATAAATCTGCATGACTTCCTACTGAAAGCAACATATTGTTTTTCTCCAAAGCTGTCAAGGCACCGGCATGTGTGGAAGCAGGCACATATTATTCACAGTTGTTTGCACCCCATACCTGTTGGGCAAATGAACATTGACCATATGGACTGGCAACAAATCAAATGTGTCCGAAACAAATTAAATGTCTTTCCCTATCACCTTGTGATTCAAAATCTATGCAGGATATTGATCAACAAGGCCTGGAACACTTTTTGAAAGTATTTATATGTAATCCATGTCTTCCCTAAGGCTGTTTGAGTTTCCAATCCAAAACCAAATTCAACATTGACATGTACTCATCCGTGTAAGTCGGACCTATTCGGTAGAGCTTATTCAGAATGTATAAATGTGAAAAAAAAACGAGTTCGCTGAGGTGGAATGGTGGTTTGGGAGCCCGATGATTGTGATTATATCCACAAGAATGCACCTGTCAGCTTTTCTCTCCCCCTTTTTAAAATGATCAATAAAGATTAGTTTTTCTCCATAATGAAATGCACACTTAATCACAAGTTTGTCAATGGCCACCATGAAAGGTCAAGCAATGAAATTATAATTTTTTTGTGAAAAAAGGGACTAACTAAACTATATTTTACTCTACTCGACATGGGTTTCTAAAACACCATTCCTGCTCAAAAGTACTGTTTGACGCCATCCATTCTGTCGAGTCAATAACTTCCAGGTCCATTGTAAAGGCTGGGACTGTAACATGGTGACTTTTGCTCTAATCAATGAACTATCACTTTTTTTCTGAAGAGAAAAGTCTCCAAATCAGGCAGAGAGAGTGTATTTACGAAAGTAGGGTCAAGCTGATAACGAACACAGCCCCTACGCAGTTAATGGCAGGCTGATTATCTGAATGGTTAGTGTTTTTACTCTGACCTCTAATTACTTCCAAGGCCAGTCTTTGAAAAAGCAATTATAAGCCGGGCTCAAACTGTACATCTCACTTTAACGGTGCATTACTTTTATTATGCATTTGTTCTCATTTGCAAAATATCAGCAATAAGCAAATAAATCAAATAATCCTAATAATTCCATGTTCCAATCAAAATCAGAGGTTTACTACAATTCACCTCAACAGCAATTTTAGCTGCTTAACCCATAGCACATTTACACTTGACATCACCCCTGTCAATACAGTTTTAACTTGCAACATGTCAGAAAATTAAGCAAAAGGGGATGGACGCATACACACGAGACGGAATACTTATTTACGTACAGTGGATACCCTTCCATGTAATACTATATGTGTGAGAGATAAATTAGTAAATGAGTAATATTAAACACATTATGTCAAGAAGGCACACAATCTCAATTAAACTGTCTTAACTCTTTGCTTTTAGCCGCCAGTAGAGGGCATATAGTCTCCCTCGGTGTCTCTCTCCCTGTCTTTGCTGTATTGAAAAGTTACTTAAGACCTCACTAATGCAGCAGCTTAAGCCCCTTGATGTGCTATTTGGTCTGAGGTACGTCTGTAGCCTCTCTGTTTACAGCACTAGAACCACCCTACACAATATGTAGCATGGTACAATGGGAGCATCAGACATACATAAACCCCACCATCAAGAAATGTGCAACGGCTTACTTTAGTGCTCACTTGTCTGAATGTGGATTTTTTTATTCTTGTAGTCCTCCTTCAACAGCCGAGTACCCACAGCAGGAATCAGATTATGTATTGTGTTTGTGTGTGTTTTTTACACATATGGTAGCACTCACACACACACACACGCACACACAAATATTTTAAATTTAATTTATTTTGACACATTTCACACATGGCTTCATCAGACTCATACAAGGCAAAGACGCCTACGGTCTAAAATAAGAAACCATACTCCAAATATATCTAAATATATAATTCAATTGACTAAACAGTTTGCATAGGAAGAAAATCACTTTTCTACAACCAGACACATTTGATGTTCTCACTAAGGTGGGTATCATGGACCAGGTATTACATGTATCCGCCTCACACTTACAAAGGGGTTCAATGTCATTCAATTATCATTTTTCCCGTGACAAAGTTAGAGCTACTTGTGAGGTCAGATTATTTTGGGCTATTATGGAATATTGAGAAGGTGTTAAAGCCCCTATCTCACTCGGCTGCGACTGTTTGCGACATGTTGGAGACTGCAGTCGCGAGGGAGTCTCTAAACTGTCTCCAAACGTTCGCGGAGGTCTCAATTTCCTCGCATGAGTCGCAGAGCCGCGCAGTCCTGTCGCATGAATTTTGAACATGTTCAAAAAAAGTGTGCGACAAATCTAGTCTCAAAATAGTCTCAGAGTGGTCGCATGTGTCTCAAACGCGTCGCAAACCCTTCTCAATTTAGTCTCCGCGAGTCAGAAAGTGCGAGCAATGTGAGACAACTTTGCGAGGGTTTGGCGATATATGAAACTAAATTGTGACTGATTTGAGACAAAAATGAGACTGACATTCCGTTCGTGCAACACTCGCCAGACGTTCGTGAGACATAAATGCGACCTCCTGGCAAGTGTTGGCCAGGACATTCGCAAACGTGTCGTGAGGAACCAACTCAGTGAGACCGCAAGTGAAAATTGTCGCTAATTCACATATTTTGTCGCAATTTTGTGTCTGCCCCTCATAGAAGCTGCCTTCACATACACTTACCGGCCACTTTATTAGGTACACCTGTTCAATGGCTTATATAAACCAAAAGCTAATCAGCCAATCACATGGCAGAAATGTTATGCATTTAGGCATTTAGACGTGGTCAAGACAATGTGCTGAAGTCAAACCGAGCATCAGAATGGGGAAGAAAGGGGGTTTAGGTGACTTTGAACATTGCATGGTTGATGGTGCACAGCAGGATGATCCATACTTTCATGTTGTTTACGCCAAATTCTGAACCTGCCATCTCAATGCCGCAACTGAAATCCAGACTAATCAGACCAGGCATGCTTTTTCAATCTTCTATTGTCCAATATTGGTGATCCTGTGAGAATTGTCGCCTCATTTTCCTGTTTTTAGCTGACAGGAGTGGCACTCGGTGGGGTCTTCTGTTGCTAGAGCCCATCTGCTTCAAGGTTGGTCGTGTTTTGTGTTCAGAGATGGTATTCTGCATACCCTGGTTGTAACGAGTGGTTATTTGAGTTACTAGAGCCTTTCTATCATCTCAAACCAGTATGCCCATCCTCCACTGACCTCTGACTTCAACAAGGCATTTTACGTCCACACAAATGCCGCTCACTGGATATTTTTTCTTTTTCAGACCATTCTCTGTAAACCCTAGAGATGGTTTAGAGTGAAAATCCCAGTAGATCAGCAGTTTCTGAAATAATCATACCAGCCCTCCTGACACCCTCAACATTTCCATATTCAAAGTCACTTAAAACCCCTTTCTTACCCATTCTGTTGCTCGGTTTCAACCTCAATAAGTTGTCCTGTCCAGGTCTAAATGCCTAAATGCATTGAGTTGCTGACATGTGATTGGCTGATTAGTTATATGTGTTAACAAGAAAATGAACCGCTGTACCTAATAAAGTGGCCGGTGAGTGTATATCTAGGCTGGATATTGTGCAGTCACAAGGTGCTGTAGAGAGCAAGCAGGTTTGGTGTCTGTAGTACTGGTTGCCATTTCAAAAGAGGTGGATAAAGTGAATTTGGAATGTCCACTGTTCCTCATCTCCTTCAATTAATGGGACATCAATGACAACAACTAACTGTATCCATGCAGATGATTCATTCTGATGGCTTTGGAGGCTCCTGCCAATGCCTGTTGTGTAATTATACCAGCTGAAATTATGTTTGGCGGTAATTCTGCAGCACAGACTATGCTGTGATTAGCATTGGCATGAATGGAGCTAGATTAAAACCCAGTCGGAGAATATAGTGAAGGAACCGCAATTAGACGCGACATTATTTATTTTCTATTTGATTCAGAGGAACCTTGCTTTGTTCCGCCACAATAGGATTTAGATTGAAATGAATGAAAGCCTATTTTCAAACCTTGTGAATGTACAGAACATGACAAACCACTTTGTTTCAAGAGGACAAAAGACAGCCTCAACGTGTGTTTTCTAACAATTGCCGCCCGGTTGCTATTTTTTGCTACTTTTCTTTTTAGATCACCCCAAAGAGCCGTACAAAGCTGCTTTGAATAGGTGTCCTGGAAACTGTCAGGAGATTTATTTGTAGTGAAGGTACAAATGCTAGGTTGAATCCTTTTGAATGACCAATTAATTTAGTTTGTTACATAACAATTACGCTTTTATCAAAAGCTTTTAGTCGGTGTCTGTGATGCAGACTGATTATTACTATTCGATACATTTGTTGAGAACATATTTTCTTTGTTGCATAACAATTATTAAACTAAAAGCATATCACACAATTTCAACCAAAGGATGACTGATCTAGTTCTACCTAATTTGAACTGGTATTTGGATTATGGAGTACTACACTACCAAACAAAATAAAGGAATCTATTATGACATAGCCTGGTTCTACTAGACCATCGTACTTCATTTCATTTGTACAGAAGGTCTGGAACTGCTCAATTGACAAACGTTCACTCACTTGGAGGCGGGTCTCTGTTGAGGTTTAAAATGATTGGATCTGCCCAGTGCCACTCCGGATCTGCCATAACCAATCGCATAGCGTTTGGTCGTGACGTATGTTTTGCGCCCGGACCGCCGGAAACCAACAAAACTCAGCGAAGCTTGTTCTTGCTCCGGCTTTAATTTATCGATATTCGGCAGCGTTGCCACAACAGACTGAACAGCTTCTCTCGTATCCTTATCCATTGTCTTCCTGTGACTACAACTGAAACTGGTGCACAACCTCAACGTCATCGTTCTCAGCCACTTCCTCTGGTCGCTGATTGGACCGTTAAAAATCTGTTCGAGCAGGAACGCATGAATATACCCCAGACCCGGACTGACTACTGAAGGGAAAATTAAATTTGAGCGGAAGTAGGTAGGCAGGCGGAGCCAGGCTAATTATGAAATGCTGAAAACAATGAATAATTCTTCCCCGTTCACCTTTTGTATAATTCTACATCAGGCTTACAAGATGTCAGCGTCTGGGCTTGCATGTCTGCATGCACTGTCCTTGCTTAGGATTCAGCAGATGGAACCATGGGATGGAGGTTATCAGCCATCCCATTCCCCTCTGGACTGTAATTCGTTGTCGACAATGTGCTATGGACCCTAAAGGCCTGCCATCTGCTTACTTTCACTGCTTCCAAAGGTGAGACATTTCAAACCACCACCTGGTTGATGTTTTGGCCATGTGTGCTACCCAGCCACTAGTGCCCATGTACATGTTGTGTAAAAATAGAATGTTTACATGCCATTGAAGCACTCTGAAACACCAATAGCTGAAATTAACAGTAACAAGTCAAATTGTATAATCTTAGTGGTGAAAGGGTTATTCAGATAGTTAGTCTGAATGTAAAAAGACTCATTTGTGGATTAAGAATACACGTTAAGAGAAATTATCTAGAGTTGGCCTCAATAGTAAACTTTTATATAATCAAAGTAAAATAAAGTAAAGTAAAATAACTATTGAGAACAAAGCCTTGTATTGTTTTTTTGCTTCTGATCAGAAATTACTTTGGATGAAAGAGAATTTTTCAAAACGGAGAGATGTTGAGTTACTTTGTTGTTGCATTCATATTTGAAACTGAAGTGCTTGCATGATTTTTATTCCTGTCAGGCTTTACATTTCAACAAGTAAGCATATTTTGAAGTAACTAACATGGTCCATGTCCTTCGGTAATGACACAGGTCTCTTGCGGTTTTGTCATCCCATTTGTAAAACCAGTCACTACATTTTCAGGATCTTGAAACAAGTGACTTGATCTATGTTTGCAAGAACTGAGCAGGATTGAAATATAGCAAGTGCCCTATTAAAACTTCCCCACTCAAACTCATTCAGTAATTCATGTTTTGCTCTTCCACTGACGTGCCAACAGAGGGAAAATCATTTTTAGGCCTGGCATGGAGATTGCATTTTGACAAGCAGGCCATCCTTACGACATGGTAACATCCATTTGCGGGATCAACATTCCTCCTGCATATTTGTAAGCGCATTTGAGGGTGTGCGATGGGGGCTTACGAAGTATAATACTATTACAGTTGTTTATTCAGCTGATGCACTGAATGACCACACACAAACAGAAATGTAATTGTAGCCGCTGATTTGAGCTGCTAATTCTGAATACGACTCATTAAAGGTGCACTATGCAGTTCCCGGGAGGGGGATTTGATAACATTTGCAGAGCCTGCACCATTTTTTCTCTATTTGTTATTCTTAGTAGTAAATAATTATATCATCATACATCAAACCAAATTATTTTGAGGCACCTCAATCCGAATGTAAGACTAGAACTAGAATTGTATTGAAACAGTAACTTTATGGTGGCTTTCAAACTTAAAACAGTGTTCCAGGGATTCAATTTTCCTCTGAGGAAAGTTTTGTTTATTCAGTTATGAGAACATACCTTAGAAAATGCTCACGTCTCTGACACACCCAACGTAACATAGTGCACCTTTAAGCAAACAATATACACTCAACACAAATATAAACGCAACACTTTTGTTTTTGCTCCCATTTTTCATGAGATGGACTTAAAGATCTAAAATTCATTCCAGATACACAATTGTACCATTTCTCTCAAACATTGTTCACAAATCTGTCTAAATGTGTGATAGTGAGCACTTCTGCTTTGCTGAGATAATCCATCCCACCTCACAGGTGTGCCACATCAAGATGCTGATCTGACATCATGATTAGTGCACAGGTGTGCCTTAGACTGTCCACAATAAAAGGCCACTCTGAAATGTGCATTTTTTTGCTTTATTGGGGGTCTGGGGACTCAGAACCAGTCAGTATCTGGTGTGACCACCATTTGCCTCATGCAGTGCAACACATCTTCTTCGCATAGAGTTTATCAGATTGTCAATTGTGGCCTGTGGAATGTTGGTCCACTCCTCTTCAATGGCTGTGCGAAGTTGCTGGAGACGGCTTATGGTGGAGAAATGAACATTCAATGCACGAGCAACAGATCTGGTTGACATTCCTGCTGTCAGCATGCCAATTGCACGCTCCCTCAATGCTTGTGGCATCTGTGGCATTTTGCTGTGAGACAAAACTGCACATTTCAGGGTGGCCTTTTATTGTGGACAGTCTAAGGCACACCTGTGCACTAATCATGATGTCAGATCAGCATCTTGATGTGGCACACCTGTGAGGTGGGATGGATTATCTCAGCAAAGCAGAAGTGCTCACTATCACACATTTAGACATATTTGTGAACAATGTTTGAGAGAAATGGTACAATTGTGTATCTGGAATGAATTTTAGATCTTTAAGTCCATCTCATGAAAAATGGGAGCAAAAACAAAAGTGTTGCGTTTATATTTTTGTTGAGTGTATGAGGGATGTTCTGATCCTGATTACTTTACAAACACCACACACGTTGGGCATTTCCCAGTGCACGGCCATGCCATTTTCCTTTTACGCTGAGTTAAGAAGAATCTAAAGTGTGTATAAAACAGAGAGGTGACTTAACGGATACACAATGTCCCATGTGCCTCTTTATACTTAGATATTGAGCTCCTATCCCAAGCCTTCCTGCCTAACCCTTCGATAAATCATCACATTGATCTAGTGCGGCAGATTAAAGCCCGAGCTCAGAGACGGAAATCTCGTCCCAAGGTCAGGAAGTGGGAGGCAAAGGTGACGGGTCACCTGTCTCCTCACACCTGCCCTTGATGTAACTCTCGGCCCAACTCCCGAGGGCCCAGAACATTCCCGTTCTGCTGATGAGTTAAACCTTGCTTGAGCCGTTGAAATCCACAGGATTTCTATCGGCCCCTGTCCGCTGCTGTGTCGGACAGCGTTCCTACTGCTTAGCCAAATCAATCAATATCTATGCAACACGGACACAGTGTGTAGTCCCTGATGTAGCCAATGCATGACGTCCAAAGTTTGGCCAGCGAAACCAAAGTTCATCCAGCAAAAACTCAGGGTGATTCATCATGAAATAGATTATTGCAAGAAACTTTGACTCTGCATGGGGCTCATGGATTCCTCAGGATGCATAATCTCTGTAAGCTAAATCACTCATTCCTTTGAAGCACAGATAGGGGGAGCGCTAAACGGCATCTGTGGAAAAAAGGTGTCCTCTGAGAAAAAAACTACGCATTAAATGGAGAGTCACACCTATCCTCCGTTTTTGCAAAGGGACATTATGTATGCATGTGGGGATGTTTGTTAAAAAACCCTTGTCTGCTGTCAAGCGTCACCTCCTTTCCCCTAAGCTTGGAGAATGAAGCTTAAGCTGTTTACAAATACAGTATGACAGGTTGGATACCGCTAACTTAAATTCTAATGTCAAAACCTGTCAGTGACATTTAACAAGAAGAAGAAAGCACGTCAGATCTAAAATGCTCCCAGAAATAAACCCACACAAAACCAGTTGACGTGTGGATGAAAATAGCACTTAACCTGTGACGCACCAAAGCACATTTGTTCAGAATAGTTGTTGTGATCTGATATACTTGTTCTATGATACTTTAATCTTCAAATTACTTAGTGGAAAGGCAAATCATTTAATTTCAATATAATTATGTATGTCATCAACAACATTTTCTTTGTATGTGGGTGGATTAAACATATTATACTGTCGTTGTCCCTCTGTAATTCTGCGCTATAAAATACTTGTTTCTTGTCCACCTATAGCAGAATGTATACAGGAAACAAATATTGAGTTCTGTAAGAAAGGCTTCGGGCTGTTTTGAGTTCAACTGGGAATAGATTTTTTTTCAAGGGCAGTGTGCAATCATGGACCTATGTTATTCCCAATGATTGCCAGTCCACTGGCAAAACGTACACACACGCTCACACACGCGTACACACAAACCAAACATGTGCACATGGCAAGGCTGTGTGAAAATGTGACTTCACAACATCAAGAAAATATGCAGAGGGAAGATCAGAGTGGAGAGACATTACACACCCAAGTCCAGGTAATATGACCATTTTGCTGCATCGGTTTGCCCTTTTCAATTGCTCTGGCCCTCACTGTGGATTAACCAAGTCTGTTGTCAAGGCAACATGATGGACATATAAACATTAAGGGGCTTTTACAGTTACAGGAACTTCTCAAAATGATGCTTAGGACAAAACAGGTCACTGTAAAAGCAAACACAGCAAGTGTAGAAATGTTCCAGAAATAAGGACTCAGAGTGCAGCTTCAAAATAAGCTACATGGACAGCAGCTGTCCATCTTTTTGATCACTTAAATGGCAGGATACATTTTTTTGGTATAATATGTCAGACTCCTTATTTGATATTCAGGTTAAACCATTATACGTATTTTTTTTAACTAAAAACATCTGACAAAGGATGGGGTTTTCCGAAACTCACATATTTCATCCCATGTTTTGTCCCATATGAAGAACAACCAAAGCATTGTTATTCATTTTTGTATACCTTTGTTAACATTAAAGAACACTGCATTTAAATATCCACAATGGCAATATTTAGCTGGAAGCAAGACCAACAGCATTTACTTTTTCATTTGTGCTATCTTAACTTCCTGCATACTTGTTGCTCAGTTGTGGTAGTCTGAAATTACCATTTTTCATATATATAAAATGTATATATATGAAAAATGGTATACAGTCATATGAAAAAGTTTGGGAACCCCTCTCAGCCGGCATTATAATTGACTCTGCTTTCACACAAAAAAGATAAAAGTGGTATGTCTTTAATTTACCAGGAACAGCTAAGTACTGGGATGTTTTCCAAACAAATATTTTTTGAAAAGCAGTATTTAGTTTTATGAAATTAAATAAAATGTGAAAAACTGGCTGTGCAAAAATATGGGAACCCTTGTGGTCTTGCTGATTTTAATGCCTGTAACAGCATGTAAAACTGAGGACTTTAAACACAAAATTGGTTGGATTATGTTATTAAGCCTTGAACCTCATATAAAGGTCTGTTTAATCATGATAAAAGGTATTTTAGGTGCCTAAATGCAAGTTCCACTTCTCTTTGACTCTCTGCAGAAGTGAGACAGAATGCGATCATCAAAACAGCTCCCAAAAGATCTTAAAAACAAAGATTATTCATTGTCATGGTTTAGGGGAAGGCTACAAGAAGCTTTCCCAAAGGTTTCAATTGTCAATTTCTACTGTAAGGAACGTTGTCAGGGAATGGAAGGACACAGGCACAGTTGCAGTTAAACCCAGGTCTAGCAGACCAAGAAAAGTACAAGAGCGGCATATGCGGCGGATTGTGAGAATGGTTGCACACAACCCAAAGATCACCTCCAAAGACCTGCAAGAACATCTGGCTGCAGATTGTGCATCTGTACATGGTTCAACAATTCAGTGCAATTTGCACCAAAACATCTGTATGGCCGGGTGATGAGAAGGAAGCCCTTTCTGCGCCCACGCCACAGATACAGTTGCATGGAGTATGCAAAAGCTCATTTAGACAAGCCAGCTTCATATTGGAAGAAAATGCTTTGGACTGATGAGACAAAAAATAAGTTATTTGGTCTTTATAAAAAGCAGATGTTTTGGTGCAAATTGCGCTGAATTGTTGAACGATATACAGATACACAATCTGCAGCCAGATGTTCTTGCAGGCCTTTGGAGGTGATCTGTGGGTTGTGTGCAACCATTCTCACAATACTCCACCTATGCCGCTCCTGTTTTTTTCTTGGTCTGCCATGCCTGGGTTTAACTGCCACTATGCCTGTGTCCTTCCATTTCCTGACAACGTTCCCTACAGTCGAAATTGACAATTGAAACCTTTGGGAAAGCTTCTTGTAGCCTTCCCCTAAACCATGACAATGAATAATCTTTGTTTTTCAGATATTTTGGGAGCTGTTTTGATGATCGCATTCTGTCTCACTTCTGTAGAGAGTCAAAGAGAAGTGCAACTTGCATTTAGGCACCTAAAATACCTTTTCTCATGATTAAACAGACCTTTATATGAGGTTCAAGGCTTAACAACATAATCCAACCAACTTTGTGTTTAAAGTCATCAGTTTTACATGCTGTTACAGGCATTAAAATCAACAAAACCACAAGGGTTCCTATATTTTTGCACAGCCAGTTTTTCACATTTTATTTTATTTCATACAACCAAATACTGCTTTTCAAAAAATCTTTGTTTGGAAAACATCCCAGTACTTAGCTGTTCCTGGTAAATTAAAGACATACCACTTTTATCTTTTTTTTGTGAAAGCAGAGTCAATTATAATGCCGGCTGAGAGGGGTTCCCAAACTTTTTCATATGACTGTATATATATTTTTTTTATTTCCTAACTTTGTGGATTTGTGTGCGTGTATATTTTGCTTGACTGCGGTGCTTTGGGGGCTTTGGTATAATGAAAGAGAAACAACTTCAAAAAGATGAAGTCATCAGCTTCACATAATAATGAAACAATGAGACAGTGCATCATTTTCTCCTTCCATCGTGGCCACTGTATTACAAATCAGGAAATAACAAGTTGTGTAATTTGATTATATTTATTTGCTCTGTTTTATCTGTCTCTCCAAATTTTTATTATTTTTTTGTTGCCTTTTATTAGACCAAAAAAAAATCCAGGCATAGACAGAATAATGGCTTAGAGCCCATGAGTTGTGGTTTCGGGGAAAAACAACCATAATTGAGCCTGAGATCAGAAGCTATTGTTCTTTCATCACTGCAAGCGGCAGTAAAATGTCAGGGAGCAAGTCAAGCCAGATCATGAACTCAATTGCAGGGAGATATATTTGTTTTTCCCTCTCTTATTTAAGCCACATCTGTTAGAAACTCAACAAACAGCTTATCAGGGAAAAAGTATATAAAAGTTATAACGATACAAATGTGCAGCCTGGACTGTGGAAGAATGACTTCGGAGCTTGTTAAAAGGGTCCTGGTCAAGTTATATGTCTGATTTTAACAGCTATTTTCACAGATTGACCTCTTCGGCCCATAAAGCCTGATTCATCACCCCTTGCGCTTCGCAGAGGGCACTCAGCAGGCAGGGAAAGAGCAGCGCTCAGGTACAGCTAAAGTCATCCATGATGGAATCTGTCAACTCCGCAAATGGCTCCCGTTCGCCCTGCTGCCTTGTGTGTTTTATCAGCTGAAGGAGCCAATGACAGGAAGTCTATTGAACTCTTGACTGTCTCTCCATACAAATTATTTATTTCCGTTTGAGTAAAGTTTGTGTTAGGACAGAGATCGGTTATCAGTCAAATCTGGGCCTGGCTTGACACTGGGGTTATACTTGTCTCGTTTGCCGGGAGCATCCCTATTTACGGCACATCAGCTCTTCTTTTTCAACTTCCCTCTAGTAATCATGATTATGTTGGGGGGGGGGGGGCTATATTTGTTTTGCGAGGCTGTTGACAACCCTTGAGAATGACAAAATACAGTTTAATAATTTGCTGCTGCCGACACGTCTTCGAGCACAGCAGGATTTGGGGGCAGAAAACCGCGGTGGGCCTTAGCAGCATTACGAATGCTATTGGATGATTTTCATGAGTGACAGATAACAAGCTCAGAGGCCCAATGAAGTGTTCCCCCGATGGATATGGAATTGTTTGTGCCGTTTTACAGAGCCGTTTATTTCTGTCATTAAAACAACATTATCTGCCTTTCTGTAAATGCGGAAATATGATTGATTGATCCTGTTAATTTTTTATCAGAATGGTTTCAGAAGGCTGCATTCATTAACTTTGGATAATCTATAACTGAGCTTTGCATGTCTTTTAATAATATTATGTTTGAATATTTATGAAATATTAATAATTCATTCTGTCTGTCAAAGCCATTCTGTTTTCTACTCGGATTTCCCCTGCAGTTTCTCTGATACTTTGTGTATTGCATGTAAGTATTTGTGCTGTTGATAGGAAAACCATCAAAAGGTAGAGCAGCCTTAAGCCTTTTTTTTCTTTAGCTGCTCTGGTGGAAAATGGAGTGCTGGATTTAGGCAGACTGAGTGCCACGCTGCCTCTGTACATCTTGTTTCTCTCCGCTAGTCCAATTTCATATTGATGAGCTCTGCAGCAATTCAAATTGCATGTCTTCTTTAAACATTTAACTAGCAAAGAGAGCAATCACACTCTTTGCTCAAATCCTCCCTCTGTTGAAAAATGCAAATGCTCTGGCTGTGAAAAGAAAAATCCGAGAGAGGTACGGTACCTGTAGAAATTCAGATTATCCTAGCTCGTTCCAGCTAGGGCTTCATCTTACAGATATGAACTAGACACAGCAGCTTGAAAATGCATCAACTCCACGTGATGGATCCTTTGTAGTTCCGCTTCCACGGAGGATCAATAGTGATACTGGAATGTAATTTGGATTTCAAATTGTAACTTGCTCTCAAGGATTTGCCCTGCTGCATATGTATTGCTCAATGTCTTTCAACTGCATGAAACAGTGAAGCGGGATTCATATCCGATACTTGTAATGAAGTCTGCGGAGAAATCACTGAAACCCTTCCTAGAAAAAGAGTTTCTCTGTATCCTCACGAGTTCAGTTCTGGTTCTCATTTTAACAACAAAAGTTTCTAGGAATTCTTTAAAACATGATGCATACTTATTTGCATCAGCACTATTGCCATGTGAGTCTGTAATAAATCCTTAATAAAAACAAATCAAGGGCAGATGATTCTCTCTGCCTACACACTCTGATGACAGCTCTTGCTGATTCCTTATTGCGAAAAAAATACATACATATGACAGCAATGTGTGAATGCTGGATTAGCCAAGTGGGGAAAAATATGTCCAGCAGCAGTATCAGCTAACACAACTATAGTACTTGTTAAGTTTTCAATACTTTTTCTTTTGCCAGAATGGAAGAAGAGGAGGATGAACACTTCGTTTTCTTAAATCATTTGAAAAAGTAAATTAGTGAAATAACTAAATTGGTAAGGTCTATTATTTTTCTCAACCCTGGCTGTTGCACTGTACATTCTGGAAGCTCCCAGGGAAGCTGCTTAAAAATGATAATCCGGGGGAGGTAGGGAGAATCTCCACAGACCTGCCTGGAGCCCGCTTTCCACCCTATTAAGAAATATTATGCAGCCTTCCAAAGAAACCTACATGCTGCCTGCTTGCCTTCCCCTGGACTCATCCTCTCTGGCTGAGTACCAAAATGGAATGAAATTAGCACCAGTCAAACTCATTGACAACGAATGATTTGTTTTTGACAGATTTTCATGCAATAAGTTCATTATGAAATATTACAGTTTAACATTTATTTTCTACATTTTATTTTGTGTATCTTTTTATTCAGTTTTATTATTAATTCTCTTGTCCAAGCAACCTCCCGGTTCGGGAACATATAAGTTAACCAGGCAAATTTTCTTCACTTCTCTCAGTAAGTTTCTACTATTATTGCGGAGGTCTGCAAGACACCTAAAAGCTGCTCTGTTCTTAGATTTACTTCCAGCTAAATGAAAAATATAGATCTTTTTTCACACTCCCAAAACCAAATCTCATAACAGTGCCACATAGAAGAGTGCACCAGAACTCAAGCTAAATATATGGAGCTGCCTCGGGCAAACTGTGGGACTCCACTTCAGTACATTTAGCCAACACTTCATACTGAGTCAGAGTGCACTGCAGATGTGTGCTTTATTTTAAGGTGCTTTTTTATGTTGCATGCAGTTCTTCCTAAATCATATCTGAATAATTTTTCTGTTTGCCTTTTTAACCTGTCATTTTTATTTGATGTAGATTTGGTTTTGTGAATACTGATTTCCCAATATTTTTAAATCAGTTTGAAACTATGAAAGTGTAATTAAGTTAAATAAGCTTTAAAGAAAATAACTACTGTATATTGTCAGCTAATAATTTTCATTTCAGCCATTCTACATCACTGTCTAAATGTTTAATGTCTAATCTTGAATCTTGATGAATTTTCTTTGTTTTAACTATCTCTTAAATGCAATTTCTAATGTCTAATATTGATGTATGTTTTGCCCGTGTGAAGCACTTTGAATGGCCTTGTGTCTGAATTGTGCTATATAAATAAACTTGCCTTGCCTTCCCTTCATCAGAAAGTTTAATTCACCCGAACTACACTGATCAACGTTGTGTCGGAGACAAACAGGAGCAACATTGTCTAATGCGCGGAGGAGGTAGTGTTTCAAAATGTTCCGAGTGTTGCGTAATTGATTTATTGCAACCTAATGACTCCACACACTATATCAATAGATAATGTTTATTGTTGAACACATTTAAAAGTCCCTCAAAAGTGAAGGACTCATTTACTCCAAACAAATACAGACAAACGCCAAAAAAAGTGTTGGTAGACTGCATTCAAATTGTATGCAGGATCGCAAAACATGACTACTTGTAAATGTATTTATTAAATATATTATATAATTTATATATATTTATAAGACACAACTTCAACTAATTTAGAAATTATGTCATGTCCTGTCACACATACTGTATGTGCTGAAAACACACACAAATGCAAATGTATGCATTGATCCTCTTGGTACCATGCTGTGGAAATTTGCATAAAACTTGACTTCAATTCTATTTTAGACTTTGCTGCATGTATTACGTACTTGTGCTGCTGCACGGATGGGCTCATTGCAGCGGCTCCTATGGATCAGGGCATTCATAAGTTTACTGTCCTATTATTATATATTTTTTTTGTTTAACAAGAGTGATTGAAGTACATTGGCTAGGTCAGTTGTGTCCTGGTTCTAACTTAAAGAGTTGCCTCATTAGTCATACATGTCATGTAAGGAAATTACAACTGAGATGTCAGCACTGAACTGTAGCATAAGGCTGTCTCTCCTGCTTCTATCCTGCACTTAAGGATGTATTTATAAATGATAAATGTATGTTGAGATTCAATCGGGTATGACTCAATGTTTTGATATCCCTGCCCATCAGGTGTCCTTGTTTCCCCAGCATGCATCTCTCTGACAGGGTGAAGGCAGTTAGGCCCTCACACTAAAGTATAAAAGCTTCTCTTCTACCTGAAGGCTTGTTATGTGAATTCGAAATTTTAAACGAAAGCATACATATTGTATTATATTTGATTTTGTTTTAAGTTACACTCTATGGACATGAAAACAAACAGTGCAGCTACGGTGCAGTCCAGCTCCATGAGGTCAGTGATATATTTTGTGGACTTGGTGGATCAGTATTGGCCTCATGGTTTATTTTAAACTCACCGCTTTATCGATACCCATCTTGGCTGAAATTATTTTTAGGACAACAGCAGCTTTAAAAGATGGTCTCTCCTGTGGCGTATATGTCAATTTGTCCTGTGATTTATTTGTTGGCTAACTGAGCTGGTATCACCTAACTCATTCAGGTAGACAGAGACAGAGTGATTGTGTTTGTGTGTGTGTGTGAGAGAGAGAGAGAGAGAGAGAGAGAGAGAGAGAGAGAGAGAGAGAGAGACTATGCAATGCAATGCAATCATACTTGGCCTGCATCCACTCACACTGTAATGGGAAAAGCAGTGTGCAAGCATAACTCTCATGAGAAAACAGGGGAAAGATGAGAAAATAAGTGGGTCAAGCACTAGGCGCGAGAGGCAGGACTGGCGAAGAGGACCCAACTGAAATCAATGCACCTCTTCAGGTTTGCTTTGGTGGGATATTGAACACCCAGAAAAAGTGTAGTGTGGCGGTAAGTGACGGGCTGAAAGCTAGAGGTGCCCTATCTGAGTTTGATTATATCATTCCCAAGGCATTCTTCGTTATCAGATCTTGTGATATAAGTATCACGATAGTTGTCTATTTTTGCTGTTACAGTAAAATCTTCCCAAATGGATGGCCATTTTAACACTAGTCTCCCGAGATAGAAGCATTGATACATCACTGGCGTGCTGGTGTTCTAGAAGCTAATTGTTCTGTCAGCCCCTGAGATGCATACTGTTCTTCACAGCAATTCCCGGGTATAAGGAAATAATAATTGCAAAGAAACAAACAACATAGTTATATCTTTTTAGTCTGTCCTTCGTTGTAAGTTTCGCATTATGGTGTAGTAATGTTATGATTTGTGAAAGGGAAGATCATTTGGTAGATATCCTTCACCTATATATGAAGGATTTTAATTGTTTTTAACTGTTTAACTTATACTTCATTTTTTATCTTTGCCACAGTCAACAGGAACTAATAATTAGTTGTTATACAAGTATTGTGTTAGTATTGTTAGAAAAAATTAACCACTTAGTCCACTGGGTGTTCAATTCGACATGTGACATGGCAAACTATGTTATTCTTATCCACCCACTTAAAATGTTATTTTGTGGGGGACTTCAGATATATACAAATCCAAAAATGGGCCTTAAGTAACTCTTAACAGCTAAAGTCTTTCTGATTTTAACCTATGCAAACAGGAATGTGTCCTGTGCTTTGTCCACGCATACCATACTTACTTACTGTGAAGTTCTAATAATTGCTTTACATTTGCTGACACAACAATCAACCATGAATGTTTACATGGCTTGGCTTCTGAAGTGACGTTTTGAAACCTTTTTGGGGCGCTTTAGCTCAATTACCAGGGGCGCTGCGATGGGAAATTGCAAAGTGCTCTGTCACAAAACCTTCTTCAGACAGGGGCTCAACATGTGGAATCCTTTACGCACAGAACCAAAAATTGATCATAATTGGGACCACTTTAAATTCAAAATGGAACACTTTCACTGAAAAAAGCAACCAGCCGTGGCGGAACTGTGGGTGAACTCACCTCTGTCCACTGCATCACTCCGTTTTTCTATTTCGCTTTCTGTCTTTCTTCAACTCCATTGCAGAGAATCAGTTACTATCAATCCTTCATAGAGACTTATTATTTTAAATTATGACTCCCATCATTTTATTTTGCCGTAAGGTACAACATTTAGCCATGATTCCTTTGTCAACGTTTTAGACTTGCACCTCTGTTAAATCAAATAAATACCAGAACCTCTGTTAAATCAAAGAGATAATTAAAGTATAACTTTCCCAGAGTCCTCCGGGGGAGAATCTAACAGTTCAGTGCCATATCTACTTTATATGTGTTGATAGTGTTTTTAATGTGATTTAAAACGCATTGGGTATAGATCAGAGGGGGAAAGGGGGGATAACATTTACAAATAGTGTCCTCATTTGTTAGTGGCACGGCACCTCAATTACCCAGTGAGCAGGTTTTTATTTATTCATGCAGACAAAGTCACGTATTCATGAGGATTAACCCGAAAACTCGCTCATAGACTGGCAGGCACAGATTGCATATTTTACCATATGAGGAATAGCTGACGCGTTTACCCTCACTAGATTGAGATAAAGCAAGATGAGAGAAGGAGCAATGGCTGAGTAAGCTTTTGGGTCACTGTATGGTCAGTTTCACTAACTTCATTCTGATTTTGTGTTTTCAAGAATACATAAGCGGTTATTATGATTAATATGTGTACGGTAGATAATGTTCTTCCTCGGGAGAAGTGAAAGAGCATCCCGAGCTATAACTGAATATAGTTATGACTTTGTATTTGTAACCCTGCTTTATGCTTTCACCCCCTCTCCCCCCCCCCTGGAATATTGGCTTTGTATGCATTACTGCAAAAAAAAACATTTGAAAGGAAATATTGCCTGAGCAAATCCAAATACAACATCCACATCCACATTCTCAAACAAGCTTAGTAACCAAACAGACAATGTATGCATCAATTCCCGTACCCAAAAGAAGTTGTACAGTGTTACAGTGAACGGCAACAACATACATTCCCTTCAGATCAAATGTACTCTCTCCGGAACAAAATATCAAATCACCCTAATAGCCAAACTTCTCTTCAGAAATTGTTAGGGAAATCCTGTGTCCCCTGTCATATTACCCACATTTATCAGGATGCAGCATAGCCATTACGTCTGGGGGTTTATCAAATTATCTGCTCGCAGAATGGCCGAAAAGGGACACATTACAACCAGCCGACTTTGTCTGAGCTGCTGCAAAGCAATATTCCGGGATGCTGCAGCAACCAAAAGCAAATTATGGTGAACATAACGCAGAGTTCAGTGGAGCGTTAACAGAATGGATGGCCCTAGCCTGATTCTCTATCTGTTGGGACAGATGTCCCTAAATCCCTGTGACTCGTGAGGTGGACTGCCCTGTAAGCGATGGCAGATGCTCCAAAAGGTAAGACAGATGGATTTTGCCCTGGTCTCTGTAAAAGTATGCACATTATTCACTTTGAAAACAAATTCATATAAATCATTTATAACACAGATAATTATTGTTAGGCCTATAGCAGAGTAATGACAGAAGAAGAACAAAATGTGTAGTTCCTCCGTGGGAGATTTGTTAAGCGATAAACATTTACAAATGATTGGAAATGTTACATCACATATACAGTATATTTCCAAGGCATTTTATGGGAGCAAAAATCTCAAGAATAACAAGAGGCTCTGACTTCTTTTTTTTCTCGACCTTGATAACATAACATGCTATTCAAGAACAGTTTGTGTCCAACAAATGGTTTCTTTTGCCATAAAATAAGGAGACAAAGAACATTATAATATATATATATATACATATATATTAATATTTCCTCCTTTTAAGCAATTAATTGAAGAACATACCATGAGAAAAGGCATTGATTCACTGCTCAAGATGTGTGTGCCTTTCTGTCTGCAGTTGTCCATAATGTAAATGGTGGACTGGAGGATATATAAGTATATTAAAGCAAATTACTTCTGTCTAAGCAGGCCGCTATGTGTCTTTACTGCACATGCAAATCTTATGTTTGCATGTATGCCTAATATATTAAAATGCTTGGCAGCTGCTGACAAGAAGCCCACGCCCCGCGTTTCACAAACACCATGCCTTTAAATACTGCACTGTTATATCGAGCTTTCATTGTTGGGTAATTGCCGCTGATGGACGAAAAAAGAAGAACAATATTTTGTTCAACACAATCTGAGGTAAACTGAAATCAATGATGTTGAATGGTGTATTACGGTTTGATCGGATCACTGAAGACCAACAATGGCAACAAACTTTGTTTGGAGTAGACAAAGCTGCTCGGTGGTTTAAATGTTGTTCACTGTGGCCAGCGTAATGGCAGCATATTGATCCGTTTGGAAATTATCCTGAAACCCCGAGTTTTCTAAGCACCTCCCATTAATTGTGAAGAGAGGCAGTGAAACTATGGGCAAGTTGACTTTTGAGTTTTGGACTCTTCTCGTATTGGGCCGGGTTGTGTTTCTGTTTGATCTCTTGCAGCGATAGAACTACACTGAAGAAAGATCAGCAAGTGGAGGCTTTCAAATACCCTTAGGTTATCAATGGTTTTGTTTTATGTCGAACATATCTGTGCTTAACTGCGGTTATAGAACGTGGGTGGTTTGTTGAGTTTGATACAGATAAGGGTGTATGTATATGATTGTGTATGCATGCGTTTTTTCATTGTATGCCTGGTGTGTTATGTTTCTGCATGCACTGTGCGTCTATGAAAAGACAATACCAAATATGAATTTTATTTGTATCTTTATAGAAGAGCAGAGTTGGTTGGACTTTTAAAAGAACGTCCCTTGCAACCCTTTCCCTATAATTATCTACATATTCATGAACATTAACAATTACGAAACAATTTGTGTTTCTTGTACTGCACGATTGTGCCCCACAATCTCTGTATTACTGTACTGTGTACTGCATTTATTTTCATTTAAGACTAAAATGCTCCCAAATTGATGTTTTCCGCATTTTTTAACGCATGCCTCTTCCATTTACTCTTTTTTTAAACAATTCATAGTCTTGTCTTTTTCTTTCCATTGTATCTTGAGGCAGGCAGGAAAATAATAAAACAGTCTAACAAGGTCTCAAGGAAACAAAACATTTCAAGAGAGCTTTTAGCAATCAAATGTTCTCAGTTTGTTCACGAACAATTTCAGCCGTGCATTAATAACAAGTTAAGTTGGCGTAGACGTTTTTTCTCTATAGTATATTCAATGGGATTGTGTTTCCTCAATCGTCTCTTATACCACAAGAAATAGAAGCCAGCAAGAATCCCCGTGGCACCTCTGTCCACAACGCCATGTGTTGCATCAAGGCTGTATTACGGCACGGGCCAGTGATTCCCACATGCGACAGCAGGGCTGATCATCAATTATTATACCTCAGTGGATCAAAATGAGCACATATCTGCTCACACTCCAACATCCCTAGTGCTGGCCTGTGGCGGCTTAGAGCAGCGTCCACCATCCCCTCTGCACCTGTGAGCTCAGCGACACCAGCCCAGCCAGTGGGACATGCCTCCAGACAACATCTGCCTCCCCCTCGGTGACCTGCCGAGTTAAGCCAACTGCAGAATCAAGGGCATGCTCGTAGAGGTCCCTGATTTTATCATAACAAAGACTTTGCTGCCGCTGCTGCCTGGAACTGGCTTCGGGAGACGTTCCAGTCTATTTTTCTGCTAACACTGCAAACTCACTCACTCAGTCAAACTCATTTTTTTTCTTTCACTCTCTTGCCATTCTATCTCAAATGGACACCAAGGGAGCGGTCTAAAGAATCCAGACATCAGCTCTTAAAAGAGTCAGAGATATACTTAGAAATCCAAAAAAGGAGTGTTAACAGCCACTGTTGTACAAACTGCCGATAATGTTATGATTTTCCATATGTAATTGAATTACTTGCCAATTACATAATACAATTTCTGAACCTATAATATAACTTTTTGCCCATAATGTATTAAGTAGTGACATTTTTGGCTGGTTGTTTCAGGGTTTAAAAACATAATTTAACAATGTATCAACTAGAGCTGATAATGTAATCATATACTTAAATCACTTTATTTAAGTTTTATTCATTGGCTTTAAAGTATCAGACCTTTATGACACTAAAAGTTTCTATTGCAACCAGCCAATAATTGAATAACTATAACATCGATAGAAAGGCATCACCTCATTGGTTCAGAGATTTATTGAGTTTTTGGCAAATTACTACATTGTTATATATTTCTATTACATTTAAAACTGAAACAGTATTTATTTAATGGCTGTTGTTACATTATATTCTGCAACTAGGAAAATTAATGTTTATGTTATCATCAAATTATTGAAAAAATGCCATTTTCTTCTTTGTTCATACAATTCATGTTGCATATTCAAACTGCGTTGTTAGGTGATGTATACCTCTCATGAGTGGGCTGAATTAGTTAAGCATGAGGGAGCTTCCGCGTGGCAGATGTTTGACACTTGAAATCCAGTGGGACCCCTGGCGGAATGGAATGAGTACAAATCAATGCGATCACACGCAGGTGTCTGGGGGGAAAGGGGGACAAAGGGACGCAATCTGTCTGCCCTGCTCGCTTGCCCAACGCTCCTGGCGACGATAGAGCACTAACAGATCCGCTTCTGCATGAAGTGGCAGACAGCTGAATGACCTCACGCGCGCTATATCGCCTTGAGGTCACCACATATGCCTTACAAAGAGCCCGGCCAGAAGTGCCTCGCCAACTTGACCGGGGATTGAATGTGACGAAAGCCTTGATGTCGCTTGCTGAGGGGTCTACACAACAACCAGGTTTGTGTGCTCTGTATACAGCCCCTCAAAAGCCCCCTGCCATTTTCTGTTAGGCCAAACATGTCCTGCGGGGCTGTATACCTATAAACATCTACATCCTCGGCATGTCCCTTCTGAAAGCCTCATTCCTCTACCTTCTCCCTTTTCTTCCTGCTTATTCAGAACTACTCCTTCTTCTTTTACATGGCCAACTCCTACTCCATTTGTCAGAGTTACCCGCCTTGCAAGTGGGTTTTTGAAGTGATCCATTTGTCCGTGAATAGCAATTTATCAACCAGTAAGCGCATACATTGATTTGGTTGAGATAGGGTCCTATACAGTCCTGTTCGTGCGATTGCATTCAACACCAGGATTATGTCACCGCTGCAACTCAGGGATGCAGATTAAAAACATACTGTAACCTGCATGCTTTATTACATTCCAAGCAATCGAATTACACCGCTGGTAACTTCATCAGCATTCCAGAGTGTATATTGGTGTGTGTGTGTGTGAAGGGGTGTGTGTGAACTATAACACATGAGGTTTATTGCGATTGTAATGCCCTTCCTTGCAAAATTAATGATTTTACAGGAAAATATTGCATTTCTTGGGACTGACGCATTTTTGCTGAAATATGCTCATACGTGACATATAGACAGATGGCATCATATAGTTGTAGCCGTCTGTCATCCTATCATTGATGTCATTGCAGCAATACTGCAGCTATCAATTTAAATTGAATCTCATCAAAACTGCAGTTTATCTTACGGTGGTTCCTTATTGAAAAAATAAGACATACAATTGTACAGTGGTCACATCATGCCATTGTGAATTGAAAAGTGTATTTTGTTTTTGTATCTCTTCAATATCTATTAGCATTCATGTACGGACGCGTCAATACACAGGCTTGTTTTAGGACAAAGGGACTTTTAATATGGCTTTTCCATATGTCTCCAGTCTGCCCTGCTGTTCTGCAGCGTATCAGGACGACCCAGGTCAATAACATTAGAGGCAGAGAGAGTTGGTGAAAATACATCCCCCCTGTGATGCTGTGGTCTGCTCAGCCTTCAGGAGACATATTGATGCACTGTTATTTTGGTCAATAAGTCCTTCTAAGCAGAAGCCATCCTTATCCTTGAGACCGACTGCATGTGAAAAATGAGAAAGGGATGAGACCATGCATTTTAATCTGTCCATGGTGCTATATCTTAAAAGGGGTGGGGGTTGGGAGAAGGAGCGTGTTGGGAGAGCCAAAGAAGGAAAAAGAGAGACATGCACTTTCTCTAACCTCGCCTCTGCCCACGCTAATGCCGCTGTTAACAATACACCAAACCATTGGTTATACTGAAATACGACACCTCTGAGCCAGAGCCTAATGGCTTTATTGAAACACAAAACGGGCTGAACTCTGACCTCACGCCCAAATTCATAGACACACTTTCATTCTCAAATTACAACATTTTGTGTACAAATCTTTTCATGTCTAAATTCCAAAATTAAAGCCATCCCCATTTCAAATAGTTAGATATAATTTATTTTGCCAGGACACCAATTATATGGGACATATCTTTCATTTATTGATCTTGGATCAAGTTTGAACAGCGTTGAATGTGTGTGTGTTAGTGTGCACACAGTGCAGGGGGTGGGGTTGGTAGGAGGGACAGCAGCAGTTCAATTGCAGGGGAAAAAATTATAATGCCAAACGCAAGCTCTCAAACTAAAAATGAGAAGGAATGGGATTTTTGTTAAAAGCTATCTATGACAAATGGCCTTGAATAAAACATAAGTACATCTATATTTTATGGGTCCACATGTTTTCCTCTCGTGTTTGAACGGAGTGAAAGTTTTTGCTCTTTCAGGCAGGTATAACCTCAGCTCATCACACTAAAAGGACAGCGGGATTCTTTAGAAATGTTGGGTGGTTTGCGGTGTCCAGCATCTGTGGTGAGATCTCTTCAAAGTCTAAAAGTTCAAGTAATGTATTATGCGAGGGGCTCTTACTTGGAGGTTCAATAGTGTTTCTATCACTGGCTGCTTCATTGCTGCCTGCGAGACTTCAACCAGGTTATATTAAATGAGGATAAAAACTTTGGAGTTGGCGCCATATGCCAATGACACCATTAGCATTCCAACACATAGCTGGCCATTTCTGATGTCAAGTGTGTGGTTGTTGTTGTTGATGTCCCTGAGATTATATCAGCTAGATGAGATCAAGGACTGAAGGAGTTCACCTCTGTGCAACCCAGCTTTTCATAGCTTTTAATATGCAGTCCGAGCCACATCCCAGTTTAAGAATCAGTGAGATGGAACAAAGTGAATTGCTGGCTTGGGCCCCTCTGATCCTCTCTTCCTTGTTTGAAGTCTATCTGTGTCCATGCCGAATATATTGTCCAGAGACACGATCAAACTTGGCAACTATTGATCCCTTCCCAAACCAGACACAAGACTTACTGAACATGTTAACAACTTTGGAATAAGTATTTTAAGTGAACATGTATTTGAAAAGCCCACTCAAATCACAGTGCTGCTGAGTGAATTTGAAGGAGCAACATTTGGTCAGTTAAACATGGTCTGGCCAACTTTCTTAACTTTCTTATCTCCTAAAAAATTAAGCTGAACTTCCAAATCAGTATTCAAATCACATCTATCAGGGCACACTAGAGCATTAACAAATATTGAAGTAAAAATAAGTTTTGATCATGAAAAATTATTAAATCGCCTCAACTTGTGGAATGAAAACTCAATAAATACAAGGTAATTAAGAGATGTTCAAATGTAGAACTCTGAACAAAACCAAATCAGTTTACAGCAATCATCTGTTGCACCAAAATAAATACAAAGTGTCACTCATAATTTGCTGTAGACATTTTAAATGAAACTCTAAGTCAGCTTTCAACACTTTCTGTGTTCAGCTTGCATACCATGTGTTCTTTTTATTTTGGTCATGACATTGGAGCACTTTCAACTGTAAGGAAAGCTGTAAATACCATCCATTGATCATCCCCAAATCTTTTAATATCTTTTCCGGCTTGTCCTGTTGAGATCTGGATGATTGAGACGGAAAGCTCACGTCTAAACTTCACGGAGGAATTTGGCAGGTCTACAAAGATGGGGCCTAATACACTCGGAAAAAAGAGCTTTCTAACATGACACTTTTCAGTCGTTTGAAGGAGGATGGGGAGAGATTTCTGCAAGCTGAATTGACTCCTCTAGATCAATAGCTCGTCTCTCTCCCTGAGACAACGCGGTGTGGCATTTGAACCAGATAAAACAAGGGTTCCCCCCTCCTCCTCACCTCTGAGAACTCAGTACTTCCACCAAATCCCAATTGGTAAAGAAGGATACAGATGAGTCCATCTAAATCCCCTTCTGACTTAGGTATAGACACCCGGCGGTAAAACAAAAACAAAAAATAGAGAAGAATACCAGCTTCCTAAATCATCTTAAAAGGAAAGGTCCTATCGGAGTAGGCAAATGCTCACTGTTGATTTGACGATTTAGCTCTGTTTCAAGCCCGCTGGGGCTGCAGTAAAAAGTTCGGGGAGCCACAAAGCACAAAGGCTTTTATTCATTTATATGAGAGAGAGAGAATATATAGCCGGATGCAAACTAGTGCAAATGATGTGAGGAAGTTATCTTGTAGATCGCGGGATAACTGCAAGATAACGGAATAGGCTACATTACCATTTTATGTGCATCATGAATTATATATACACACAGCGGAATATCTCTGATAACATGACCGTACAGTATGTGAGGTCATTATGTGAAATGAATGAGAAATGCTTCGTCCCATCATCCAGCAATCATCCAGCGATGTATCCCTTAAAGCAAGGCACTTCATTCTTAATTACTATAGTGAAGCTGCTCATTTGTCATGCCAGTGGATGATGCGATGGGCTTGCAGGAGTAAAAGGTTGCCCAGGCAGCTCCTTGGTGAATTAATGTGGACCAGGGCATTTTTATCAAAGGGAATGCCTGCCCAGCCAACTTCAATAAAAGAAAAGTTGAAAGCAAAAAAAAAAAAGAATCCAGCCTAACTGTCTTACAACAATTCATCATCTTTCCAACCTGTGGTCAGCCAATTATCCCGATCTTGGAACAATGTTGGACTTTAAACACTCAGAACAAGGGTCCTCTTTTCCCTTGCATGTCAGCTTAGTCTTTCCCCCTGGTTGCTGGTGACATTGTAACACTAATTACAGCTAATTGTTCTATGGATGGATTTAGTCACATTGCAAATTATATGCCATTGGTCAGTGTCACAATGTTTCCACAGAAAAATTCTCAATGGAGAATAGGAATTTGCACAAATGAATGTAATTAAGAAGCACATCCATTTCTTCTAATTGCATATGAGAACCCTCAAAGTGAAACTGAGATTGGACTAATATGAATAATTAATGCAGCTCACTATACTGGGCACCGTGGCACTGTTGCTTTCACAAAACAATGTGCAATACTATTGGTATAAAACATGGGTTAACAGTTTTGAACCAAGGCTGTTGCCGCTTAGTTTGAAAGTTCCAATTGCAACCATTCAACTTTTTGTTTTAAATGTTTCCTCGTGAAATCCCTTTATTTGCAGGCAGATTGTGTCTAGACAGTTGATTTTCAGTCTTAGTCCAAGCTTGCATCTGGGTCCAGAGTACAGAGTATATAGTCTGAGGTTTGAGAAGTATTAAAATGTAAATGGTCCCAATGTGTTGGCACACTAGATCAAGTCAAGTGCCCTTTTCCCATGACAAGAAAAGGGGTGATTGTAAATCAGTCAACTGGAAATTCTGAGTCTGAGAGCCATTATGAACATTTTGGACCTACAGGAATCAAAGAGTTCAGAGCGGTACCCTACAAAGTATGAGCTCGGCAAGCCTTTAATCAGATTATTTGTCTACTCCCACCAGGAATTATATTTTCTATGAAAACATTGAAAACAAAATTGCACAAATTGAAAAATAATAAAGGTATACTATACACTATAACATTAGTCTTTATAATTTGTTGAAGAAATTATTCCTTTTTTAAAGGCTGCAGTTTTATAATTCACTGTGCAGCACATTTAAAACTATAATCTTATTATGCTTGCAGTGTTTAAAAGGATTGGCTTATCGTAATAGCAGATTTAGATCTTAGACAGACAAGGTGTAAGCTGGTCATTTGAAAGCCATATGCTACAGATTAAGATACGGCACTATACTGTACAGCTATTTCATGTTTTTTCCGGAGACTAATGCACTACTCCAACAACTGTCTTTAGTAGGATGCTTGTATGTGGGCAAGCGCACAAGCTCTTAAATCCCTCTACTCCAACAACAGGAGAAAGAAATAAGTATAATACAAATTGTCCAGGGAACAAAATTGTGTTTTGTTTGAAATAATGTGTAGGATTTAGACTCAGGGATTTGCTCCCACTTTGCTGCACTTTGTCTGAGGGCTTAGTTCTGTTCACTGTTCATGACATGATGATTCCCGTCATTCAGTAAAAAGCCTTTAAGGATATCTTCAGGCTACCATCAACCTAACAGCACACGCTATCCAAAATTAATACGTGCATAAAGATAAAAAAACACAGGATTTAATTATCTACTGTCAACATGGCTTAACTGATAACAAGTGCAGTCGATTCATTCCAAACAAGGCCAGTGGCCATTACTGTTGGAAACAAAAATTCCACAGGACACATTGTCTGAGACGAGATGGGTCGAATTTGACATTTTCAGGGTGCTTTTATTATTCCCACTTAAACAGGAAAAGTCAATCATTTCTGATGCCTAGAGGCCTAAATCTGTGCTGAACACCGAGGATGTCACTATTTGAGAAAATGTCAAGTGAAACAGTAGTGTACATCCTTCGTATGCAGGGGGAAGAGATGTTTTGCATGTCATTATGCATTGCCGTTTTTGATGTTTTGATGAAGCGTTGCAATTTGGCCAAAAGGGACAGGTACGATTCATCATGCCTAATTGTTGTGGATGTTTCGTTCTGTAAAAGCAGGCGTTCAGATGTATGGGGGTTGTACCTAAAGACACACATGCTAATGATATTTATTTGAACCTTTTATCTATTTGTCGAGACAGGGAGGAGGAAATATCAAAACCTTTTGGAACAATATGTGACAGCACAAGACTGATGGCAGGTTGGCGGTAGTAAGCCTGGAGGGGGAAGCAAGAGCCCATAAAATGAACAGCCTTCTAACTCGTAAATAATAGAAACATAAAATGTCATATGAACTTTATTTCAAGAGTGTGTGGTCTAATAAAGATCCAGGTTTTAAGAGGAGTGGAGAAATTCATTGTCATAAGAAGGCCACATGGCTTGCCTTTGGCACAGACAATTATTCAGGGTGAGTTGACATTCAGGTGCAAGCTTAAAGCACCTTTACGAAACAATGCCGCGTTTGACTCCAAAATTATCCCTCTACCGTCGCTCGAGTTCAATGTCTCAGCTCCATTCCTCCTTATACACTTGAAGTCATTTCATCTTCTCTCCCTCCGTCCACTCTTTCCTTGTTCCTTCTGCTTTACAAATTGAGACGGCACGATAAGAGATTGCTACCACCATGCCAGTCTGGTGCTCATTGATAAAGCCATATCTAATCCATTTTCGGCCCCCCTCTGTCACCGATGCACCCGTCTCTGAGACAGTCAACATGCATAGGAGCCATCGCTCTTTTTGAAGCGAGTAGCACAGAGTCAGAGTTTATCTTTAAACTTCTGGAGGGAGTAAATGGAGCCAGATCAGTCGGGAAGACATTCTCTCTGTCTGTTCAAAATGTGAAAGCGTTTGGTGGGTGTGCAAGTGTCTGATCCATCTGTAGTGAATAAAAAACAAATGCTAGAACTTTTGTGATTTAAGGTGAGAATATAATGGGCTTGAAGTGTATTTGTTTAAGAATATACAAATATTGAATATAAGCTTTCCGTGTTTCTTAGAAGACTGCAGAAGCACATATCAAACACATATTTGAAAGCTGCACAGTTCTACATATATTCCATAAGAGGAATATATATGTTCATTAGATTAATACAATCATTGCAGATATGATGTTTGCATAACCTTCATCTATTATCAGATTCAGTGTGTGTTTCTTTTTTTATATTAATAATTACTGTGGTAAGGTTAATACAGATTGTTACAAGGGGCTTTGTCTAATAACTAAAGTTACCTTCCCAATATCTGACCACTAATATTAGGCCCCACTTTTACACCCCCGTTATCCCCTTGAACACTCCTCACTCTGCTGTGAATTCCAATGCAGCAATTTGTAAAAGTACACATGCATTTATTATGTTGGCATGCTCTTCTATCTAAAAACTAATGCACTTCAACAAATATCACCCCAGAGGAAAAGTGGGTAATAAGTGTAGTATTTGAGCAAGTTTATGAAGTATGAGATGTTTATGTCACTGAATATTAATGAGATGATGAGCAATTGCCTGTGTATATGAATGAATCACATATATGAATCACCGCTGTCACCGCTTGAATACATTAACGAGAACAGCTGGGGAAGAAGAGGTTTGATCATTAGATGTATGAGTGTGTGTGTGTGTGTGTGTGTGTGTGTGTGTGTGTGTGTGTGTGTGTGTGTGTAGATATGGAGGTTAGCTGGTGGTGTAAAAAAAGGCTATAGTGTAAGGGTTTTCTTGCTTGCAATACCTTGTTATCAAAAATAAAATAAAAATCACGGATTGGGGCGGACTTTTGTATGTAAATGAACCGGTAGCCATAGCCTGGGATGTCACCCATCTTGTCTAATGTCTAAGAAATGCATTCACAATCCCACTCACAGTGTCACCCTAGCCTTGAAACCTGTCAGCTGTGCTGCTGGGGGAAGGCACATGCACCAAGGACTGTTGTCGCTCTATGACACAATGGCTATACTGCAGAGGTATGCAAAGCAATCTGTCCTTTCAAATTTTCAATTCAGGATAGAAAACAAAAGCATACCTGTTTTATTTTGACAGGCAACTTGTGAGTTGCAATGTCTTGTGTATTTCTGTCGATGATACACACGGGCCACTAGAGGAGTTATGGTCGGCACCATTCTGAGAACCCAATACAGTCCGCTAGATATGATGCAGGGTTATCTCCAGAAAATAACATCTGATTCACCCGCACTAGAATATCCAGCTTGAAATAAGGGGGCGTGGGAGTTCTGTGACAAGGACACATTGATAGGGGACTCAGAATAGCTTTGTTCATGTTAAGGTGGAGGGAAATTTCTTTTCAGGAGCATCATTGGAATTCTGCTGGTGCACGATTGGATCTACCACTGGTGGAAAAAAAACCCGGGTCCTCTGTGGTGTATCTTAAGCACTCTTCCATTTTCCCCTCAACTACAGTTATTTGAGCAATGATTTGAAGAAAAATCTGTTGTATATGTATGAGGACGAGTTGGGCATCCTTGCGTTCAATGGAGCTTTTTATAGAGAGAACATCATTGGGCAGTAAGCCATGCGGCGACAGCTGTCTTCTGAATCATTTGAATAAATTCAGCAACAGTTCCAACTTCATAGGTAAATGTCCTCCTCCTGTAGTACAGCCTCTGGCCAACATTTACAGAAGCATCCAACATTCATTGTGAATAATAAATGCACCTTTTGTGCAGGTTACATCCTTAATATTATGTTTTCCCTTGCACGACCAAATCCAATTTGTTTGGATATCTCATATGACTGAGGTGGTCTTTGGTTTTGAATCGGAACACTAAACACTGATAAATGATACATGGAAAAGAGTGTACTTTCCTCCCAGCAGTGCAAACCTGCCTAACAATGTGCACATTTCGGTGGGAAATTTGCTAGTTCAGATTTGCCGAAAAATCGTATCTGGGTTTCATTCACGCATGACCCCTTCCCGCCTGGTAATATGCCTGAACACTACTGGGAAAGGATACAAGTGTGAAAGAGGCCTTGGTTGACTTCTTTTGCAACAAAACAGTTGCCCTACTTGTCTAAAGAGTGACCTCAACAAAACAGCATATGCAAACCAAAGTGTATGTGTAACTAGCGTGTTGCAACACATTTTATTATTCTCTTGTAAAGTGTTGCAAGGTTGTGGTGACACTGTAATAAACACAGCTTTAATCTCAGTAAATTATTTTACCATCGAAAAAACAGATATAAAAATGACATTAACCCTGGATCACTAACCCAGGGTGAATTTCACCTGACCATTTGGGTTTTCATGATTTTAATTGTGTTGCTGTTGTCAGTGTTGGTTCCCAGCTCCATCATTTATTTTTTGGGGAGTTTTTTGTAAACGATTCACTAATTTTTGACCAATCTGACAGCATTTTTATAGGGTCCGCTCATGATGCCTTTTTTTTCAATTTAGGAGTTGTGTATAGGGGCAAATAAAATAAAAGTACCTCAATTTAACATGTATTGGTGTTCTTTAATATATTTTGTAGAGGAGTATTTTTTTTATTGGTTATTATATATCGGCTGAAAAACACCCGTCGATAGATTTGGTGTGACTATTTTTAGAGTTAGTGTTCCAGGGTTAGGGAAGTGAGCATTAAAGAAAGAAAGAAAGAAAGAAAGAAAGAAAGAAAGAAAGAAAGAAAGAAAGAAAGAAAGAAAGAAAGAAAGAAAGAAAGAAAGAAAGAAAGAAAGAAAGAAAGAAAGAAAGAAAGAAAGAAAGAAAGAAAGAGACAAACTTGAACAAATCCAGTCATAATCCAGTACTCACTAGATTCTGGATCGGAGTTGCCATCCCCCTCGGTGCGGCTGTTGGGTGATGTTTGCTCATAGTATTCCTCCTGGGGGAAGCTAAGGGGGAGAGGCTGGGTGGTGGTGCTGGCCGTGCTGCTTGGCTCTGGATCTCCCAGCCCGCTGTCACTGCAGCTCTCCTGGGAACCGTCCGGAAGATGGAACGTCACGCGGCGTTGAGTCTGGGGCACACAGCAACAACCAAGAATAATGTTGTGTTAGAGATTTTTCACTCTGTCCTGTTTTTCAAATGTCCCCCAAAAACTTAAAAAAAAAAAAAAGAATACCTATAAATGATTATTCCATAATAAAACCGACAGCAGTTTTCACTGAGAATATTTCTGCCATAGAAGAGTATAGTTCCAATGAAAACTGCTCACAGTGAGGTCTGTCTAGACTCAGGAACAAGGCCATTATTTCAGGGGAGACGCATTGTTATGATCATTATTTACGTTTAAATTGCAAAATTGCAATGCTTTGTGAGCACCACAATCAACATTTATTTCACCTCCATTGTAGTGCAGGCGAGGACATACTGTACATCTCAGAGATGTATATCTCAAACACCGGGCACATAAAAGCACAACTACCTGCAGATATATCACAACAGCTAAGTGAAAACAAGTTAAGTTTGTTTTTCTTTTTCTTATGTGAGTGTATAGACCAAGGCTTAAAAAAAAACTCTGTCGCTCTAATAACTTATGTAATCATACTCTTTGTGTGTTTTTGTCTTTGTGTTTTCTTATCAAAACAATAACTTATTTATTGGTCAGCAGAAAGTATATATAAAATGACATCCTTAAAAGGTTGCATGCACCTTGGTATTGAAGAAATATTTATCTCCATAGGTATTTTGTCTGCTTCTATTGGCACACGAACACTGACAAACACAGATTATTAAAATCATCCTAAATGGTGACAACAGCGCCTGCTTTTAAGCGAATGAGTACCAAGAGACAGAGTCAAATCTCTTACTAATTGTATCGAATGCTGTTATTTTGTGCTCAGCCACTGCATCTGTCATTTTTACCTGCTTTTATTAGGAAAATATGCCAAAATTGCATCCTGTCACCAGCGGGGCTAATTGAAACAGTGGCCTCATAACCCAAAAATGATTTTCTGGTTTGTTGAGTCTAGCAAATTAGTTTTCAGATATAATCTTTTTTTTTTTTTTTTTATAATTGAGACTTCCCGGCTTTATGGGATGTGTATTACCAGGTTGAACTATGTCCTAGTTTTCACTTTTGCCCGGTTCAGACACAAAATACGTGGAACTGTGTTCGGAGGCTGCAGACTTTGATTTGTAAAGTGTTGGGGATCACAGGGAGTGTGGGCATTTTCTTCTGAAAGGTACAGGCCTCTTTGATTTTTCCTCCGGAGGTTTACAGAAGTTCATGTGGTGACCTTTCTCTGGAGCTATGGAAGAAAACACGTCCTCTATGAAGTGATGTCTGCATGCCAGCAATTCCTCCAGAAAACAAGCGACACAGCCACAATCCTTTATACTGTGAGGCACAATGGGTAATCGGTAGATGCCACTGATTTAATTCTGTACTTTTTTTTCGAAGTTTGACAAAGAGAGAAATGAGGATTGAGGAGATGGGTCTTGGCTTTGAGGTATTATCTGTAAAACTGAGCATTGTCTTACTGATATTATACTGCAGCTAGAATTCACGTCTTTACATGATTTTCTGAGTAACATCATACTGCACACTGTATAGGGGCATGAAACATAAAATATAATTACGCCCTCGGCTTCGGTTATTGCAGTGAATTTTATTCGTCCCATTATTCAAACTGATAAGATATTTTTTTATTCTCTCTCTCCAGAGCAAATACCACCAGAGCACAAATTACTATCTTGATTTTCTTTGTGGCTACAGCAATAAAGGCAATATGGAAGGCCTGAATTAAAAACAACATTTTTTCCCCCTCAGACACTATAGTGCATCGATAAAGGACTTATTGTTCTTTGATAAGGCTTGGGCAAAACAGCAGAGACAAAGAGAGTGAAATAAAGTCTGGCACTAATAATGGACAAACTGCCAAAAAGCGAGTGCACAAAAAGCTTAATTTAAAAGCTATCAGGGAGGGTTGACTAACCTAAATTCACACAATTAGCACCCTGAAAGCACAAGTGAGTGGTTTGCAATGCCACAATGTTGAAATGGCTATATCTAAATATTCTATTTGCTCGATTCATCTAGATCCCGAGGCCACAAATCACTGCGTCTGAGTGTTTGTGTGAGTGTATGCAAGTAGGAAGAACACAGATAAAAAATAGTGGGGAAAAAAGGGCTTGCAGTCCAAAGAAACACACAGATAAGCACCCACAACCTTTAGCTCTGGTGTGAGCTACAAAAACGCCCAAACAAAAGCTTTGTGTATATGCTGTCTCTCTACAAAGAAATTAAGAAAGGAAATAGTTCATAGGCACCACACTCATTCCATCCTGAACCACAAAAAAGAAAAAAAAAATATAATGGCCAACTCATTACAATAATCCTATATCTACTCCATTGGGATGCATTGAGACATGTTTTGTCTTGCCAAATAATGAGGTATATTTCAAAAGTTCTGTATAGAATGTTTTTCCCACACCACAAGTGTGCTTTTTTTTTTTTGTTTTAATTTTCTAAGACAGAGAGGAGACAAATACCTTCATGGCACAATTATATAGTTCTGTTCGCCACGCCGTTTTGCCCACACTTTCAAGATTTCTAAATATCTACTTCTCAAAACAGCGTTGGCAGCTGTGTCTCAAATTACTGGAGGATGCACGCAATTGCAAAGTCCAGGCTCCAGCAGAAGAAAAAGCCCACTTATGGGATGTTGGCAGCCCTACAAAAAGCATGCTTTCTCTCCACATGAGTCTAATTATTGGAAACTTGCTCCAACAATGGCATCCAGAATCTATTAGAACAAACAGCTGTCCGTGACAATTAGGACATCATAATTTTGCATAGGGGAGTGTCTTTGTTTTCAAGCCTGCCGTTCATTCAAACCCACTCAAGTTAGCGCAGATATTGAGAAAAGCCTAGTTTGATTTCACTATTTACTCAATATTAAGTTATTTGGTGATGGAATATTAACTACAATAAAATACCATTAATGGTTCTTAAATACAAACATAAATAAAAACTGTTCTCAGTGGTAACTGATGAGAATAAAACATTCATGTTGAAAGACAAACATGGGAAAACAAACACAAACACTCACAGAGGAGTCAAGGTGAGTGTTTTGCTCAGCATTATCACTTATTTAAAGAAGCTGCCAGAAATCCATAAAGCAAAGACAAGCTGCGGTAAGAGATATCAAGACCAAACAGAGCCCGTTCAGCCAGATAAAACACTGCCTTGAGAAGTATGTACACAGAGATAAAACGAACAGGAGCAACACTTGCCAAGCTCTACCATATAACACGCCAGCCAATCCTTAAACCCTCCCTCTGGTAACCACCCAGACCATAGTCAGATGGGGCTGGATCCGCGGGTTATCGGATTAGAAGTCCGTTATATTTAGATAGAGAGGAAGGGAGGCCAAGTGGCTGCCACCTTGTTATTTGGTAGGCCACACAGCTCTTTGAGTTGTATTATATATTGATATATATATATATATATACACCTTTTCCCCGACTACCCCTCTTTGGAAATCGCAAATAAGTCAGTGTTGCACAGAGAAGGACTTGGCTGACAACCAGCACACTTTGAGTGATGAACAAGGACCACTTAGGAGTGAATCAGGGGAGATTGGCTCTGCCAGTTCAGATAAGAATCAGCTCGCGGGCACACCAAGACCTGCATAAATCTGTTCATAGAGATGGTGATTTGTCATGTTGCACATGTCTTATGTGGATGAAAAAAAATTAAAAATAACAATTTAAAAAACAGAATAAAAAAATAAACGCTTTCTGTCGTTTTTTGCAAATGTTGTCCCAGCGCGGCCAATATGCATGAGGTGATATGTCACTGTGTGTGTAATGATGAGTTAGCAGGAACATGCAAGAAGGAGGTGATTGTAGCCGTGGGTTGAGGGATTAATGGGTGATTGTTATGACAAATCAAATTAATTTGCATCAATTTTGGTCTGTTATGGAGTCATCTGCTATGACAATTTTTTCGGTGCAACATGTACTATGACCGCATGAGTAATATCCCCCAGTCCCAGCAAAGCGAACAGCAAACACAGTCTTGAGAGTAAAACATTTATAACATGTAGACTGTCAAAAGTTTCCCATAAAAAGACTGAGATATAAATAAGCAATCAATATATACCAGTTGTATTGCACATCCACAACAAATAATAAAATATATTTCACTACTATATTATACTGTACAATTATTGGACTCCAGTGGTGTGAACAGCATGGTGGGCGGTATTTCAAAGAGGCAACATTCTCTCAAACTGAAAGTTGAGATTCATATTACTGTGCAAAGTTCAGCAAGAACTATGACAGTCCTGTTCTCATTGACCATAGACTATTGAACTATGTGCCTGTGAGCAGACATGCACAGCAATATAAACAGAGTAACACTGAAACTGTAAGAAGGGTATCATGGTCAGCTGCCATTATACAATTGTAATTAAGTTGAAAACTAAAGCTACCTCTGCCTAAGGAAATGTTGAAGGTTTTGAATAGGCTCACTACCTGTTGTTGTCACAATGTAAAACTATAATGTTTGAGAACACATATGCGTTATACTCAAACAAAATGCCAGATAGACAGTCAGAAGGAACATCATTTGAGACATCTTCACCACTAATTTGAGTCAAAATGCTGCAGAAAAAATATTACATCAAAGAAAAGGTATTGAAAGATAAAATATATATATATATATATATGATTAATAGGCATTCAAATTATTATCAGGATCTTTCAGCTAGTGGATGTTAAAATAATAAAAAATATAATGAAACAAATACAATAGACCCTAACACATGCCCAGTGTCATGCTGTGATGATTCATATAGGGAGATGCACATGCAGGAAATAACAGAGAAGAGTGTGGAGAACTTACATTCACAGAGCTTATCTTGCTAAGTTGACAGGCATCCTGCAAAAACACAAGAACAGTCATTTAACATCCTTGTCTCACTGTAACTCTACAGACATTTTTATTTTCTATAGAAAAAATATTTTGCACTGGAAACTTTCCAGTATTTTCAAAGTCATCCAGAGTTCACATTCAACAACCACATTGATTTGGGGGTTTAAAGTGTTATTATTTATTTTTTTGGAATTGAGATTTAGGATACATATTGATTTCTTCCTCAGACTCATATTTAACTTTATACAGCGCATTTCTGTGTTCAGTTGGCATGGCGACAAACCAGGCTGCGGAGGACTCACCCTCTCACACAGAAATGTAAAGAATAGGGCAAACCTGACTTTCTGACAACACAAGTTCCACAACTGACACTGTGATAAAGATGTTTCTCTGCACGTCACAGAGGAAAGTGAACAGAATATCAAATGAAGCATCAAACATGAACAATAAACAGCGACAAGCTTCTAAATTAGGAACAAAAGACACCCGCGAGCCTGCAAAATAGCATCCTCTCTCTGGGGACCGAGATAACTCACAGAGAGATAAGAGTATTTAATTTTTAATCACCAATTTTGTTTTCTTTGTACTGTGTATAATAATCTGAGTACATGAGTTGATTTGTAAAGAAAACAGTAGGAATATGGCAGTGAGGAGGCAGTTAGGGAGGAAGAAAAAGGAACAGAGGACTGCCGGGGTGGAACGTTAAAACAATGAACAGGAAACAAGTTCATGTCAACAGATTATGCCGCCATAATTGTTCACCAAGGGATTCTGCTACTGACTGAGCAATAGAGCATAGCACCCTAAGCCGGTGTGTCCCAGAGTGTGAACCTCTCAGAGGTATTGCAGGTGGGTATTAAAACAAATTCCTCCTTGAAGCAAATTCATCCTAATATATGATTGTTTTTTTTTTATCTGGGGGAATTAAATCTAAATTAAGATATATCAAACAAGACATCATTTTACATTAACTAGCTGTTATGGTGAGATTGTCAACATCTATTGTATACACCACTTCTTCCCTAATAAGCAAGCAACAAACGTAGCTAATGTTAACAACCACCATTTCAGTCAATTGTCTAGAATTGCACAAGTAATAGGCTATTCACGATTTAAAATAATATTTTTGTAACATGCATCAACCTTACCACAACATTTTACAACAACTCAACGAAAAACAGCAAACTAAATAATACCAAAAAGAACACCTTGTCGCAATGTAGCTATTGAAAGTCTGAACGTGTTAAAAATGAAAAGGCAATGGCTGCATCGTATGAGGTATCAAAGCTGATATGATCTGGAAAGTCACACACCATAGGTGAAGCAGATGGTCAGTCTTATGCTGGTAAACAAGGCAGTTCAGAAACGTAGATTAATTCTGTCGACAAAACAGCACAGTGAAGTGACAAATTGATGATATGGCTGACGATGTCTTTAAGGCGCTTACTCAGAGTGAGGGCTAGCCATTCTTTCATGCAACTCCGTCCATGGACAACGCAAGCATGCCAATGTGCTCGCCTTCGTCAGGTATGACCAAGAAGATTTTATTTTTTGCAGACACACCTCAATTAAAAATTAACTACAGAAGCCATTTTATGGACATTTCAAACACATTCAAAGTTTCCAGTGGCATCAGCTGTACAAAATGCATTGGACTCACTGTATGAGTGGACGACACAGTGCAGTTGTGAAGCGGGTCAGAGATGTTGCCCCACCGCTCATTAACATACACTGCTGCATTCATAGAGAGGCATTGGCTGCTAAGATTTGCCCACAAATGTAAAGACTTAGACCAAGTGGTTGGAATGGTGGACGGCTACGTAAATAATCGTCCATTACAAGCCTTTTTTTTTGTTCGCCCTGTTGTCTGAGGAGATTGGAAGCTCTTAATGCCCACCTTAGTCCGGTGGCTCTTGCGCGACAGAGTGCTCTCGACTATTTCAAGTTACGTGACCATTTTAGACATTTATTCGCCGACTGGCATTGTAAATTGGTCTACTTAGAAGACATTTTAAGCCACTTGAATGGACTCTCGCCACAGGGGACAGCAGTTACAATCTTACACACACAACAAGATAGAGGCGACTTGGAAGAAAATTGATCCCTGGAAGAAAAGAACGACCCAAGCAAACTATGAGTTCACCAAAAATGTGTTGGCGTTTTTGACTCAAGAGAAGTCACTTCCCGACTCTGCAGCAGTTGCTGTGAGTCAAGATGCGGGACTACTTCCCTGGCCTCTGCCAATGGTACAGCTGGATAGAGATTCCCTTTGCCAACCGTCCTCTGCATGTACAGTAATTGCAGAGGTCACCTCCAAGGAGCAGGACAACCTTGTCAATCTATCCTTTGATAGCGCTTTGAAACAAATTTTTACAGTACATTTTTTGACTCCGTTTTGGTTATATGGGCGACAATGTTTCTGATGCAGTTTGCCATAACATTTCTGTGAAGCGTTGCTTATGGCTGTTGAATCAGATGTCCACCTGAAACTGACAACTATCCAGCAAAACATCAAAGCTTTGACAGCATCAATGCAGCAGCACATCCCATCTCATTAGGCCCTGTTGATAAACATGTTGCATCACACTAGTGGGCAGTTTCACCAAGTTCCCAATGGACACAGTTTACATTGTCATGCAATTTAAATGGAGCTGTCCTTATGTCATTGTGGCTGAACTCGATACGTGGATTTTGACATAATGTATTTTTTTAACAGTTAGTTATGGTATTTGAGTAAAATGTATATGTAAACAGAAAGTAACTTTTCATCTTTACCTGCAACATACTTGTTATCTCTCTTTCGCTCTCTCTGTCTGCTGCTGTATCTAGCGGTGTGTGTGTGTGTGTGTGTGTGTGTGTGTGTGTGTGTGTGTGTGTGAATGTCTCTCTCTTTCTCTCCCTCCCCCCTCTAAATATTCATTGCGGTGTCTATAGTTTCATCTGGACCTTTGCTGCTTTCAAATAATTGTTATTTTGTGCAATGAGCCATCAACTTGTCAGTGTTTATTATGTATGTTTACGTCAAAATGTGATGGGGGGGTGGGCCTTGGAGGTTGTGCTGAACTTTTAGGGGGCCTCTAGGCTCCATAGTTTGCGGAGCCTATTAGTTAAACCGAAAAAATAATTTCATGGCGGAGAACCAAACTAAAATAAAAGCTAATGTCGAACAAACTTCAGATGAACAAGTTTAAATAATGTTTGGCTTTGAATTATTTTCTCAGTATCCAAGTTAAAAATGTACTCATTAAGCAAATGATGTTGGGAAAATTGACACTAATTGTATGCACAATGGATTGGTATATACACTTGATGCTGTCTAATTTTTCATTATCATTGAACAATAAATGAACAAATAAGCTGATCACAAATTGCACATGAACACAATCTAAAATGAGAATGTAATGCATAAATAGACCATGTTTAAATAGATCGTATAACCTTGTTTAGCTAGTAAGTGTAATTCATACCACACAACAGCAACACCAGACTGACATTAGGTTAGAACCACTTTAAATTAATTGGTGAGGATTAGGAATATAAAAGTTTTCTGCAAATGCACCTTAATTTTTTTAGATTACTATTTCAACAATGGATGATTTTCTTCCTTTCTCTCTATATTTGCATATTTGACCAACATATGTCAGGTCTGTACGAGGAATTACTCATTTGCTGCCTCTCACTGTCCATTTAAAGCAGGAGTTTACTTGAGGCTGGCAGTTGTTTCTTCTACAAGTAATGTTTTATTCAACATCTCGTGACAGATCCTTCAAGTTAGAGACCTTGCCAACCAATTAAATCTATGATAATGTACATGAATGATCTGAAAAGGTGACCTATCTCATATTTAGATGACATTCAAAATAGCAGTTGTACATGTGATTGCTGGAGACCATGAATGTGTGAGTTTTCTCCATTTTTCCCCCTTCTTCAATATGGATTGGTCGGTGACCTTTTCTCTGTATGTACACCTCTCAAACTAGTGGGTTCAAAGCACCCAGATGCAAGCCTGGGAGAGGGAGTTATGCTTAAGATAAGTGCATTTGTTGGTGAACCACATCAAAGTACAAAGGGATGTCTTAGCGAGCAACGGCAGTGGAGCTCAAACTGAGCCTTTGATCACCACAGGCACTCTGATCATTAAAATATTGGATAAATAATTGATTAAAAACACCAGACCTTATTGTGCTCTGCTTCTGTATCCAAATGTATCCCAATTTGAAGACACGGTGGCTGCGCAATGAATAAATAACGAAGGTAGGTAGGATTAAAAGGAACACATAACAGGTCACAGCGTTGAATGGCATGCTTTGACGCATTGAATGCAAAATAATTGAATACAATATTATTGCAATGTGTAATACACTGGATTCTGACTACGGCATAGTCTTTGAGTTCCCCGTCACTGAGTTCCAGTATGAACTGCTGACAGGTTGAAGTGCAGCAGCAACCCTTTCTCTCCAATGAGTGTTATGGGTTATGGGCAGGCTGGCACACTGGTTGAAGGACAGTAAGGCATACACATACTAAGTGCGTTCCAGATGTGCATAGGTGATTGGAGTATATAGCTCATATTACATGTACGGTGGAAACCAAGGCTGCAGAGTGCGAGAGAAAAACTATGAGCCCACTGTGAATATCAGGGATATTAAAAAATCATCAGCATAACATAGGCTGGTTATTTAATCTCCCTATGTACATATACATTTACATTTAGAGTATAAAAATGAATATGAGATACTGAAGATTTATTTAAGTTTGAACTTAGAACACCGGGCCACAGAGTCCTTTGTTTATACTCTACATGCCAGTCTGCATTAAAAAAGAATCCCAGTCGCCTCATATTTAAATTGTCAACTTATTTTACAGAACTATTGGGTTGCTAATACAAGCACAGTCGATACAGATATAAACTGACTGAGTCTTATGTATAATACAACGTATTACATTACGTATGTTCTGCTAATTTAGAAATGACTTCTTACTTTCTATGACTAGTAATGTTGCCAGAAGATCACCTGTGGACAAGTATCCGACTAAGGTGAGGATTAGGGAACAGCAAACATGGCAAACCTATTTACTGTAAGAGAGGATTCTTGGAGAGCTCCGTCAGCTAATCATATTAAAAAACCCTGCTTTTAACCATTTTCTAACTGAACTGGCTGACCTCTGCAATCGTTCGGCAATAAGATAATATCGCAGTATCAAACTGTGTTGAGTTCTGTCCATTAGTAATAAGATCAAAGCTTAAAAAAAAAAAATAGCGCCTGAACACGACTCGCCGCAGTTTGTGAAAATATATTTAAAGAGTGTATGATGTGATAACTTCAAGCTACATTGAAAGCCTTAAAACCCCTGGTCCCTGTGGTCCCCATGCTCCTAATAGTTTAACACTAATGAGATCTGCTGCTCCCAGCTCTATAGCCTCCCACATTACAGTTCATTTCATAGTGTAAATACCTTTGAAGGTGGGGAGAAGCACTGAGTCGGCCAACGACACAGGAAGCATGCTACCTAGCCACAGTCTCTCTTGAGCTGCCAAAGCTGGTCCTTTTGCGTATTTCACATTTGTTTTGACTGTGACTCAGAGGCCCACTACGGTGTGCTACTGTTCAATTCTGCTAGTCGCCCTGCATGAAGTCTGTGAAAATAATGGTCAAGCAGGACTTGTCAGGTACCCCTCGGTATTCGAGAAAATGTCAGGGCAGTGCCACAGTCTTCGACTTAAGCTGAGCGAGTGGGAGAAAAGCATGTGGCATGCCACCAAGTGGTTATCCCCACAGCTGAAATGGAGGTGGCTGAATTTATCAATAGGACAAAAATGACAGCTTTTGTCAGGTGGACTTGTCAAAAGCACATATGCACTCATAATAGAAATATTCACTGTGGAGAACCTCGGACGTGTATGCCATCTGCTCATGTGTGCGGGCACAAGAGACCGGGATGTCTCAGCCAAGACACAGCGGGGCAGGGTTCAAGTTTACATCCCATTTCTGGCTGAACACAGCATGTCTTAGACAGAGTGATAAAACTGTTGCAAACAAAACACCTCCTCATCAAAAGGGGCTAATAAAGTCTTCAATATACTTAAGTGTAGCCTTAGATAAATGGAATCCCCATTTCCCTCTGTGTTGGTGCTCAGTTGTCCAAAGTGTATTGATGTACTTATTGGCATTCAATAAAGGGATACCCTCTCAGCATACCACAGAAGTAGGTGTAAATCCTGCACACGTCTTTGAGTGTGCACAAGGAGCAACTTTCCCTTAACACAATTACTAGACAGCAATAATGTCGTGGTGTGTTCGAACCGATTTTGATTTACAAGTGGACAACATGTTGCCTTTTTCATCAGCTTATTTTTATTAAGTGGTCGGTACGCGTGTGTTTCCCCAGGACTCTCGCTTCACTCTTAGCGAGGTATTGATCCTCCCAGTGTACCGGCCCCTCCTGATTTCATTAGACTAGCTGCTGTTAATTACTCCACACTCTAACCTTTCGCTGTTTCATTTGGGCCGACAAATTGGGTGAATTAAAAAAGGGGAGGTAGGATGAGGAAAGGAAAGAAAGAGGAGAGAAGAAAAGGTTCCACAGCAGATGTAGCGGTGGTGGGGCCCCTCCCCTCTCTGCGGCGCTTGTGTCGTAATCCCAGGCGGCGTAATAATTAAAAAAGTTCATCAATGTTCTCTTTGCTCATCAAATTATGCAGAAGGAGGCTACTCTCGTAATTGTTGCAGAGGATTCATTTACGAAAACCATACCAGCTAGATCTGGTATGGTTGTCACGGGAGTTAGGAGAAAATCTGCCTTTGCACTTCTGTAAGTATGTGGAAAAAGGTTTTCTCGGCTTCAGGCAGGCTGATCATTACAACACATTTGATTAATTTATGTGTGCATATTTACAAGGGTCATTTCACCAGACGTAACTTTAAAAAAAAATGTGGTCTACACTGAATCCAAATGCATCACATATCTTAACTGACACACCAATTTGTCTTCTTAGGGAAGGTATTAAAAGAGTGTGATGTGACACATAGCTGGGAAGTTATAATTAGGCCTAATTTAATACCTTATGTCACAAGATTATATGCGCAGTGCATGGCATCTAAAGCGCACTTAAGTCGCAGGGGATTGTAATTGATTAACCATATGAGACTGGGAAGCAGATGATGAGGATGATGCTCTAAATCCATGTTGAATCAATATAGCCAATTCCTACACATCCAGGGATTATTGAGAGAAATTACCTGGAGCTGTAATTGCTGATTTACATCACATCATAGTATTTATGTCTTGGTGCATCAATGTGTTTATGCCGACGATCGAGTCCAAAACATTTCACTATATGACTGCTTTAAGTAACCACCTGCTGTAAAGTGGAACAATGTATCAATGTGCATACATTACCGGCCGAGCGAGTGACATTTATAGGATCTTCTGGATCCTTAATACGAGAGATGCCCTTTCCTCAAGGTTGAGTGCATTCTATAGTTGAAAATATTCGACATGATGGAGCCATTCAGAGTACTCCCTTTGGCTGAGATAATAACTTCATCATAATTAGCTTGTGATGCTCAGGAGTGTTGAATCGTCGGTTGCAGTGGGATCTGGGCTGATTTATTGCTTGATTTAATTACGTATCAAAATTCAATTAGACATGCTTTCAACCAAATTCAAAGTGAGTTTTTGTCAAGCTGTCCCTTGAAATCAGACGCAGCTTGAAGGGCATCCTTCATAATACATTGACATCTAACTTGATCATTATCGCCGAGCCTAAAATCATCCATGTAGAAAGGACAAAAATAAATAAACAAGAAAACAACACAACATTGGTATACCAGTTTTAGAGGGGATACATATTTTACTTCTTACTTTTCTATTCAGAGTTGCACATTTCAACTGACATCAAACAGCTTCAAATAGTGCGAAACAGACCCTGATTCGGTAGTGATGTGAATAGAGAGTTGCAGGTACTTTACCAAGTGAAGATACATGACAAAATGCTCTTTGAGGTTGACTACAGCTGAGGAAGTGTCAGGCTTTCTTTACCCACATCATTCACTGCCTTCCCACCCCCTTTTGCTCCAGACTACACCAGGGAAAAAAGGGAGCTGTTTTGAATAAGTGTCACACTAGCCTCCAAGAGGTACATTGATCTTTACTTATTTGCACATTCAAGGTGTCATGGTCTCAGTACAGTATGTGGTCCTCAACTAGCATTGCAAATACACTAATTGATCATTTTATTAGGTGCAATTTGGTAACTGTTTAGGGCACTCCTCAACCTTCAACAGTTTTTTTTTTCTTTTTTTGAGGCATTGATTCAACAAAGTGCCAGCAATGTTCCATAGGGATTTTGATCTATACTGGCTTGACATACTTTCTTGCTTTTTCTGCAGTGGACCGAATGCTGTGAACATCCCACTTCACCTTATCCCAAAAGTGTTTCATTAGGCTGTGATCTGGGGACTGTGCAGACCATTGGCGGAAATTCTCCTGGAACCATCTTGAGACAATGATACATTATCTTGCTACAAAAATCCCTTTGAGAAAAATGGTACATTGTCAATAGGAAGGGTTGCACCTGTTCAGCAGCAATGTTGGTTGAATGTATAGAAGCAAACATATCATGGATACAACAATTACTTGCAGACATTAGGGTTACATATGTTCTGCCAAATACATATGGTAACCTTGGCATATTTTATTTAGCATAGTAGCTTTTTTCCTTTGGGCTCTGTGTCTAACTAACAACTTAACAGCTGATGTTTGAAGATAAACTGAAAGGATGGACATGAACAAAGTGAGTGCTTCAGTAACACTTCACTAGATCCTTGCACACTCAAATATAAACCACCCTTTTACCATAACTACTTGCTGACAAAACACTTGGTTATACCCATAACCTTGTTTAACACTGTTGACTGCCAGCGGGACAAGCACGGATTTCTGTAGATTAGACTACTCATACTTTTGTTTTTGTTTTTGTTTTTTTTAAACCGGATGTACACACCATTAATACTACCACTTGGTGTAAAAAAACAAACACGCACTGATGCAATCTTTTTAAAATGTTGTGGAATACATAGTAAGTGTGGGCCCAACTGTGTCAAAATAACATTCCCCACCACATCGCACCATTAACCTTACCGACAAAGGCATGATCAATCCAGCTCAAATTAAATGTCGATCGTCTACAGGGAGCCAAAGAAAGGATTTGTAATACAATCACATTTTCTCTCTCCACTCTTCAGAGATTGAGATTAATAATCTTGTGCATCTAATGGAGCTTCTACACAATGTTAAATGTCCATTTCAAAGTCCAATGGTCTGCCTCCATGTGTCATATTATGCACATTTCCCCACCAACTCAGCACTACTGAAACTGCATTCCCTAATTAGGACACCTTGCATCAGAGTCTGTAAAAAAGAGAAAGGATAGTGCAGAGTTGGTGCAGAATTTATCTGGCTTGAAACAAGACATACTGTAGTTTTTGGTGACACATACTGTACATGGAGCCTTGAGGTTGAGCTGTAGTGTGAATGAACCTCTCAACCCTGTTTGAAAGTCCGGTTGCACTGCATAGTGACTCACAATGGCTTGACTCACTATGGAAGAAATTATTTGCGTCAATGGGGAGGTGTGTGTGTGTGTGTGTGTGTGTGTGTGTGTGTGTGTGTGTGTGTGTGTGTGTGTGTGTGTGTGTGTGTGTGTGTGTGTGTGTGTGTGTGTGTGTGTGTGTGTGTGTGTGTGTGTGTGTGTGTGTGTGAAACATGGTGGGAAAGAAAATGGAAAGCCAATTGATGTGTCGAAACTTCAGTCCCTTAAGATTTGCTAGCAATGTAGATTGTCCATCCGTTTGATCGCCCTCCCAGTGAAACATTTGACAGTTTTCTTCATTGAGAGTGACAAAGGCAATGACAAACTATATGAAAGGCTAATTTTTGAAGCAAAGAGCCTGAGTCATTGCCATTCCCTGACAAACATGAAGCGCAATGATGATACTGATAAATGATTCTTAGAACATTTATGGAAATGATCTTCTGAAAAACTGGGAGTTTCATCTGACTTGAATTTGAAAACACAATTGATAGCCAAATGGCTATCAACAGTGTCGCTGTTCGACTAATTTCATCTGAATATGTATTCACTGTCAGCCTTCACATACAGTATCACCACACACATAAGGATTTCACAATGAGGCTTGTGAAACATTAACAATCCAAACTACTGTGGCCTTGTAATACATTTTAATGAAGCCCCCAGAACCAGTAGTGATACCACTTCATTAATGTTTCTAAGAATACAAACCGTTTCTCTGCTGAAGTGTTGACAGGTCAGACTTGAAAAAGACTGCACTAGTTGCTATTCTAATTATATGTCATAATTTGACAGCACATATGTGAATACATATCTTAAGGGATCAAATGTGTCAAATAGATGAATGTGTGTACTGTATAACCATTTACTGTTTGCTGTAAGCCAACATACCAGTAACCATTGCTGTTATCTACAGAGTAAATAAACAACTTCCAAAGGTGCTACTGTATCTCACAATGAAGAAAACATTTGAAATGCCTAATTAGATGAATTAATCATAATATAGCCTTTACTATGTTATTCCACTTTACAAACAATGATCATACTAGCCATTGTTACAATGAATTAATGACTGCAATGTTTCTCACACAAAAAGCAGCTCATACAAGTTTAAAGTAAGTGCACACCATAATAGCCCATTTAGACTGATTATCACCGTTTATCACACTTTTATTATATGCATCATTCAGAGTAAATTGTGAGAGCTTAAACTGTTCAGTGAAAATGGCTTTCAACATGTTTTAATCAATTTGAAAAAAATAATAACATAATTTTAGTTGAGTAACTTAAGAAATATAGAAATGGTGCAAGGCAATATCTTGCTTTGCAGTGTAATGGTAAAATAAACAAATGGTATAATAGACCAATAACAGCATTTGTTTATGGAAGGCAACTATACAAGAGGAAAAAAACAGAAGTTGCCGCTCAATTTTATATAACATTCAGTGTACCCACCCAGTACATAATAACTGCTTTGATGAAATATTAACAGTCAACATACTCAATATTTAGGAATATGTAGGACAGCACCTTTTGCACTGGTCTCTGGTGGGAGTCGTGGTACCAATTTCATTCCAGTTGAGTCCATGAATATTTTCTCAAGTAATCCATATGAATGTGAAGGCCAAGCAGGGCGATAAACTACCGTCTATAATTCAGGAAAAACTACGTCTACAAAATGTTCAAAGTTAAGCACGTCTAAACACACAGCGAAGCAGTAGAGTTAAATACTGGATCCAGTACATCCGTTTCCCTCTTCCTCCCACTATGGTGTACTCTATTTAAAGCATACATACTATTAAATATTTTTCTTCAACTGACAACTTCCTTTCACTATGTACTGTAACTGTCAACTCTTCAGAAAAGAACACAAGGCAAATCCTTCTCGCGACACCAGTGGCACAGTCTTGGTAAAACATTAATAAAGCACGCAGACAAGGCTCACAGTCATATTCCCATTTGCTCTGTGCATATCTTCCTCAAATATGTTGATGTCAGTTTTTCTGGCAGCGGCAGTCAGTTAAAAGTGTGCCACTGATGCGATTCAAAAGCCAACGAGTACAGAGCTGCCTTCTCTTCCCCTAGCCTGCCTCGCCCAATTGGGGTCCATCACCATCACCAAAACAAACTTCTCTCTTCACTGCCAGCATAATGTGTTCCCCCTCCTCATCCGCAGCTGAGCACCAGTCATGTTAGTATCTCTCGTGGAAAGGCAAATGTGTGCTGCAGGAGGCCAGTCCCATGCGCTTGTTTCCCCCAAACCTCTTGCTGTGTCTCTGGCCACAGCCAAGTGCATTAACATATGTTCTCACAGCGCACAGTGCTACTCTGCATTGGTAAATGCCTTATTACAGCAGGACCGGCTCTGTGCTCTCCCATTGAATATCCATAAGTAGTAAAACACAAGCCCATATCTGCCCACTCAGAGCAGTAGGGTTGTGTCTCACATGACGGGGGGCTCCTTAACATTTAGTCAGAGGCCCTATTTGTCAAATTGATATTCCGCTTACTCACAGTAAAGGCGGGTCGTAATAATGACAAATAAAGGCAATATTGCTACAGTGCTGGTACACACTGGGTGTAATAAGGTCATCTGCTGGTTGTGTTTTTTCCCCATTTCCCAAATCCATGTCTTTTTAGCATGCATAGCCAACTTCTCTCAGTCTGAGTTACATCTCAGAAGACTACACCAGTGTGAAATATTCAAAGGCAGAGAGGGTGAGAAAAATATCCTGAGCAATGCTCAATGTTTTTGCCTTGAGAGCTTACGGGCTTGTAATCATATCCAAACTAAAATTCCCTTTTTATTATTTTGTTAGTTTTTGTTTATGTGTTTCTGTCTGTAAGAAGTAGCACAATGTATTTCAGAGATCATGACATCTGTGTCATGGAATGAAAACACAAGAACTGTGTCCTTGATGACACTCACTATTGTCTGAACAGCTTTTTTGGCAGTGATTCAACAACAGCGTACTGAACAAAGGCAAACTAACAGGAGGAAAAATAATGAGGCACAGTGAGACACCTCTCATAGTATAGGCGGGAAGTTCTTGACAAGCCTTCTACATGTGTAGTTTATTTAACTGAAGTGTGGGTATGTAAAAGTTACATTTAAAACCTTAATAACATCTTAATTTCATGAAAACAAAGAGCGATGACATCTAGGGAATCATTCGACCAATTCACACAATGTTTGGCGTGATTACAATGGAAGTGTTGCTTGTGTGACGACTACACATTGTGAATATGGAGAATAGGCACCACACCCAATAGGCTATCTTTGAATAGCTTGCTGATGATGATTATCTTGATTGCAGTTAAAACACGGCATTGATAGAATGTGTTTGCAGGGTGTCAAGCGGCCACTGAGTTAGTTTAGGTTAGTACGCTTGCGGTCATTGACTCCTTGGTAGTTTTTTTTCACTTCTACTTTGGGTGATCTTTGTTCTGTCTGCCACAGACACAGTTGTGCCACGTTGATCTGAAGACAGATTCTTAAAGAATTTGTATCAAACACTACAGAGGAACTGTCTCATTCTTTCACAGAGAACTAAGGGCTGGCATCCATGTCATCCCACAGCACTGCACTGTAGGGAGTAAAAAAAGAAGAGGCCAGGATACATCACTGAAACATGAAGGTTTTGAATAATACCTTTCTCATGAATAAAATAATTAAAATCTGCTCTTTCATAACTTGCACGGTAACCGTGTAGTCATGAGCGTTATGATTAATGCTTCATCTATTAACTAAAGTGTTTGGATCTCAGAGGTTTTAATTTTTATATGTATTAATGTGTTTAGTTATTTATTATTTAACACCCGTTTTGACGGGCCGGATCAGCTAAGGACACAAGTTTTGTTTGCTTTAACTTTTGAGATCTATGTATTAAACAATCGAGTTTGCGCTGCATCACTGTGCAAACTAATGAGGCCTCAAAGGCTTTGTTTAAGTCATTAAACATGGAAATCTAACTACACAGTATTCTTCTAATGGCAAACAATCACATAGCAACAACCTTGCACAAGAAAATTATTGTCTGTGAAAAAGAAAGTGTCTGTGTGTGGGTGTGTGTGTCTGCCTGTGTGTGTGTGTGTGTGTGTGTGTGTCTGTTAGTGTGCCATCCTATCGCAGCACTGTGACAATGAGATCTGCTTCTATATGTCTTCAATTCATCATTAATTTCCTTCGGTTGGTGGTTCAACCTGTTATGTTACATTCACCACAAAACTAAGCCTACACAAACAGTGTTGATGATGTCAGTAGCTCTGCAGCCACTCACTAGAAGTTACAGCACCTGTGTGATTATAAATGTAGCCTCCATGCACTTTAACCAGGATAATATCATGTCTGAGCTGCTTTTAGTCACCAGTGAGTGGGGCTCCGCAATTTAACACTACTGACTCGGTCTATGACAATGATTGTGTATAGTCATTTAAGGCTGTTGAGCAGATTATCATGTTGTAAAGATCTGCTGGTATACGTACTGATCACCTGTAGCATTTATGAAGCATAGGTTTTTTTTTCTCATAATAATCTCTGAGCAGTCTTTTCCTCTACATCTACATATTTAACCCCAATATGTGAACTGCTACTTTTGGTGTTCTCCCCTCTAGCTGTAAGCTAACAACCTATTAAGAAAATGCCAAAGCTTTTTCTGGCCATCATTCTCTTGATGGAACTCACCTTCCACCCTCAATCAGTGAAGTTAAACACGGGGTAAGCTAAAGAAAACCTTATATTTACTCTTTTCCAACATTGCAGTACTATGCAAAGCATATAAAGCTATGGTGACATATTGTCTCTTTAAGAGCCCCTTTCAAAGTTACCATGTCCATGTTACCATATTATTATGATATTATAGTACACATTATATAATTTTTTCCATTACGATTAAATTGCTTGGATTCCATATTTTTTTGTAGAATATTCTTCTTTTCAACACTACATCAACAATGGCTAATTGCTCTTCTCCCAAGCCTGTTTAATGAATGAATCACTCATTATTGGCACAATCCATGAAGAAGTATTCCATGTTTGGAAACTCTCTCGAGTCGAGACACAGTTTGTGAGTGCAACATTGCCTGTTGACATTGTTAAAAAGAAGTTAGCAGAATGCCAGAGGAGTAATTGATGACATTTCATGTAATATATCATAATTGAATATGCTGAGTTTCCTATTGCCTTCATCTATTCTGTACTAATATCTTTTTCTTTAATGTGTTTTGTGCAGGGATAAAATGTTGTTTTAATTGTTTTGGGTGCAAGTTGACATTGTTTTTCAATGTCCATCATTTATGTTAAATCTGCTATGGTCATTTGCATTTTTTTTAAATATCCCACCCTTGCTCAAATGATCGTCTGTTTATTCAGATCTTTGCAATTTAAAAAAAAATGTAATGTACTCACTTTTACGACACAGTTTACTTCTTCCTTATGTTTTAATATCAGGACCTTGTGACAGGCCCTCTTGATCTTCTTTTGATTGTGTATATTTAGTTTATTTTAGTAGTAGTAGTGGCTAATACCCTGTATCTTAATTGTATCTAATCATTGTACTAATGGTCGACAGATATGGGTTATTCAATGGCTGATGTCGATATTTATGGTGTAGGTATATACACTGAAAAAAAAGATGCATTGGATTTACTCAATTCAATTGTGGACAGTGGTTGCACACAAAATATTTGCTTTGCCTGCAACCTACCGAATCATGTTAACTCAACACAACCAAATCATGTTAACTCAACACAACCAAATCATGTTAACTCAACACAACCAAATCATGTTAACTCAACACAAGTGCTTTGTGTTAACATAAAGTTATAGAAATGTTTTCAAATTACGTATTGTGATCATTTTAGTCCTAAACAGTTTGATCACTTTATTCCAACACAATTCACTCACTTGTAATTCAACACTATTTGATCAATTAACTTTAACATGATCTGTAATTTTAATATCTGAATGTCAAATTATGTTTTTATATTCATAATAATTAGATATAATTTAATACTTTAAATATACACATCAATTAAACTAACTTTAACTATATTTCAAATATAAATACAACTAAAAACTATTAAAATGACAGCATTAAACATTTTCTTGTTAAATACTTTACTTCAACTTTCTAGATTATCCTTAACACTACCCACTTTTTTCAAAAGTACAAATGATGAAACAAGGGAAATGATCCAGTTGACACCTTTATTCCAGCAATAACTGTAAAAACAGCAAACTATTGACACATTTTCAATTACTGTAAAACATCACTTGTGGTAAGAGGAACAGCCGCATCTCTCAGTCCAGGAACATAAAGCTGTAAGTGTCTTACACATGACTCAACCAGGGTCAGCTCTTCTCACTGGTGTATGTTAGTGTTCAAGCTTTGGGCCTATCTTGATGGTTCAGCTACATCTTACTCCATAATCTTCTTGGAATTCTTCGAAGGTGTAGTGGTGGTTTGATGGATCAGCTGTGTCCTGGTGAAAGGAAAATATATGTATTTAGTTTTCACTTTATCTATCAAACTATTTTTAAAACTCAACTTCATTACATTAACCCATTAAGATCTAAGGCCAATTAAAAGTACTCCATCTAAAACCTAAGCAGTTTGAAAACAGCCTCCCAAGACCAGAGGGTGTACTGTAAAACTGCATAGAATGTCAACATTTACTAAATTCTTAATGCTCAGCCTCTGTGGCAGAGACAGACATTAAATCAAAAATGTCTAAAAGCTTAAACCATTGGCCTTTTGTAAACCACAATATTAGCCTACACATTCATTAAGAATTAAAAACATTCTTTAATTAAAAAAAAAAAAAAGACGTAGACGAAGTATAAAAATTCTCAGAATGTAGCAGATACATTAAATAAAAAGCCTTTGAAACCTTAAACCACTGGCTTTACTGTGATACATTGCATTTGTGCATTAACATGTTATAACAAACAAAACATTTTTTTTTAAATGTGGCAAAGGCACCAACTATTTTGCAAACACTCACCATGTAGTCCTGCAGCAGATCAGGATCCTCGTTGAGGTAAATGCTGTCTGTTTATGAAGCCTTCTCTGCCAGCAGCGATGTTGTCCTAAAGGATTAGAACAAAGAACATGTCACCATTTTAACTCAAACTGTCGAAAACTAGTATGAAAGTGGGCAAAGACAAAAAAAAATCTTTAATCAGGTCCTTAATTTGAAAGGCATACTAAGCTATAGTAATCTAGACCACTTTGTCAAAATCAGCAATTAAGAATCCGCTATCTGTCTGTCGTGTGTGTGCATTCAAAAAAAGTCAGGTGTTTACACAATCGCGGCTCCGTTAACAAAGATCTAAAAAGCCTGACTCAGAGCCAGCAACTGTTTATGTTTATGCTAACCGCTGTCAGAACGTCGTGGATGGACTTTTTGAGGAACGGCCCAGACACTATAACGCCCGGGACACACATCCTGCGTCTACTGCGCGTCTGCTTTTTTTTTCTCTGCGACCGTATTAACACAATACACTGCTTTAACTGATAGAAATACTCTGTTGACAGTCATATTGACTTCATACTAGCAGCTTTCGCTGTAGTTCCACCATTTCCTGCTGTGTTTTTCTAAACTTCCCACAAGTGCAAATGTGGAGAAAAAGAAAAGGCAATGAGGCATACGGATTACTGTCAAAACTAAATATTAATCATATGTATCATGAAATGACATGAATCAACTTCATATTAATGGGAATTATCTATGAGAACTCTACGTAGGAAGACAGGGCTTTAAGAAGCAGCGCTGCAGCAGCTGAGGTGTTCCATGTGTGGCCAAAAAGAGAGAGAGAGAAAGGCAGCAGTAACAGACGCAGGATGTGTGGCACGGGCCTGAGGTTAGTATAAATATAAACAAACATTCACTGGAGATCGCTTAGTATGCCTTTAAATCCAAATAAATTTAACTCCATTCATATTTACATTTTAAAAAGTAACAAAGCAAAGCATTTGCAATATATAATTCAGTAGGTAAAATGTTCTTACCTTCATCATGGCTTGGAAGCCAAGCCTTTTTTCACTGCTGCCCCAGACGACGGACACGTCTCAAAGACGTGCAGCACTCAGGTTCTCTGCATTTATCTGAAACAACACGGAACCATTTTTTAACAACACTGACATACACATGACATTTGTTATGTCCAATCTACAGTTGCCAACCACATCACTGCATGCACTGGTCATAATTTGATTTATTATTCCCATGAAATCCACCTTTTACTCTACTATGCTTTAATACTTGGGACGTACTTGGTAAAACTGAGTGACAGGCCTCAAATCGCCAAGCCAGCAGCACCCTTCTGTAAAGGAGAAATGGAGACGAAGGTTTAATATATAACAAGAAAATCTTTACAATTACAAGTGTTTGACTAAAAAATGCATGTTGCGGTTTTTGAGTCACAAATAAGACAATTTTTCGGACAAATATAACTTTGCTTTTGATTTATTTTGTTAATGTATTTTAACATTGATAACAGTGAAATAAAAAATATCTTGTGTCACACCATCATAAAATCAACTGAAGATGTCAATTCAATGTGAATAATATAATAATAATAACCCTACAATATATAAAAACAAATAAAGTGCAAAATGGGGCATTAAACGTCCTTCCTATTAACATGAACAGAGAAACACAAGCTACCTTTTATACACTGTGCATGTTTAAAATAGAATAACTTCATAAATTTAAAGCAAGGTTATATTTGTCTTATCTTTGCCTTGTTGAGTTTTGTGATATGTTGCACCCCCCATTTGGTTATATGTGTATGCACGGGGTGGTTAAGTGAATTGTATTTTAAATGACCACTTTTGTTACCAACAGAGCAAATAAAAAGCATATTCTCACCACAGAAACTTGATCCTACAGTCAAATCGCTGGCTCCTGGAGCAAGATATACACGGACCAAGTTGTCAATCTGCAGCAAAAAGAAGAAACAGAAAAAACACTTCTTTATGGCATAACTGTATTTCTTTAAGCACAAATTACTGGAGGAGTACAGTGTGGCAAAATATGATGCTTTGCGATGGCTGATGATAATCTTTTTATAGCAATAAATCAATAATGTTCAGCACCTGAAAACGTAAATTAAGCCATTGCTCTCTTTAATGTGCTTTTATATAAAACTCACCACAAAAACAGTGTGAGACAAATGTTGAGCTGCTCTCCCAATGTTTGGACCGAGCTGCACCAAATACAAACGCAAACTATGCATTAGAATATGATGAATTTCTTTGTAATACAACTTTTTGATTTTTTTAACATTTCAAATCCTTTTATTTGAATAAATATACTCACTCACCAGTAGGGCTGGCCCGAATACCATTTTTCAGACTTCGAATATTCGTTGGTTTTTCCGAGCGAATATTCGAATATTCGTTCCAGAAAAACACACCATCAAAAGCAACATTAAAAAAAAAAAAAAAAAAAATTAAAAAGATTTTTTTTTTTTTTAAACGTTAATAATCCCTATATACTCCCTGGAACCGATTTTGACAGTATCTGCATATTTTGTTGAAGATTTACGCGCTCGGAGGTGAAGTAATGGATGAGCTATGACACTTAGTGATGTAATATCCTCCTAAATGAGCAATACTACTACTATTACTACAATATTACTAACTTTTATATCCTAATATAAAATTATTTGATGACATTATATTGCAGTACTAGCTTCTTGCAAAACATTTTTTTGAAAAAAAAAAATATATAAAAAAAAAAAAAAAAAACGAAGCTCCGAATACTAATTTAAGCTCCGAATACTAATTTTCCGAACGAATATTCGAATATTCGAATAATTCGGGCCAGCCCTACTCACCAGTTATGCACGGTATGAAGGCAATCTGTAGCAGCAAGTAGAGCCACAACATGGATAAAGAAAGAAAAACAGTTATCTTCCACGGTGCAAATCGAGCTATGTCCTGTAAGAGAGAAAAATAACACTATTACATATCCATTAACTGCAGAAGCCAAATAAAGTCCGAATGTCAAATGACCAAAGCAAAGCACACGTTACGTGCAAGGCAGAGCCGTTGAAAGCAGTTGAAAGAGAGGCTCTGGTGCACTGCACTCGTCCTCGTTGACCAAAAGCTAACGCTACATTAGCTAACGTTACTTTGCTAACAATTCAAACCAACACACCATGCTCGCGCCCCTCCCCTTATTAATGTAACGGACGTCCTTGAAAGTTAGCCGTTGATAGAATATGAAAGTTAGCCTACATATGTGTGTAGCACCTCTTATAATAGGTGGTCCATGGTTAACACGAATAATTTACCACAAACCCATTATGTATTGTCTCACGGACAGGTGGCGCACCAAATAAATCAATTCGAATAGAAATGAACAGGGCTGAGTTTTTTTTTTGTAATGGAGTCAGCTTAAAAATATTATCAGGAAATAAGGCATGCCTGGTGGTTCAACAGCGCGACAGAAAATTACCCCATGGCAGTTTTTTAACTCATGAAAGCGACTCTAAAGACATTAAGATATATGGCATAGCCCAACATTCAAATGTATTGCAGCCATTTACTTACCGAGCAGAGCAGTGCGGAGCTGATACCATTCATCATGGACGTGAAGTGAAGTGAAGTTGTCTTGGCGCGCAAAGGAGCTCGATTGCACGAGAGGACAGCACGAGATATCGCGAGACTTAATGTTGACACGATTGACTCACTTTCTCCTAATATGAGCTGAACATGTTAATACAACTCTCTCTGCCTATCATGTTGTTTCTACATGATGGGATGTACTTCCTACATGATCCGGTTACGTTTTGCTTCAGAACATGACACAATTGTCTTAAATGGACACAATATGCTTACATAAATCCAACAGATGGCTGATGCCCTTTTTTTCAGTGTATATATATATATATATATATATATATCTTGTATATACAGCTCTGGACTACATTAAGAGACCATTAAGAGACCACTCCAAATGATCAGTGTCTCTGGTTTTACTATGTATAGGCATATCTTTGAGTAACATGAACATTTGGGATTCATTTTACAAACTACTGACAACATTTCTACCAAATTCCCCCAAACAACATTGTCATTGGGAGCATTTCAGTAATGTAGAGATAAAGATTGAAGAAAAATCCAGACTGGTCTCCTTATTTTTTCCGGAGCTGTATAAATATATGTATATATACAGTATATAGTAGCGTACATAACATGTGTGTCGTTTCTTTTTTTTTCATTCGCATTTGATAAAATACAACAATTAAAAAATAGAACACTTTTAAACAAAAGTATACATTAAATTAAAACATAAAATAACTGTATTAAATACAATTTAAAAATAAGAAATGTCCACTGGTATTGGCTCTGTAAAATATTGCCATAAGGGACTTACTAAAAAAATATACTAAACAAGCTCTGCAGTGCGTACAGTGTCTGCAGACATTATTTTATTGCAGCACTTTAAAAATGCACCTAGGTACATTTCCTGCCATATTTGGTGCAACACATATGAACAGCACAAGTAGGACATTTTGCTTGCCTTAATAATAGTGAAATTCATTGCAGGAGACCCTGGGACTTGGTATTATCCACTGCTCAGGCTAAGACGCTTATACATTAGCAATCTAGGTGACTGGGCAGCTGGACTGCAGTCCTGGAGCACACAATGACTTGCCATCAATAGGTCGGGGAGCGTCGGGAGAGCCCACCCGGAGCAGACATTTCCATGTGGATCTGGCCTATGGCACAGGGGTACCTGCCTCCAGCCATCTGCACTGATTTGACAAATGATTCTATATCAAAGGTCTCTGCACTGATTTGGGTGGTAATTGATTGGAAGTGAGGCCCTCAAATCCCTGATTGGTTTAGCTGGATAGGGGGAGGTTGGCTGTGGCGAGAGAGAGAGAGAGAGAGAGAGAGAGAGAGAGAGAGAGAGAGAGAGAGAGAGAGAGAGAGAGAGAGAGAGAGAGAGAGAGAGAGAGAGAGAGAGAGAGAGAGAGAGAGAGAGAGAGAGAGAGAGAGAGAGAGAGAGAGAGAGAGACGGGGGAAATGTACTAAAGAACTCTGGCTCATTTGCACTTTGAGATAATTCAGAATGGAATTTTACGAGATACGCAATTTCTACCCACACTATGCATGGTAGGTTTTGTGCAGAAGCACCCATGTCATCTCTTGTGTTTATGATTATTTTTCTAATGCAACTGTCAGGATATCCAATTTGTTAGTGTGTCCGTGAAGATTGGATTTCATCATTCAAAAAGAAGAATTTGGTGAGAAATGGAATACTATTGATTTGTTCCACATGGAGGTGTGGTCTGATGCAGATATATGAGCATGGCTAGTTGCCAGGGATTATATATTCCTTGATCAATTTCCCCTGAATTGGTTATGCTTTTAACCCTTATTGTTAAAAACATGTGACAAGGGAGATAACATCAAACATGGAGAGCTATAGTCATTGCAGATTATTCCCCTCGGGATTACCTCAACCTCATAAACCATAATTGGATGAGCGCTGCGTGAGAGGGCACACATGCATAAATGAATGCTATTTGGAATACTTATTATATTTATGAAATGTAATCTGTTACCCGTCTTTATTTCAGGCACACAGCTGAAGGTTCAAATATGTGACTGCAACACACCTTTGACTAAGTGACACTATTTGCGTTTTTCAGTCAAATACAACTATCAATGTTTTTTCCAATGCTTTCGCCATGTGTCCTTAAAAAACTTTTACATTTGAAAGTCAACACAATCTGAGCTATGCTGCGACTAGCCCATCAAATTATCTAACCAGTAATGTATACCATGGCATTTTGGATTTTAAGCCACAAGACTGCAAAGCCTCCTTAAAGCATCTGCAGCAGTCATGCTACCAACATACAGGCCTAACACCCTTTATTACACGGGAGGCTGGCTGCACTGCATACCTTTTGCCATTTGACACAGACATGTGGTGCTTGCTAGTGACAGATGCTGCACAGCGCTGGTCCCAGAGGTCACAAATGACCTTTAGGATTGTCTTTTTTTCAGTCACAAAGAATTATTTGTTTGACGATGGCCGCCAATGCAACCCCAGGCACACTGATGGAGCTGTTGGTTGTTGCTGCTTGTCTTATAAGATCACATTTACCTCCAATGAGTTGTGCGTTTGTGTGTGTGTGAGAGGGCTTGAGCGACTGAATCTGTGCGTCTGTGCACGTGTGTGTGCAAGGGCGTGCATACATACATGGCCAGTAACATGCTTCACCAACCGCCCATAGTCTGCTTGATGTCGTTCACAAAGCTCAATTGCTTCATGACTGGCTCCTTGTTTGGATGCCAGAGGCATTTTCTTTTATTATACAGAATGAATCATCATTAAGATGTGCTTATTCAGTGGCCCTTTCTTGGCTTAAAAATGCTGCTGTTAACACAATCTCTGAAGCATTTCATCTGTTGCAATCATCGTGTTTACATTTCTATCCGGGTGGAACCTCAAAGGATAGTGTGCTTTGAAGGTGGAGTCAGCGATTATGGAGAATGTTTGTCGAAATCACTTTTTGTCAAAATTAGTGACTATCTCCTCACGATCGGTGACCTGTTCGTACTGTTTACCCTGTAAAAAAATGGGTCTTAATACAAAGCCTAAGCTCTGTAAATTGGCATGTAAACAAAGGTATGTAAAAAAAGGGGGCCCACCGTAGTTAGCAACATGCCCATTTTCAGTGCACGCACAGTACGACCGGGTAGCAGATCATGATGAAACTTGATTTTGGCTACAGCCATCACCGACTCCATCGTTTAGTGTGTGCTTCTAGCATGTTCCATCACCCTGCTTTTACATATTTTTTTTTAAAGATAATTTTTTGGGCGTTTTCTAGCTTTATTAGACAGTGCAGAGTTGAAATGGGGAGACAGAGAGAGAGGGGGGATGAACTGCAGTAAAGGTCCACGGGTCGGATTTGAACCCGCGACCACTGCAACGAAGGCCGGAGCCAATATGGTATGCGCTCTATCCACTACACCACCGGAGTGCCCTGCTTTTACATTTTTAGGTGACATGTCACAAGAGAGGTTCTCATTCTGTGTGGAAAATATAAACTGTGAAATGGCATCCTGGAGTTGAGCGGCTTTAGTTTACCTTAGCACTATACGAGCTGGCTGGAACAGACTGCACTGCGGGCCATATACTGTCAGAGGTGCTTGATCCCCACCCCCATCCTCACCCTCTCCATCTGTCACCCTACTAGATTGCCCTGCTCACAAAGATGCGTAACATGTCCTTATGCATGCATGCACAAACACATTCTTACACACAGTGGGACACAAACACAATCCTAAAGGAGACTCCCCTCCAATAGCTTAAAACTCAATTACCAATTTAGAGATATACGGAAATTAACATGCACATGCAAAAGGGATATTACATACGTTTCTATCCACCACTTATGCTACACATTTGATTAATTATTCAGATGTACGGAACCATGAATGTATATATGCTCAAATCCCTGTTCACATTTCATTCTTTTCCTGTTGTGGTATAATGAGAAACTGTTATTCATGCTGTAGATTCAGACGAAAAAGGCTTGCGAAAAACTGACACAATTTCTGAGCGCCTGGAGCCTATACTGTCAGATATATGATCCTATCCTCACCTATCACCCTGACTACCGTACTGTAATGATGCTCCGAGGTGAGCCCACTCATCAATTATTCACACAATTCAACATTTTCCCTCTTTATCTTCTCGCCAGCTGGAGCAGACCATTTAAGAGAAATAGAGGAGAAAATAAATGGAAAGCAGCAAGCGGATTGGCGGACGAATCAGAAAGTTTGCCGCGGAGGGACAATGTTCTCGATTGTGAGTTATAATTGTAGTTTAACAATGTGTGCGCCTCTGGGATTTTTCCGTATGCAATGTATGGCCTTTGGACTGAAGATTGCTATGGAAACCAAAGGCCCTGCATGACCTGCCGTGCCCACCCACTCGGACAGCCGTTAATCATCTTCGCTCAGATCCTGGCACTGCAAAATTTGGCCAATGTGTCAAGAAGCAATTATATATACTTAGTGCTCGGGCAGCCCAATCTCCTCCCTCCCTCCCCTTCTCCTTTCTTGCTCTTTCACTCTCACACTCTTAATATAATCACAGAGCAGTCAGTTTTAAAAGCCCTCTGTTCATTCCACTATCTATCCGGGGGATGCACACAATGCAGATGAAGAGACGTGTAAAAAGACAGAGGATATTCTATTCTGAGAGTCATTTTAATCGGAATATTCTTTTCATATAAATCATATCCAGCCATTGACTCATTTTTTACCAGCCCTCCCAAAGCTGACTGACATACTACATTAGCCCAGCTGGCCCATTGCATTCGCCGCACATATTGGGTTGGTGCGGATCATGGAGACTAATGCGAGCCGACTAAAGGGAGATTATGTTCCGCTGCTAACAGCTAAAACGTGAATTACACTAGCCGCAAAACCTAAGGTGTTCCCCCCCAATTACATCACCCATGATCAGCTGTGTTAAAATGGAAAGAGAGCGAGTCGGAGGAAGAGAGAACGAGACACTAATGTGGTGGCTGGAAATTACAGGACTTAGATATGCATACTATATGCAGAGCTTCAGAAAATAAATGTGTTCCTCTACTTATTGAAACATCCCATCCTGTCCTAGTCTGTGTCAAATTGTAATTTCCCATATTGTATTTTTATTATTTACTGCCCTGCCTACCTCCGTATGCAGCTTTCAATGCCACCAAAGTCATTTCAGACAGTTAGCTGTGCATTAGCGATGCAGAGCTGTGTTAGGCTTTCAACAGTTGATGACAGGCTGTCAGACAGCTTCCCTCCATTGGGCTCCTTTTTACCAAGGTCCACTCTTGCAATGCCGGCCATTCAACCAGAAAAAAAGGACACAGGCATTTTTGACACGTTCGGTGCTAAGTGAACTGAAATTGTGTGAATTTCGCTACATAGCACATTAACACATTTGCGAGGGGCACGCACCAGGAGCAGGAGGTGGAGGGGAAAGTTACTTCAGTCAGTTATAGTCGGAGATGACTTGGGATCATCAGAATGCAGTGATGGCTTTGACTGTGCATGTACAGGCCTAATTAGCATTGAATAAATATGCCCTCCTCGCCTCATGTCAAATGAATTTTGAGTCATAACAAAATGCAGATGAGAGAAATACTATAAGACTTTCTTTCAAGAGGCTTGTTCATAACATTTTTGACGAAACATTAGATACAGTATGTTAAACAATTAGAAGGGTCTTGACATGATATAATGAGCTCATTTACAAATTTGAATAGACCCAAATGAGGACACTACATGCTTTACATATCTGCAATTATTATATCATACATAATGGTGTTTGTTCCTTGCAGGCAGCATGCTGGTGCTTACCTTATGAGGACACATGGGGGGCGGTGAGTTAAAGGAATTCTCCAACGTTGTGCCGAAGTTCTACAAGAAAAAACACATTATCAGGGACATGTTTTCAGTGTAGGGCATCTCCTGGCAAATCTTTAGTGATATAAGTTGCAGCTTATTTCCTGGTCCTTTCCATTAGCGTTAGTGACTCTCGACAAACAAGCAGGTCTTTGACCCCCCCCCCCCCCCCCCCCTCCACACACACACACACACACAAACACACTAATCCAAGACAACAGCCTTTGTTGACAGTCACATTGTAATTCTTTATCATGAAAATATGATCTTATTGCATGTCATGTAAGTGAATACAGTAATGTATTTTTGCGTTCCAGTTTTCCCTTTCCTTCTATCCCCTCCACAAAGATTATAAATCCTTCTTTGTCAGAAGATTTCACTGAGCATATGTTCGGACTATTGCATACACGGCTGAATGCATTTTTTTTAGGTTAAATGATTATCACATTGTTAATACACCAATAGATCACTCACATACAAGAAAACACCATTAAAAAGGCAGACGCAAGGTAAGTCAACAAGCCAACAACAGATGGTCCTGCTGCTTGTGATTATGCAAAGATCCAAAGTATTTGCATACTCACAATGCCATCATAAAACAAGAAGCCATTTTGAGATGACCTCAGTGAGAAATGAAAAGACAGTGGGTGAAGCAAACCCAGCAGGGGAAGTGGGTAAGCACCGCAAACACTTCTTTGGGTATTCCACCAAGGGGCCTGCCTCCTGGGAAGGCCCTGTTGATTTCCAAGCAGGTGCTTTCACTATGTGCCCTCACATCCAATTATATGCCTGTGGTATGCCTGATGCTCCCTGACACTATTAATGGCTGCCTTATGGTATCACCAGGACAGAAGAGACACTCAGCTCTCCAGACTCTTAGCATCCATATTTCATTGCAACATAGGAGGACACCTCACTAGCCAAGGCAAACCGAGAGACAAACCAAGAGCCAGCCTTTCACTGCGTAAACACCACCTCATGAAATATAAATGAGCAAATGGGTCTTGCTAGGGCAATGGAATTAGACTAAGTGTCCCCTACAGATTGAGCAGGCTGTATAACCATGATATCCTAATTGATGTGACAAACAGACATGAGTTATTTTCTTTGGGGATAGCAGTAGGAAATGGACTTTGGTCCTGTTTGTGTTACATATATATGGTATCATATCCCGTGGGTAAAACAGAATGACCTTTATCCTAAGCAATTCCCCAATAATTGTTTACTATATATTATATATCGCTGATTTACATAAGTGAAGATGTATTAATTATATGTATGAATTACAGATTTCACAATATGCAGATGAGTATGCCCTCCAACACCATTGATAATAAAGAGTGATAATACCGGTCATAGAAAGCTGAAAAGACCTCAGGCCTAACATTTTGTGTGCAAATTGAGGTTAGCTTGGCATGAACTCCCAGTGAACAGTTTGCGGGCTTATTGTAAAATCAAAAGGTCAAAATATTTTGTGTAAACAGTGTCAACATCAGAAGCCAATTATGCTAAATTCCCTGAGCAAAACACATAATAGTTTCAAATTGTTTATTTGAAATATGTTTAAAATGTAATCCAACTGCTGCAGTACACAACAAGATGTTTATTCCATTTTCAACAACACATCTATTTTGAAAGCTCAAATGTAAAAGCTAAATATGCAAACACAAAAATATTGTGTTCCTTGAAACTCTGCTTGGATTCAGTCCTTTGGTTTATACAAGGGCCTGTTAAATCTTGATTCCAACCATAGATAATCTTAATCCCCCTGCCTTTCCTGGACACACAAACAAACACTACATAGCAAGATCTCCCCAGGCTATAATCACTGTTTTTTTCCCTTTTTTTACAATCTCACTTAATTCTTTGAGCGAAGAATAACATCACTATTCATTTACACGGTATTAAACCACTCTAGTGTTACACACACCGACATGTAAAATACTATTTTTAATCATACATTTTTCATCAGTGCATAACACATGCAGCATTGTAAGCAGTGACGCATTGTCCATGTTTTTACAGGAAACACAAATGTGATTATTTTCATGTAATAAGGAGAGAAATCACAACAAAGAAGGACCTGGACGGAAATAACTTCCATTTTTCAACTCACCTTTGGTCGGGAACATATATTGAATTTGATAAGGAAACACTATTGACAAGACTTGCAATGGAGGGCATTGGATTACACCGACTATTGATATTTTTGTCTTTTCCGAGTGCTTGGGGTGGTTATTGTAATTTGATAAGGCCCAGAAAGCACAATGCTATGATATATAACAAAATGTGTTTACTGAGGAAGCGGAAAGATAAGTGAAACATGATGTTTCTTTGTCCGATTTTTCTTGGAAACATTGCTGATATAGCAAATATCCTTTCTTCTGTACCTTAGATTTATATCCCTTAAACATAATTCTCACCCGTACTCAGGGGCGGATCTAGGCATAGGCATTCTAGGCACGTGCCTAGGGCCCATTTCCACAAGGGGGCCCAGTGAGAAGGAAAAAAAAATGTTTTTTTTTTTTTTTTTTTTTTAGGTTTTTTTTTACGGTATGTGTTTGATATTAACATCATATTATGCAAATGTAAGTTATCATACAAAAAAAGGAATAACATGTTTTGGTCTGGATAGTTAATAGCCTATTAATTTAATCAGTTCATCCAAGGTTAACTTATCACTCGGTATTGAGTTTATTTAAAAAAATTGGAAATTGGGCTGCCCTCAGTTGCCCATTCACTGTGTGTACTGTAGTCTATAGCCTATTTCAGCCTCATCTGTGGAAAAAAAGATAGCTGGACAACAGAGTTCTTCTGCTTCGTTCCTCTCACTGCATTTAAATGCATTCATAATATTAAAGAGAAATATGTTCCGTAAAAGAAAAAAAAGCACCATCCCAGAGGACACTGAATTATATTTTTTATTTTATTTATATATTATATTTTTTCTATATTAATATTTTATGGAAAATCCATGTCTTTCTTCGATAGCTTTTATTTCTACTTCATTCGAGCCAGTATCTCCAAATTATTTGTTCACACAAAATTCCTCAGATTTAGCCTCTTAATTTCCCTCTCAAAGTGCACCAAATTCATGCATTTCACTTTAAAAAGGTAAAAAAAATCTCCCGGGGGGGCATACCCCCGGACCCCCCTAGGAGAGTCAGGATCTCGGCTGGCTACTATTTTCACTAAGCTGGACATTGGAGGCAGTAGCGATGAACTGGGTGTGTGAATGACATTTAACAATAGCCTAGTCAATCATTTGGCCACGATAACATTGGAGAGGGGGGCCCTAATCAAATTCGGCTTAGGGCCTTATAAAGGCTTTGGCCGGCTCTGCTCCCTGGTTATAATTTTAGTCGTCAAACCAGAGTTTTTCTGTGCTGCGTCTCAGACCGGCGATGTCTCAGTGTGAATTTCGCCGTTACCCACCACAGAGTTCCACGCCAGGTTTCACCAGGTGAATCGCTGCTTCGCTCGCGCAAGGCTTTTGTGTTAGATCAGGCTTGCACGAGCGTTTTAACTTTATGCTGAATAAAGCATTGCACTGCACTGTTTTTCATCCAGTTGGAAAAATTGCTCCCACACTGGACTCTGCACGCACCTTACAGAAATGCTCCTGCAGTGAGCTCACAGACAGACGTGAACTTGCACACTCGGTTACGTTTCTCTTTACTCCCGTTTACAAACGCGCAACTCTTAAACAAATGAATGAGCATAATACTCTTGTGGCAGTTCAAATGTACGTAGTTTTTCACCAAATCGTGAAGTATCCGTTTGGAGGGGGCCCGAAAAAATGCGGTATGCCTAGTGTAATCTTTCTTCTTAATCCGGGCCTGCCCGTACTTGATAACTATTATAACCCACAGAATGACGTAATTATGTTTTGTACAATGCATATTAAGGGGAACCTGGTACATTGTAGAACTAACCAAGAAGCCAAAGGAATATTTGACCAAATTGTGCGTAACTTTGCTCCCTGTTTATATGTGCCAGATGTAGTATATAGTAGTCTGGTCACATTCAACAAGCTAACTCCCCCAATAAGCCCCATGAAAAAAACAAGAGCACTATTCAGTGCTGAGTGGACAGGGACTTGTGGCACATTTGTGTTTCTAGCCCCATCAGCTCAGCCTCCACCCTCCACACAAACAAGGAGGCTTTATGCTGCCGTCTTCCTAACCTCCCTTTCAAATGTGCCCTGCTACATTTAGTAAACTGCATTTCCAGCAGCTAGTTAGTGCTTTTCTAACTCTGTTTGCCACCCCGGCATTGTTCCCCCCTCCCCCCTCCCCCGCACTAAAATATAGTTCTCTCACTAGGATTAAAGGAGCCATGTAGTTCAAGGATTATCAAATGCCTTTGATCATGTGACTGCCATGTTTTTGATCTGCAGCACATTGAAGCATATACAGTATATTCTCTTTTTCTTGCCTTCTGTCTCTATCCCTCTCCATGGATTTCCTTGGGCTTGATGGTTCTCTCTGCAATGTGCAAAGACCTCTAGACAGGCCGTGAGAGAAGAAAGTGTAAAACACAAGTGCTATGCACAATAAAGCTGCCTTGTGTTGAAAGTTTGTGTATCTGTGTTTTCTACTTAAGCCGCAGGCTATTAATAAGTGGTCAATTCAGAATCTCTCTCAATAAAGTGTTGCAATATAAAGAATTAAAGTTATTTATTTACCAAACTCAGAAAATGTCCAAACATTGTTCTAGGAAAACAACTTCCCAATCCACATTAGCTGCATGGCATAGCTAAAGGTGGGGCGGTACATGGCATACGTTACAAGTTTCTATACAATAAGAAACATGCATTAAAGTCATAGTGAACCTTTTCACAATATAATATATTTGAGTATAGATATAGTCTCATACATCAACAATTGGTTTCAGAAAAGGTGGCTTAAGGAATACCTCACATACATCTGTATTCGAGCAACTAATCACCAAGCTGTGTCTCCTGTTGGAAGCAGTGTAATCTTTTCACAAAGGTTTCATGTTTTGGAGTCAAGTTCTGGAACCTCTGACTTTACCAACAGCTACAGCAGTTTGGTTTTTACACATTTTTGACACGTGGAATTTATTTTTCAATCCTGTAAAAATGTTCTCTGCACACATAGAACTATTCATACGTTTGATAGTCCTCTGTTTGAGACAAGGGCACACATTGTTTTTGTATACAGAAAGCAGCCATAGATTAGTTGCCTTTGAAACAGGAAGTCAGGTTTCAGATGCCTCTACCCCCCATCGCACCCTCAACTGCACTTAGCAATTCCTTAGCCTTGGGCTATTTTGCTGTGTTTCAGTCCCTGCATTAATATTATTTACTGGCTGACTTGGACATGCAATCAAAGGGACACACACGCAATATGTGCAGCACTTGTATTGGAAAAGCAATGTCTTTAACATGAAGTCCAGACATAAACCTTCTAACTGTGAGCCAGGGGATTTGTGGCTCAAATATTGTCAACATAACTAGAAAAACATTTCTGAAATCATCAATGTACCTTCACTCCCTATGTATGTCATTGCCAAGACTAAAAAGGGACACATCAAAACAATTATTTTGATCCGGCTTCAAGCAACACAACATTTCAATATGAATGGCACTTGAGTATTGAATCGTTATAAAGGCGTGGTTTCGGGCAACAAAAAAAAAAGACCATCAAAAAATGATTGAATATCATTTTAATGGGAAAAAACCTACAAGGCTTTCATACTGTCTACCTGCCATGTTATTAGAAAGACCTTGTCAGTCAAAGTGAGGAACACGGCAACAACATACAGACAGGCTGACAAGACATATGCATGCTTCCTTCCATCTTTCTCCCAGTTTGGCATGTTTATCCAGTCCTCCATGTGAGCATAGTGCAGTGCCTTGCATATGCATACAGAATGATGAAGGTTCAGAAACGATTGCCTGGAGGAAGCAGCACATATAGCACGGGCTCTTTGAAATGGTGCCAGGGTGGGCCTCATTTGCAAAGCAATTTGACAACAAAAGTAAAATGCTCTACAACTTCAAACCACATTTTGGAAGGAACAACTGGTACAGCTCTGCAGTTTGTTTAGAGAGGGATTTCGAGAGGGTAACATCCGGTGCCGTGTGTGTGTGTGTGTGTGTGTGTGTGTGTGTGTGTGTTTGCGTGCGCGAGTGCATCTGACATGGCTTATTTGCAGATCTAGCGGTTCACCGGTGCAATGTCATGATTGCTTTGGCAAGGGACGAGGGCCCTAATTTACATGAGAGGGAGTCCTAGAGACACACGGGAGCTTGCCTTTGACCAAGGTGCCAACAAGCCCGCAGAAAAAAAACAATGTAATTACAACATGCAAAGCTGCTGTGTTACAACAAGCTCAATCTAAATGAAGCAGGGCGGAAAACTAGCAAATCACTCAGTCTTCCAAATGGACATGACTAGAAAGTGGGTTACTGCTACACTATTCTGTATAATAATAATGGATTGGATTTATATAGTGCTTTTTTCCCGGGTTCATCAATTCACACACAGTCATACCGGTGGTGGTTAACTACGATAGCAACCACAGCTGCCCTGGGGCAGACTGACGGAAGCGTGGCTGCCATTCCGCGCCACCGGCCCCTCCGACCACCACCTCAAACATACAGCATTCATACACATTCACACGAGGCAAGGTGGGTGAAGTGTCTTGCCCAAGGACACAACAACCATGACACAGGTGTCCTGGCGGGAATCAAACCGCCAACCATTGGCTGACCCGCTCTACCACCTGAGCCACGGTCCCCCCGTGTATAATTTACAGATTTCCTTATTTTCTATACACCCACATTTCCCATTGAAACTCTAAAGGGGTCCATTTGGATATGTTCATATTGGAAATGTTTGAATATACATCACGTAAAATTTCTAGTGCTTTTTTTTTTCCTCATATAAGCTAGCATCCAGCCTCCGGCAGCTAGTCACTATCCATTCCTCATTCACCGGATATTGTTTCTTTTCTTTCCTCATCCCTTTGATTTTGACCAGTCTCTGGTTGCATGGAATGTTTTTTGCAAGTGCAATATTAGTGTTGATATCATATGGAACATGATGTCATACCATGTGGGTTTCTTATAATCAAAATATGTCAAGGAACTTAATATTGTTTTTATTGCCTGTGGACTACTATGCCTTTGCATTAGGACACTTTCTTTTTAGCGACCTCCTAATACCTAGAGAAATACATTGTCACAACAAATTGTCACTGGCTTATGCCGTTTTATATTGTGAAATAGAGCTGCTGCATACCTCAGTTCACGAATGACATATCGAGAGGCTCAATAAAAAAAATGCATGTATCAATTATATGGCCTTGATATACTTCAAAACATGGGGTCAAACACTGTTTCTATTTGCTTATATATTCAAGGTTTTCTACTGGACCTCGATGTTGTCAGCTATGGCCCTATGGCCTTCAGGTGAGAAAGGGGCTGACTAGGTTTCACATTTGATCTCTGACAAAAGTCATGTTTGTACCGGTAATGCTCTAACAGGAGCTCTACCTCAACAATTAAAATAAGAAAATCCTAAAATACATATTGAACAGGTATTTAATAGCATGGCATTATACAACTGTGACTTGTCTTAAATGAGTTGTGAGTAGACAGCTCTCTTTAGATGAGGTTGGATATAATAATGCGTGTTTAGAAGTACGTGTTTTGTTAACCACTGTCAGAGACTCAAACTCTCGCTAACAGACAGAAATGCACCAAAAATCATTGTTTTGCTCAGATAGTTTTGGAGAGGGAGGGACAGTTTGATACAAATTGAGGCCACGAGACGAGAGACCGCGCGCTGCCGAAAAGCCCTCTAATCCTGTGATATTTTGGGTGACTTTCTAAGATAAATACTCTGGCATTGTCTTGACGAGAGAGAGAGAGCCTCGCCTCGTTTAAGTGTCTTTGGGATTGGGATCAATCCACATGAGTGGGAGACATACTGGTACCACTTGACCATATAATGTGGCATTGCTTGTCACAACCCGGAATGCATTTCTCTCTTCAAAGTATATTTCTTGGCCCTGCTCTCGTCACTCACACTCCCTCTAACCAATTTGTCATTCTAAGCCTAGTCCTCACACTGCTGCCAGCGCGTAGATGATAGCAGTGGGCCTCTCTCTGATCCAGGCAGTGGCTAGGGAGCAGGCCAAGTGTTACGCGAGCCGCTCTGGGACAGTGAGCGGGCGCTTCTGCCGGCTGATGCACGCCTTTTACGGCCGCGAGGAACTGGCTTTGCAGATGCTTTCAATTCGACACAGAATGAAGCTCATCTACTTTGCGGGGACATTTGCTTTTGTATTTTGTTCACTTGCATTTGAGCATGTTTGTGTATTGTGTGCTCAAGTGTGCACATGTGTGTGTGTCAGAAAGATTAAGAGAGGTCTGTGTGTGTGTGTGTGTGTGTGTGTGTGTGAGCACATGACCAAAAGTATTTTTGTGTGCGTGAAGTTTTTTTTTCAAATATAAAAACACAATTATCCTGAAATAAGGCAGAGCTTTTTTTTTTTTTCTTTTGGTTCGCAATTATGGCATTTGCTAAGTTCTGATGACCTACTATTATTTCTCTGCTGATCTCCTTCACAAGTCATCACTTTCCTCCACTGACAGACATTTTTGTCAAGAGCGAGGCGCAACACCACACTGTCGCCGTCACTTCATTATTCCTGATTTAAGCGAGCGTTAATGCCCTCATTCAAATGCTTGGATGCCGCTTTGCTGTTAAGCTTATCAGCAACAGTCGACCAATTTACTACCGCAGTTCTCTCTCTAGTCGGGTGAGCAGAGCATTAAGTGTGTTCTAAATTACATTAGCTGTACATTGTTATTGACTGCTTGTCACGGTCAGGCAAAACTTTATATTGACAATTGAAAATAATTAACGACTTATTAAGTTTGATTACCCAGTGCAAAATAAATCCACTCTTTGACTTTTACTGCCTTTTTAAAAAGGAGGGGTCAGGAATGATAAATAAGTCTCAGGAACTTTGATTGATGAAATACAAAACAGAGCATTGGAGGAACAAAATATGATCAAATAATGTCAAATTCATGTTTGATGAACCATCTACTCTTTTCTCAACAGAGTAGCTCAACATTGACCTTCATGACCCATGTGTTTTTATGTTACCACCTCCTGAGTACCTGTTTCAGATCAACATATGCATGTGTGTAGATGTATTTACCTTTTAGCTCCTAGACTGTCACCCCCTACAATCTGCAACCGACAATCAGGTTCCTGAAAATTGACCCCTTCATTCTTGTGCATGAGAAATGGGACTTGAAGTGGCTGGTTAAATGTCTAACCCGAGCTTTCTCGTTATACACTGACATCCATCTCTTTTATAAAAACAAAACAAACATGAACACGAGACAGCCTTTTATCTGTCTGAGAGCAATTCAGCATTTGATTGGAAATGATTCTGGAAGGTTCCAATCAGGCTCCCTTGTATGAGCACAGTTAACATGTGTGTGTGACTGCTCCTTGAGCACTGATGGCACAGACGTGGGCGATTAAGGCCAGAGCCCAATCAAACCAGCTGTGTGCCATTCCCCCCATGGCATTGCTTGTGCCAGGCATGTGTTCCATACTATACTAGAAGACCCAGAGGCCCTCAACCAAAAACCCCAGTCTGGGGAGTTATACGACCACACATGAACCAGGACATGTCGGGCAGATTGGGGTTTTAGCTATACAAACATTTTGCAGAGACAGAGCCGCACTGCAAGCATAAGTAATCCCATTCATTGCGTTAAACCTCGGTGGAGAGTTTTCCTGGCCAAGCAGCAGTGGGCTGCTGAAGCCTAGTGGGTAAGGCAGGAGGTAACTAATATTATGAATCCCAGTGCTCTTCCTAAGTATGTACATGCAATTAAGCCATACCTAAAACAAGTAATCTGGGTAACGTAGATGCCACGGTTATACATTTCTGAAAGTGACCATTGAGAGTGTTCCAGTTCCTCCGAAAAACAATAGTATAAAGACTGTCAGTTGTCCTTATTCCTTTGACATACACTTTACCTTGATGACATTATGTAGTGAGATTATTGCATATTAGATTAGATTTGAATAATGTATTTTTTTGTAAATACACATTTTAAGCCCTCACTCTCACATCACCCTCACTTTATAAAATGTTTTTAATTTGTGGATGTTTTCCTTGAACCTCTATCGTCTTCATTTACAACATATCTATGTTGGCTGTCTGATGAAGTGTCTTTTTTATAAACTGCAATTGGTGCCCAAGGAAGAAATTGTCCAATTCTACAAATAGTAGTTTCAAACTAAAATATTTACTTTGTTACCCTGATTATTTTTTGTTGTTGTTGTTTTTTTTTCTACTTATAGCTAACAGTTATAATTATTATTAGGTTTTTTGCTCATCAAGGGTTGTTTTTGACAGTATTGTCTTACTACAGCATGTCTTGTTGTATAACATTATGTGGTCTGGGGAAAGAGGATTGACCTCAAAATGCCCTAGTTTACAATGAAATACTGGTCATAAACATGGTGGTCAATAGCTTGCTTTGAACAGGGGATCAATCTGTAATGAGTATAGCTATTCGGACTGACCTATCAATCCTGACATGTGTTTCTAACAAAAAGGCTGTGGCTGCTATGATCACGTATGGAATTGCAAATCAATTTATTCCTTCTCTTTTGGCCAGACATACATGCATTATGCAGATCTACGTCGTTGCCAATTTGAATAAGATTGGTTTATAATAGATGTTCTTGTCTTGCGGTCCAGGCCTCCTTAGCACGACTGCGCTTAAAATTGCGGTCTGGCTTCAGCCCCGCCCCCTCAACGCAAACCATTTTCTCTAAATGACACGTCAAACCATCAGCCGACTGTCAAATGCAAGCCCATACAAGGCCCTCTAAACACCTATTAGCGTTATCAATGTCAGAGGTGGAGGTTATGACCATGGAATGGGGAGGATATTTGTGTCTCTCACTCCGCATTACCAGCATCTTTTGAAAAAAAGCTTTATAGATCGGGACAGAAGGCAATGGAGGGCTTTATCAGCACCAACACAGAGAAACACATTAAGGGATCAGAACCCCAAAGGTCAATTGTGGCTGTGGGCAGTGCTCTGTTGTGCTGTCCTCTCTGTTTATACAGTGCTGAAGCCAAGTGACATGTGTGAAAACAACTAATGATACCGATTGTGTGTACATTCTACACTTGTAAAGTCCTCATGTGACAAGGATTGAATTCATGTTTTTTTATACTTAATCTACCGTATCTATGTTTATACATTCATCCGTTATGTGCCCGTACTCAGTATTCTGTTCCCCAATTCACATGCACATTAACATGTTATATAACATTAAGGGATGTATAGATCAATTTAAAAAAAAATTATGATGATGGACAGAAAATGTCAAAACGTTTTCAGAAAACTACCTGGATTTATTTGTGTCATCTATTACACAAATACATTTGAAAAAAACGTCACTGGAACTTTAGCCAAGGTATGTTGCCAAATATCATTCTATAATTCTAACTCCAAGCACAATTCTGTGACACATAGCACATTGCCCTTGTTCAGCAGATGTAAACTTCAAATGTTTGGGGTGTCTTGCGTTATAGACTTTGTGAGACTGTGTTGTGATTTACTGGTATTTTTCAGGGCAGCACTCACTGTTTTAGACAAATCCTTAATCCCTCACAAGATAGCAATAATAATAATAATAATAATAATAATAATAATAATAATAATAATAATAATAATAATAATGATAATGTAATCCTTATTCCCAGTTGGAACCATTTTCTAAAAAGACAGTTGTGATGCCCCGCAGAGGTTCCATTCAAGACAGAGCAATGGAGAAGTTATTTAAAATACACAGCAATTAAAATAAGATACACTGCCCAATCCTACCCACCATACTAATCCTCTCTAATACATATGTAGCTATTGTAAGGGCAAACGTTCCCCATTGTATTTTATCTTTTGTGTATCAGTATCTAATGTTGCACTCTTTTTCTCTATCCCCAAGTGTATTTCTTCAGAAAATGAAAATGTATTCTTTTCAGAAGCCAGTAGGTGCAACTGGTGATCTGAATACTTGCCATTGTAGGAGCGCAGATTTAGTTTCAATATACCCCGTTTCAAAATAAAACGTTTTGTGGGGAAGAGGGGGCAACACAGGATGGCTGCAACAGCTGCTGCAATGCTACTGTAGAATAAATGCAGCACAGATGAAAGATAATGAATATCTTTTCACTCTGGCACTTCACAGGAGTGTAAGAACACACACACACACACACACACACACACACACACACACACACGCTCAGTCGTTCACACAGAGACACATCGACAAATGCAAAGCGCAAGCAAACGTACGACTGAAGATTGCTTGCTAAATGTTTTTCCTTTCTAATGCAAAAGACAACCAATTTAAAATAACAGATGGAATCATTCCTGACCGTGAAAATTGCTCCTGACCACAATTAATGCTGGTGAATAATCCTAATGAATGCTACACCATGTTCACGATTGCCATCTTGATATCTGCCCACAGAGGCTTGTGAAAAGAAAGCGTTAATTGTACTGCTTATCTTTTTTGAGCAGAGATACATTTAGATAAGCAAAAGGCATACTATGTATGAGGCTTGTCAAAAACCTTATGATGTGTACCGGCTATTGCTTTCTTTCTTCTCTCTTTGATTTTCTTGCTTTATTTCTTGCCTTCCATTCCCCTTTTTGTCTCACATTCTCCTCTTTTTCTTTTTTCATTTTTAAAAAGGCAGCCTCCCTCTCTAAATCCAATACAGTCTCGCTCAGCGTGAGGTGGCTTCAAAGCCCCTGCCTCCGTTGGTCAGGCTCGCCGAATCCTCTTCACCCACACCTCCTGGTTGTTTAAAAGAGCAAACAGAACAGCGGTGCACTTTCTTAAACACACAGATCCACCCCCAGCACCAACAGAGGGGGACAAAATAGCCTCTCTCTCTCTCTCTCTCTCTCTCTCTCTCTCTCTCTCTCTCTCTCTCTCTCTCTCTCTCTCTCTCTCTCTTTCACTTTCTTACTCACCTTGGACTCTGACACCCCCTCCCTCTCATTACCCACCCTCCTCTATAGACCTCATTATACACGGATACTCCTCTCTATCTCTCTATACACCTCTCCCTCGTATACAATACATCTTCAATCTCTTCTTCCCTGCTCAGTCACCCTCTCCATTCCTCTCTACAGTCATTTACCCTTCTCTCTCTCTCCAAAGCCCGGCTCTACTTTCAGCAGCTGTCCTCTCTCTTCACCCGGCACACTCCATCCCTGTGTTCCCATTGCCTCAACGCTCTTTATCTTTCGCTGCAACTCAATCCCTATCGCCCACCGCTGCCGCCTTCTTCGCCTCTACTCTCGATGTAAAGTGATTGATGCCAAGCCTGGGCTCCGGGCCATCCCTTCTAACCACGCACACACACACACACACACACACACGCACACACACCCGCACACGCACAAACACACACACACACACACACACACACACACACACACACACACACACACACAGGGATAACATCAGACTGAAACCCAGAGGGGGTGCTGCATGCCACCGCGGCTACCTTCAGATAGATGGGAGCTGGAGTGGAGGGTTTTTTGGCAAACGAGCCATGGCCACCCATGTCTAAAGGGGAATGGCAGGCAGGGCTTGGGGGGGCCCCTTGGTGGGGAGCACCAATCGGTACACTGGAGTGCTCATTATATGCCTGTGTTGTATGGACAGTCCCGCTGCAGGGCCATCCACTGACTGTGTGGCTGTGGAGCTCATTACACCCAGGAAGCTCACAGAGCTGCAAGGCATCCAGATAGGCAGCATCGGGCTCGTCACCGCGGAGATAAGAAAAGGGGAGGGGCTGCCCATATTAGCCTGAATTAGAGGTACCTGTAGACAGTCAGCACCTCCTTTCTCATTGGCTTTCCGGTAAAAAAACCCATACCCCCCCACCCTCCCGACGTACTCACACGCAGACTCTCTCTGGCTGCTGTAATTATTGCAATTGCTTCACTTGACTTTCATTCCTGAGCACGAAGTTGCACAGCTTGCCTTCTAATGAGAAAGCCAAGCTATGAACCGGAGGTCTTATTTATTTATTTAATTACTTATTCAACACAGCGTGTATAATGTAAATTATTTAAATTAGTGTGATTTTAGCACTGCACTCTCCGCAAAAAAAGCTCTCCCCACTGTGCGTTATCGGCATTTTGACGCACATCACAACTCTTTACAATGGCGGATGCACAGTTAATTGAGTTTTTATTGTGTCATGTGCACCAAAACTGTAAGAATGTGATTCGTATCAACTATTATTGAAATATGAGGCAACACATGTAGTGAAGTTACAGGGAAATTGCAATGATGTGTACAGTTAAGGTGATACACAGCAGGCAAGATCATTGTTTTTTTCAGGCACTGGTCAATTTAGAAATGTTGTTTCTTGCTCCTAGTAGTCTTGCTTACTAGTATACATACAATGTCTAACATGTATACAGTATGTCGGTTTTTTTACCATCCTTTTTGTCTATTTGCCGCTGTATATTTCCAATTACACTGAATCACAGCATTTTCTGATTTTTAAGGCTGCAGGAACTGTGGGAAATCCAATTTTGCAACTGGTAATCTCATTCACCCATCACTTTCCCTCCACCTGTAACCTAGTGTGAAACCAGCACTGCTGCTGCACTCAGAACAATGCAAACTCCTGTCTGCCTATTTGCATAATAAGACAAGTTGCTGTCAGTTGTTTGGGCAAATGTCTATTTCTGAGGATGACACAACAAACAAGTGTTGACTTTGATGTGTGTTACAGGGTGCTAGCTAAAGCCTGTTTTAAGTGGTGTGGAGATGTACAATAGGGATTAATAAAAACAAGAACGCTGTGATGTGCATGACTGAACCACTTTTGCAATTCTCTCCTTCCCTTGCATACCTCCCTTCAGGTGCTGAGACGTTCTTTGAAACCAACTGTCAAGCTGGTTGTCTGCAGGCAGCATACAAAGAGTTCATCCAAAACCTGCACTTTATTTTTTTTTGAAGCGCTTCAATGGATATGTGGCTTGGCTGTTCTTATCACACTTTTCTTGATATGTTGGAGACAGCACTACCCAACGTTTATCAGCATTTGTATTCTCAACAACTTAATCTAAACCATGGCAACCAGTGAGATAAGTTACATTATGTGTTTTATTGCTATCCGCACATTATCTGCACAACCCATTATCACGCTGCAAGAGAAAGGAACGATTATTATTGGAATACTTAAAATTCCATTATTTCCTGTCACCTAATGACTATTGGGAATTATAAAACCAAAAACAGCATCAACATCTAAACTCCCCAGAAGCTAAAACTCCCCACCCACATCCCTCTCATGATTCTGCCTCAATTAAATTAATACGCCCACTTATAAACTGGTTAGCTGAATTTGAGCTTTTAACCTTTACGTGGTGCATGGCCATTGTGAGTGATTAGTTTTGGCTTTTAATTCAATAAATAAAAATACATAATTTTGAGCATGTATTAGAACCCACATATACATTTCTGTTAAGCAATCGAAAATATGTACTTTTCTTTGCCAAATGTTCTAAATTCAAAGACAACTGGAATGCGATCTTGGGTAATCACAAGAACCAACTCTTTGATAAAATAAGCTGTTTATCATCACATAAATATCTAAAGATCTTTGTCACTAATCATGGAACATGGCCTCATTATTTCAGCTTGATGAGCTGCCACACCTGACAGAAATATGACATGAATAACACAAAAAAAAAGATCTGTGTGGAGAGGCTGATTGGCTCGTTCCCCTGGTGCCCAGTAAGAAGACTTACTTCATGGGCTACACAGTAGCTGCACCGTAGGGGGAGAATACAAATCAAGTTCAAAGACGTTGTTGTCACACAAACTGGAATAAAGTGGTGAAATATTCACAACGCATCCAGCGTTATGCACGTTTTATCTCAGAGTTAGGTTGATGAAATAGAACCGCCACACATTTTGTTTTGCCTGCGGTGGAAAGGCAAAAGGCGAAAAGTAAGGGATAAAAAGGAACGACACTTTCGACTTAGAAAGATACATTTTCAATCACTGTCATTGTCACATATCAACTCCCTAAAGTTTTATGGAACATGCTGCCCCACGAGCCTCCAATTGTACTTTGTTATTCTGTTTGTAGTATATGCATCTCTGGAAAGTAAAAGCTAAGAGCTTATGACAGAGTTACTGAATCCAAATTGTCATACATTTCCGTTGCTTACAAGATGATGGATTGCATTCATCATTGTGAGGCATCTAATCTAATCTGGAGCTGGGCTCATCAAAGTCCTCTCAGAGGAGGCGTGCTGATCCGGGATCACTAAATATGTCCTTGTTTTTCTTCCATTTTCGGCTTGATCTAAGGCTAAAACTGATGTCAGATCAGCACGGGCACTTTGGAAATAATATTCCTGATCGAATTTATGCTCTCATGAAAGAGCTATAAAAGTAACTGTCATTGAAAGATTTCAACATGAATGCTGTTACAAAATGAGAATCCTGCATTTCAGGATGGATGGATGGATGGTCAAGCGATTATGTTTCACATCTTTGTTTTTCCTTGAACAGTGTTACATGTAATATATTTGGTCTGTGCTGAAGTTACTGTTGGAATTACTGCAATCCTGTATTTTCAGTTTCAGCAGAAGTCTGCTATTAGGGCACTTTGGTTGGCTTCCCCTTTCCCCGCTTACACATAATGACACACTTGAGTTGTTAAGTCTGCCATTCTGCATGGACCTGGCTGGGCCACAGTCCTTATACCAAATGACACTGGAACACGAACTGTGCTGTATAGTGTATTCCTTTTCTTCCGCCTGCCAGTACATTTGTTTTCATTAGACGAGATTGGTCAGCAGTCTGGGCCCTTGTGTCCAGTAATGGAGCGTACAATGCAGGCCCATTATAGACTCAGTTAAATAAATGATATATTGATCTCAAATATTCCACACTTTTGTGCCTCTCTGAACAGCTGTTACTGCCACCACACACAAAACAAAAAACTCTTGTTACGCATCTTCTTTAGGGAATATTCAATGTGCTTCATGCATCTCACTCCAGAAAAGAAAAACAATTCCACGGGGCACATGCAACATACTGTATAGGCTATACCATACGTAACCTGTCTTAAGATATTAGGACCTCGAACAGCGTGGCAACCGACTTGGTAAGGAAATCACGGCAAATGTAAAGCTGTAATGAAAACAAACTGTATGCGCAGAGGTGCGACACCGAGCATTAATGCAATTACAGAGCTGGAACTCGGTACACACTTGTCTCTCTGTTCGGTATTGTGCAACGGAACATAACAGGACAGGAAAGCAAGCGATGCAAGTCACAGTCACAATTACTATTTCATTAAGGAGCTGCTACCGTTGGCAGGCGTTCTCTGGCATTGTTGCAGGCAGGCTGGCACGAAAGGGGGGTTGGTTAAGGGGTGGATAAGGGTTTGGGGATCTGAGGAGGGGAGGAAACATGCTTTAATTTGGGTCATCTCCCAGTCTGCACGGGGTCGGGTGACACAGCCTCTCCCCTGCACCTAATCTGAAAACACATATGTTGTCCAGGGTATCCACCTGAATTAATTGACCTAATTATTCCTGATATAAGAAGGGGGTGGGGGGGTTAAAGACAAATAATAATTTACAGATGATATATACTGTGGCGTGTTAGTCCTGCAAAACTCATCGCAGTGGCACGCATGCATTTAGCTGGATGTAGCCCTAATGTTTACCTGTCAAGATGACATATCCCTTAATTGCTTTAAAAGGGGGAAGATGCACATGCTTCTGCTGAGGAGTGCTGTGCGGTTGTTGGGGGAGGTGGGGGTCATCTTTGCTACCACACACCACATACATGCACACACACACACACACACACACACACACACACACATGCTCACACACACACACACACACACACACACACACACGCACATACACACTGGAGCAGACAGGCGGCATGAGTCAAGATGCTGCTTTGGATGCCACAAAGCAGCATCATACATGAACAGCTCTTCTGTGTACTGTCTCTCTGTCATTGTAACTTTTAAAACTCGACTAAAAGCAATAATAAGTAATAACCAGGCACTAATAACCAACTGCAGTGAATACTTCCTAAAGAGTAAAATAGAGAGTACAAGGTGATATTGCCAAACATGTTAGCTTGTTTCCTGTATTACCAGGATCTCTGAGGTTTAGGATTACAAAGGGCTTGAGGGTGTTTGATATTCAAATGTGCTACACATAAGCATATTTTAAAAACACATTTTTTTTCTGTTGTTTGCAAAGCTGCTAAAATGTCAGTAGAAAGATGATACAAAGGTTAGCAGGGAGCAACCTTTTTGCACAAATAGCAGGAATTATGGTTCATTAGTGTTTATTTCTAAATTGCCTTCAGTTAGCCCGACCACTCCAACCGTCACAAAACCGAGGCTGATGGTGGCAAATTTTCGCAGGTGTTATACTGCACTTTATTCATCTCACTTTATGTGTAACTGGTTATGTTAATAGGATTTCAACTCAATTTATTCAAGTGCTGATCAATGGCAAGCAATCTCGGCACTTCATGCATTATGTATTTTAATGGAACTGCACTTGCTTTATAGCTGAATGGCTAAAGGTTAACAGTCCCAATAGGTGGGACTCCCTGAAGACTAATCTGAACTTCAAACACAGCTTTTCTTTCCTTTTTTTTTTTTTTTTTTTTACTTCACGAGGCAAAAGCGCACAACAGAAAAGTTGTTTTTATCACCACTTCTTATGGCTCATTGGGAGGAAGAAAGCGATGTATTACCCCACATCCTTTGCTCATATTAATGTGACGATAAATGCCCATAGCCATTTTACTCTCCGTAGGAAGTGAGGCAGAAAAAAGGAGGAGTTAGAGGTTGGGGAATTAGTGAGATGGGTAGTGGCGCAAGGGAGGGAGTAGGGGCGAAAGAGGGAGGGCGAAAGAGAGGAATGTGTAGGTGGGGATATTATGAAATTAAATGAAAAGGGGATATGGCAGACGTGGAATCAAATCTCCAACCAAACAACAAAGATAGATATGTCACAGTTTCCATAATTATGCTACTTTGACTGGCATTTTGATATCCAAAGTGAAAGTCATTTCACCAGTGAGATCTTACTGTAAGCCTCTCACTCTGCAGTTTAATATGGAAAACATTCAGGCGTCTCCAAGGGCCCTCATCTCTCTCCATTGCCACTCCCTGCTCAATAAAACTGGCATGCTATTCCCTAGATGAGACTCCCAGTGGACTAAGTGTGGACTGTAAGGTAAAAAAAAACCCTCCAGTCCCTACTAAATCTAGATGTGGGAGACAGAAGGTATATCCTGCTAGGGTCACTTTGCAGTTTTCACCTTATTGTATTTTCAAGTCATCGAGATTTGCCTGTGGCTTTTAGAAAATGACGCTGAGCTGCCCACGAGATGACCGCTGTTATTCCTATGGAAACCGCACATTTTAAATTGGAAATGTTGTCACTTTGGCAAAGTAGCTGTATGGTGCTTTCTGTGCAAAAAGTATTTCCAGCATAAAACTGGCAAAAAAGCTATAAAGATTTGATCGTTGGCCTTTTAGAGGAAATCCAATGATAAAAGACAAAAAATAAATCTAGCTTTTTCAGAGCATAAATGCACGAGTGCTGCAGTGAGCCTCACAGCTGGTCTGCTTGAATATGGATTGTGCTGCTGGGAATCTTTACACTGTGTCTAGGTAAACAAGCAGGAATACAAAATATGAGTAAATGTGAAACATTTGGTGGCATTAGCTTCCATTATCATTCTGTCATTGATTTAGTTACACATGAATGGAAGTGGATTAATGGTAGGATAATTGTTTAGGGAATAGGGGTATTCGGTGAGGCAAGTGGAAGCTTAAAGCTGTCATAAAACCCCTTAGTCGACAAAAGATTCCAGTCAAGAAACATGACGTATAACCTGTAAAGAGGCACTTGCCTTCAACACAGCCTGAACTGGGGCCAGCCGTTTTAACTGGCGCCGTCAGTCTTCTGCAGGTAATGCAATTAGATGCCACTAATATCTTGGGATGCTCTTCAAACTGCAAATGCACTTTTGCTAAATAGCACGCACTGTAATAACTAGTGACAGCACTCAAGGAGCAGGATTGGAAATTCTTTTGCATGTGATTGGTTCAAGTAATTGCGCATACAGAATGCTCCCACTGATGGAATTCATGAACTGAAAACAGATGTTATCCAAATCTATGCCGGCTTGTTTGCTTTGTTTCCAGGCAACGCACCTCTTTTTGGGTTACGAATTGCATAGCCAATTCGTAAGGCAGGTTTCGGGGCATTCCTTAGGTGCAATTACAGGTCTGTGTTTGGTTTTCATGAAGATCAAGTCACCAGGTTCACTACGCAGACCACAGGTAGCTCAAGAAAATCCTCTAACAAATCGGTGGTCACTCATTGGCTGAGGCCTGAACCTGCAATTAGGGCCACATTCCAGCCGAACAGGAAACCGGGTGTCTTAAAACCAATTTATTTTCCACGGCTGGCATAATGTGCTTTCAAACCTAACATTAAGAAAATCCAAGCTCTCCCGGTTGGTCTGTAGGCTTTTTTTCATTTGCGTTTAGAATGCAAGCCACCTCTTGTAGCTGTTGAGTAGCTGGAGGGAGGCTGTAGAGCTGTCAGACCATCGGTGGCAATGCCCTCGTTATCTTGTAACAGTCAAACTCGCCCACACGAGAGATGAAGACAGCCACCTTGCTTCTCACACACGTACACAAACATACAAATGCGTATAACGTGCATCACGGAAATGCCTCAGGGCTACAGACAAAGAGTAGTGTTTCCTCAAAAGTTCATTGAATCACTATAATCTTGGGCTAAATCTCTTCACTTGACGGATTAACTGGAATATCAAAGAACACAATGCAATATAACTAAACAGGGCTGATCAGGAACTGTGATAGTGACTATGCATCCAGCGGAAGAGCGATAGAAAGACGGAGAGGGAGGAAACACAATCTGCTTCTTGCTTCCACTATTTCCCCTCAAGGCAACGTCAGGATAAATCTTCTGAGGGATTATCCCAGCTACACAATGTTTTCTGTTCAGCCCCATTGTATGCCTCTTTAAGCACAATTGATAAATTAGTTATTTATATTGTGGAGGGATGTGAGCAAAACACTGGATTTTCTTTTGATTTCTCTGGTTTATGAAGCGTCATGAACGCCGGGCTTTTGTGCGTTTTGGCAGTGCCATATTCCACTGGGTAGACATTCACAAATCTGTATATGATTACCAATTGGAGAGGGGAAAACATTAGCGTGCTAGGTTAATTAAGGAACCTTGACAAATTGGTTTTCAAAGTAAAGAAACTTCAGCTGCGTTTCAAGCTAAGGAAAAGGGCACCGAGCCATCAGGAGTTAGACAATACCAGGCAGTTAAGATGCTGTGCAAGGCTAATTTCGCTTCGCCTGCCAACTCAATTGAGGTCCAAATCAGTCTTAAATGAATTACACATGGGATCAGATATCCCTCTGTGGGAACCCCTCTGCTTTTAATTTAAAGGTAAACCAATAGCTTCATTTATTTATAATTAGAAAAAAAACATAATATCCTGCTTTAAAACAGTATCCTGCTCTCTACTTTCTACTGGCAGCTCACTCTTCAATAGTTCATGAATTTTAATTCATTCCGGCGGTTAGGGCCAATCTCCCAGTTGTATGAAGCGACATAGAGTTTTAGTCAAATTGAATTACCCTCTCTGTGTTTCACTGATCTCACCCCCTGCCGTCCTCATTTCCCTCCTCCTCCACCCTTCCTTTTCTCTTTCCTTTCATTTTACCCTTCCTCTATCTACTTCCTTATTTTACCCATCCCTTACATTTTCCTTATTTCTTCTGAGACTCCCTCTAGACAGCAGTAAGTTGTATGTCTGTGTTTTAACTCTGGTTGCCCCCTAGCACATGTAAATGACTTTGCTACTTGATGTTTTGAAAAGAAAAGATGAAGAAAAAAAAATCCCTAAGTGCCAAATCAAACAGATAAGAGCCAGGAATGTTCGCTTTGTGTCTTGACATGCGCTGTCTTTTATGATTTCCTTTTAAACCAGTCAAGGACAGTTAATTTTGGAAGGCATGCTAATCCTGAATTTGAAGGATACATTTATGGGTTTCCATATCTGTGACATACCGTCTTATTTATGTAAAATCCTATAGAAGGAAAACAGACGTTGCTATAACTTTAACACTAAACCGACCTGATGCGTACTGGTTGGTCCTTGCGTTATCACCCAGCCACATATGTGTTACCCTGCCCCCTGCAAATAGTTTACACAGTGATCATACATACATACATAAGCAACCGGCCTCTGTATAATACAAAATAAAAAAATCTACGGAGCAAATATCTCACATGCCAGGAAATTGATGTCTCTGTGAGTTTGAGGCTGTGTGGCCATGTGACCCGCATTACATCAAGTCATTCGAATGACCTCCAAGGTTTTATCTCCAAAACCCAAAAACATGGCAGTATTACCACCTCCTCCTTGCCAGAAATAAAAATCTGACTTTGCAAAGATGCAGTCCCGCTGAATATGCAAGTTCACATTCTCAAGGTCAAAAGTTGCAGCTATAATACAGGAGATAATAATGTTACAATAAATTATGGGAATACATCTCTTACACGGTTCCAGCCGAATAAATCTACGGTTGAAAAAAAATCCTCACTGATAAAAGTCGGCAAGGCAACCTAGCAGCTGCAACCTTTTGTGAGATTTTGAAAGAGCAAATTTTGAACAAAAGGGACACGATTGAGTAGGCGTTAAGGTTAAAGGCACAATGAGAATGAGATTAACATTTAGACTATGAAATCTAGAAGGTTGAGAGGTCCGAGTCTGTCTTGGGATCCCTCTTCATAATCTGTTTTTAACTTTTGGTGTGGAGCACTCTGTCCTTCTCTGACCTGGATCATCAGCACTAAACCCATTAGAAAGAGAACACCATATGACAAATGCCCCATGATCATGCTGAGTATTCATCTGCTGCATGTGTCTGTGTGACAAAGCACTTCCTGCCGGCAGGGAGGGTCATCTTACAGGGTTTCCATACATGGATGTGACCAACGGATACGTCCTGCACATAACTCACAATCAACTCTCTGTTGATTTCACTGACAAAGTCCATCTTCTATTGATGTAAAAAAGAAAAGAATGAACGTTCATAGACACATCCATCCAGAGAATCCCACAAAGCCTTAATTGACATTGTCTGGAGGGAGACACTGGCCTCCATTTCTTCCCAGCGTGTGTCTAAGCCCCGAAACTGTACATTGACAAGTACAACTCCATAGACAACTCCATAAACTTAACCAGCGAGACTGGACACCCCTAGCAATCGCTTTGTTGTGTCTAAAAATAGTAGTTCCCAACGGTCTCTCTTAGGAAAAAAAAGCAGAGGCACATTTTATTCATTTTAATTAATTATTTCCCCCCAAACCCCGCCCGCTCTGATTTACATGCAACCAGAGGGAAGTGCAATTTTTATCTGAGCGTCATGGATATGCTGCATGGAGTGGTGTGCCGATCCCCTGCAGAATAGCAAGACACAAAAAACAAGCCTGAAATCCACTCAGTGCATCCCAGCCCTCAGGAGGTAGACATGATCTCATGTCATTTATGTTCCCCCCGAAGCATTAAGGCATGTATGCATCATGTCAATGAGACCTGGAATGGGAAACTCAGCGTTTTTAGTCGCAATGTTAAATAATGCATCGAGACACAGAATGGAGTTTAATTTCAGACGATTCCAGGATTCAGTGTTGCATCATCTTTTTCTGATGCCTTCAGCCCCATTTTATGTGATGTTTTAGTTTCCCCTATGTGATGCATATCTCTTACTTGTATTTGCAAATTCCCTAAGAAACTATTCGCAAGTATTTATAATTCATCTTATTGCATTGACCCACTGACTTTGCATTGCTGTATATTTCCATTGATGGGGATGGATGCCATTGAACTATGTGTGACCTCAGTGACTCTCAGCTTCCCAGCTAGCATACAGCAAAACTTGACACCTGAGTAGCAGTGTGCTGTTCGCAATTCATCGATTACATGATTTGAGGCCAACTGAAGCGTATAAATATGAGTCTCATGGCTCATATCAGCAAGAGTTGGACGGGTCCCAAAAAATGATAAAGAGTGTAGGAAGAAATATGCTGGGCTATGTGTGGAGTTGAACTTTGATTGATTACCAGAAACGTACAAGACCTTATGTCATGTATAGAAGGAAGAACATGTTTTCTTGCCATTACCCAGCACAATAAGGGCCAAACAAATACAAACAGGTCCCTTTCTCATTGGTGTATTTAATCATCCTGACACTCTCCCCAAACATGTTATATGAATGGCCAATGTTTGCATTGAGGAGGAATCCCACAAAAGACTCCCTCAGGATTTGAAGACATTGGTCGATGTCACCGAGGGGGGTCAAACAAATGTGGTGTGTCTGTGTGACCTTAATCACTTCCAGGTTCACCCAGGCTCAGATTTCACTTGTGTGCCTTATTTCAGGTCACTGCCTCAAAGTCAAAGTAGGGCACAGTCATTATCTGAGGGAGCATAACACAATCATCCACACAATACAATAAGGTCGGCACAATTCACTGAAGTGCTGTCCATTACCTCTGGGCTTGAACACATGTGCTCCATCACAAGAAGTGCCTTTCTATATATGTGTGGTGTGGAGCATAGGTAATATGTGGCAAATGTGTCTGTAATGCATGTGCAATTCTCCTGGATGCTGCTTTCTCTTTTGCCAGAAACAGAGAGTGTAACCCCAATCACAGCAAAACACAGGCAGAGAACAATTGAATTGGAAGTAACAACGAGGATATTTTAGGGTATAGTTTGTATGTATGCAAACAAAAAAAAGGTGATTTCAGACGAATGGGATTCAGATGTTCTGATCCAGCTTCTCTAATCACATTTGGTTGGCTACATTTTTTTGCAAAGGAAGACATTAAACCAAAATGATTGCAGAAGCGGTCGGATTCTTGTCTAATAGGTTTTACTTAGAAGATAGCAGAGAAACAGCACAGCAGAAATGTTACTGTTTTAAATTTTAAAAAAACTACAATGGTATGATAAAAAGGGGGCCTCTCATTGGTTGTGTGAAAAGCACCAATTTCCCACAGAAATCATGGCGCAGCATGACCTGAAGTCATATCATATCATAATGACTGTCGGACCATTCAAGCAACAAAGATCTCCGCAACAAAAAACTGTTAAAATCACATGTAATAATCTGTCTGACTTATCTTTTGGAATGGGTTGCTGCTCTTTTTGAAGACTGCATGCACATCAATTCTTTATGACCATCAGCGAATATCACACGCATTATTGAAGAAGACTCTTTAAAATGTACCCGTTCTATTATCCTTTCAAGTTTCAAGCTCTAGCTCTCCTTCCACTTTATTATGGAATATGATCCCAGGCACTATAACTATATTTTACATTACTAGATGCTGGGTATTAAAAGCAACATGTTATTTGGGTTAAGGTATTAAATAAAGCAGAGCTGCTTCTGATGGAGATGGGGTGATTAGGTCGAAACATGGTTAAAGGCTTGTAGATGTTTGATTTAGTTTGCTTTGGAATAGTTAATACTTTGGTTTGGACACAAAGAGCCAACAGTGTCCTAACACTGCTACAGGTACAATCCCAGGCCATTAGAATGAGCTGCAAAATGTGTGTTACCGCCGTCTGGGATTTGCTTTTTGTGGCTCACCATCTAATATTCTCTGCTAATGGCTCCTAGCATACCTGTTTGCTGATGTGAAACCAGTTTTCACACACATACATCTCAAGCTCATGGCATGCAGTGCATTTATGCTTTTAGGAGGCACTTACATAGCACATAGCTGATGACATGGAAACATGGAATTACTGCATTATCAGGCAAGTATGAAACAAAGATAATGTAATCAGTTATTCACATTTCCCTCAAATGTATTTTTTTTACTCAATCATTCACTTTGAACCCTTGTGCTTGTCACTGGAGGAAACAAGAGCACATAAAGACAATCAGCATGTTATTGTGTATATGTGGATTAATTTTGCACTTTGTGTACATGTTTGAGCGGGTTGCATTTGGGGCCTCTGCTCTGTCTTTTGTGTTTTTGCCCCATATTGAACTTGACAGCTATGTACAATATCCTGTTATAGAACACAACTGCACAGACAACGAAAGGAGGAAAAGCATCACAGCTTGGGTTAAACTGTCCTTCCTTACGTGCAACGTTTCCGCAGATTTCCTACTTATGGCAGGCAAAGCTCTAATTAGTTAATGGGCTAATCTCATTAGACAAATGCTTTTGTTGCAGGTGTCCAGGCCCAGCCGACAAGATTGCCAGAAGCATAAGGTTAGAGAGGTAGGCTTAGGAAACCAATATAAATGACTTACTGGCTGATACAGTCATGCTAACACACTGCATGCGATCAGAGGTACTGCATTGCCACAGTTGATGAAAATACATAATATTGCCTCTTGTAGTAGTTACAGTGAAATGATATATAATCAACTCAGAAATCGAAAGTCTTGACATCTATTGTAATTTCTAATCTGACCAATGCAACCATTTTTTTTCCATATCTTGTTTTACAATGTGAGAGATTGGCCTCTTCTCCCTGTCTGTAGTCAGAAGAGGTCAGCCCACTCTCTGTTTAACCTGTAAGTGTCACAATTACCCCGGAGTAGATTTCCATGTTCCATAGTGCATACTGTATGTGTCATCCCATCGAGGAACAGGCAGCTTCAAACAATACTATTAATGGAGATCTCAATCATGGGATGTCTTCTCAAGGCTGGTAGTGATATGTCCACTGTTTTGGAACAGGGGGTGTTTCAAATGCAGTGATTAGTGCAGTGTCCGGTTAATTTGAACAAGGATGGCAAAGAGACTAATCAGGAATTAAGAGACGGCATCTTCTTTAAATCGCCTGCTTTAGGCATTCGTGAGGGGATACTGTCAGGATGCAAAAAGGCAATTGTCTGCCGTTTCTTGATAATCCCCCCGTAAAAGCCTATAATCTGGCTGAACGTACTTAAAGAGTCAAGCAGCAAAATAAACAACATTGATTATCATCCCACTGTTCTTTCCCCCCCCCCCCCTCTTTCTCTGCATGGTCCACCCCATGCAGAACAAGAGGGGGTTGGAAGGTTTGGGTTGTGCCTTCCCCCGTCAGCGCCATCTGCTTGGGCAAATGTTAAGGCCGGCTAAATACCCCCTGAGTCCTCTGTTCAAACCAGATTATCTGCTATTCTAAGGCGGACGAGCATCTTATCATCTCCCAATCTCTTTCACAAAAGCAAATCAAGAATTCTGTACGAGGATTACCAGGATTAAGGAGGACACAGACATGGCCCTCCTTAGACAATGTCTTAAATTGTTGCTTTTCAGTCTGGGTCCCTCAAGATTTGCAAACATGCAATGACCACCCCCAGTCATAGTAACACTGTTATAAATACTCTAAAACTCTAAACTTTCCTTTCTGGAAAGGTTGATTGGCGACATATGGAACATGGATAGAATGTTTTCACACAATGTATCACGTTAAGCACTGCAGTGTTCTAATGTATTCCTTTTTGACTGTTGGAAACTGCAGTCATTTATTTGAGTCAGTTACAGACCAGACAGGGTCTCAGCCATACAACATTGACAGCATTGTGGTTGAACAATGACCCCCGGAGGGACGTGGCTAGCTTTGAAAACTGAATTTATTAGCCCCAAAACATGATAGATTGCTGGACAGGTTTTCCACCGCATGCTTCAAAGAGGATAAAATGAGTAACAAATTTAAATGCAAACAACCTCTTTGTGGCTGTGGCTTAGTTGCAGGTGTCCACAGAATGCGGATGCCCTGCCAGTGGCCTGGTTGCTCAAATTATAAATCAATTTTGCCTTCCCCTTTCTGTATTTCTGTGTATCCGTGGGGAGTTTTCTGTTAATCTATATGGGCAAAAAGCAAGGTTGAAACCATGTGATTACTTCAAAAAGGGGTGGGGGGTGAGTGAAACAAAGGGGAGTGGTGTCTCATTGAGGAATGCTTGTAAAGTGGGCTTATCCCAAACTTTAACAACTGTAGTAACATATATTCAACTATCCAATCAAGCACTGACAAAGCAGTGGACTTTTCTCTGCCCCGGAATATTTTAGGGAAGACATAGACACACTAACTGCCTGGCAGGCACACTGGCAGGAAACCGTATGCTCCTTGCACACTATGAGCAACCACTGTTTTAGATCACACTTTTAACAAGGAACAAACAATTGTACTAGCAATCGATGTTCTTCAGATCCCCCGCTCCACAGTCACACCTCGTTTAATCAACAGAATTGTTTTCAATGAAAACAATCTCTGGGCTGTGGAGCTACTCAGTGTCTTAGAAAGAACCACTCGGCGGGCTTCCACACTGATTTGATTGTTGCGCACACACAAAGGTAGCTAGACCACGGCAGCTATGGGGGATGATTGAATTATTCAGTTTGGCAGAGATTTGGCAGCAATTGTGTGGAGTGTTGCCCTGAGTGGAGTGCAACAGAAAGACAGCATCTTCTTGTTTCCTGCACCATTGCACAGCACATGCATAAATAGGCTGTGCTTAGAGAGTCAGAATCGCTCCAGGACAACTTCACATCAAAACCCTGAACATGCTTGCTGGTTGGCTAATTGACCTACACCTCCCTACAGACACCCTTAACATTAAAGGATAAATTGGAAGCGTTTATCATATCTATATTTGAGTTATTCATTTAAATTAGATGAATGTGTTTCAGCAAAAGAACAAAACAGCAAAAGGCACGTTTTATATTTCATGTATCTCATTTCCCTACTAAATACACACAGATGTGTCAAGGTGTTATGAAAGCATGAATTGCAGCCAAAATCACCATAATCAAATCCACACTCTGTTAAAGCTATAGTGCGTAACTTATGTTGCCCCCATTAGGAATTCTGAGTAATTACAACAACACTGTCGGCACATCTACATGATGTAAGCCTTCATACACGTTTAGAGAAATGTCATTTAATACCCATCTATGTGCCCAGATTACTCAAAGCACGTCACTTTGAAAAAGTGAGCTGAGACAGCAACTGCAGCAATCTTTATTTTAAACAATCTGTAATCTTGAACTTGTTATTGGATATTGTATGCAGAGGATGATTTTCATCCCAGCGGAGAATGCAAGTGACTTTCAAAATCAAGTGAAGGAGAAAAAAAGTGTTCCGCAATCTCGATAGCTACTTTGCAATGTTATTCACAGGGAAAAAATTGTATGTGTTAAGTTATCTATCAGATGGGAAGGGATAATCGGTCACTGATTGTCCTGACTGAATTCTCAAGGTTGTGGAAAGACACTAAGGCTGTGTTCGAAAAACCCTTCTAATGTCCTCCCTCCTACATTACTCAATATGCATATACTACATACTGTCTACTTAACAATCGATTGTGTATGCAAGGTTCGTCAAAGCGTGTACACTGAAGTATAGAGAAGCAATAAAGAATAAAAAAAAAAAATTAAAAGACGCAATGCATTGTGGGGCGGTTGAGTAGGAAAAGTAACCTATCGATTCATACACACAATCTTCCCGGAAGTAAGTACTCATCCGAGCATTTCTCGCATACACAAACTCGCATACACAACCACAACATACTAAAATTGACATCAAGTCAGACATGTGCACCCCCACCCCCCCCCCATAATGACACACTTAATACATGGTTTCTGACTGATCTAAGAGCTACTGTTATTGTCCAGTGTTGCTCCAGTGCATATGTTATTAAATGCAATCAAACATACTATACATATCGCTGGCTTCCTGGCCTGCTGAAGGTGAAATTGAATACCTCATCCTCATAAATCATGGATTAATATGTCGGCAAAGCAACTGTGGAAACACATCCCTCAGTGACATATTGTAATTCAACCACGGGGAAACCTTTAAGAGACATTTTATGGATGCTAAAAATCAGCAGGAATGCACTCAATGTGAGCTGACCAAAATCACAAGTGCACGCTGAGAGCACTAACAACCGCACATTTCATGTGGGAACAGTGAGGTAACAATAAAATGGACCAAAGACATCCAAAAGACATGTGCTGTTATTAAACCCGACGTGCAATTTGTGCTTCCACTTGATCTTTATTTTCCCTTCCTTCTCTCTCACCTTTGACTTTGCACTCTGCAGCTTAAGAAAAGTCAATTCATCGCCCACTCTGTCTTTATTCACAAATGTTAAGTCTCATTAATACTATAGCATTGATGGTGTTTTTTATTTTATTTTGTTATGTAATGGCTAATTTAAAAACATATAATTACCTTATTATGCATAACATGAACATGATTTATCCAGCTCAAAGAGATAGAACTACCTTGTGATCTACCAAAGCTCTGTGTTTTAGTAAGTAGGAACGAGTCATTTAGCAGGTTTACATTTGTCTATTAATAGAAAGCTGACATTTATGCACTCTCTATACGAGAATCTTCTACTTGAGCGTGCACCATTTTCTCAAATCACCAAGGACACTTCCCCCGAGGGAACTGATTAGCTCTTTCTTAGTTTTAAAATATGAAGTTACTTTGATAAGCAATTAAACATTTGCTGTTGTCTCTACTCTGGCTTTGTTTAATGCCTTTCAAGTCTGTATTTTTGGATCAAATCCGCATAAACACAGCATAACACAATGCTAAAGCGGTGATTATTGAAACCCTCCAGCATCAATCTTCCTCTCAGATGTGTAAAACCCTGTTTGTGCGCTACCGTACATCATAATAGTAGGGTTATCATTATCAAATCATCATTATCAGCTCTCTTGGAGGAGAATAACACACACACACAGACACACACACAGAGTTGTGTTGTTCTAAAAAAAGCTTATTTTCTGCTGTTCTGTGTCTGTGCACTTCAAAGGATGTGCTCCCACCAAATTTCCATAACTTTTTATCTGTAATCTGTTCCTAATGAGCGATGTATATCTAAACCATTTCTTCATTTTCTCTCTGTGAAGTGCTATATTGTTGCAAAATGTAGAAGAAAGGAGATATGGGTTATTATTCTACAGCTGAAATGGGCCAATTAGTAGTGTCCAAACCAACACCGCCAAGCATAGTTCTGCAGGCCACAGCCTGTTTGACATATACTATATGTCACTGGCTAACTGCATGTGAGAAAAACAAATGATTACTCTACAACATGTTTTTCTTTTCCTCATTTTAGTCTAACTGTTCCCATGACACGTATACAGTATAGTGTGCAGAAAACTGAACTGAGTGATGCAGCCTAATATTGAATGCTCAAAAACAATGAATAAGAAGAGTCGTCAAAATATGCAATACAATGCAAAAGACTTTAATAAATTTCAGAAGCGCACACATACATAAACAAAACATTTACAGTTTTCTCCACACTGGCAAATCAAAGTCAAATACAAAGATCATGTAAGGTGCATATTTTACTTCACATTGAATAAAAGTGAGGTCGTCTGTCTACCTTACAGGGACAAAAGCTCTCCCCATGTATGATTTTTTTTTTCTTTTTCCCAAAGATCAGGCAAATCTAATCATTACACAGTGCTAGGATGCTATGTATATTTCATACTGTGGCACCTACGCAGTAGTGAATACATTTGATACCATAATTACATGAATATACCTCCTTCAATAATAACAACCTGCCTCTCAAAGAGGCAACACACATAAAATTAAAAGCTTTAAAATAGACATAGTCTGTCAAACCATGGCATATTGAGAATGGAACTGAATCAAAAAGGCTTCCAGTCCGTGCAGTAATTTCATTTAACTATATATAGTTTCTCATAAGAGGGGAAACAGCCTCTGGTCTGGTCCATCTGTACATTTCCAATTGAATACACAGGCTTTTTAATGTCCATTTTAATTACTCTAGTTCTATGGTTATATGTATGTAGGAGCCTTTTAAGCCTTGCCTATCAAAGCGGTCTTTAGCTTACCAACTAACAGGACTATTGAACAAGAAACTGCTAACCCATCAAGCTGGTTACTGGCTTTAGACTGTAGAAACAGGTCTATTCAGGACGTACTGCACCATAATGATTCTATAGGTGTAGAAACAGTAGAAGCAAAATCATTGTTCTAAACACAATGCCTAAGAAGTAGTACATGCACCATTATCGATTTTCTTTCAAATGTTAACTTATTGCTGTGTTTCATCTGAAGCCTGGATTACCTTTTCATTGTGGTGTTCAATGTTCCTCAGAAAAATTTATTTTGTCAGTGTAAATAAGTGCAATAAGTCAAGGCATTTCTGCTTAAGCCTACCAACTCATATTAAAGACTGCCTGAGGATTATTATTATTATTCTGTGTTTTTTTACCATCTGTATTCATTTAAATGTGGATCTCACAGGTCGGAATTGAAAGCGACATACAAAAGGTTAGGCTTAGTGCTCTTTAAATCTGCCCTACAGAAACAGCTTTTGATTATAACCCCAGCAGTTGATCTCTTGTGATTGTGGCTTAGCTCAAAGTATTAAACTTGTCCTACCATTCCTCCCTGTGTTATAACAACATGGCGATCGGTAGCACAGCTTTAAAGCACTACAAATGTGGTTGTGTTGTGTGGACCCATGCATGTTCCTGTAACATTAGCCACACTCTTCACGAGCAATGCTATCAGTGTCATCAAAAGTGGGACAGAAAGAGGCAAAACTTCACAGAAAAAGGGTACACTGTGATGTGGGCTCAATACTAATAAAAGCCTACGGGTTGTAGACCTTGCAGCATAAATACATTGTACGTCATTAGTTCCATGAGCAAGCCCAGATAAAGCAACGTCAAAAAATACAAAAAAAAGAATAATCAGAAAGTAAGAAAATAAAATGGCCACCAGGCAGTTTTGAAAAACAAGGCAAAGAAATTGGAATCAATAAATATAAACACCATCAACTCTGTGATAGATATACATACATACATATAAACATACTTTACAGATCTACTGACTGTATTTGACACCTATTTTACAGAGTGGGGGCTGAAGGAGTGGGACATTTTTCGAGGAGGGTTTCAGGGTGTACAGTATCATCCTCACTGACACAGTTGGGTAATAGTATAGGACTCAATAAAGCATTTCCAACTTCCAACAGATTCACAGGAGGAGCTTTGTCAAGATTTCAGGCATGAAACACGAAGTCTCTCAAATATTTCTTTCATTTTTTCATTTGTTTGTATGAAGAGGTTGGTTTTGAGGCTGGAGAGACAGTAAAGTACTTGTTTCACCTCTTCAGTTCTCGCCATGCTTCTCTCCTCCCTCTGCCCTCTCTTTCACTCTTTCTCTCTTTTCACTCTATTCCTCTCCTAAAGTAGTGGGAGCTAGAGATTGATTTTAATCCTGTGGGAGCGAGTTGTACCTGTGCCACAGAGTGTGCCATAGTGTGGTGGTTTCAGTGCCGTCTCCTGAAATATAGAGAGACAGACAGATATAGGGAGATTGTAGTTACAATATCATCGAGCTCTGAGCAGCCTAAGCTGTAGCCTTATCAGTGCGATGGCTACGCTGAACACTGAATAAAAAATCTCCGAAGAAAGTAGGAGAAGATAAAAAAAAGCATTCTTCAAGGCACGGCTGGCAATCAAGTCATTATCTTGTCAGGTTTCCTTGAAGAATGCTACAAGTGTGTGCATTTTTCCTGTACTTATCAGAGCATGCAATTTTATCCAATTATCACTCCCAATTTGTCTTTTTGTCTCCCACCACACTAGTGCAGCACTCGTCATTTCCCCCTCAAAAAAAGCCATTTGGATCAATTTAGGCCCCATTCTGTCTTTCGGACCCTTGCCAGTGGGTCCTCTGATATGTACAGAATATAACATTTAGCTGTTACTTTAGAAGGTTAGCGACACATCTGCCAATATCTGAATCAGAAAGAATCTGACAGGATAGTGCTTACATTAGCAAGGCACAGTGAAAAAGATGTGATGAATCAAAATAAAATAGAAATGAATAAATACAATAACATAAAATAAAAGCAGAATGTTGATAAAGTGAAATAATCAGTTGATGGATTTTATACTGGCATCTAAGTTAGCCTTTTAAAATCATGGCCTCTTCCCCTGGCTATTCCCCCACTATGAGTCAGCTCCAGTGCTTTGTCATCAGACCATGGGTGGCTAGTGTGAAAGGCCCACACCTTCACCCACACAAATAAATTACGAAATGCAAAATAAATTGTATTGTAATTGTATGTGTCTCTTGTTACCCGATGCATTTATAATATGATCTTGTTTTAAGATTATACCATAAATTGCATTGTAAATAAGGCAGTATAACAACGTTTATGGCCAAAGTGGCATTTGTAAACCGTAATGTAGGATTATGTGACACTGCACTCAAAAGCAGTTCCTTCTATAGAGAATCATAGGAGGGTAGTTTTGTGAAGTAGTGACCCTATGTGCTCCGTGGCCCCAGAATTATAGGCCAAACAAAAGAATGTATTAGCCTTTTTAGTCCCTGCATGTCCATGGTTATGTCTGTGATCACTCAAGTAGGGTGGTACTCATTTGATCTGCCTCCACTAAAGCACTATACTCTCACAAGAGCTCCTCATCACTGGAGGCAGATTGACCTCTAATATAACAGGGGAGGGGTTAAAAGAAAATGATGAGATGCGTAAAAACTGAAAAGAGAAAGGAGGGGAGGGGAGGAGCTTTGCATTAGCAAATACAGCCCCCGCTGTAAAATGAAGCCATATGGTGGCACAATCTTTAGTCTCTTAAGTATTTTTTTACAAGCTTTACTCTCTATCAGCTACATCTATAAAGTCCCTGGAAACATTTAGGTGACCTTAAACCATAATCGTCTCCTCCTGTGTGCACTCCCCATTGTTATTCCATGGGCGGGCTTTATCATGCTTTTAGGCTGCCTTAGGTGTGTGGGAGGGTTGTGGGACAATGAGACGTCGCTGCAAATGCACTAAAGCACCATCTGTCACTTTGATGAACAAAAAGGAGACACGACAACCTGGCTGTGATCTTTGCCTTTGGACTTCATCTATTCGGTTTTGTCTCAAGAGAGACAATATAGCTGGCTTTGACAGACCAAATGCAGCTGTTGTGGTAACAGCCAAACTTGAAATAGTCTCCAATATTCTCCTTTTTTTAAGCTCCTCAGATAGAAGCAACAACTACAAATCTTGAAGGAGTCCTGTTTTTAATTGTGTTTTCTAATGACTTTGAAAAATATATATTTTTTCCCCCCAAAGCACAACGATGAAATCAAGCATAGAGTCAATTTAATTGGTCTTCAACAAACAGGACAGCTGGTCATCTATTGTGACTTTGCTTTGGATCCTGAGAACGTGACTCATCCAAGGATGGTACGTGGCGTCGCTGATAACCTTAAAAGACGGCTGCCTTTTTTCCTCATCCTTATCAGGCTCATTCGAAACCTAATTACAGTGATTTTAATCATACTGTATTACGAGTGATTAACCCTTTAGTGCATTTAATTAACCTTTGCAGCCACCGATTCTCATCAGGCAAAGCTTCATGCTACTTTTTTTTCCATGACACAGGCTTTAAATAAGCACACTTAAAACTGGTGGGAAATCTAATGTCTAAAGTGGGAGGCATCACTTGTCAATTGCTCAAGGGGACAGAACGTTTTGATGTATTATCATCTTAACATCACTGAGGATATGGTTGGTGAATATAAGCAGTAGGAAAGACGATCCTTTATAAGCTTCAAATTATGGGGGTATGTGGCACCACAATATGAGAATGGTATGCAGATTAAACCTGGCCTCTCTCGGAAAAATAAAGAAAATACACCTTAGAAATAATCGGATACAAACACTGCTGGACAATTTTGGAGGACATTCACTAATCATATATTCATGTATTTTAAATTAATCCCACAATAATACTCCACCCCGATCAGCAACATAAGTGAAAATCTATTTAAATCCTTGATGCATAACATTTGTGATGGATAATAACTAGGAGTTGTAGAACACAGCCTGTATGTTTCTGCATACTTAAGGGCAGACACTACCAGTTGGACAGGAAAATTCATCCTGACAACTCATCAGTGTGTGGTATAAACACATTATGACTTAAATCTTTGGAACCAAGGGCATGGAGTAGGCTAATGTATAAGATACCATGAAAGAGCATAGCATTTAACTAGGGTATTAAATACAAGGTAGATGAAGGGAATGACTATCAGCTATGTGTGGGTGTATTCATAAATTACCACAAGCACAATACTTCATGGGATCAACAGTCATTTACCAAAAATATGCCATGAGGAATTTTGCGCTTGCAAGATTCCAGAAAGATACGTACAGGGAGCGAAAAAGGCAGAAATGAACCAAAGCATTGAAAACTGTGTGAAACATGAAGCTAGATACAAAAAAAAGCAGGCACATTGTAAAATAAAATCAATTATTTATGCAATACCATGAAACTGACCCAGAATTAGATGAATGGCAGTTGTGATAAGAATGATCAAAACAATAACAAAAATGAAAGCCAACGCAACCAAACAACAACCAAAGCCTTGAAAAATCTTAAAATAAACAAAATGTTGAACAAATAAAAATTAAGAAATTAAAACAGTTAAAAGAGCCAGCGAATTCAACTGGATGTTTGACACAGTCAGTTGTGATTTGTTCAAATCTGCTAGTGGTGGCAGGTCAAATATTAACATGTATATAGTCTGTGTTTGAGAGGACATTGTATCCATAATGCATGACAAACTAAGACACATCACAGCCTTTGTTGTGATGTTATTGCCTCTCCTATGTGAGCTAATTTAAAGAATGTGTATCTACATATGCCATTTATAACAATAATTGGGGTCATTAAAGTAGAGCATTTATGGGCTAAATGCAATGTTGGCCTGGCAGGCTTTTTTATGGACTACTGCTCCCTTGGTGTTTAGGTATATTGGTCTCAAGGCTCTGCGTCACCTTGATCCCTGTGACACCCTCCCCCGCCCCAAGCAGTACTCAGCCTTCCCTCCGGCGCTCGGCTCTGACTGTCAGCACAGTGCAAGGCCACCTCTCTTTACCTCTGATTTACATTTATTTCCCTAGCCAGCTTTTATTTATTGGGGCACTTCGCATTTGGCACATATCTCTTAGGGAATCATAAGCCCTTTGCTGTACCTTGGCATTCAAATGAGCTTCTCTCCTACAAAGCTTCATTGGCGCACAGTTAAGACAGCACTTAATATTTTGAGGACGGAAGCCGCAAGAAGTGGGATTATTTATAAAGTTATTTTACCATGTCAAGAGAACATTTTTGTTTTTGATTTTGTTTTGTGCTACTGCCTTCACATTTCTTCCCCAAATGGATATCTAATAAATTGTCACTCTGGCTGCCATAAATATTTTTTCCTTCACCTTTAAACGTGTCAGTCAAATATATAAGGGCACAACATAATCTGCCCTTGACCTCAAAGAGTTCAATCATTTCACCCTCTTCTAGGCTGTTCTTAAGCAGGCTACATTGCCAACAACTACTCACACTAAAGTTTAAAATAGCTAGCCATCCTATTTGTTCCGCTCATTACACAAGCTTTTGAATATGAAATAAACCAAAACAGTCATTATTGTTAATGATAATGCAACTATGATTGCTTCTGAAGGAGGGTACTACAGGCATGTATAACAATCCATACAGTGAAATGTTTGCTGTATTAATTGTGGCACATATTGTTTTATTCTTTCATTTCATTGCAAGTCTTGAGCACACAGATGTTCTAAGTGCAAATGACATTCATGTAGACGTGGTCATGGTCTGTGTGGGAAAATCCCCTGGCTCCATGCTGCCACCCTCCCCGTTCCCCATCATCTACCATGGGGCAGCCAGGGGACTGTGAGTGGGGACTAATGTGGGTGGGTTTAAAAAGGAAGTCATGAATTACCTGTCGGGTGGTGATTTGCCCTGCAGTCTTGAATCCCCCCTGACAGCTGCACTCTGAGACACTGTACGGGTCGGAGCTAGTCGATGAGCACTTGGAGAGCGAGTCACAGCCCACCACAAACGTGTTGTCCAAGGGGAGCTCCTGGATCACATGGTGTTTCTTTGGGGCCACTGGAGTCTCTGGTTTGATTTGAAATGTAGGCTGGGGCGACGCCGACTTGTAATGCTTGGCTAAATCTGGGCTGTCGGGTTTGAAGGTGGTAGGCGTGGTTGCCCAGTTGTACTTCCCCATGGTTTGCTCCTCTAGCTCCACAGGGAGATCCAGCGTACCATTAACATGCTCATGGGAGGGGTCATCAGGCTTTGATTCATCTATGGTCACAAAGTTCAGGAGGAGGCTCTTGGGGGATCGCTTCTTTCTCTTCTTTTTCTTCTTGATCTGACGGTTATCTTGGTTTGGTGACACCCACTCACCACTCTGCTTGCCCTTCTGCACTACTTTGTGTCTGGGTGTTTGCCGACATCGGACCAAGGCAGTCACAAATATCACCAAGATGACAGTCATGGTACCTGCAATGATCGCTATGACAACAATCACATATCCGTTGGCTTGAGGTGTCACCTCGCTGTCCCCTATGTTACGGTCCAAGGGTGTCTCAATACTTTTTCTTAGCTGCTCCTGGATAAAGGTAGCATTTGACACAGTGTCATTGACAAACAAGTGAATAAGTGCGATAGCTTGTAGTGACTCAGGCTGTCCTAGATCTTTGACCTTGACTACCAGCCTATGCAGCCCCTGATCAGCTGCCACTATTTTCTCCTGCAGTGTTATGTTACCCGTTGTTTTGTCGATGGCAAAGAGACCTCGAGGAGAGACCCTAGATGTGATGATGATGCTGCTGATAATACTGTACTGCAGCTCAGCATTCATACCTGTGTCATTGTCAATGGCAAACACCCTGGTGACCACAGCGCCAGGGGTGACGGTGGTTCGCACTAGGTCATATGAGTAATTGGAGGATGGGATGACGAACACAGGGCGATTGTCATTCACATCGACTACGTTGATTGTGACCTTGGCGTAGGAGGAGCTTGGAGGTTGCCCTCCATCGACTGCCTTGACCATAAATGTGTAAGAGCTTTGCTGCTCCCTGTCAAAGGTGATATTGGGTTTGATCACACCAGTTTGGGGGTCGATTATGAAATTGTCTTTCCCATTCAAAATGGACAGTGCTATAACAGCATTATCGCCCGCATCTGCATCTGTCACTGTGATTAAGCCCACAGTTCCATAGAGAGGCAAGTTCTCAGGCACATAGAAGTTGTACTCTGGGTGTGTGAAAGCTGGGCTGTTGTCATTAAGGTCCTGGACAATTAGCCTGACTGTGACATTGCTCTGCAGGGACACGGAGCCATTGTCCCTCGCTATGACAGTGAATGAGTACCTCTCCTGCTTCTCTCTGTCCAGTCGTTTGCCAACCGAGAGGATCCCTGACCGTCTGTCTATGTTAAACCCATCAGGTGCATCAAGGCCAAGAGTATAAATAATTTCAGCATTATGTCCGCTGTCTGCATCAGTGGCACTGATTTTTATTAACTGTGTAGAGGGGTCATTGTTCTCCGGTATGGAAAGTTGGATTTCCGGCTGGGGGAAGATCGGTGCATTGTCGTTTTCATCCTTGATTTTAATTAAAACCATAGCTGAAGTGTTCAAAGGAGGCGTCCCCCTATCCGAGGCCACTATCTTAATTGCATATTCTCGAGTCGTCTCATAATCTAGTGGGGCAGCTGTCTCTAGTAGGAATTGATCATTAAAGACAGGCTTCAACCGAAAAGGAACATCATGGTCGGTGTAGCAAGCTACTTTGCCGTAAAGATCTGCATCCTTGTCAGTAACAGTAATGAGGGCTATTTTGGTGTTGAGTGGTGCATTCTCAGACAGAAGGACAGTGCCGTTAACCAAGTTGATAATGTAGCGCGTGTCAATGGTGGGAACATTGTCATTAACATCCGTCACATTAACAATCACTGTGGCTCTGGAGGGGGTGGAGCTGCCATCGCTAGCAAGGACGATGAGTTTATGAACAGGAGTTACCTCCCGATCCAGCTGCTGTTTTACAGTGATCAGACCTGTAGAGCTGTCGATGGAAAAGTGACGTCTGGTTGAGGCAGAAATCTGGTTGCTGAAGGAGAAGTGGATTTGTGCGTTGGAACCCAGGTCGGCGTCGCTGGCATGAAGCTGAGCAACCGATGTCCCCATGGGAGCATTCTCTGGTACCATGACCTCCAGCTCGCTGTCCTTGAAGATGGGACGATTGTCATTGACGTCAGAGATTGTGACCTGTAGAATGGCAGTACTGGACTTGGGAGGGTTTCCACCATCCTCCACCTTTATCTTCATAACAAAGGTATCCTTCTGTTCACGATCCAGGTTCTGCTGAACGATCAGCTGCGGCCACTTGTCACCTTCCGGAGTCTCAATGATGTCTAAGCCAAACTCGCTGACACTCTGCAAAAAAACAAAACAGCATTTTGAGTTACATTTATTCTTTTTAGTACTCATAATAGTTTAGATTGTATCCACAAATGTTTTGATTGTTTCTTCTCATGTTATTTAAGGGTCTGCGATTTAAGGGTGCCGCATGTTTTTCAGATTGTAAAGACATGACTAACTAGTAATACCCTGAGTAAAAATATTTTTTTAACTTCTTAAGATCAGGCTTTTAGCAGTGATAAATGTCAAGAGCTAATTACATGGCCTTGGCTATTCTAAAACAAGTCAGCTGGTTCTTGGTTCTGCTCTGCTGATCTCAGTTGGGTACAAGTTAAATCAAAAGCCTTTTTCTAACAACTAATCATCAGCTCGCTTTTCAAAGTGTTACCAACTTCTTTCATGCATTATTTTCAGTTCATCCCCTAGAAACATAGCAACTGTCACTTTATTAATCCTTTTTTGTGACCAATCATTGCAGTGAATCGAGTTTGTCTACTCCAAACCCTCCCCCCTAGGAACTTCTTCTTGAGATTCATTTACATATTTAGCCTCTTCATCAGATTTATTTTGGCGTCACTAACATTTGATTTACTGTATCCTATGTAAAGTTAGAATAGAGCAGGTGGATTTCAAATTCATACTCTAAATGGGGCCAGGCAGCTGGGAATGGAGAAACAACAATAACCTAGGCAAAAGTAAAGCTGGAGAAAAACTGAAAACAATTGCATAGGGTAATCCTCATTAGAAACCAATGTGACTGGCAGTAGCTGTTAAGAGTCCTTCCACCGCAAACACTTGCATTTATATTTGCAATTTCAGAGGGGGTATGGTGTGGATCCATTTATGTTTTCAAATTAGAAGAGAGGAAATAAAGGAGGACAAGACCGGGAGAGAGAGAGACAAGTGACAAAAAAGGAGAAAAAGAGAGAGTAGGGGGAGGAAATAGACGAAGATCAGGCCCATGAATGAGCTGCATGCACATTATAAAACAAAGAAGCCCTTTGAAGCTCTTTCAGTCAGAAGCAGTTTCGTGGTGAAACAAGAAAAAACATTCTCTTTATAGAGATAAGCTCCATGCTGCACACAATGTTGGAAGAGATTACTCTGTCTAGGCACAGCTATCAAATGAGATTAAGATACATGCATTCTTTTCATTCAAGGAAGGACCATTTCAACTAAATTGTGAGTACAAGAGTCCTTGTAAGGTATAAAAACTAGAGTCCTAGTGCCAGCACAGCGTTGTAGCCGACATGAGGAAACGTGCAGCTGCAGCATGTAAATTATTGTGTACTCTGAAAAACTGCTTGCCGAGGGAGTGTTGTCAACATGTCAGTGATTGACAGAACTACTTAAACCAGCCAATGCTGCAGCAATGATCTTCCAGACCTTATTTTGTGATCCTTCTGGCAAGTCATATATGGTGCAGCAGGCAAGACATATAAAAGTATATGTGGAGATAAATAGATACAGCCTCATGGATGAACTGTCCAGAATCTGTATGCACATAACGGAGCTATTTCTGTCATGACTGAAAGAACCAAGACAGCATTCTGGGGCCTATATTGCTAAGCACTATTCCATCCGCAGATTCCGCACAAAGCTCCTCAATCCTCACTTGTTTGAATAGTTCACACATTCGGCACAGTAGCCTAGTATCTGCTCACTGATATTTGGCAAACCCTGATGTTAATAGTAGGCGGCTGAGTTAGGATGTGTCAGAGGGAATGCTACACGATGATTTATGAGCCAGCATTTCCTCTTTACTTTTGTCTTGGATTCACCCAATTTTACAACTGACAAGACAGCACTCAGCGCATTTCAATAAGTTGAAGAGAGCTATCTCCCAGGCTGCTGTGTGTCTTCCTGAATACAAAATTAGTCTGGTGGATTGTGATAAGATCTAGGGCAGTCTAAGAAAAGGCCAAATACTAGCATGAATCACTCACTGGAAAGCCTAAGGCTGAGCAGGAGAGACGAAGCTGTCTAAACGGCTAAGTGTGCACATTATACCATGCCTCGCTCTTTCACCGCACATATACCAAGCAGGTACACATCATCTTGAACCTCGATGGATTGTCGTTATTTCCAATATTACAGAGCCACAGGTTTCTGCAGTGAAGAGAGAGGGATCAGGGCAGTGTACACGTGGGATGTGTGTGGTACACAATCTAATTAAGAGTCGGCTAATTTAAATGAAAATGACTGAGGGACACTGACAGAAGCAGAGATGGCTGATGATGAGGGAAGGATGACTGTGAACCCTGTTTCTACAGACAGCACAGTAGATTATCAGTGGATGCATATTTCAGTCAAGTTGATGACCTTATTAAAACTAAGAGGAGACTGAAATTGGGCTGTGAATATATCAGGAAGACTCTGGTCACGGTGATGCCCATGGATCGGGCTAACTGGGGAGGGCTATTCATCACAGGCTATAGCACCTCTTTATATTGCTGATAGAACCTCTCTCTCTCTCTCTCTCTCTCGTGTGCTTTCTCTCTCTCTCTGTCTTTCATTCCTCCCTTCTTTCTTTCTCCATATCCCTCATCCATGTTTGCCCCTGGCCATGATCTCATGCATATAATTAAGACAAAGGAATCTGGGAATTGTTTCTCTCTTCTTGTCAACCCCCAGCAGAGAATAATGTGTCAAAATAGGATGCCAAGGAAAACTACAATGGCTTGACACTCTGCCTAACTGTTATAGGCAGCATCAATTTGAAACAGTTCATGAATACATTATCCAGCTTAAGACTTGGAGTACCAGTAAAAAGCACACACCATCCAATGTAAAATATTATACTGTATGTATATTTGTATATTTCAGATAGACATGTAACAACCAAGTGGATCGTTTAATACCCCAGGAAAAATCTAGGTAGGTGGCAAAAGATCTAATCTAGGAGAGCTCCAAATTGCCCAACCAAAATACATCCGCTTCATCATCCAGTTTGTCAGTGAAGGCAAAGCCCAGCCAGCAGCAGAACATTGGTCTACATGAAATGACGTGAACAAGATGCCCACCTTTAATGTGTCTGAAGATGCTGACATAGATGCAACCTGGATTAATGTTGTGTGTGATGCTGCAAAATCATACATCCCTGGAAAAAGAAAAAAGGACCAATGTTTGTGAACAACCAAAATCCAGAGCGGAATCTTGGGAAAAATCTCTTTTATTTTAGCCTGTTTCTGTGTTGGCTTCTAAATTATCCTGTGGGCTTCCCTGTGAATATGTAAAGGGATTCAAATCTGCTTTCTTCGGAGATCCTCCTCCATCCATGCATGTGATTGCTTTCTCTGACCTTGACCATTTCTTAGGACGCCTTCTCTGCAGTTCAGGTGACGTAACATCACTGCACAGAACTGGTGGGGGAGTTCACTTAAAGTGTGATTACCCACCATTATGTGTGCTGCCAGAGCGCTGTATGTAGGATGTAATGGTTCTGTGTCCCTCTAAGCTTTGGAAGAAGGACAAAGTTGTACAAAAAGAGGCTCCCTTGTTTCTTTCATTTGTTCTTGATGTTGACATACTACATGTGGAGTGGTGGATCATTGAGTGTGGCTCACTGTGCTTCACAATTGTAGCAATTTCAGCACAGTGCCTTGTACAGCACAGGAGAACTGGGCAAACTATCCTTCTGAGGGAGCTTCTGAGACAAATCTCACAGGACCATACAGAGATAGTCCAAGGGTGGCTTAGCGGCCAAGAGCTATTCTAGGAAATGCTTGCACATTCCTTCCCCACTAAACCCTTGGCTCTCTACTGCACTTCTGAAATAAAAGCTATCAAAGGTTGAACATGTTTCTGGCTCATTTAATGCATCCCTGTGTTATACTCATAAGGAGCCTCAAATGCAGGGAAATTAATCTAGAGTACAATAAGAATATAATGAGCAGAACTTAATCATGGACGCAGAGCCGAGGAGCTGCTCTAAGAAGAATTTCCTGCACAAGATAATACAACCACAGTCTAGACAAGGGTTTTATAGAAAGCTTTAGATTGGTAAAAGGGCAACAACAACACAATACAATTATTGCAGATGATCATCATAGTGAGAAGGACATTTGGTTGGTGATTTTCCAGGAATAAACAATTCAGGACATTGCACTGGAGAGGCCTTGGCAGTGGGATTCTTTAAAAATGCAAATTGGTATGCAAGGCAGATACGGACAACTACTATGCTGTCCATTCCCACCCAGTGTTTAAACTTAGTCTGAGACTCGAAGATGGACTTGTCATTTCTGTCTCTCACCATGGCCTCAAATCCAGAAACCTTTTATTTACTTATTATGTATAGGGTTTCCTCTAGAGTGCTTGCATTCCCCTCAATAATTACTCTTTATTTGTAAGAGCTCATGTCATCTCCAATATTATTCAATCCAAAAAGTGCAGAGTGTTGTGCATACTTTAAATGAAGAATATGCACAATATTATCCTACATGTATGCATCTAGGGCTGACTCCATTAGGCAACCGAGAATGTTACACCAAAGTTTAATAAAAAAAGCAGCAATTATATGATAAAAAAACCTTTCCTAGTGCTGCATGAGACATCCATTAACATAATACAGTACATTCTCACTCGCTTGAATTTACTGTGTTCAGCACAAGTAACCTGTTGCTGGAAATTGGACATGTGGTATATGCAGAGTGTGCACTTTCGACTGCGTGTTCCCTGATATTACTGAACATGGTGAAAACTACACCTTCTTTACAGCCTTCTCTAGTAATGAAATAAAGCATATGGACATATTAATGGCTGGCATAAAACACTGTGAGCTCCATGACGTATTCCACTTCATGAAAAAGTAGGTCATATTTTCAACAAGTCAAAATGAATTTCCTATATGGATATATGCTTGAGCACTGCAGCTCTGTAGCAATATTGCAGGTTTACAGGGGAAGCAATTATATGGAATCTGAATCATATTAGATAAAAACCATAAGGGATGAACATTTCATAACGACTGACTGATTAAAAAGAATCACCTGATCAGCCCTGATATAGTTTTTCACATTCATCAGAAATATGCGTGCAGCCTAATATTCTGCTTGCATCGGAGCAATTCCATCCTATGGGTTATTTGAAAATACAAATGACTTAATACATTCCATCCCATTTTGTCTCTTTGTAATTGCTCCTCCAAGAAATATTGCTACAGTCGTATATGGTTTATCAAATGCAGGCATATAATTGTTATGCACTTGGATTCACAAAAAGCCTATTTATTTTACAAAAAGCTATTTATTCCATTAAGTCCATAAGGCTAAGCACTAACTTCAAGACTGCCCCTGTATCAGGCTTGTATCTTCCCCTATCAGTGTCTTTCACTCATTCACTATTTAACTAAATTATTATACAAGCTTTTAGTCTACATAAGATTGCAGACATACATTAATAGACTTGATCAACCTCAGTTTTAATGGAGTGGATCAGGGTTTAGAAATCAATGGTCTAGAATTGTAACTTAGTCCCTTAAGGTTAATTTTTAACATAAGTTTCACTTCTCAAGAAGCTAATGACATACTCTACATTGAACTAGAGTTAAAGCCCAATAGTTTAAACCAGAGACATTTTCAGTTATTGTAAATGTTCTTCCAAAGAGTTAGTTTATACATTAACACTGTTCAGTATATTGTAAACACTATGGTAAGTAACCATAGTAAATGCCCTATGTGTTTACCCCATCTGAAAAGGTACTTATTGTTTCAAAATAAAAATGAGAGAGGCCACTCTGATACATAAAAACACATACAGTACCTATTAATTTGCATTTGATGTGTTATAGAGATAAAACAGGAGTGAGTCTCACCTTGACCAGTTCATAATGTTGGATGCCATTGATCCCTACATCAGGGTCAAATGCCGAGGGCACCGGGTATCGGGTGTTGATGGCTGTGTTCTCTGGGATTGAGATGTTTATGACTGTGGACTGGAAAAGGGGAGCGTTGTCGTTTACATCCTCGATCAGGAAGCGGATCTTGACCAATCGGAAGATCTCGTCGGGCAGCACGGCCACCTCAATCTCGTAGTAGCAGCGTTTCTCGGCAAAGACCCCCGCGCACAACTTCTCCCGGTCAATCCTGTGGTTGGTGGTAAAGATCTCCCCCGTGCTGGCCTCCACCCGCACCAAAGGCACGTCACCTGTCTTGTACACAGGCTTGAACTGCAGGGGCGACGACAGCCTGATGCTGGGGTCCAGGTTGAGGTCCAGGTCCTTGCGCAGGTTCCCTATGCGGACGTTCTCCGGCTGCTCCTCCTTCACTGTGTAGTCCCTCTCCTGGGCCAAGCATAGCAAGACCACACAGGTGAGCAAGACCACCAGTCCATATGCCTGACTTGCTAAGTCCATACTCAAGAGTGGGTGGGAGCTTCACTTCTTACGGCAGCAATTCTGCCACAAGATAAGCAAGGAGCGAGAGAGAGAGAGAGAAAAAAGGGAGAGGGGAAGACAGAACACACCATATCAAAATTAGATGACACTCAAGTTTGCTGTAATTAGTACCATTTTCCCTCAGATAGAGTTTTCAACTTGACCTATTCATCCCCAACTAGTTATGAGCCCACATTCTTCCCCTGTCTTTGAAAGCAAATTAACATCAGTTTTACACAATTAACCTTTGATGACATCCATTGAGCCAGCGGACACATAAAGGTTATTAGTTCACACATTCCATCTATCCATTTCATTGCCGTAATGAACCGTTTCATTATCTCATTGAGAAAAAAAATGGTAGGGTTCACTGTTGCGATAAAACATTTTGCTATAAAAGCTTGTTTACAAACTGTTAATGAAAATAAAATGGGACACATAGACACACTTAATTTGTATACTGTATGAGCCAATGTGGTGCAGGGGTTTCTTCATAAACTGTACCTCACATACAAACTTCAGATGATTTTGGAAGCACTAGAATAAAGCCTTAAACAGTGGTGGTTCCATGCATACACACACACACATTAGTAGTACCGTTTGACAGGAGCTTTTAGTGGACAACCTCATTTGCTCTGAATGTAAACAACTGAACTCTCAAATGTGTTGTGAGTGCCCATGTGTGTAAACATACACAGTGTGATAAGAGCACTGTTTAGAGGAACTTCGGTGGACACAGGCAACAATGTGAAATAATTCAATGTGGAAGCCTGGGCCATGCGGGGGAGGGGAGGCTGACACGCTCTACCCACTGTGCCACAAGTGCAGCCCCCCCAAATACTGTTTTAAATGTATAGGCTATTTATAAAACCATAACAGAAAATGCATTGCAGATGGGTTTATCAATGCTGAATCCTATTGTAGGGGCCAAAATACATTTGGTCTATTTGTTTATTGTTAATTTTGAAAAGTCACGCACACTGTTTTGGTTTATGTCACTTCCTTTTGATTGACACATGTGGGTGTGGTTTAATCTATATACCTGGGCACTTGTGGCGGGCGGGAGTTAGGAGACAAAGGGGGTTAGTGGCGCACCTGCTATTTTCTGTTTACCGTCAAACTAGCGTCAATTACAACAGTTTATCTTTTCTTTATTTGTTTTCAATACCCTCGTCATGTTTTCATTCATCCGTTATCATTCTGCCTTCATTTATTACATTTTCAAACTATACTCATCACCGGACTTAGTAGCCTAATTGAATGACGTGTAAATGCCTGGAGCCCACTTAAGCCTCTTAGCGGCCTTTATTGGAGAGCTGTCGCTATACCTATAACTCTTTTATCATGTCCAAAAGCTTGTCAAAAGGCAAGAACCCCAATTGTCAAAAACCCAAGTAGGTCATGGGAAATGTATGACGTTAGCATACATTTTTTGCATGCTTGCACGGAATATGTATGTTCATTTGTATCAGTCAGTACGTTATTAGGCGAGTTTATTTATCTGATTTGCTAGCTGACTAATCCATTCTCAAATACTTTCACTGTCTCCACCACAATCACACTGGTCTCCATAAAGGCTTGCCCACACATGCTTTAAAGGGCTTTTGACTTTAAAGTGGTGTTAAAGCATTGTGATAATCAAAGTATATCTATGTTCTGTAGATGTTTTCAATATTACAACATATAATTACATTACTGGGGTTGGATAGTTATATATATATATATATATATATATATATATATATATATATATATATATAGTGTTTAGTGTGCAATGACGTATCAGGATGAAGCAACCAATACTCAGCTTTGTTTACTTCTCAGAAAACTGGCCTCCCATGTGTATTCCGGCGCAATATATTTAACGTTAATATAATTTCATTTCTCATATCCCCTGTGCTTTTAGATCCACCAACCCCCTGAGTGTTTATCAACCTTATATGATTTTCCTCAAGATATTGGTTTGCATTTATTAGGCCGCTGCTTTGAAATCAAACGTTCATTTCCTTCAAAGTACTGCAGGAGTGTGTGACAGCCATCACATAAATGATATGCAGCTGGTGCTGGATATGCATACATACCTGCAGTAACAAGGGACCACAAATAGCTCTTTGGGAACCTTAATATTTTCTACTTTATGAAATTTTCCTCCGCCCATTTACATGAGTCAAACAATATCCAGTAGAGCAGGTATGACTACCTAAACTGCACTACAGGGGTCCGCTAAATTGGCAAGGCAACAGCGTTCATAGCCACTGAAGCTCTCGGACTGCCGACAAAGGGGAATTGATTAAAAATAAGAATTTAATTAAGCTGGTTTTGAATCAGCAACAATTGCAAGGCATTCACACAGCCTGTGCAGGCAGATTTATTTTCACACATTTCATAAAGCAGTCACATGAGACTCATTAAAGAACAGTGGGACAGAAAGAACATGGCTGACATTGATGAGTGTGAGGGTTATTCATTCTACACATATAGCACAGGCCGTGTTGTACTGTCGTGACAGAAATATTGATGGGACATATCCCATTAGTAACTGTGACACAGTTTACTTTGAAGTGTGCATCTTTTCTGAGGGTGAGCAGCAGCAATTGCTTCACTGTGATGATCGCTAGGCAGTCCAAGGCTGAGCTCGCACAACACATAATGAAGTTGAAATTACATCCTTAAATGGGATGTGATTTGCCAGAGTGAAAAAAAACTGAAAAGATCAAGGCAATATCTGTATTTCCTTTCTCTTGTAAGTGACAATAATGTTCCAAAGGATGAAGGGTTGTAGCATGTTTTTGACTCGGAGTACATGCAGGAGTACAAATGCTGTTGCAAAAAAGGACACACAATGCTAATGTGATATCAGGAAACTGGATTTACTATGAGATAGATTTGTAGAGTTATTTCTCTTCAACAAATTGAGTTTAAGATTACACAGTTTGATATCTTATTTAAAAAGGCAAATGTTGATATTACAACTTGTTTACTCCTTATTCCATCAACATAACGTGGCTTATTTTTCATCCCGTGATCTACAGCCATTTTCATATGGCTTTTCACTTGTCACACCTCTATATAAACATGTCCATGGAATATTGGCTATAGGTGAAATGAGGAGCTGTGCTGGAGGGAGAAAAAAAGTAAGAGAAATAAATCCTAGGTGTCAGTCAGAGTGTCTCCTTTGCTTACATTTCACTAGTCTCCTGAAATGCTATTTTGAGCCCTAGACAGCAGGTTGAATCCAGTAGGCAAACTCAAGCCTTCCCTCTTGGGACGGACAGACTGGAGAGGAGCAGGACAGCCCTGGATCCCCTTACACAACAGTGTGATGGACAGCCCTTCCTGGTGTAGGTAGTGTTGAGAGGGGAGAGCTACTGTCACCCGCTGTATTTCACCCCCTTTAAGATAACCATTAACTGGAAACTTTCCGTGTATAGTTTGGAACCCAAGACATCCGTAGACCTTGAACTGTCAAAAGCAGGTTTTCACCACTGTTGTATCTATCAATATTGCCAGCGGGTTTTCAAAAAGAGGGCATCGGAAGAAGAAGTAATACGTTTGATTGTCTTGGCCTTTTTCTCTTTTAACAGCTTTAAGGATCGCTGACAGCCTGACAGACCTAGTTTCTGTCAAGATCACTCAGTTCTTTTTTCAGTCCACACAGCCAGAACAATTCTCTTTACAAGGCGGAGGAATAAAAAGTTGTTTTCTCTAGGGGAACTTCAACAATGACTATATTACCAGCGTTGTACTGCAAGGTGAGACGGTGCGAGGCAAATTATGCCTGAATTATGCCTGACACAAATAGTCATATTGACAATGTCAATATAATATGTAATACTGAAAAAATATGTAGATATAAGTACAAATATTACCCTAAACACACACTATCTTTTATCAATATAAAATTATAATAAAATAGATGATAAATCAAAATTCTGACAAATGAGTTGTAGTACTTTTGCATTACGTATGGAAATGCTGTTTGGCTGTATATCCCACTGACTTTGAACATTTCAGTTTCAGTTTCTTAATTCTGAAACACTTGGATTATTAAGAAGCGGTTCTACTTGGCCAATAAAAATGTTGCTAGGTGATATTTCTCACGCGCATTCATAAAATGATGAACAAAATTACAACATTGTAATCATGGACCTCAACAGGGCGGTCCTTACATGCAAAGGCAATCACAATGCTAAATAAAATAGCGATAATTTTGGTGTGACTTAACGTCATCTCAAATGTCAACGTGGACTTCAAAAAATCCATTATTATCATGTGACAGAATCCTTAATTGTCGACAAATAAATAAATCCTAGACCATGCAATTAATCAAAACAAAGAAAACAAAAATATTAAAAATACAGTCTGAAAACATACATAGCCTTATTAGATTACTTGCAAAAAATAGAATTGTCTTTTTTTCAGGACACATTTTAAATGCCCATGTATTTGAAAGTGGCCATATATTCAGGTTAAAAATTGTGTCGGACATCTTGAAATAATTATGTATAAAAAAAAAGTTATGGTGGGTATCCCTATTCAATATATAATCCTTTGTAGGAGTTGAAGAAGACAATTCGACTTCACCAATATAATAAATGTCAGAAAGCTATTCAGGAAAAATACTGAAACTAATGATGGCCTCAAATTATGGACAAATATATATTTATTTGTTATATAAACTGTATGTGAAACTTAAAAGGAGCTTGAAAGTGTTCCAATGGAATGAACAGACACACTACATAACATGAAAACTAAAAGCAAACAGACAACCTCTTTGACACCTGTGAAGCATCTCTGAGACTACAGGTCTGTTACACTAACTCTTCAGAATGCATATCGTTTCCTTACAAGTGAATGGCTCCCAAACCAATGTTTTGTTGAATTTATCAGAGATATAACAAATCATTTAAGCCAGGTTTGTAGCAAATACAGTAGGCTAGGATATTGCTGTACTCACTGGTTTATTCGCTCAGGTGCATGAGCAAATTCTTTTTTTCGAATCAAACACATAGTTAACTTGCTTCCATTTACTCATTGACTCTTTATTTTGATATAAGTGCTTCAGCCCAAATATGCTGCTCGCCTTGGGAAGGTTCACATTACCATTTGATTTAATTCCCCAGTAAAATATTGAGTTCAGTGGGCCTTGCGAGAGTCTTAATAAAAAAAAACACGTCCAATAATAATCTATTGCATATTGAGCTGGTAACATATTAGGAACCCAAAACAACCAACTGTGGCGGTTCATACTTCGGCCCTGCGGGGATTACATCGTGACTATTTGAACTACCCCCAGTGGAATAACAATAATATTCCTATTAATGTTTCTTTAATTTTTTTCTTTTTCTTTCTGGAGTCATATTGTGTGAACAGACTGCTCGCTCTGGAGGTTGTAGTCTGTGACAGCTGAACGGCTTGACCAGGAGCGCGCTGTTGCCGCGCACCCACGCACCGGGCTTTGCGGCCAAGCTGCTGAGAAACCTGCACAGACAAGTCAACCCAGTGCAGTTGGATGCTCTTGGAAAGTATAGGCCTATCTGTGCATAGCGATCAGTGTTGTTGAGCAAGATTTAAAAAGCGCCCCAAGTCGTGACCAACCGTGCGAGATACATTCATAATGCGACAACTCAGCTCGGATTCTCCATGATGCACCATGTCCGTGGTGGATATTTACATCAGGTGCACGGGGACGCCGGTTGTATCCTATCTTTGGAGCAGCTCTAGGAACCCCACGAAAAATCAAAATGACCCACTATCGCAACGCGCTGATTCATCCATGTGCCTTATAGACTATCACTTCCTTTTTTTCTGACAAAGCTTTGGTTCTCTCGCATTTGTAAATATAGCGCAAGGGATATGAATTTGATTGTATACGGACTATCCATAAATTAGGTTGTTGGGCACTCTCCGGCGTTTCAGAATTAGATGAAAAGACAGACCCGTCATGTGCATATGTGTTCAAAGATCACTAAATTAAAAATTAAAAACACACATTTTAATCTCAACAGTAAAGTAATGATTGTGAGAAAATCTTACCTTCTCCGCTCGGACAGGGTGAACAAATCAACCGCGAGTACCGTCGCGTAGAGACATCACTGATTTACACACACAAAAAAAGTGCCACGAATTAAACTGAAGTAGGGGGAAAGGATCCTCGTCAGAAGCGGCAGCAAAAAGCGATGCAAGTAGAAGAAAAAATAGATTATCCACTACAAAAACTTATCCATGGACTAAGAAAAACTGCGGTCCTCATGTGCAAAGTGGAAAAATCATGCACAGCGGTCAACTTTGTGCGAAAAGGACGCTGTAATTCCTCTTCGGGTGTCTTGGGCTTGCAATCCCACGGGCGGAGATACGCATTGAATCCAAGCTTGATTTATATTAACTTTGTATCTCTAGCCTAAACGTTTGCCCTGGAAATTCCTACTTTATTTCACCAGCTTTAAATCGCTGGCACCAGGCGAGCTTACACCTGTGCGTTAAAGGCTTCTTGACGCGTGCGTAAAACTTCAATCCAAAAGCGCAGGGAAAAAAAAACGTAAGAAAAACTGAACGCTCAGACCTAATTTATTTTATAACCACTTGTTTTGACTCATTCGAGGTTGTGCACGCTTCCCGACAACTCATAAAGGAAGGATGCAGAGAGAGAGAGAGAGCGCATCGCCCCCCCCAATGGAGTTGGATCAAAGTGTGCCTCAGTGCAGCAGCATCACTTACAGGAGCCGGGATAGGCGGTTCGCGCGTATCTGTCTGCTAAGCTGTAGATGTCTCAGTAGTATTGTATGAACTCAGTTCCTCAATGCTGCTGCCCACCTCTCTCTCCCTCTCGCTCTCTCCTCCGACTGACATCATGGCGGAAGGAGGAGCCAGTCGCGAATTTAAGAGCCCCGGTCCCTCTTAAAGCCGCACTGCGTTGGAGAGATGCTCGCACTGAGATGTAGGTGGATTGCGGGATGTGTGTGGACCACAGATGCCTCTGCTGTTTGCACTAGCCATGGTGCTCCAGAAATATCGCCTGAAAGCAAGAGGGGGGCACTGTTCACTTTTATACCGAGCTTTATACTCTGCTTTTTTCCATTTGGGTTTACTACTGTATCACCGGCACCTCTGAATACTGACGACGTTTAAATCATTTTCAGACATTCCATAGAGTTTCAACAGGCCATGGCAGAGTTCTTACCAGGGATGAGAAGAGAAATCATCATGTATACATTTTAGTTTATTGTCATAAACACGTTGAACAATTTAGATGCATGGAATGTATGGCAACAAGGGATTACATGGACAATTGTGGGGACCTTTCATCATATCAAAATGGACAGGTAACTCAAATGCCTGATTAAAATAATGCATGAATAAAGTATGAATCTGATATTTATTATCAGCCGAGGGCTAAATGGTGTTTAACAGCATGGATTTTGGGACCATGAAACCTATTTAAGTGAAACATCAACAAATCTGGTTGCAGCCGAACGGCTCAATGTCGGTCAGGCATCAATGCGAGACATTGATTGGCTCGGAAATTACTGATCACAAATCACAAAGCTGTCACTTGTTTCTGCTGTGGTAAATGACATGGATTTTCTGTCCCCAAATACCCGCGAGTAGGTTCTAACAGGTGTTTTTATGGGGGTCATAAAGGGTTATGGTCGCACAAAGGTCAAAAGATCACCACCTCCATGTTGCAGCTGATTGCCCTTGTCCCTTTGCCGTCACCCTGTACAACAAATGACTGTTACATTTTAACAAGTTCAGCCCCTGGCAAGGTTTCATAAACAACATTGTCACCTGTTCAACAGTTCCCTTCCCACCACATTATTTAATGTCACAACACTCTTCCTGAAAGACAAAGTGGCAGAGGTACGGCCAAATGATTGTTTTTGTTTAGGGCCAAACAATGTTTTTTTGTTTACAAAAGAGACAGCTGGGAAATTGCATGGCCATCTTTAGGTTTACTAGAAAATAATTTTTCCAGTGAGTAAGTGCAGTGTGCTACAATGCTTGTTCTCAATTTTAATCTCAAATCATTTTTTTAAGACTTGTTTAGAGAATTTGACTGCTAAAAAGCAACACTATCTGTTGGAAAGCACATAATTCTTCAAGCATGATGCACATGGATATTTGATATCAGAAACATTTTGTATTACTGATAACACATTGTATAGGATGCATCAATATATTGTTTTTATTCCTCAAAGTGAAATGCGGCTATGTATGTGTGTCCGAACAGTTTTGGACACCATAGTGCTGATGATTGTTTTACCTTTGATTGAAATGGTTGCAGCAATACTTAGTTATAGTGTTGCAGACAATAAGCTTCTACACAGATTATTGTTCCAGTGAAATCTGCCAATGCCAAATTTACCTGAGCCCAATCTTATTTTGTCCTAAAGTCAGCACAATTCAGGGTTTGGATTCAGACAAGTTAGGGAATTTGGGGCAGCAGCACTAACACATATCTCAAGCTATATCAAAATCAGGGAATTTACTATTATCCTATTCTCTTGAAGGGCATACACACTGTTGTATAATGAGCATTAACACACAATGTTAACTCAATATATTTTAAAAACTCTGTGAACAAAATGGTGACATACTACATGTCTAAGGAGACAGATGTGATCAAATACTAGAGTTTTTCCTCAACATTGCAAACATGCATGTTGGCCTCTCACTGAATCCATGACTTGTTATGTAAAATAAATCATTGGAAGAAAGAGCACACTCACTAATATACCTTATCCGCCAAGCACAGCTGGGCAAGGGTATGGGTGAAGGAAGGGGTTGCAGAGCTAAATTAAAGGGGGTCATCATGTATTAACATCCAGAGGTTTCGAGAAAGGCTAAATTATTTCCAGACCATACTACTGGGGTTTTGCATCATCATTTCAGCTTATAGTTTGACATTTCCAGAGGGAGCACAGTGTACGTATATGCCACTGTACCATTGTCTTTCATCATCACTCTGTCAAATGTTGATTTGGATTTTTTGGTTTGTACTTATGGGCATTAGAGCCTGACGTTGTTAATATATGATCTTTCATGCATAACAAAAAAAGAAGACTCAGAAAGACAGGCGTGGAAATGATCTTCTGTAGAAATACAGTAGATAGTTGATGAAGAGTTGGATAGATCCTGACAAAACCTATTTTTTCTTATCCGTATACAGTATGGCTTTGTATCCATGGCAACTTTCAGGAACCATTAAGATTTACCACAATGAGTTGAAACTATTTTCATTGCCTCATTTCTTTCTGTCCTTTTTCTTTCACTCCCACCTTCTCAAGGATCTCATAGAAAAAGAGAAATATGGAGTGGACTGAGGGAGGAGTCGCAGGAAAGTTCAATATTAGCTTTTATTTTACTGGCAACAGAGGAAGAACTTTAGAGAAATGATGTAGGAACCAAAGATAGACAGAAAGTACACCCTGAATGATATAATATTTGGACATTTCCACGGATACACTCCGAGTGAGCAGAGCAGTCGGCGTTTATAGCCTGGAAGGTTGAAAACTAAATCAGGTGGCATCGGAGTCATACATATCATCAGACCATTGCAAATTTGAACACAACAATATATATTCTTTTGTTTCTGTTATTCTTATAATCAGTGCTTTTGCTCTTGGTATCTGAACCGACTGTCCTCAAAAACAAAATGAAAAAAACCTTAAAACTCAATTTATTAATATTAATGATTTACTGTAGGGAAGAGTGGCCTAAGTTGTGCATTTTGGAAGTTGTTCCACCCCTTGTTTCTAGAAAACCGTGGAAGAAATTGGAAATGTGACCACATATTTAAGAAGAGCCATCCACTTGACTCATCATGTAAATAAGGGAGACACAGGGAATAAGATATAAGCACATTTAAGCTCAAAAAACTGTGTTTTGCCTTTCAAAGTAAAATTTCCATGATCAAGGTTTTTTGGTCATTGTGTCTGAACAATTATAGACAAGTTTGAAAACATTTGACACATGTTTTAGTGCTTTGGTATGCTACATTTTGAGTCTGTACAGTTAGCACGATGTCAGCCCTAAACTGCTGCATCATGCTTATTATCCAAAATTCTGGGGTGGGGTGATTTGTGCCAAAGGATCTGGGTGAGTTAAAAGTAAGTAAGTAAGTAAAATGTATTTATAAAAGCACATTTATGACAGTTTGCACTGTCCAAAGTGCTGTACATAGTGCATTCAGTAGGTAAACAATGAAGGTAAAATAACAATAACCAAAATAAAAGACGTAAAGCCCATACATCCACATAAACACAGATAGTAGTGCAGAGGTAAGATAGTTAATGGGGAGGAAACACCAGGGTGTACATATGGGTTTTGAGCCTTGATTTAAAGGCAGCAATGTAGGGGAATCACATTTGTCAGGTGGCAGTTGGTTCCACAAGCACGGAGCAACTAGTGCAAAGTACATTTCTGAGAGTTGTGCCAGTGGCATGGCTGTATACGCTGGTCACCAAAAGAAAGTGATTGTCTACAGTAGCTCAGAAGAGAGTGACATCTCAATTCCACTTAACGACACCACATGAGAGTTCAGATGGCCAGAAAGATGATGATGGTGACTTTGTCATTGTGAGCTTTGCAGGTAAAACCATTAGATCTGCTAGGCCTTGTTTAAGAAAATTGTCCTTCAATCTTTGTCAACTATTTACTTTATTTACTTTAAATAAACCTTAAATAAGTAAGTGTCTAATGGATTTGTCTTGCATTACAGTTTATGAGATATATAGCAATGGCACAATTCACCCCATGGTATTCTCTCCAACCGCACAATTTACACCACACCGGGGGCAAATTGTGCATCAAGACAACTTTTTTTCCGAAAGCTATATTTCTTCAACAGTTTATTCCAGATCCAAAGTTTTTATTGCCAGGGATGCACAACACCCTGAAATATATGTACATATTTGAGTTGGAGACTTTACTGTCAAGGCCTTACTTTAAAGTCACTTTGAGTGAAAAATTGCACAACTTAGGCCACTCTCCCCTATAATTTGCAAAAGAAGTCTTGGATTGGAAAAAAAAACATCCCAGTGGTCCTTGCATTTAAATAACAAATTGATGTTCATCATAAAAAAAACTGCACATGATTCCAAAGCAGTGTTGTTTTTGTATGAAACGTTAAAAATAATTAGAATCAAGTTTATTGCCAGGTATGTTGACACATACAACACATGTGCTGCTGTCTGATGGTACACACACTGGCCCTCATTTATCAATCTTGCGTAGACCAGAAAAATGGGTGTACGTACATCTCCACGCAAATCTCGGCATTTATCAATATGGACGTGAGCGTAGGGTACGCTCAAATCCCACGCCAGCTCTCAGCTCGTGTACGCAAATTTGAAAACAGCTTAGACTCGCAGTGCAGGCTGTGCCGGGTAGCCGATGACTTTGTTGGACAATTATTAGAAGATAATACAAATGCAGTGCAAATAAGACCGAAATAAAGATATTAATCACTTAAAAATGAGCAGCTTATGGTGTGCAACTGAGTAGGAGAGCTGATTCAATAGTGCGCACACGTAAGGGCAGTTGTCTCCGTTTTGGAGCAGCTGGGGGGACACTGAGGCACGGGGGCTGCATTCATTCAAAATGTTAGCCTAAGTATTAAATATGTAGTAGGCCTACACTGCTCTTTATGATACAAAAAAATACACGGCACAACAATCAGCTTAACATTTTATTTATTTGACGCACTTTGTAGATGTTAGTTCCTCTTTTAATGTGTCATTGATGCTAAAGCGAGCGATTTATTTCCACCTTAACCGGCACGTTTTTCCGATCTGCTGGTGGAGCAGCTCAGCAGGACAGTGGGCGCTCTCACAGCTGATCGCTGCCGGGTCGGCTTGTGCAGCTGACGGCCGGGCTGACCACTCGTGCCAAGCGCATGCTGTCATACAGTAAAACGCTAAATGTGTTATTTTTAGTTTTTAAAACCCTTTTGAGTAGTGCTATCTAAAAGGGCCAATACATTCTAATCATTCAAATCTCTGCAGACCTCTATTTATTTTATGGGGACCATTATCGGACAGTTGGTGCGTCTTTTTCTCCTCCACCACTTATATTATGCCCGCAGCCCCGCACCCCCAGTTGGTTGCATTTCAGAACAGCAACACGCTTTTTTTAGTGGCGATTTTGAGTCAACACCAACGCTGTTGACCGCAGCAGTTATTTCCTTCCTAACTGCTGCCTTCTGTCGTTATTTGATGCTGCTTGTAGGCTAATGCTCCGAAATGAAACTCTTTTTTTTCTACTTTCGCTGTTATTCTGTCAATTTCTACTTCAGGGCAGTGCCGTATTGCGCATATCCATGTCGCAAAACCTTTGGGCGAGGCCTCTAAACTGAGAAAATATAGGGGCGTGGTACGATTGTTTTCAGCCGCTGCATTTATCAATAATTGCGTGGCGTACGCCGAGATTGGCGAGATACGACTGTTTGATAAATCCCACGCGATACCTGGCGTAGGGAGGTATTTGCGCCAGAATCTGCACCAGTTTCCACGCAAGTTTGATAAATGAGGGCCAATGAATATACAATGCACATAAACATGAAGAAAATGGGTTAAGGCAATTAAAACAATTTAAAGAGCATTTACAATACAATATTATAAAAGTGCATGTGCAATTATCTATTTAAAAAGAAGAGCAGCACAACATGTACTTGCATTGCTCTGATGAGTCATACTTGAGTTGACATGACATTATTTTACTGAGAAGAACCACTGTCAATAACAACCTGTCAGATTAAATTGAAGCATGGCTAAAGCAGGCTGTGGCATAGAACTCTTGAGGATAATGAAGTGTCTAAAAATGAATGACATGTATTTGCAACACACCAATTAAACTGCATTCCATACTGTTAACTACCAATTTCTGTCCTCACTAAATGTTTCACTTGCACATTAAAGCCACTACGAGTAAGATGACACGTTGGCGTCCCCTTTGGACAAAAGCGGTTGTATTTTTACAACGCCCGCTGTCGCAAAGCTGTTTTCTAGCTTGTGCCAGGCGCGCGAGTGTGAACTGAGAAGGGAGCATTATAGTGCATGTCCGTGTGTTCAAAGTGTGAGGACTCTTTTCGGCTCCGTGAGAGTGGTTTTGACACTGCATCAACTAATGCCAGTCTGGCACACACACCTGATTGCAATGAGTTGATGCAGCAGTGTCACCTAACTACTCTCTCTCACGGAGCTGAAAGATTATGTGTCCGACTCCTCACAGAAAGCGAATGAACGAGAGACGGCAGTTAGTATGGATCACGATGAGGTAATGTGTTTGTGTTGTTGATGTAAATAATGACTGTTTCAGATAATGGTTATCTGATGATGGTGAAGCAAAGCAAACGTTGTGTTAGTACCAACCGCTCATTCATTTAGGAGTAAACACTACAGTCTAGTTTCGCTCTCGTGAAATTGTATACACGTTGCTTGGCAACGCCCTGGTCCCGCCCGTAGCCTATATCACTCTCCCTTTTAACTTTTCTTCATTGCACGTTTTCTTTGATGGTTCAGCCCCGTTATCAGTCATTATGATGACAAATAACTGTCTCAAACAAGGCTCCCGCTCCCCTTCCCTCACCTGGAGGGATAGGCTTCTCAATTCACGTTGCTGCGCCACACTGAAATCTGCTACCAATACGGTTATGTGACCATAGAGCCTGCACGAACGAACCGAAAATCGGACTGGGTGTGCGACCAGACCAAAAGCAGTAATAAAAACTATTTAAAAACGGCTTTCTTTGCACTCATGGTCTCGTTTGCTGTTAAAGGTAATTTATGATTATCAGAGGAAACATGAGGCTGTTTAAAATATATTTAAATGTTACTCGTAGCCGCTTTAATATGTACTGTTTGTGTGTGCGGGAGTTACAGGTTATTGTTACATGAGCGCTGATTCAGATGTGCGTTTAGGTCTTGTAAAAAAAATACTTGCATAATAGAAGGATTACACATTGCACTGAAAAATCTGTGGTTTTGGTTGCCTTTGGCGAACTAACAAGTGTTCTTATCACAATTAAGTGTATTTTGTTCAGAAGAATAGCCTTAAATGTTTCCAATATATGGTAAAGTGCAAAATGTCATTATGGCAGGATTTGGCCAAAGAAGAAAACAAGACCCTTCTATGTCAAATCATTTCCATCAATAATGTATGAACCAGCTGTTTATAAAAGCTCCCAGACATAATAAGGTCTGCGAGCTAAAACTCTGTTATAAACAAACACATTGTTATACTTTTTGCAAACTAAGCACAATCATTGTATGATTATTATGGTTGGAAAAGATTCAGTAAAGACAACATACGCTGGCATGACTTTCATTAATAATTTACACATAAACAAAAATAGTAGTTGTTTGGTGGTGTTCCGCTCTGTTTCTTGTACATCACACATCTTGCTGTCTGTAAAGACGCAAGGCAAGATCAATTTGTAGTGCAAAAGAGGAACAAATGTTTCACCTACTCACTTTAATCTGTCACTCTTTGCCCAAAATAAACACAAATATCACAAATGCTCCAAAATACATGCAGAGCATCAACAGAAACCAACATGACAGTGCTTCCTTTTCAAGATGGATGCCTAAATCATATCAATTCGGCTTTTCTTGGAAAGCTTTCTCGTTCTCAAGATGTAACTGACTGTTAAAACAGCCTTTGTGTGCTGTTTGATGAAGGTGATTGTACATGCTGTGGTGATGTTTCCTTCCATCTGTCTACTGTGAAACAGAGCCCCGGGCAACACTGTCGGGCGAGAATGGCTCGCTTGGCTGCTTTACTGTACATTCACTTGAATCAAGCCACTTTCTGTACTCATGTACATGTGTGCATTCCTTTATTCGCACAGTAGTAGATCTTTAAGAATAGCAATCTGGGCAGTTGGTTTAAATCAGTCGCTAATTTTCAGTATTTAGGTTGAAATTAAAAAGTAACCTTGAGGGAAGTTTCAACCTTTTAATTATCGTTTGCAGAGGACTGATATGCAACACTTGTTTAACACAGTACCTCAAATCAGGATGGGCTTGCCAATGAGTTTGCCTTTGCATGGTGAAGGTCACTGAATTGATTTCAAATAAAATTTTATGTGGTGAAGATTTCAATCTTAATGACAAGCCTTTGTGAGGTCAGGAAAAAGACTGGCTCCGTTGGCAACAAAAGCAAGCGGAAAATAAATTGCATGGAAGTGAGTTAAGGGCAGGGGGAGGGGTTTCAAATCAATCAACGTCTTTGAATTGGCAGCTTTTTTATGCTCAATGTTGAAACATTCACAATGATGTTTGCGTTCCACATCAAAAAAGAGAATCTGACCAATGTCCCAGGAACACATGGTACGATCAATAGTCACACAAATTTCTCTTCATCCGCTACTTTTCTTTTTAGAGGGGGAGGTGTGACAGTTGAGAAAAAGAATAGTGCTTCGATAATCACCAAGGAGTCATTATTTGGCACTCTTCCTCCCCAGATGGCCGAATGCTTGATGCTCTTGTCACGTTGTGTTGCATTTTCCCCTGTCTTGAATGGGCTGTGTACACAACCATTGTTTGATGAGTAAAATTGAAGGCAAGCCTTGTAAACTGTGGATGCCCCTTGCCAAAGACATGGCACTGCAAAGACAATGTTTGTAGACATCTCTTTTGCACTTTTGAGACTTTATACCCCTTAGTTTGAGGCTTGAGAGAAGAAGCAGACTGTATTATGGAAATAAATGACAACTTTTTATATGATATAAAGCACAAACCTTGAAAGTTGAAGAATAACAACCTTATACCCTTATACAATGTTGGTCTTTTATTCAACTAGCGTGGTTATCACATAGCGGGCATCGGAGGATACATCTAACTATTCAGAGAAAATCATCTCATCTGTTATGACTACCTCGGCAGCACCACAAAGAGATACATTTACAATTCTTTCATTTTCAACATTCTTACTGAGGTAAGTGATTTTAGAGCACCAGAAAAACTTAAAGTATAATCACCACACTTATATACAACCACATACTTATTAATCTATCCATCCATGCATCTTGTTTTCCTGGGCAGGGTCACAATAGCACTATTGGAAAGTTGAATCCAGTCAGTTTTCCAAACATCTGCTCCTAGATGGCAGATTATTCTAGCTTTCCCAGGTTGTTTTCTGACTAAGGACAACATATGTCCACTCAGATGATGGAGGAACATCAATCCACATTGGTGTCTCTGTCCATGCATGTACTGTATGCTTCGAATTGCTTTTAGTCTGTTCCTATTGAGTAACTAGATCCTTTAACTAGATCCCTTAGTTCCAGATAGGGGTGATGTTAAAAATGTATGACCAATAGCCCTCACCTGTTTTAACATGACCAGTGTGCAAAGTGAAGTTTAGTGAGAACCTGACCTCAATCTGTGCAAAGCCCTAACCTAAACCTAACACTGTAAGCAAGTGCTGTTCATTTACAGCCAATTTTAAACATTCAACTACTGTCTTTGTTATATTATATTGTACTGTTAGTTGCTATCTTTGACATTAGATTATTGCCCAGGGTGTGGTGGGGGTTGATAATAGATTGGCATAGTCTTCCAAATCTGAGACTTATGTGTTGTCAAGGTTTGTGAGTTAGGTAAAAAAAAAAATATATTTTGCATTAGGTCCTTTTGAGAGGATGTTTACATTATTTGCTTATTTTGCACAATTTGTATAACATTGAATATTTTTTTTATTTTGACAGTAAACTGTGAATTTGTTTCACGTAATGAATGATGTAGAATTGCAATATAATGCTGGTGTCTCTGCTGCTGCTAGCATTTTACTGCATCCACAACAGAATAATTCTTTACAGTGCACTGAACATCTTTGAAATTAACAAGAATACGCCTGCTCGCCAGGCTTTGCTGCCAGACATCAATGCTCTGATTTTACTAATGCTCTTGTAGCTGAATGGAAGTGACCTGCAGGCAGTTTCCAAAATCTTCAGGATTCCCAGAACAGTGCAGACTTTTATAGCAGCAGATCAATGCCCATGGTTTTGGTTGAACTTCTTCGTCATTGGCATATGGGTATAATGTTCTGGTGTTCACACCGTTTTGTTGTTTATGTAGTGTGCTTTGGTTCTTACATTCGCTGTACGTGCATCATACTGAGAAAACTGCTCCAATGCCAGCTCCAGTGAAGTCAGAAAGACGGCATCGTCTGCAAAAAGCAGACATATCGATCCAACATAACCAAGATACAGGCTCTCCATACCTCAATTGTACTTTGATATTCAGTCCTTGAATTTGCCACATTCAAACATTAAAGGGATTCTTGAGTCAAACAACATCTGAAGAATATCTGGGCAAATGTTCAACTGCATATGATTCATTCATGACAACTTATTTATAAAACTAGCACTATATATTTGTGTTTTTATGTGATGTTTTTCCAATATGTTGCTATAAAAAAATGTATGTATGTATGTCAGCAGTCATACCAACTTGGTTGGTTATTAAGGAGGGCTGTCATTTTACCGTAGATGCACAGTGCTTCACTTGCAACAATGTAATAAGTAAAACCACTTGAGGAAATGAGATGAGCAGTTAACATGTACAGAACATCCATCCAATTAATCTTAAATTCAGGGTGGAATATAAAGATGGGAGCAAATATGGATTCAGTGGTTGCATGTTGATGTAATACTATGTCATTTTTTATATAAAAAAAACTATATAAATTGTAACAATTACATCAGATTTTAAAATGTAATTTAAAACCTCATAAAATACAACATCAAATGTCCTTTTGTACCTCTTTTGTGAAGAGTAAAGTTAGTCAAACACATTTCTACAATCACCTTGGTAAGAAGAAGGGTAACACTTCACAATAAGGGTACATTAATTAACTGACAGTTAATGTTATTAAGGGTTAGTTAAGGCGTAATATGCATTAAGCGTTGAATTTGTATTTACTATTTTGACATATGTGAGTCACTGACATGTTGACATTTTTCCACCCTTTACCCATACCAAACTCAGAGATACAATTACAAGCTTTTGCCAGACAACAAAGTGGTTCAGTATTGCTACCATTGGTAGGGAACATGGTTGCATTTGATTCTAACACTAGTTCTATGAACACACTTAAATGTGCATGTTACCTATAATATGCCTGGTCCTCTGTTGTGACATCATTCCTTAAATACATATGGCTGATGCTTGTGCTCATAGACCAGGTTTCAATGCATACAATCTATTTCATTCCACCAAGCTTTTGTTTTTTAAGAGGGTCAATAGAATCTGAGAGAAAATAATGCCACTTGGCACCTCCAGATGAGACATCAACATGACATATTACCACGTATTAGTCATTGGAGAGCATGCCCGTTTGGCACACAATTGAGGAAAACATTGGCCTCTATTGTGCAAACAGTGACCGAGGAAGATTAAGTACATGGCCATTTCAAGGAAAACAACATTTCTCAATGGTCAGCCTCCTCCACAATTGACCTATCCAACTAACAACCAACCAGTGCTGGCCACATTCTACTGCAAAGTACTGGGGGAATTGTATGCATGGCAGTATAGCTGTGTGCATATCATCAAAGACATGCCGTAACGATTGCAACAAATCTGACATCACATGGGGGTCAGGGAGGAAAGGCTGCCATTTAAGACTTAAGCAGAAGAAAGTTGCATTAGACATGGGTTTGCTCGCAAAGATGAGTAGTAAACAATTGAGATACTTGGCCTGCAAACATATTCTAGCAAAATAAAGGGAGGCAAGAGAGGGAGGATTTGGGATTTAACAGCGTGAACAATGAAGGTACTCAGCAGTAGTTCTCAGAGGAAACTTTCCAAGGATAAGAAAAACAGAGCCAGAAAAAGTTGCCAAACAAAGTTGAAGCTTATTACAGAGTGGGACACACACATTGCCTTTGTCAATTCCTGTCCTGACTACTGATGGCAACAAATGGGTATAGATGTGCCTGCTGCAAGAACCAAGAAGACTCCCTTTGTGAAGCAGCCAGTGTGGTTTCGCTCTCCAGATTCTCCTGGGAAAGGATACGAGCGTATTTGTTAAACATTGTCTGTGTTTGAACATTTTGCCTTGGTTGGGGAAATTTGTCAGAAGAAGAGGGGATTTAAACAAAATGGCCGCAAGCAGACTAAATGCTCGCTGCTACCCAGCAGGGGTGCAACATAGCAGAGAGTACAATACTAAAGTCAGGAATGTAATGTAATTAGAAGGACTGTTTTTTTTCAACAGCTAAACTGTGAGCTTGACTTGTTGGTAGGGAATATTGAGTCTAAAGTGTGGCATTCCTATACATTTCATCATCCTACTTAAAAACCCAAGGTTAGGTGAACTATTAGCAACGACCCAAACAACTCCAATGGTCCTGGACACCAGTAGAAAGAAGCTGACCTTTAGGCAGGTGTTGAAGGCCAGATGAGGATCACCTCATCACCATAATACCAGTCAGTACCAAATCCCCCCACAACCCCCCCATATCCCACATTGAATCCTGCCTGTCTTCCCTTACACTCTGGATGAAAAATAACTTCCTCAAACTCAACAGCAACAAAACTGAACTCCTCCTAATTGGCTCCAAATCCACCCTCAGCAAATGTACAACCCCCCCCACACTCACTATTGATGGCACCATGGTCTCCCCCTCCCCCCAGGCCCGCAATCTTGGCGTAATTTTTGATCCCACCCTCTCCCTTGAACCCCACATCCGTCACACTGTCAAAACCTCCTTCTATCACCTCCGTAATATTGCAAAGATTAGATCCTCCCTCACACCCCATGCTGCTGAAAGACTCATCCATGCCTTCATCTCCTCCCGCCTTGACTATTGTAATTCACTCCTCGCCGGCATCAGCACCACCTCCATCAACAGACTCCAACGTGTCCAGAATGCAGCTGCCCGTCTCCTCACTCACACCAACTCGTGGAACCACATCACCCCAGTCCTCAAAAAGCTCCACTGGCTCCCCATTTCTTTCCGGATCAATTACAAACTCCTGGTCCTCACCTACAAAGCCCTCAACCATCTGGCCCCCCCATATCTCACTGACCTTCTCTCCCCCTATCAACCCCCTCGGGCCCTCAGATCCTCCTCAGCCAGTCTCCTCTCCACCCACACATCTAAACTCTGCAGCTTTGGTGACAGAGCTTTCTCCAGGGCTGCTCCCAGGCTCTGGAACAGCCTCCCCCAACATATCCGTGACTCTGAGTCCCTCACCATCTTCCAGTCCAAACTCAAGACCCATCTCTTCTCCTCTGCCTACCCCTAATTCACCCACCAACCCAACTCTACATGACATTTTTGTTTGTTTATTGTTTTGTTTTTGTAAAGCGCTCTGAGTGAGAGAAGAGCGCTATATAAATAAAATTTATTATTATTATTATTATTATTATAATGACACCTGGACAGGAAGGGCAGCTACAAGGGTGAGACAAGATCCTCCTTGGCTTGCGGTAAGTCATCTGCAGTCGGTGATGCTATTTTAGCTGCTCATTCACAGTGAATGCCCATTGGTTCATGTTATTCTTCATATGGAGATGAAAAAAATTACCATAGCTGGTCTTCCTAAGGAAAAATGAGTCTCGCAATATTTCAGTACACTGCTTCACTGAGGTGAGTAGTCAAGCCCATAGAGCGTAATAGACAGCATAGTCTGGGTGACACACCAACTTGGCTGACTTCTCTGTTTGCCCTTGCAATGTCCATCTCTATCCTGGCATGTCTGCGTCTTGCACCTGCATTGTGAACAACAACCGTGGGTCAGAGACAAACGCCATTCCGACCCTTATGTATGCCTGCATATTTTAAGAATTGATAATAAAGTATGACTTGACTTGAAAACAATGTCAAAAATATAACATCTTTATTTGGCATGGCATACATTTGACATATTGATGGGGCTCTCCTGGCATATCTTTCTTTTGCAATGCAGCTGTGAGTACAATTACATTGGGTTGTATAATGGGTTGTCTCATAAAATGCTAACTGCTAGCAAAACCAAAAATGCTTATTCCTGACTCCTTGTCTTGCATCCGTGGCCAAAACCTTTTGTTTTTTGTTTTTCCTACACACATTAGTGTGACCAGCTTGAGGTGGACATATCAGAAGTGGGAGAAGAATGTTAACAGAGTTGAGAGGGGGCAGCAGGCTGACTTCCACTACTAGGACATCAAGTGAATACAATGTATCCACAACAACAGCATTTGTAGTGTGTTGTTGTGGTAGGCAGCAACTCGCTTCAGGGCCACTGCTGCCATCTGGGTTGCTCTCCTTTATGGGAATTGATGGAATGCACTGTAATTAAAGTCTAACAGCCAACTGAAAGGGTGATCTCGGCATGTTGTAGAATGGACAGCAGTAAAATACATATATCTACTGCATATGTATTTTGTTGACTCTCTGAAGTCAACATCAGTGTACCAAACCATCAAATGCAAGCAACACAAAAGAGTCCTCAAATTCAAACACACATGCTCACGACATTATGAATATATGTTAAAAACCATATTGAACCATATGATTTACTTTGTCAAAGTTAATATATTGATTGTATACGTATACTATCATGTGTGCTTTCTTAAGACTAATCTTCAATAAAGCAAGACAGACATCAATAGCTTTAAGTATTCATACACTGATTCTATTTACTTCGACATTTGCCAAAACAATGGAGTCACTTTAATGGAGAACAGTATTTGGGTGTTTGTCAGTTTTGTCAGCCTTGTGTGAGGTTCACATCAGCTACAGTATACAGATTATTCACCTTTGGAAACTAAAAACTTTGCTAACACTTTAAGTACAGTGTTTCAACTTGAAGCACACAGGGGCAATCCTTATTACATATCTACCAACATAAAAACAACATGTTCCTTTTCTTGTGTCAACACAAACCTATTCTAGGGATGGAAAGTGCATAAAATAACAACAGCATCATTTGTAGGTAACCTTTGAAAATAAAAAGACAAATGACAACAGTCATTGTTTGCTCTTGTCTGGCTGAATATGTGAAACTGTTATTGCACTCATAAGAAGATGAACAAAAATATATACCTTCTTATTACTGTTGGAGAGTTGTAAGGGACCAAGACAATGTTTTTACACAGCATATCAAGGTACAGAGCTCTCATCTCTTAGCTGTTGCCACACACAAATACATATGTGTAAGAAACAATATAAGAAGCTAACTAAAGCTGCATTTCCCAGATTGACACATTTATAAAACCCACAGTTAATTGCTAAATGTGTAATTTCCGTAGACAATTGGAAGTGTTGTGTGCATGACAGTGTGGTCTGCAAGCAAATACAAGCCAACCATGAGCATGGCCTCATCCCACACTGCCACATGCCGTAGTTAATAAATGCCTCAAACAATGGATTTTACTCTGCAATGTGTATTCTTCATTGGAGATGAAGACCTGTATTGTTAAATGCTGTGTCTATGCAGTTATTTTATCTGTCAATTTAACAAAGCTTAAAATGTACTCTTGTTGAAGAATGTCATCGCTAAAGTATTTCAGTTTTAACGTATATCAACCACGCACAAAGGTAAATAATACACACATACAGCTTAGGATGTTCCTTCGGATTTTAAACTCAATCATCCGTCTTGGTATGACATGGACGTAATCAAGAGGAGCTAAAAGGAAGCCACCAAAGTAAAGAGCATTTAACAGTTGGCGGCGATCGCACAAAACACGTTCAAAATACACTTCCATGCTGTCGGCAAGACATTGTCACAATAGATCGCACAGTAACTTCCTGTAGAGCTGTCTGTGTCAGTCCATCCGTCACATTAGCAATCTAAGTGGGTCTCAATCAAGTGCAGTCTTGGGAAGGGGGGGATGTGTCTGTCCCCAGTATGTGTCCATCAGAGAGAAAATGTTGAGTATTGATTTCATGTCGGGAGAGCTACAGACTGCAGCTGCAAGTGACAGTCAGTGACTCAGCTCTGTTTAGGTGATGGACAAAAGCTGAAAGAGAAACAGCTTTCAAAATGTGCACAGAGAAAACTACCAAGCAGATGTTTAGTGTAAAGACAGATAGTAATTTATTCTTGACAACCTTTTATGAACACTAGGTGCCAACGAGTTAACGTACCATCATGTTCAAGCTTATCTTTGAAAGGGAGAATGACAGGAGTCTGCCAGGTTTATGGCAGTCTGCCAATCCCGAATGTCAAACAAACAGCTCTGTGTATATTCACATGCATCTTCTTGCCAAGAAATAAGAAACTAAGTGTAATGAAAACGATGGAATCACTTTTGTCCTGTTATGATATTTGGTACGCTGCCATTCCTGTTGGTGATTGACTGTGTTGATGTTAACTTTTTTATTGTTTTCTCAGTTTTGGCGGGTCAGAACTTTATGATGAGGGCGAATGGAGTTTGTGTTCCAGGGTTAAATGCTAAATTTTGCCTGCCAAGGTGATTAACAAAACAAACTATGAGGTGTAGAATTAGGTTGTTTCAAATTCAAGTTTGAGTTCATGCTATGTATCATATGTACAGCAAATACAGATATGTGTTGGCAATGTCATTCTTAAATCTCCAGCTCTTTCCAACAAAACACAATTTTAAAAAAAAGTAAAGAATCATAATAATAAATACACTGGTCATCAAGGGTGTCTAATGGAAGACAGTATCCAAGTGCACTATGGGGTATTACAGATCCAGTGTCTTTGTAGGGGTAACCATGTCCATACAAAGCATGTATGTATCCTAATTTTGCCCATTCTTTGTTTGGAATGTGTCCCTACATGTGTCCATCGTGGGGTTCCATCCTAGAATGCTAAAAAAGAGTTTCAAAATGAACACACTTTCTTTTCATACTCATGCAGTTTATGTTTGTGAAGGAACCAATAATATATATATATGACATCTTATATCATCATCATCAAGTGAAGCGCTGTTGACTAACTTCATCAAATGTGAGAAGTTTTGTCCCTGAACAAACACAATCCCTTGTTGTTTCGGCTTTGGACTGTTTTCTCTCTCATCAAGAAGCAATTCTTAGAAAATCTGGACCATTTATTTCACACTCGCCCACTGAGGCAGCTTTTGCTCGGAAACATCAAAGTGCCAAAAACAAAAGTAAAGAAGAGTAGGCTAGAAAAGCACATGACAAAAAGTTGCCTTGCACTCAAACTCCTCAAACATATATTCATGCAGTATGTGAAGGGGTGAAAGAACGTACACATTTTTATTCCATTCTGAAGCAGATAGAAGACATTTTTACTCAGGCAAAAAAGGCTTGTGTTCAATGTTTATTAACGAGCTCTTGAAGTCCCTCCCTCTACTTTGTCAAAGCAAAAAATACAAGCCCCCTTCAATTTTGTTATTTTGAGACTTAAACAATTCCGTTTGAAGTGTCTCTTTTTTCTTTTCCTCTTTTATTTTCTTTTTTTGGGGGGAGGGGGGAAGGGGAAGGGAGGATTTGGCTTGTAACCATGGCTTCCCTTTTTATGCCACAGGATTTACATAAAAAGCCTGCAGTCGGGAAAGTTTTGAACATATTCTGGCGAAAAGTAGACTGAGGACGAGCGACAAAATGAAAGCCTTAAGGACTGGCGGGTGGGGGTGTTTGTATGTGTGTGTGTGTGTGTGTGTGTGTGTGTTTGTGTGTGTGTGTGTGTGTGTGTGTGTGTGTGTGTGTCAGTGTGTGTGTGTAAGTGGGTTTGGTGGTGAGGGCAGAGAGAGCGATACTAGAGGGGGTTTCTGGGTAGATGAGCTTTAGCCTGGCTGTGTATGAGAGCAGCAAATCCGACTTGGTTGGTAAACAGAGGCTCCAGGGACACTTCTTTTGCATGCAGGCTGCCGCTGCCTCGATGGAAGCCCTCTGTGAATCTAATAGAGTAAGCTCATACAAATCACCGTAGAAAATGACAATAAGGCTGTCAGCCACCACTACAGAACATACACAGACTCTCACTCAAACACACCAGCACTGAAAACAACACACAAGCAGACAAATATGCATTTATATGTGAGCTCTGTGGCTTTTCCCACATGGGTGTATGCATTTTCTGAAGTATAACTCAGTCTTAGCTCTAAGCATCATAAGGGCATCGTCTCTCTTTTAATTTAGCCCCTAGTGGCTTGGGTTGGTCAAGTTTAAAGGAATGTGTGGTGCTTTTCAACTGCACAAACGGCTAACAAACTAATTTTATGGTCATGATTTTCAAAGGGTAATGCCACGCAGTTTAGACATTTTCCAAACTGCATAGTTCTGCCCTTGGACAGTTTAGTCAAAAGCTGAGTTTGAATCCGATGCTGACTCGGTGCACTCATATTTTTTAAACATTTTTACTCATCATTCACCTCATCACATCATTTTAATTACATTTTTGCTCTTTACACCCCCAGGCACATCACAAATTCAAGTATTTTTACTACACATTTCTAGCTTTAGGAAAAACTGAGGCAAGTTCACAGACACTGACAGAAATGTCCCTGGACACCAACATAATATGAATACTTAAAATGTCTGGCATTACCCTTTAATTAACCGTGTTTTTCTGATCTACTCTGCAATGGACTGATGCTCGGTGTACAGTTGGCTATATGGGTTGTCCTCTTTGAATGTATAAGAAGGTAAGACAGGCATCTCCTGAGAACTGTTCTCTTCTTTTCCTCTCTTTTATTTTCCTTTAGAGGGAAGCACCTGTAATTTGTCTTCATCAACTATTATGGACATCCTCAGGAACAAAACCTCGACTTGAAAAGTATCAAATCAACAGCACATTTTTCAGAAAATGGCAGATCCAATTTTATACATATCCCTGAGGCCTTCCCCTAACTGTTGGTGTGCTGATCCTTCACTCATTTAATGCTGCTTCTCGCAGCCCAGGAGGAGCTTTTTTAAGATTGTTTCTGTCTCCTGCAACCTCTGAGATGGGCTTCATTTAGAGGAATGCTAACAAAATGTCCAGCTGATGTTCAATATAGCAATGTAAAGACATGCAAACCTGCCCGCCCAAATTGCAAATAATCTACATTAGACAGAAGAGATGGACTATTGTTCATTTTGACATCTGGTGAAATAGCATTGTCTTGTGTGTCACTTATCGTGATGTGTGGTTGGAAAAAACGCTGGAGATGTTGATTTGAACCTCCAAAAAAACACCTAAAAGTGCATTCTCTTTACAGCTTCCATTTACTTGCTCAAGTGCCTGAAGGAAGGTGCACTGTACCCACATTAGAGGTTGTCCTGGAGATAATTGAAAAGGATTAGAAAGTACATCATAATATATCTGACTTGCTAAACCATTTCTACATTTTCATTTTGCTTGACCACTGCATCTTTTCTTTTCGACACCCACCCACCCGTTGTTTCCCATGAAATGTGTAAAAGACCAATATTTAATCATTTTTATTGACACAAACCTTGTCATTTTTCCCATTTTGTCTAGAGCGTTTGCTCTGGAGAGAGGGGGAGACACAGATGATCGAAAACGACCCATGTGTCTCGAGATCTCCAACATCAAGCCATACTACTAAAAACAATTGCCTGCAACAAAAAAATAATAATGATACATACATGTAACTGAAGGCAGCAAAGCTGTAATTGACCTTAATTGCTACACGCAAAGTTAACTCACATAGACTAATAAAAAAAAATAAAAATCATACATAGCAGTGTAGATAAGTCTAAAGATGGCATTGCTATATGTCTTGTAATTGATGGAATAATAACATTGAGATTATAATAATATTCCTGTCATTGAGTAAGCTGCTGTAACATTTTTCATGTTAGTAGCAATTGATTAGTACTTGCTCAATTGCCTCCCACATTGATATTCTATGTGGAAATCTTACGAGTGCATAAACAAACAAGGTTTTCCTCTGACACTAAATCACATTCCAGCAACTTTGATTGAAATACTTTATGGGTTTGGGCCAAGAGTGGTATCAAACGATATGGATTGGGTCCACTCAACATACTGCAAACTGTCAGGTTCAAATGATAAAACCAGACTGAAATTGGCTTGCGTGCAAAGGACTGCTCAGGGCAAGGATTATAAAGGTTTTTCACCCGCCACCTTGCCCCCATATTGATTTAGGTATAACTAGGAGATTTATCAACACACAATGTTTGACAGGGAGCTCAGTAACACTTAGAATTAAGTTGCAACAACCAGCCGGTGGAATAAAAATGCCACCGCAGCAGAGATTTAGGAAAAGGACATTCGGGTCACGTGGCCTTCACCGACTGTACATATTTAATACACAACCGTTTTTGCCGGTTTAAGTTGAGGTTTAATTTTGAGCGCAATAGATTATAGCACAAGATCTCTCCGGATATGAGCATGCACCATAAAAATAAATAAAAAAAATGTAAACCAATCGATACACAGCTACTTCGACCATCTAATCTTCACATTTTGAAAGCAAATAACTTCATGCATATATTTTACATGAACTTGCATACACCCCCATCCCCTTGCCCCAGTGTCATGCTAACAGGGTTGTAGCATGATGACGCTAGAGTATAATGAACAATTTACATATTGTATTGAGAAAAAAAAATCTTGGTCACATGGCCTTTTAGTTTGTAAAATTGGCCCTGCTAAGAGAAAAGGGGGACATTGATGGGAATTAAAGTGACAATTGGCCAATTTAGGATCTGCATATAAAGTGTACCTATGCCTTATGCCTTATACGTATGGTCAAAAAAAATACATGTTAAACACAATTGATATGTATGACATCAAGGCATGTGTAGTTACAGTATGTCTATCAGATATTCCAATTCATACCAGGTTTGTATAGTTGTTCAGTAGCAAAGAATGCCACAATGTTATGGGATAATTCGACATGAATACACTTCATACATTCCTTTAAAAGAATATCTAAGAAAGGAAGTATTGGAACACGGGAGATGTAGTATGGGAGGGGGCTTTCTGGCCTGTTTCCCAATACAATTAGCTTTTGAGTCCTTCCTGTTATCCTTCTGCTGCTGGACGAATTGAGAGCATATCAACAATGTAATATCGCCAACTTTGAAGGCAAAAATCCTCTGGAGAGTAAAATGACAAACATGAGTCAGGAGTCGCTACATGGCCATGAGTATGTCTGAACATGTCTGAGATGTTGCGATGCCCTTTAATAGTGGTGATTGATGCTTAAGTTTAATGAGAGTAATTGAGAAAGTGTAGGTCATTTGGTCTTTAGATGGAGAATTTACCATGAACATATTCCTGTTATTAAACGCTTCAGGTATTTTCCTTTTGGTCTCCTATTTTGCAAAAATGTATGGTTGCATGTCGTTTGTGCGGCTTGCAGTTTAATAAACCCTTAATGTATTAGAGTATTCTGTCTTACATACTAATGTACCTGCCCATGGACTTAAGGTGGATCATAGCAATTTGCTAAAACCTGGTAGCCTACAATACATCTATCTTTGCCTTAAACAGAGTTAATGTTTATTTTTGTACATTGTCCCTGTTCAAAAAAAATTACATTACATTAATACTGCCTTTTAGACATTTAGGCTTGCATTTAAGATGGAAACGGTGACATGAAACATTACATGGATTGTGCACATATCCAAACCCTCAACTGCACACAATATTTCAGATGTTTCTTGTAGAAGATTCAACATACTATGAATGTTTTTTTTGTGTTGCTATCTCTTGGTGCATCTAAGCCAATGCTTATCAGTGAGAGAACATTTATACCCCATCAGTTTAACGTAGCAATGTTATCTTTATGGAAAGCCGACTGTGAGCCTTTGCGTTGCCCGGGAGCACATGTGGGATGAGATTGGAGACGAATTCAAGAAGATGGGAGACAACACAGAGTGCACAGAGCATTGAAGCAAAAAAGCAGCTAGGGAATATGTCAAGAAATCAAAGCCCAGACAAGTTGAAGGGGGGAGAAGATTCAGATGCACAAACACACACTGTGTCTTTCTCAGACCTCAAGGTGGAAGAACTAAAGCCCAAATGAAATTCTACTTTGCTATTTTCTAACTCGGGAGTCTGCTCTTAATGTAAAAAACTTGGTCACACCACCTTGCTTTATGCCTCAAAGTGGGGTGGCCATGCCTGTAACGCCCCCCCCCCCCCCCCCCGTTTAAAAACCTGCAATGTTAACTCCCAAAAAATGCACACGCATGTCCATTCAAAAGATGAGAAAGAAAATCATATCAGAACCTAAATCATTTTAAACACAAGCCACAGTTTGATGCTATTAAGACAACCGTGTCATTTGAAAATTGAAGTGTGCAGCATTTTAAGGCTAGCAGAATTGGCATGTCACAAGAAAAATAAATTACTTTTCTTTAGGATACATGTTTTTCTTTTTTACATTTCTCAAAATCCCAAACTTCTTAACGTTATTTGTTTTTCTATTAAAATGGCACCTTTCTGTTTTTTAGTCTATTTCCAAAACTGCTCTATTTATAGGATTCAAACTGTATAATTCTCTGGTTTGGACAGGACATAGCAGTTTGATGATTATCTTTACACATTTCTATTTTAAATAATACCGTTGGGATGAATACAAGAGATCTGCACCTTCTTCCTTGGGAATTGTGTGTCTATTTAACATAATAAAGCATAACGTTCAGTGAAGCAATGTCACAAAATCTTATTCTGTTTTAATGTATGCTGTCTCCACCTTAAAGTTATTACCCGATGGACTTGTATGTGTTGATAGGCTCAAAGGGTGGTGACAAATGATCAGCCTAAGAGAAAACCATTTAAACTACCCAAATTTGAACTACCCAAATGCCCACATTTGCCCAACCTTAACCACTCTGCCTGTGTGAAGCCCAAGGACGTGGCTTCCCTTGGGGGAACCTTTGCATCACTTCCTCAACCGCACAGATGCCAAGACTTTTGAATTATTTAAACCAAACAGCTGCATTGTTGTTTACTTATTTTCCCTTTTAGTGGGTGAAAACTCATTTAGCAGAAATGATTCTCTATGACGGTTTTGTTTTCTCATTCCCTATCTTTTAGTTTTTATGTCTAAGTGTGAAGGCCTTGTTATTGATTTCAGACTCATTCATTTATTGAAAATCGCCCTGTATAGTAGGTATTGTATAACAATACTAATTTGATGGCAGAGAAACACTTGCATGACCTGATGAGGGATCACAATAACCCTGCTGTACATCAGACTTATTCGTCATTTCTTCTTAAGGACAATGTCTGTCTTGAACAGCAGCACAGTTGTTCGAAAACAATTAGTTTTTTCCCCAGATACATAGATAGAAGTATTTGCATAATTTTCAGCGGAACATGGGTTTACATTTGAATATTTTGAATGTGCTGATTATAATAGTTTAAAATGCTTATTGTGTTCCATTTTATACATTTACTTTGTTCCTATATTGTGTATTTCAAATCAGCACTATTGGGGTTACAGATGCCTCTATACTTTAAAAACAACTGAAACCATGACAATTGTAAGCCACCTTTTGTAGAAACATGCTGCTAAAAAACACACATTAGTTTACAAAATGATGCATTTTTGTAAATACAGTAACTTTGAGGTTTCCGTGTGTGATTGTCAGTAAGCAAAAATATGAACACGTTGTTTTTTCACTTCAGCAGTGCATCTTAATTATTTTACCTTATCATCCAAAAACATGTTGTTTTTTTCTTAGATTTAGAAAAAAAGCAATTAGACCGTGCAACTCCAGAATCAATCATTTCTCACTGCTTGTCACAGACACTGTCAGAAATGATTCCGATGGTTTCACAGATAAATAAGATGAATACGAAGGTCAGGGACATTTTCTGTAGAACATCTCCAATTAAGAACCGCAGACAAGTATCAGAGCTCGCCTAAATGAAAGTTATCTCTGCAATTTCTCTGTGCTTGCTTATCGCTGATGATATTGGCACATGGCAGTGCAGCATAATGATGAGACGGGATGACATTTGGCTATCCTTGTTTTGTCCTTTCCCCCACTCCAATAAAAATGTAAACAATGTGTACAGTTTGTCCTCAAAGGCCGAAAATCCCTGACACAACAGTATTATAATTCACGTGGATGGATCGTAAGGGACAGCATGCCACCTTTGATTATTTAATTGTGGCAAAAAAAGGCCAAAAAACAACGATACAGTGATACAATATGTATGATAGTTGACCTTCAGGCGTCATTGCACACATCACCTTCTATTTTCTGACCCTCATATTCCAATGCTTGATGTGTCCTCCCCAGTGACGCACAATGACAGCAGTCCAGAGGTTTAGCAGCAAAAGACAATCTATCATGGGACTTTGGAGCACCTGCTGGGACCCAGATGTGCTCTGGCACCTTTTTTCACAGGGTGGCTGGTGGAGCTCTTCCTGAGGGAGTCCGCCTACAGCTGTGACAGCGGCTACAGTGCGTCTGTGCCTGATTTGCACATCCGAAGCCCTTCCCTGCTGGTTTACATACAGATGTGCCAAGTCTGGAGTCACTCATGCGTACGCCTCAGCTTTATGAATATAATATACATGTAGGAGGATAACATTCTGAAGAGCACGTCACAAATAGAGAGGGCACATCATCCACGCCGCGAGACTGGAGCGCAGTGTCAAACGCTGAGTAGCAGCGTCTGCCGATGGCTAATTCTCTATCCAGCTACAGCAGGCCAACTACAATACTGTAAAAATAAATTAGCTGACTAATCTCCCACCGCAAGCTATATGTAGCACTGCACCAGACACCATGTGTACATGCACATATTAACGACAGCAGAATACATTGTATTTTGTGCATACATGGCATTTTTGGATATGTTTTAGTGCATGGTGTTTACGTGAATAATTGAGCATCTGACACTTTTCCCCAAACATATCATATCTTAGGGGATCTTGTCATCTTCAAATGAATTTGTTGAAAAATAATCTTCTGTGAGAATGCACCAGTTTGTTTACACAATACAAAAGCCAGTGAAGAAATAACAGTACAGAATCATTGTTGCCTTATGCGGATGCACATGTTCCTTTTGATTGCAGCCAATTGCCGCACAGCTTTGACTAAGTTGTTGCTAAAACTACCATGCTACGGGATGTTGTTTATGGTGTTTATTGCAGACAGCATGGATGTAAGTGAGCCACTGGAGGGGAGATATTTACAGAACCTTTGCCAGGTCATAAAAATCTAGTGTCTGTCCCCGGAAAGACAGAAGCACAGGAGCAGAAATACTTTCTCTGAGGAACAATGCCTCGCTGATTCAATTTTTCTTTTGCTGGTGGATGGTCACTGCTGCTGCCTACAGTGTCCCATTTAAGAGCTGCTGTTGCCTCTCTGTAGAGTCTTCAAGCTGTTTGTGCATGCGGCCTGATGCATCTTTTGTGGTATGCTTCTCTACGCCATATGCTTGGTCTTTATGTTTAGCTGTATGTAGTTGAATGAGTGATTTGAAATATGTGATTTTTTTTTTATATGATCTTTTACAGGCATCTGCTGCACCCTTTGTTCAATTGGTGATTACAAATAAGCCATTGTCAAAGGCAAATTAATTGTTGCCTTTGGTGGACTGGTATCATAATACAACATTTGAAATTATTTACTTTGGCCAGATAGAATGTTTGAGTGACTAGAAGTGCGTAGAAATGGGATACTTGTCTGAAGGCTATATACTGTAGTGTTAACAACAGTGAGAATAATTTAGGGCAGACTGGCAATCAAACATCATTCTTGAAATTGACCTGTAGCTGACCTAAAGACAGCAGAAAAAAACAAACTGAGCTGAATTTAATTAATGCATCCACAAGAACAGGCCCGGCCCTGGGCATAGGCAGTATAGGCAAATGCTAGGGGCGCATCCATCCACAGGGGGCGCCGCTACAAAAAAAAAAAATGGGCTACCAAAACTTTTTTTTTTTTTTTTTACTAATACTGTTAATACTATAATTTCAAAATATGAGTGAAGCTTAACATATGACAACTACTGAGGATAGACAAACTAAAAAAAAAATTAAGCGCCCCCCCTCTCCTCCGATAGACTCTTCCAGATTTCTGGCGATCAGACAGGTATCTGAACGGTAACTTCACCGGTCGGAACTGGAAGAAAATAGCGCACACCATGTCAAAAAGACAAAAGCTCTCTCGTGCCAAGGGAAGACTGAAAAGGAAAAGAAGAGGAGGAAAAACGTGACAAAGACAGAGGTAGGCCTACAGTGACGTTAATGTGATGAATGAATAGTGTGCTGCATTGTTTTGTAGGAGCAGTGTGTTAACTTGCTAACTTACTTTTGGAAGATGGGTAGCGTTACTCCCAGCTTAAATTCATCAGAGACATTTAGTCATAACTTGCCAAAGTTTGCACTGCTTGTAATGGTTATTAGAAAGCTATTCCTTTTCCACTATAATTAATGGTTGTCAACCTTGGGTTTATTGTGTTAGTTTACATCAGTGTTAAAAGTGCACAGTATAATAACTGTTAATATTGCATACCTGAGGCAAGTCAAGTTTATTTGTGAGGCACTTTTCAACACTAGGTAAATCAAAGTGCTATACATAAAGCCATGATATATCATCAGAAGGCTTGATCCTGATTTAATAAAAAGCAGGAGCAAACTTTTCCGTTTGATTGTACCTTACCTATAGCTTTCCATTAGTTACTGATTCTCTTCACTCTGGTTGGATGCTAAACTGAGGTGAGCTTGTTGAGATCTATGTAGACAGCTCTCTGTTGGATTATATTCAATGCAAAGTTATGATTTATTTAAACTATACTTGTAATAGATTATAATTTTAAATTGCATTTTTCTGTGCGAATCGTAATACTGTATTAGTTTTTTAATGTTATGCCACTTGTTTTGTAATATGGTTTTTATTTTGTGGGTTATTTTCTGGGTTATTTTCTATCTAAAATAAAATGAAATGTCAAAGACAAAGCTATACAGTTCTATGTGAGTATATGAACAGTGGTGGACCTGACTGCAATGCAATGGGGGGCGCCAGCTAAAATCTTGCCTAGGGTGCCAAATTGGTCAGGGCCGACCCTGCACAAGAACACACTACAAAACAGATCTCAACCCTGCACTAATTGTGGAAAATAAAAGCTTAGAACAATACTTGAGAGTGTGGAGAACCTGTCACATGAAGTCAAATGGCCTTGAAGCCTCGAAACAACCAACCAAGTGCTGTCATTTGTCGAGTATCTTGCCAGCAGCAACCCAGAGGCTCAGCCTGTGTAAAACAGACATTTGCCCAGAGGCCTTTTTCTTGTTTTTTTTCTCTTTTCTTTCTTTTTTATGATATTTTACTTGTAATGTATGTTCTGTAATACCACCACTATACCTTCACACCTGCTATTTTGCTGCATATTCTGAAGGTGTCTGCTTTTGTTAGAAACCAGGGCAAGTTGAGTGCAATGCATTATGATCTAAAATTCTATGATGCTGAGCACTCTATGTCCAGTTACAATTGTCCTGCCTTCTGCATTTTGAAACGTATACAGTATATACTGAATATAAAAAATCCCACATACATACTAACAAGATAATATGAGCTGACTTGCAGATACAAGAAAAACCTAATGGATTACAAATATGTTCCTCTGATGAGTAGGCCTGTCGCATGGTACTTTTATTTCTCTAAAACAAACAATAATACATCTACAAACCAGTTCAGTCAGAACAGTATGAGGACAATGTTTGTAATATACGTCCCCATTACTCCAGAACAGAATAAGGTAGAGTTTGTACCATGGGGATAAAAGCGGCTATATACAGTATATGACACGGTTGCACAACAACAACCCATGAACTCCCAATATTCGATAGAAGTCCTGTATTCATAAATATCCCAATATATCATGGCTTGCATAAACAAACATACAGAGTAATTCAAAGTATATATGGACTGTCTCTTGTCATCACGGACAACAGATCCTTAAAGAGGACCTATTATACTACTTTTCTGGTCTTAATTTCTTGTTTTACACTGCTATAGAGCAACCTGACACGAATCACATCACAAAAAACTATGTAGATTTTCGGGAAGCTCTTTCTCTTATTTTGGCGATCCAGCACATCCTGTCAACACTTGAGTGTGTGTGCTTCGGCAATCTCCGCTCCCTCCGCCTGTGCATCGGCCATCTCCGCTACCCTCCCCCCCTCCTGCAAACCCCACTCCGTTGTGATTGGTTACCTTCCTTCCGGAACACTTTCAGTGGCGGGAAGCGCGAGCATGGACCTATAAAGGCGCGAGGCAGACGCGAACAGGGAAGTGACAGCATTACCATACATGGAAACATCCGCGTGGTCACGTCACGAATTTTTATGCGACGTCACGAATTATGAAAGGGTAGACCGCTTTGAAGACGTGACTTCTCGACTGGCTAGAATAGTGTTTAGTGCTCTGCACAGACACCCCAGACGGTCAGCAGGGAATACGTCGAAATGCATGTAAGTCATTATTTGATAATTTAGTATGGTTAAGCATGACTATGAATCATCATAACAACGTTTATAGGTCATAAAAGTCAAAAAGCATCATTGGTCCTCTTTAAAGGATAAACAATCTTGTTTTTCTCCTTCAAATGTACGTACCCCAAAAGGTATAGAATGTTTGCTCTTTGTTTAAAAGGGGGGCAAACCTTCGGAAAAAGACTATTTCTGAGCACCATGGAATATGTTGTTTACGCTCACAAAGTTAGCACTACAAATGACACATATTATGCTGATATCTTATGTTGAACCACTTTATTTATTATTACCACATTGTTTTTTCTCTGTTAAGTTTGGGTGTGTTATCAGGATTTTTTTTTTTTTTAATTTTCAGTTATCTTCAGTAACAAGCGTTGTTTTACCAAATTGTTCCAGTGAAAGTGCACCCGAAGCATGTACTGTAAGTCCATGCTTAATGTTTTACAAAAAGGGACCAATTACCCTTTAGCATAATTGCAAGAGGTTTTAATTGGATTATTACAAGGCTCAGGGATTATCCATGTTTAATCAGAGCATCCACAGTTCATGCAATGTAGGTAGATATATTGAAACAGTTTTTCTTTAACTTGCCTATATCGTATTTTATGTTTCTTATAATTGCAAATATGATTTACTAAAAACTAAATATTGTAGTTTGTGTTTCATTGCATTCAAAAGTGGATCTAGGAATATTTGATCGATCTGCTACCCTCATCATACATACAGTATCAATAAAAGAAACCAGTGCTGACTGCCAGGAGGAGGTCACAACCCCGGTCCTCTGGTGTCCGTCTGACAATTTATACACTTATCCACTCACAACAGCCTGGTCCCCTGCGAACTGGCACGGTGCTATTTTAAATACTTCATGTTATATCTCCTGAAAAATAATCATGTTTGTTTGGACATCCGGACATCTGACTCGACAGGCTTTTTACATTACTAGCTAGAGTAACTATCACAGTATGTTGTGTGAGATTGTTATTGTTTGCTTCATCATAAACATAAATATGTCCCTTGCTGTGAACCTCAAGCCACTTCACATTTTATTTCTGCCTTGCTGACACATTGTCTGGTTGGATGGGTGCATGTGCTCACATGAGCAATAATAACTTCTTCAAAAGGTGCATTGGTTTGGGTGACTGGTGTTAATTATGTATTGTCTTCTTGTACTACAGAAGAGCCAGACAGAGCTCAAGTGTTATTGGAGGGCAATTTATTGCTGATTTATGTTACTACACCGGTTCACTTGCATGGTGTGACTGCAGCTTTTCTCTTTATAACAAGAACCTAGTCCTTAATTATAATTGTAGATGTGTGTTGGTAGAGCTTTGGTTTTTAAGGCTACAACTATTGTTGCTCTGTATGTTGTGAATAGCATGTTGTTTTTCTACAAACACTAAAAATCGAACCCCAACTGGGGATGAAAAGATAAAAAAATAAATATATATATATATATATATATATATATATTTTGATATTATTGAATTCCAACATAATTGGCAAAACAATGCAGCATTCCTCCATCAAGAGCTTGTTATCGTCCCGTATGTTATTTCATAGAGAAAGGCTCCAATTATGCATGGGGCAGAAGGTAAGGATACATCCCTGACATATACTGAATAAGCTGCCAGTTGATCACATGTCTTATACATTGACGAACACATATACAGTAGACCTGGGCTGCATTGGAAATAATGTAAAATCCTTAACATGAAAACTCAACACAGAGAGTAACAAAGCCGAGGTCTGAACCTTTAGAGATTGTTTTAAAGGGGGCGCCTTTAGCTCAGTTGGTAAGGCGTCCCCCTCCCGGGCCGGGCCCAGCAGCAGACCCGGGTTCGATTCCCACCCGCGGTCGTTCTCTGCATGTCACTCCCCTCTCTGCCCCATTTCACCTCTGTCTCTCTGCACTGTCAAATAAAGCATAAAAATGCCCAAAAATATCTTTAAAAAAAAGAGAGATTATTTTAAATTGTATTATTTTTGTTATCAAAACAGAGTATTTTGCTGTAAGGTTTGTTGTGCTGTTTTTGGTCACGGTGTCGGCTGAACACTTGCAAAGTAAATACATAATATTTTCCCATAAGGCAATCTTAAAACTGTATTTAACAATGATGATGTTTGGTAAATCTGCATCTAAGAGATCTATAAACCTACGAGATGTTTACATGTGCCATGAAGTATGGCTGAGGTTAATGATAATGACGTTGGGTGAAAAGCAGATGCCAAGTTAGAGTGTCCAAAATTAACTTTTCTGCTTACCTGCCAAGAGAATAGGTAAACCAGACATTGCATGCCAGGAATACTGGCCAAAGGTATTTTTGTGTTAATGAAATATTTGCATATTTGTTATTCATAATTAACCCTGAGTCAATGAAACCAAGGCATTAAAACATCCCTGTCTAAGTTCACAGCCAGACAGGAAGCTGATTTTCTTTTGTTCCGGACATATTTTATCTGCACTTAGCTTTTTGTGAACCTGCCAAATTACCACTCGTCTGCTCATCTTAATGTTATATTGGCACCTCCTTGAATGCATCAACTACATACAAACAGCATAACCTTTGTTTAATAAACACACACAGTTTGGATTTGCATCTAAGCTTTTTGGAACCTTAACAACCAAACAGTTTTTAACAGCTAAATGTTTATTTTTAATATTTAATATTTTGTAAGGTTAATTCTTCTTTTTTTTAGCTGTAGGATCCGTTCTCTCTTACTAATTGGACTCTCAGTGAGGCAGTGACTGTAGCATAGGTTTAGAGGAGAGTTGTCAAAATATTTGATATGATGGTTCAAAGTCAGCAAACCATACAGCTGAAGTGTTCTTTAATATGTTCTCTTTGAAAACTATTCGGAGGGGGAAAAAGTGTTCTCTGTTTGAACTACAAACTTGCTGCTGTTTTCTTTTCAACTCTTGTCAGTATAAGAATGAAGAAAAAATTAAATAATATGGAGTACAATTTTATTTTATTGGGACAATGTGTCATTTTACTCGAATTGAAACAAATAGTAGGTGTCTAAATAAAAGTTTAGAAAACAATACACAAACACCAAAGTGACACAGACATCAAAAGTGCATCATTACAGGCCACGGGTGATATTTCTTCAATGGGCTGGCATCTCTAAATGTATCGCTTTCAGCATTTTTGTCATCATGACCTTTTCTAGTTTTATCACAGTAAAACAACGTTGTCTTTGAAGAGTAAACACGCTGTAAAATACATCAAGTCTTTTATGTATAAATAATGTGAGAAAAATAAACTTTTATAGGAAATAAATAAACAATGTTGTGAGAATCCAGTACTTTCATCCATCCTTGAGCAACAGCATTCCATATAAAAAGCTAAGGATTGCTACCCTTGCACAGCAGCAACAATTCTGCAAATGGATTGAGATGCTCAGAAACTATGGTTCTTTCTGCCATTTTAATGGCAAATTTACTTGCAACTTTACCAACAAGAACACAGAGGGGAAAAAAGGACATACAAAGGGGAAGATGCTTTTTTTCACAGTCTACTGCTCTCGTGGGTTTACAAACGGTTACTGCCTTTTATGTCAGCTGGCATCTTCTATGTGGGCCTCCATCATTATAGCTGACATGTGATATAAAACAATCACAAAGATGTGTGCTAGTTGTTGTCTAGGCGTAGAGGATCAGATTAAAATTGTGTTGATATATGGCAGGGACCCCATGTTTGTAATTGCAGTTTGCAGGGGGGATTCGGGCGACAGAATATACTGTATTGTATCATATCAGACGCTCATATCATATCAGATTAGGGTTAAAATATTGCATGTAGAATCAGAACTGGGCTATCACCTCATTCAATGCTTCACTGTCAATGTTCTAGCACTAAGGAAAACAAAGCTAGTGAGAGAATAATGTTTTTTTTTTAATAATTAAATGCAGTATAGAGGCTTTATCGCTTGCCTCAGAATAATCCTTGGTTCCACACCTGACCTTAAGACTAACTTTTCACTTTCAAAATAAATTGGAATCTATCAGACAGGAGCATCAGAAACCATGGGGAATATGATCACTGGATCCAGTTATTCCTATAATGCTCAGGATACAATGTCAATGGGCATTAGCTAATTTAATCAGTGATGCTTTTTATTAAATTCTTTTAAAAGCCATTCTGGTTCCCTTGCCAAAGATGTCATATTAATTTAAGGATGGAGACCTTGAAAGAAGGATAACCCAATTTGTACATTAATATGGTAAGTCTGTGGTACATTTTGAGGGAATTAAAAGCACACACAGCAAAATATTGCCTCTGATACAAAGATACTCAATTACGGGGTAATGGATTTTAAAGCCCTAATTATCAAAAGGCAAGCCTGTTTCATTTTACAGCATTTATTTCTCTAGATTGGCAAACGAACAATATAAAATATAATACATTCATTATCTTTGTATGGCAACATAACAATGTGTCCCCTTAGGAAATTGGCTTTTAAGCTAGACTATGGCTGCAGAACCAGTACCTGATTGCTGTTTTAACTCTGTACATTTCTTGACTTTATAATTAGTGCCTGTTATTTTGCACTGTGTAGTTAGTCCTGGGATTGTTTTAGATGTAGATGCTGTGCCAAAGCATATGTCGCGGTTCACCAACACTACAAACACACTCAGCATCAGTCAAATTCTCGTTGGAGGCAGTTTATGGTGTCTTGTGTGTTCCTATTTTAAAGGACGTTGAGATAAAGAGGGATATTGTTTTGTTGTTGTTGTTGTTGTTCTCACTCACTTTCCTCAGCACTTTTTTGCATGGTTCCATGGTAACAAGTGTACTGTTTCGCTCGTTCTGATTCGACTGCCTGAATTGATGCAACAACTCAGCAAAGAAAGTTATTTAATTCGAAACAGAATGCTGTTTGATTAAGTGGTTTTGTTGTTAGACCATCTGCCAGCAAACAACCAAACTTGATACGCTTTGCAACTGTTTTGAGAACGATCAACATCAGCATTGGTGATAGAATTATGTGAACATGTTTTAAAAAAGAACTTACACTGAAGAATCCGTTACCTTCTTTAGATCTTGTAAAAGCATATGCGTTCAGTTATTGTATAATATGCTTCATGAACGTATATGTGTCAGTATTATTGTCAAAAATATGGCATAACCTGATTGCCTGGCTTGACGTGGTTAATTTAATATATGATACTTGCTAATATAACTGGGTAATGGTTTGACTGCAAAGGCTAAAACTAAACATTTGGAAATTAATATCATTACATGAATCCAATTGCATTATCATGATTAGACTTCTGGATCAATGACATAATCGTTAACACATCATTGTATAGCCCATGGAGTTCCCAAAACGTACCAAACAAAGGCAGATGAAGGCATATACCATTTAAGTCATGTGCATTTTCATCAAAATTATTTTTGAGAGTGTGTGATGGCCTCCCTGTAGGCCTGATATCCTGCTGGGAAAGCCAAGCCATGCCACTGTCATGTCTGTACTCTGTAGGTCACACTGTGTGGATAAATAGGGGCTCAAAGGGCATGAGCACATCAATGACAAAAGTTGTGATGTGTAAGCCGATGTCAAGTCAAACAACCATAGCGTGTGAGACAGTGCAGTACATTACTGATTTACCGACAATCCAGTATTGTGTGACGTTGAAAAACTAAACAAGGAAGTCAAGGCACTGTATTGAGCGTGGTGGAAACAAACACATGGGCATGGGAATGTGTGAGGATACATGTTGTCATCAACTACATTCAGACTACAGTCGAATTAATGCAAAGTGATATTGGCAGACAATTGCCATTTAAATCGCACAGAGCACCGCAAGGGTAGAGGGTGAATCTTCACTTAAAATTGTTGATGACTGTAATGCCACGAGGCAGAAACAATTGCTTGACAGCCAGATTGTGACTTTTAATTTAAAAGGATTGCCAGTAAACAGTGAAAGCTGTGAGATACAGCAGTGAAATGATGGACCTTACCAGAGCTGCAGGGTATGAAGACAGCGACAAAAAGAACAGACAAAGTAGGAGTGCAAAAAAAAATTAAAAACGTACTATTTATTTCCTTGGGTTGAGAAATTAAAGAAGGAGGGCAGTATGCAAGCCGGTTTTGACAGAAATTCTCCAAATATGTCTTTACAAGCCTCCAAACTATGCACACAATTGACTAGTAATATGAATGCTTCTTCATATTTTTAGTTGATTTTCAGTATCTGAAATGATGAAATAAGCATATTGTATTAACATACAGACGGGCAGGTTTTGGTAAACGTCGGACTAATAATGTCCTCAAATTTGCTCCCTTGCATAAATAATTAATTCATTGTTATTATCTAGACAGAAACAACTGGTATCAATAGATACATAATAATCATGTTAATATGGTTAATTCAGCATTAAATCAGCATTATGTTTAATAGCTAATACATACATACACTCAACAAAAATATAAACGCAACACTTTTGTTTTTGCTCCCATTTTTCACGAGATGAACTTAAAGATCTAAAATTCATTCCAGATACACAATATTACCATTTATCTCAAACATTGTTCACAAATCTGTCTAAATGTGTGATAGTGAGCACTTCTGCTTTGCTGAGATAATCCATCCCACCTCACAGGTGTGCCACATCAAGATGCTGATCTGACACCATGATTAGTGCACAGGTGTGCCTTAGACTGTCCACAATAAAAGGCCACTCTGAAATGTGCATTTTTTTGCAGTGCAACACATCTTCTTCACATAGAGTTTATCAGATTGTCAATTGTGGCCTGTGGAATGTTGGTCCACTCCTCTTCAATGGCTGTGCGAAGTTTCTGGATATTAGTGGGAAGTGGTGCACGCTGTCGTATACGCCGGTCAAGCACATCCCAAACATGCTCAATGGGTGACATGTCCGGTGAGTATGCTGGCCATGCAAGAACTGGGACATTTTCAGCTTCCAAGAATTGTGTACAGATCCTTGCAACATGGGATGCATATCTTGCTGAAACGTGAGGTGATGTTCATGGATGTATGGCACAACAATGGGCCTCAGGATCTCATCACGGTATCTCTGTGCATTCAAAATGCCATCAATAAAATGCACCTGTGTTCTTCGTCCATAACAGATGCCTGCCCATACCATAACCCCACCACCACCATGGGCCACTCGATCCACAACATTGACATCAGCAAAGCGCTCACCCACACGACGCCGTCTGCCATCTGCCCTGAACAATGTAAACCGAGATTCATCCGTGAAGAGAACACCTCTCCAACGTGCCAGACACCATCGAATATGAGCATTTGCCCACTCAAGTCTGTTACGGCGACAAGCTGGAGTCAGGTCAAGACCCCGATGAGGAAGACGAGCATGCAGTTGAGCTTCCCTGAGACGGTTTCTGACAGTTTGTGCAGAAATTGTTTGGTTATGCAAACCAATTGTTTCAGCAGCTGTCTCAGTGGCTGGTCTCAGACGATCTTGGAGGTGAACCTGCTGGATGTGGAGGTCCTGGGCTGGTGTGGTTACACGTGGTCTGCGGTTGTGAGGCCGGTTGGATGTACTGCCATATTCTCTGAAACAACTTTGGAGATGGCTTATGGTGGAGAAATGAACATTCAATGCACGAGCAACAGATCTGGTTGACATTCCTGCTGTCAGCATGCCAATTGCATTGGTTGTGGCATCTGTGGCATTTTGCTGTGAGACAAAACTGCACATTTCAGGGTGGCCTTTTATTGTGGACAGTCTAAGGCACACCTGTGCACTAATCATGATGTCAGATCAGCATCTTGATGTGGCACACCTGTGAGGTGGGATGGATTATCTCAGCAAAGCAGAAGTGCTCACTATCACACATTTAGACAGATGTGTGAACAATGTTTGAGAGAAATGGTAATATTGTGTATCTGGAATGAATTTTAGACCTTTAAGTCCATCTCATGAAAAATGGGAGTAAAACAAAAGTGTTGCGTTTATATTTCTGTTGAGTGTACATACATGGGTGCATCTCTTTCCAAAGTCAATAGCAATTATGCATGACCTAACCAACAGCTGACCAGTACATAGTAGAAGTGCTGAGAGAACAAAGTGTAACTGATATGAATTAGAACAACACATGAAAAAAGCAGTAATAGGAGGCAGAGGCAGAGGCATCCTCCACGGTGTTGCAGGATTCAGAAGATGTTGCTTTTAACCAAGTCAAGTACTTAAGTCTATTTCCCTATGAAAGCACACCAACATACTAATTACATTTCTTTAGGGAAGGTTTGCACTGTGTGCTCTAAGTACTCGGAGGGGCTTTTCACTATATTTTACAAGTTATACATGTTTGCTGTCAATGTATGAGTTATCACATGTAACATTATTATGTATTTATTTGTACACACATCAGGGCTTTCTCTACCCTGTCACCACATATTAGTAATGTCCACCAAATATTTAAGTGTAATAGAAGTAGGTGAATGTTTTATTCAATTGTTTATACAAAACATGTATTAAGTTAGGAAATGCTGTTTTAACACATTGACTAAGAGAGTATGACATAGTTCTTCACATTTTCTCATTTAGTTATAGTTGTTCTAGGGCTAAGTTCACACTGCAGGCCTTGTTGCTCAATTTCGATTTAATGCATTCATGTTTAAATGTGGCCTATGTCAGACTACAGTAAGAACTGGTCACAGGCCTGAACTGATCCCCTTACGCAAAAGATCAGTAACAAAGACATCACATGCAGGACACTGTTATACGAAATGGAGGCAACTGAACTCAGCAGTTACGGTTTCATTAATAGATCAATGTGCAGTCGAAGACATGATGTGCAGATGATAACGAGGATGAGGAGAAAGAGAGCCACATTTATTAATTATCCACCACTTGAGTTATTCCTGTGGCTAGATTGTCTGGTGAATTATGGCAAAGGTCGAAGTAGAGCGACATAAAAGTCTCGAATTCCGAATGATCGAATGATCAAGCTGAGGTTGCATTGCAAAACATCATAACTATCGGATTCAGAGCCTGTTTGGTGTCTGGAATAACTCGGTGTTGCATATGGTAACAAGGCACTTTCAGCAGGGTCACTGACTCTGAATACAAATGTTGTCATTAACTCAAGTGTGTTCAAACTTAATAAAACATATTTTCATTAAATCCAGTAAAATAAAAATTAAAAGATACCAAAATAATATTGCTGCAATTATGTGTTCATTACTTGTTTTGATCATACTTTTTTTTGTGGGATCTATGTTGTAACATTTAAAGTTTTGCATCACTGAATTTAGATGCTTTGTGTGGGACTGTGGTGGTATCTGAACTATATACACACACACACACACACACACACACACAAACACAAACATTGATATTGCCTAAAAGTTGTATCCAGCATGGTTAATGACCTCATTTAACTGAGGGGAGGTGAAAGTGCTCTTAGCCTGCCATATTTTCCTAATTGTTTTTTAATTACACCTCAGACAGTATTACCTGCAGTACTATGAGACAGTGGGTCAGTCTCCTGATAGAGTGATCAAACACGAATGATAAATGAGGTGTAGTTATATAAAACTTAATACACATTTCAGTTGTTTACATTAAAGGATTTATAATGTTGAGCACACCATTTGACCCACTTGGGAGATTACAGGATGTCAAGTGGAATTGGGAATATATGAAAGGTTTGATTGTACATTAACATGTTAAATCACAACATGGTCCACCTTGATTCTGATGTAATTATCACTGAACTTGCATGAACTGTGCATTGCAAATGACATTCACATAACCGGTTATTGCAGCTCTATTTCACAAATGTTTCACCATCCAACAGGCTCTTTACGTTTTGCCTGTAGAGCATGTCTGTCAGGACTGCAGGGTGTTTCTGTAAATTCAGCATCTGCTGCACTGGAAACATTTTGTGAAAATGAAGATCTTATGGCATAACAGTGACGACAAATGAGTTACCTGCCTCTCAACGAGGTGTGCTTGCTGGTAACATCAAGCTGTCTCTCCAGGAATGTTCACAAGATAATGACCTTGTGGCAAAAAAGTTAAAAACAAATCCTATAATTTACCCATTGAAGATTTCAAAGTTTCCCCCACTGTGTTTGCAAAAGGCTTTCCACTTAACATCTCAGAAATTGCAGTATGCTGTCACCTCCCGATGTCTGCACACAGATCTCTGGCCTGATACGACCCTGTGTTTCTCGGTGCATGTGACTTCAGACAGACTTTAGAAATGTTGGTCTTTCATACTCCTTTTTTGGGCAAAGTTTTGGCAGTTGATCAAGTGCTTCTGGAGGAAGACCTTGCAGCAAAATCCCCAGATTCTAATTTGTGGGATTTCAAAAGACGCCCAGGGAAATCTGAGAAATTTCATTCTTCTGTTCATTATTTCGAAAAAGATGTGGTAATATAAAGAGAGAGAGAGAGATTGTAATGTGATGCTTTGCTTTGGCAATATTGTTTTTTTTTAAACTCTCATGCCAATAAAGCCCATTTAGAATTGAATAGAGACAGACAGAGAGAGAGAGAGAGAGAGAGAGAGAGAGAGAGAGAATGAGAGAGAGAGAGAGGAAATTGAAATTGAACAACTATTTTTTGTGTGTGGCAACAAGTGTATCCAAGTAGTAATCAAGCCCATTAGCGCATATATAGGCCTACCCCGTGGATATAGGCACACACATGTGAGAATGGAAGAAAGCGGCAGCAAAAGAAACAAGCGGGCACCGTCGTTTACCGCGGAGGAGATGGGCGTCTTAGTGGACGAGGTCTGGCAGTGCCGGGGAGTTTTATTCGGGGGAACAAGGGGCAAAAAGAACATCACGGTGAAGAACCGTGTTAGGCAGGCCATAGCCGAAAATATGTCCCCCTCCAGCCCATGTGGCCTGAGTGACTGGCGCGCTGTGAGGAAGAAGTGGCAGGAGTTCCAGAACCAAACAAAAAGGAAGAGTGCGAAGGTTTCACTAATCAATCTCCCTTTGTTGCAGGTGATGCAGACTTTGTTGCAGGTGATGGTTTCAATAAACTACTTTGGTTTCCTTTTCAACCATGTATTGTGTGGATAATTTTGCATTGAAATGAGGGTATCAAACCTAGCAACAAAAAGTCCCAGGCAATTTGTAATTTACCTAAGCGTAGGTTAATGACGTGTGCGTATTGTGCGCCCTTTCAACACAGCATGTTTTGCTGCTAATTTCCCACTTGTTACATGGTCACCTCAGAAACGTGGACACTATAGGCTACTCCCACATACTGTATGCAACAATACTTCCTTAACATTCCAGTGCCAGACTTTCAGGTAAAGCACCCGGACAATGCAGCAATAATCATAGTGTGCAGGACGTTACATGTAGCCTACATCTGCTGGTTCTGTTTATTTATTTCAGCCTTCAGGCCTGACAGTTGATATGGGTGGTGTGGTGGTTGTGGGTTTATGGTTTAGTGATCAGTGCTTGGTGACTGGTGGTAAAGAGGTAGGGGCTGGGGTTGTTGGACCTCAGAAGAGGTTGATATGTTCGTAAAAACGCTGTGCAGCCAGGGGCTGCATCTCCGGGCTGAAGGGAAAATTGCAGCGGGTTGCTCTGGATGTGTGGAGACAACAGAGTGATCAGCCGTTGGATCTCCGCACGGGGCAGCCGGTACTTTGCCTGGACGGCCTGGTCTGATAGCACGTCCAGTGGGGAGAAGTGCCGACACACGTATGCATTTATGTAAACCGTCTGGCTTCGTGCACGGCGAGGCTGTTGGTTCGCAGCAAGAATGTGTTGTCTTACAGCCATGGTTTCTCACACGCGCGGACTTTGGCAACGCCTTTTTAGCAGGTGGAGCCGCTCTGGATGAGGTTCAGCTGAGTTCAATTAAATCTGTTTCCTTGATATCTGTGAAATGCCACAGGGTTGTTGATGTTTTTTTATGTGTAGTACTATAAACTCTGTGTGTGGAAAACATAAACGTGTAATTCATTAAAAACATTGTTTGTTGTGTTTTTTTAAGTATTTATATTGATTTTAGATAAATTATTGCCCAGAAATAGAGTTTACAAAGCCTAAAATTGAGATTATTTGTGTTTTTCAAGTATTTTCCCATTTTAGACTACTCTATACTCCTACTAAACTAAATATATAAAGGGAACATAGCAGTTTGTATTGCATTTAATTTATTTTACAGCTATAGTTATTAGTTATTTCTCAGAAATTTAGTTTACATACAAAAGCAAATGACCAGTTTTGAAATGCAATGCACTCGATCTTATCAATTGTGGAAAGTACATCTTAAGGTTTTCAATTGTTATTCCAGCAGCATCCCAGTCTCACACTGCCTCATATTTATCCATCTGAATTGGAAAATGAGGCAGAACAAATTAGAAGAACATTTACTCAGGTCAAGACATCCAAGAAGAAAGAACTGAAAATGGCTGAACTGATAGAGGTACAGTATTATTCAGATAGATAGATAGATAGATAGATAGATAGATAGATAGATAGATAGATAGATAGATAGATAGATAGATGGATAGATAGATAGAGCAAGTGTGATAACAACAGCTGACAGTTTTCCACTTTACCCCAACAGAAACCCAGACTCATTCTACCACCTATATTTCCCGCTAAAGTGGAAATTGAGGCAAAAGTCACGAAGAAAAATACTACAAAATCCTCAAGAAAGGTAAAGAAAGAGATCAGAGAGATAGCTGAGCATATCTCCCTGCCTTCACCTCAGACTTTACCCCCAATCAACTCAAGAGGGGATGTGACCAACTCTGACATTCTGGTAATTTATACTTTCACTTAAAGTAAAGGGTGTTAATTAAAAGTAGCTACGAGGAACTTTTAAATATGTCTGAAACAGTCAAATGTATTCTTCTTATGATCACAAATTACATGTAAGAGCAAATGAGGCCATCACTGCAAAGAATGCTATTTTCATACTTTACTAGACTTGACTTTACTTTACAATATTCCACTTTCTTTCAAACAGAATGACAACACAAATGAGATGGACATTCACACAGAGATCAGGGCGATCAATGAGTTGATTGGTGAGGATCCCTGTGATATTACTAAGGAGGAGAAGGCGTCCGCTGTATTCCCTCCTTTCCCGGCCCCTCAGAGCCCCATGAGCCCAGAGGAAGTAGAAGAGCTCTTCCAGTACCACACGGAGACTCAATCAACTCATACTACAGCAACCTGTGTAGCCAAGAAGTCGGAGACTATCTGTGGAGACGAGAATTCCTTAGTCTCTGAAACAGTCCTTGTCTCCACTTCTGATAATATCGGGATTGACAAGAAACCACGGGTGATCTGCGTTATGCTGAAACAAGAAAAGGTCGACACAAGTATGTCCCTCAACGGCTCTTCCCATCAACAAGAGGAGGATCATAAAGTAAGTAGTAATAGCAGTCATTTATTTCAGTCCTTGACTTCAACAGTTTTTGGAAATACACGTAGAAATATATCATTTTCTTCAAGGATTCTAAAATGACATAAAGTGTATAAAAAATGTATCGCAACAACGTGGTAAATACACAAGTCCCAACAAGCACACAGGAGTGTTTAGTGATGTTGTAAAGTTCATCTTGTGTCTGTTGGTGGAGGCAGCTAACGCTACCTATTGAATTACCAGTATTTGAGCTAAGCTAACCAGCGATGATGAGCGACCTTTGTCTGTGTCTTCGTCAAAAAATGAACGCACAGTTAAATGAATGGTTTCTAACACTTAGGGTGTATTCACACTGGGAAAGTCCGCTAGTGCACTTGCTTTGGTCCAGACCAAATAGAGTTTTGATTTTTTTTGTTTGGTGTGGTCCACTTTCATATTGCCCCTTTTAAAAGGGCCTACATCTAACCTATAAATAAAGAGGAAAAACATCAAATTATTGTTGTTTCATAAGGTCATAATGTGTAGCCTTATGTCAATGCCACGTTATGTGGCTTGTAGCCTACGATGTGAAACATCATTTTTACTGTATGTTTGGTGCTGGATGCGCGTCAAGCAAGAAGAATAGGCTCAAGCTGACACTCAGTTGATTAAGCTGTGTATCAGCTGGGTCGGCGCAGTTCAGCTCCAAACTGACACGGGGATAGTATTGACGGTCCCGTACATGGGAAGCAAAATAAAATCACACACTTCTTGCGCAGCGTGAACCTGTTGGCACTGTGCGAGAGACGCTCCCCTCTCCTTCATCTGATCGCTGAACACATTCAGCATTTATATTGTTCTGGGCTCCCGGTCAAACCACAACTAATCTTCCTAACAATGGCGACTACTACACTTTCCCATAATGTGAAGCTGACGGCTATTTATTAAAAAAGAAAAGAAAGAAAAGGCACAGTGCCTCCTGCATTTGGGTCGGATCGAGTCCGAACAAATTCACACAAACGAACTGCAGCAGAGTGCGTTTGGAAACGCATCGAGACTACCTCTTCAGCTGGGTCTCGGAGCGTTTGTTTGGTCCGCACCCGAGTGCGATTGCTGTATTCACACCTGCCTGAAAGATGCGCACCGAAGGCAGAAGTTCATCTGAGTTTGTTTCAACCGAACTAAACACGGCATGTGTGAATACATCCTTAAACACCAAACTGCTCCAGGGGCGCTGTACTATGGCTGACCCTGTGTGAGGATCTCCTCTGGAGTGTTGTTCCTTTAGAGAGGATTTGCGAAAAGACACATTTCAGTGTGCCTTGTGTAAATTGACTAATAATAAAGATAATTTAACTTAACTTGAAATAAAAATTGTTTATTTCCAGGGTTCAAAAACAACAGGGGAACTTGCTTTTGAGGAGGAACTGGCCTTATACAATCGAGAGAATGAAATGCTCTCTAAGCCACCAGCAAGAAAAGGAACCAATAATCTGATCTGTGCAACTAAGTATCCAGTCCCCGATTCTTCAACCAAGAATGACTCAAAGGCCTGTGGGATCTGCATAATGCCCAGGGTCGCACACATAATACCGACCCAGGCTCCTGTCACACAGAGAGAAAAGGTAGGTAAAGATTTGGTCAGGATTGTGTCCATATGTGTCTCTCCTTGTGTTTCAGAGAGAGTTCCAACCACCAAAGCCAAAGTGGAGCCGTCTGTGTCTATTTACAGCAAGGTGGTCAGAAATGTTCCCCAACAAGTCGCCCCAACTATGTCCCTCTCCGAATTGTCCCTTCAACGGGAGGCGGAGTATAAAGTGAGTGTATAAATCGAATAGTCTTTTATTTTAGTCTGTATGAAATGTTTTTTTTGTTAACACTTTACAATAAGGGTACTTACATTAACTGTTAGTTAATGCTTAATTAAGGCTCGATAATAATTTACTAAGCATTACCTAACTGTTAACAAGTAAATGCTTAATAAACATTAACTTAGCATTAACTAACTTGCATGCTTAGTTTATGCTTAACTTGGTTAATGAAGCATTACCACTTACTTGATGCCTAATAGACATTAACTAATCATTAATAACATTAACTTAGCATTAAATAACAGTTAACTTACGTATCCTTATTGTAAAGTGTTACCAGTTTTTTACCGCTCAGGAATACACATGTAAAAACAAATTGTTTACTTCCACAGGCTTCTAAACTTGATTTCGAGGAGGAACTATCGAAATATAATCAAGAGAGTCAACATATTTCTACAGCTGAAATCTGTGGAATCCCAGAGGCGGAATTCAACTTGATGATTTGCAAACCTACAAATACATCAACTTTGTCCCCTGAGGATTGTAACGTGAGTATTAAATGGTCATTTATTTCAGTCCGTATTAACAGGAATTGAATATAGAACTTCTGTAATATGTGTTAAAGGTGCTCAGAAGAACTTTCAGTTTGTGTTCATTCTAGCAGCCCCTTTGGACAAAAGCGGTAGTGTTTTTTTTACGCCAGCTGTTGTTCCTGGGTGAGCATCCCCAGGACAAAGGCATTAAGAAAAGATTATGTAAAAGTAACATTATTTTACACTGATGATGGTATCGTTTTGCCGTTACATGTAATTTATGATCATCAGAGGAAAAATTTGACTGTTTCAGAAATATAACATATTTTTACATCAGGAATATACATAGAAATCAATCGTTTTACTTACAGGACTCTACAACAGCGGAGGAGCTGGTCCTCACGCCGTCAGGGTGGGATTCCGAATCAGAGGATTGTAACGTGAGTATCAATAGTCAATTATTATTTTTATTTTAACCTTTATTTATACAGGTAAATCCCATTGAGACCGGAGACTCTTTTTCAAGGGAGAACTGTTCCCATTCACACACACATTCATACCGATAGCAGGCTAACTATCGAGAGCAAATTAGGATTCAGTGTCTTTGCTCAGGGACACTTGGACACGTGGCGGGGATATGGGGGATCGAACCACCGACCCTGTAGTTGAGGGTTGACCGCCCTTCCCACTTCGCCACGGCCACCCTAGTGTTAATAGTCATTTATTATATTCCTTTTTATCACATGTTTACATTAGAAATACACATCAAAAATAAACTGTTTACTTGCAGGAAGTCTGTGGACCCAAGGAGGTGGTCCTCACTCCGTCAGGATGGGATTCTGACTCAGATTCGGACTATTTGTTCACTGAGAAGCATTGCAACGTGAGTATTAATAGTCATTTATTTCAGTCATGGTAACACTTTAAATAATTGTTAGTTAAGGCTTAATAAGCATTTACTAAGCATTACCTAAACTGTTAATACATTCTTAGTAAATGCTTAATATACATTAACTAAGTATTTACTGACTGTTAAGCTTAGTTTATGTTTTACAAAGCTTTAGTTAAGGAAGCATTACCTAACCGTAAATAACTAAGTATTTAAACTTACTTCATGCCTAATAGGCGTTAACTTAGTATTAACTAATAGTTCATTAATGTACCCTTATTATAAAGTGTTACCTCAGTCCGTATTAACAGATTTTAACATCAGGAATACACATAGAAAATAAACCATTTACTTCCAGGATATCTGTGGAACCAAGGAGGCCTCAGGATGGGACTCTGACTCGGACTCTGATAGTGAAGTTGTGGAGTTCTTTGGTGAAAACAAGGGAATCGAACCAGAGACCCACAAACTTCCCGCCACTCTGTTCCCCAATACCTCATGTCATCGAGAAGAGGATTGTAACGTGAGTAGAAGTAATAGTAGTCGTTCATTTGAGTGTGTATTAAAGGGTCACTATGCAGTTTCAGAGGAGGGGGATTTGTTTACATTCACAGAGCCTGCAGTTAGTTTACAAAACATGTTTACCTTACATTAACGTAATTCTTAGTATTGAATAATTATATCCTCTTCAATCAACACTAAATTATTTTGAGGCACGTGGAAAGTTGTAAATTTAGCATAGTAATAGTTGTGGTTCATTTGAGTGTGTATTAAAGGTGCACTATGCGGTTTGAATATGTTTTGTAACCTATCTGCAGGCCCTGCAATAGTAAACAAATCCACCTCCCCTAAAACTGCATAGTGCACCTTTTAAAAGTAAAAAAAATAAATAATAATTACCAGTTAATTCAGTGATAACTTGTTAATATCAAAATGTTTCTTAACCGTTGTTTAATTATTTCTTCCAGATGCAGGTTGAAGCTGTCACAGAACCGATCCAAATAAGGGTAAACAGCCCAGACATGTTGGAAGATGAGTTTGAATCTTCCGATATCCAAATGGAGGCTGACCAAAATCTGGATGCCATTTCAGAGACATCCAGACAAGAGGAGGTGTCTCCAACTATTGACTGGTATGAGGACGAAGCAGACCAATGCTTGGGAGTCTGGCTAGCTAGGGCTAGGATTAAGCTACCTCCCCTCACCCATAATGTGGAGGGTATTGCTGAAACAGTTAGCCCAAAACAGATGTCTCCTGGTGTGTCTATTAACACCACTGAGGACACAAATGATGTAGTCACAAGTCCTGTCCCTTCACTGGTGGATAGTGAGGGAGAGGATTTGCCATGTGAAAAGGCGCTATCCTCTACCACTAGCCTTTCACCTCCAACAACAAACCAACTGAGAAACAATAAGGTCCAAACAGAGTCCATCTCGAGTCTGAATAATTCAGATTTTGAGATTGAATTCGACCACAAGAAGAAGAAATGGAGAACCGTCGAAGTCGACGAAAGGCAGTCGAAGTGGTGGAGTGGCTTTCAGAGAGGATATTTGAAGTCGATGGCATCAAAGCCCCAGCAGATGAGGGAAGAAATTAGAGATTAGGCATCTGGATATCAATGCTCCTCCATCAGAAGATCCAGTAACAACAGGAGCCCACTACAGTCAGAGGACATTAAAATGGCTGCCTCGGAAAGTGAAGAAAATGACGTCAAGGCCAAGAAGAAAAGAAAAGGCCTCTTTAAAATCTTATCCAAGGTATGGGAGCAAATCTATTAGACAAGATAGAATGAACTTGAATATGTACTGTATACAGCTCCGGAACAAAATTAAGAGACCAGTCTGGATTTTTCTTAAATTTGTCATCTTTACATTACTTAATGGAAATGCTCTTGACGACAAAATTCTTATTGTGGATTTAGTAGAAATGTTGTCAGTAGTTAATAGGATCAAACCAACATGTTCATTCTACTCAAACATATGCCTATACATAGTAAAACGAGAGACACTGAACATTTGGAGTGGTCTCTTAATTCTTTCCAGAGCTGTATGTAAATATTTCTTTTATCTCTGTACTAACTTTGTGTTTTATTTCCATTTTTTTCTTAAACAGAGCAAGAAGGAAAACACCAAGTCTCCAAATATAGATGAGGCAAAAGAGGAGGTGGTTAAGACCAAAGCACCATCTCTGATGAAGAGAATGTTACGCTTTGGTCACAAGAATTGACAGACCCCCCCCAAAAAAAAATGTTCCCTCACCTCTAACCCTGTCCTGTACTAACCCACTATTGCCTTCCCCGAACCCTACTTTCTTAGACGGTGTGTTTGTGTGTGTCTGTCTGTCTGTCTGTGTCTCTCTCTGTGTGTGTGTGCGTGTGTGTGTGTGTGTGTGTGTGTGTGTGTATGTCTGTCTGTCTGTCTGTCTGTCTGTGTGTGTGTCTGCCTGTCTGTCTGTCTGTGTGTGTGTCTGCCTGTCTGTGAATATAGCAATTTGAGTGGTCACTTAGGACTAGCAAATTGCCATATGCAGTAAGTCAGTCCATTTACCGTTAAGTTAAGGTGGGTTTTTTGTGTTTCTTGTTTGTGAGCATATCCCCTCTCAAGTACATAGCACACTCCAGAGGGGGTCAGAGCACAGGGTCAGCCATAGCACAGTGCTGGCCCTGTAACAGTGCCTTGCTCAAGGACACAATGTGTAGAGATGGTGGGCATCCAAACAGCGACCTCATGGTTACTGGTCGGCCCCCTCTAGGACATCCTACCATTGCTTACCACCATAACTTAACTGTTGTGTGAATGAATGTGTGAATGAGACTGCAGTATATAGCAAATGTAGTGGTCATGTTTGACTAGAAAAGTGCTTTATAAGTTGCCTACAGTCCATTCACCATTCCCTTACTAATTGTTGTGTGTGTGTGTATGTGTGTGTGTGTGTGTGTAATTGTGTCATTGTGTCTGTCTGTCTGTCTGTCTGTCTGTCTGTGTGTGTGTGTGTGTGTGTGTGTGTGTGTGTGTGTGTGTGTGTGTGTGTGTGTGTGTGTGTGTGTGTGTGTGTGTGTGTGTGTTGTGTGTGTGTGTGTGTGTGTTTAGTTACCCCCAAACCCTCTCTATTGTCTTACTACCCCACTCCCCTACCCCCTAACCCTTTACCCCTAACCCTTTTCTCAATAAATGTTCCCCAAATAATATAACAAGTTGTGTTTTCATCTGTCTGGTCTGTGATAACTCATGTGAATTGATACTGATATCTTGAAAATGGAATTGAATAAATAACTTTACTATCTGTAATATGTGTTAAAGGTGCTCCAAGGAACTTTCAGTGTGTGTTAATTCTTGCACCCCGTTTGGACAAAAGTGGTAGTGTTTTTACAAGGCAAGCTGTTGTTCCTGTGTGAGCATACCCATGGCAAAGGCATTAAGAAAAAATATATAAAAAATAGCATTCTTTGCACTGATAGTCTTGTTTGCTGTTACATGTAATTTATGATCATCAGAGGAAAGTGAAAACAAGTGAAGGTGTGAGTGTGTGTGTGTGTGTGTGTGTGTGTGTGTGTGTGTGTGTGTGTGTGTGTGTGTGTGTGTGTGTGTGTGTGTGTGTGTGTGTGTGTGTGTGATGGAGAGTGTATACACATATTTGTTCTGTTGTACTGAAATACATAGAAACATAAAATGACTCCCACACACTGGTTGCATCCATCATTAAGTATGTACACATGCTGACCTTCAGTAGTGTGTATCTTTCCTGAACACAGAAACAATTTACTTCACTCTTGCCTGTAATGGTGATTTCTTCTGGTTGACATTTTTCAGGTTTAGAATGTTCTCTTTTTTTCTTTTTATGTTACACGTCAGCTAATTGTATTAAATCAAAAATGCTCAGTTGTCAGTTTATCATATTAATTTGATCATGATTGCTATAAAATACTGAAACCTGTCTTCTTTATATATATATACAATATTATATTGATTAAAAATTTACTATAATGTGTTTGTGTGTGTGTGCGTGCGTGCGTGTGTCACTCATCAGCATCCCGCACACCTGGTTTCCATCAACTCATCGACATCTTGCTTATCAGCCCCAGCTTTCCCTCCACTCATTGTCAGTTTGTTGTTTTCGTCACCATGGTAGTAACTCTGCAGCTCTGTAATATTGCAATTACTATGAAGATATGTCTTGTGTGTTCTTGCTTCTTTGCTAATGCCTGCTCGTGTGCTTGACTGCTAAACTTGTCTCATGCCACTTCGTCAACCCTCTTTCCACCTGCAGCTGCCTGCCATCTCGGTTCCCAGCCATCTCTGCCTGCAGTTCTTACAATAAACTACTAAGGGTGTATTCACACATGCCGTGTTTAGTTCAGTTGAAACGAACTCAGATGCACTTCCGCCTTCGGTGCGCATCTTTCAGACAGGTGTGAATACAGCAATCGCACTCGGGGGCGGACCAAACAAACGCTCCGAGACCCAGTTGAAGAGGTGGTCTCGATGCGCTTCAAAACGCACTCTAATGCAGTTCGTTTGTGGTGTGAATTTGGCCGGACTCGATCCGACCCAATTGCAGGAAGCACTGTGCCTTTTCTTTTTTAATAAATCGCTGTCAGCTTCACATTATAGGAAAGTGTTGTTGTCGCCATTGTTAGGAAGATTAGTTGTGGTTTGACCGGGAGCCCCGAGCGAATATATTACATTTGATAGACAGGACGCGTAAACATGCTGATGTGTTCAGCGATCAGATGAAGGAGAGGGGAGCGTCTCCCGCACAGTGACAACAGGTTCACGCTGCGCTTTGTATGAAGTGCGTGTTTTTACTTTGCATCCCATGTTACGGTACCGTCAATACCATCCCTGTGTCAGTTTGGAGCTGAGCCGCGCCGAACTCACACCCAGCTGACACACGGCTAAATCAGCTGTGTGTCAGCTTGAGCCTATTCCTCGCGAGCCGCACGTCCAGCAGCAAAAATACAGTAAATATTATGTTTCACATCGTAGGCTACAAGCCACACATTGACACAGGCCTACATATTATAACCATATGAAACAACACTAATTTTATGTTTTTTTATTTTATTTATAGGCTAGATGTTGGCCTATTTATTTATTTATGTATTTATTATTTTTAACCCCATATCGTATGAGTTATATATTTCGCAGTTTTTACTTCGTTTTTCCTGCTTCTCTCCACCCCAGAATGTCTGTCCAATGAATGAATGACCTCAGATCACGTGTGGTTTTGCTTTGTGATGCTGGTTCACTTGCAAAAGGGGCAATATGAAAGTGGACCACACCAAACAAAAAAAATCTAAACTCTATTTGGTCTGGACCAAAGCAAGTGAACTAGCGGACTTTCCCAGTGTGAATACACCCTTACACTTCCAACTATCTCTATTTTTGTGTTCTGCACTTGTGTCTACCTCTGAACTAGCCCTGACGGTAGCAAAGGGATATAACCCCTTCACCACACATCTTGTCACCAGAGGGGTCTCTGGGGATGAAGTAGAGGTGAACGGGTGATCTCTGAACTTGTATCTAAGAAAAAAAAGAAGATGTTTGATGAGAGAACACACCAGCCAAAAAGCACCAGTGTTAAACAACTGTGTGTGTGTGTGTGTGTGTGTGTGTGTGTGTGTGTGTGTGTGTGTGTGTGTGTGTGTGTGTGTGTGTGTGTGTGTGTGTGTGTGTGTGTGTGTGTGTGTGTGTGTGTGTGTGTGTATTGTAAGTGTGACAAACTCGGAAATTTGGAACCAGTTCCATCTTGTAACTAGCCTGGAAATCCAGACCCACATCTAGAACCCACATCAATTAGTTCTTCCCATCGATGCATTTCAAAATACCACTGCACGCAGTTGGATTGCAGTACGGCCGACTACGACCAATCAGAGCAATGAACAAGGTGATGTTTTTAGCACCATCCGTTTAGCAAACAGCGGGGCTTACTGGTACAGTACAGTACATGTCATTTTAGCAGACGCTTTTATCCAAAGCGACTTACAACTGCATTCATACACCGATAGCAGCAGCTACCACGCATGGTGCAGGCTAACTATCAGGAGCAATTTAGGGTTCAGTGTCTTGCCCAGGGACACTTGGACATGTGACAGGGAGACGGTGGATCGAACCACTGACCCTGCAGTTCGAGTCGACTACCCTACCCACTGAGCTACATCCCCCAATAGAAAATTAAACTAGTAAATTAAACCTTTGCGGTGGTCGGTCGGCAAAACAGCACATTCATCTATAATGAAAGATTTGAGTCCCGTCTTCTGTTAATTTTTTAAAGAAAAAGCTAAGTCTAAAGTGTTCAAACAACGTATCCGCAGCCATCTTTGTTGTTTACTATCAAGACCATATCAGATATTACGATTTGATTGGTAGCTCCAAATCTTCCGACATAGTTAATAAGCTCCAATGGTTCTTGCCTAGAGTAAGTTGTGGTAAGTAAGCGGCAAGTCTCAGTTTCCAGGGTACCTTGTTACCATAATACTGTGGTTTCGATCTGGAGACGGTTCTTGAAGTCCAACCCATTTTATCACTAATAGCCAGCAGCAACATGACTCTGCTCAATGTACCAATGTATATCAGCTCTTTTTAGTGGGTAGGCAGTATCCTTTGAAAAAGGAGAATGGATTCATCATTAATTATTATTAAATATAGTGCAGCTTTACATTTGGAACTTGGATTAATAATAACTACAGCCAAAGGTAACATATGAACAGCTGGTAAAGTTCAATGATTTGGGGTTCTGCATAGTACATGTTTGTAAACTGGCATCAACACTGTTTTTTTTTTCAAGATATTTGTTGGCATTTGTATGCTTTATTGATAGTGTAGAGACAGAGTTGAAATGGGGCAGAGAGGGGAGTGACACGCAGAGAATGACCGCAGGCTGGAATCGAACCCGGGTCCGCTGCTGGCCGAGGCCCATTGGGGGGGACACCCTACCAACTGAGCTAAGGGCGCCCCCTGTGATCAACACTGTTTTAATGAGGTACTGCAGAGGTGATGGTTCTTGTTAGAATGACCTCACATTGTGGAACCACACACTGGAAGAGGTATGTTTGAAAGTGAAAGGATGTTGGCCATTGCAACCCCATTTTTTGAATATCCTCATTCTTGAGGTGCAGAACACTGGTTTGGGGATAATGGTTGTTACCATTATATAAGTAGTCTGCTCCACAGAAGTAACTGGGTTGGCTTATAGAAGGGGGGTCTTCCCTAGTGAAACCTTGTTTTAAAAAGTGCAACTAATGTATTTGCATTAGTTGTGTGTATCACATGTTTGAAAGCACACAAAACACATGTGCAGTTTTTCTCCTTTCTTTTCCTAGCCCCTGCTGTGCTTTCATTATGTGCCAATTTCGACCAACTCAACTGAAGTGAAAGAAGTCAATATCACCCTGTTCTGTACTGGGCGGAGGGTGAATTCAAAGTCGTAGACAGCATTGGGTGCATTAGTCTTCTGAAGGATGGCTCCATCTTTCAAGTAAAATGTGTTGAAGCAGAAAGACAAACCTTGATCGCCTTTAAAATAGTTGAGAATATGCTTACTTTATATACAATGTTTAGACCAAAGCAAAGAAGAAGGTGTGTTTGATTTCAGGTGTATTTATGTTAAATATTTGTGATTATGCCAGGTAATTGTTAAGTTAAACATTACGCAACAATATTAAATAAAGGACCATCCCAACAACATACAAGTCTACACTAAAATCTGTACTGCTTGCAGTAGCTCGTAAGGCTATAAAGTAGTTATGTTCTATGCTGACTTTCAAGACACAGGCTTGGCACAGTTATACCAAGCAATCAGCCAACCAGCTGCTGAGAGTTCCAATTAGTATGGCATTTTAGTAATATGGAACTTTCATCATCATTTGATTTCATATCATTATTTCCCTTTGTAGTGAGTGTGTAGAAACACATTTGTCAGCAATTGCCTACACCAGTCTGTCAGCATACTGTAGCACATATAAAATGGCAAAGCCATTACACTACATTGTTGAATGTAATAACCAAATGATGGTTGCTGCTGGTGGTAATAGCGCCTTAAGGTTATAGCTGTCAGTGATCATCTCCAGCAATGAGCATTAAAGGCTAAGCCCTCCCAACACCCATCCTCCAGGACCCATAAAGGCCACCCTGCGCTTTTGTTCAGGCAATCAAGATAGGCATGGACATTAGTTTCGAAAGCCAAATGGTGCAATTCAACCCTGACCTGCCTTCAGCGTAAAATGAATTGAGACTGAATTATTCTCCCCCAGTTACTTTCCTATGCAGCACCATCATAAAGAGCAGTCGCTCTAATTTCCTTTGACAAATCGTTAAAGAGCCCCGGCACTAATGTGTCAATTCATCTCCACTCAGGCTACTTTAGTGGAGTACAGTATCCACTCTCTCACACACTCTACTTGAACAAAATGTGAAATGAAACAACATTGACTGTTGTTTATGCAATATATATAAATAATACACAATTTCTTCACATATATCAAGTTTGCTTTTGGAAAAAATGAAGGCTTCTTCAAAGTCTGCAGTCATTAACATTTTTCTTTGTACAGTGTGTGTGTGTGTGTGTGTGTGTGTGTGTGTGTGTGTGTGTGTGTGTGTGTGTGTGTGTGTGTGTGTGTGTGTGTGTGTGTGTGTGTGTGTGTGTGTGTGTGTGTGTGTGTGTGTGTGATCCATTATGATTTGCATGACCTGTTACATGAAAGCATCAACCAAAACTTAAGCACATCCTTGGTCCCAATAAAACGTTTTAATAATGAGAATTCAAGAGTGTGTCATCAAATTTTATCAACACCTCTGGCCTCTAGCGACCCCCACTCTGACCAACGGAAAGCCCTTCAGTGCCAGGAGCTGAGCAGGGAAAATAGTCCCCCTCTGCCAGCTGGTCCTCAAGCTCTGCCCACACTCACCAGGACGTCAGGACAGACACCAAACTATCATCCCCAAAACAACAGGAATTGATATCAAATATTGGTAAATTTGAAAATTCTATTTCATCTTAAACAGAGAGTACATTATGGCAGAATACCTGCAAACGTGGACGAAGTAAAGGTTGAGTGAACACAGTCTGGCATGGAGATACGTCATCATAGGCCGCTCAGGAAAGCCAGCCTGTGTTCACTTTGTTGAAGGGGAGAGGTTGGACATAATTTCACTTCCTACACTGACAGATATAAAAAGTTCTAAGAGGTTTTTCTTTTGAAAAAAAAAATGTTGAGAGCCAGAGATAGTTAAGGTGTGTTAAAGGCTCTTACGCGCCCCACACACATCCTACCTCTACTGCGCGTCTACCTCGCGTCTGCGTCAGACTTTTGGTCACAGACTGTGAAATCAACGTAGAGCGAGCACACATCCAACCTCAGACGCACTGCTGAGGCGCGTCGGAGGCACGTCTGCAGCGACGCTCCCCATCACCTCAGGAGGCTCGCCTATTTTTTTCTGAGAGCAGCGCGTCTCTCTCGCGTCTCTGTGCTTTAACTGATAGAGAAATACTCTACTGACAGTCATACCAGCAGCATTCACTCTAGTTACACGTTTACCCGGTGTGTTTATTTCAAAATAAAACATCCCTCAGTCGTATACGCGAATAATCCCTTTATTTCACGATTTAATTGTGCAATCAAAATACGAGGGATTTAAAACCTAATTTTCAATTAGTTCTGGCATTTCATTTGTGGATAAATGACACATATAGAGATCCAATATAGTGAAGAAATAAAAAAGATCATGATGAGCGCAACAGTTTTCCGTTGCTCTATCTGTGTCTACGGCCTTCTTCTTCCCCGACCACACCCCCCTCTCTCTCTCCCGTATAAATCAGTAAAGTGATTTTTGAAATACTCTGCTGAGAGTCATATTGACTTCATACTGGCAGCTTTCGCTGTAGTTTCACCATTTCCTGGTGTGTCCCCTTCAAAATAAAACTTCCAACAAGCGAAAATATGGCAAAAAAAATAAAAAAAATGGCAATGGGGCGCACGGATTACTGTCCAGACTCAATATAAATCATATGCATCATAGATGACATGAAATAACTTCATTTTTAATGGGAATTATCTATGAAAACTCTATGTAGAAAGATAGGGCTTTTAGAAGCAGCGCTGCAGCAGCAGCTGCTGAGACGTTGCATGTGTGTCCGAGAAAAGTCCGAGAGAGGCAGCAGTAAGGTAACGCGACGCGCTCCAGAGGTAGACGCAGGATGTGTGTGGGGCGCGTTAGAGTGCTGTATCGAGTATGTTGTATTATTCTGTCAAAATCCAGTTTGGATGTGCATTTTTATTCTTTTAAAAGCATTGTTGGTGACTTACATTCTACTGGCGCTTTTCCACCGCATGGTATCAGCTCGACTCGACTCGACTCAACTCGCATTGTTGGCGTTTCCACCGCAATTTCATGGTACCTGGTACCTGCTAGCGGCTGCTTTTTTAGTATCGCCTTGCTCTAGGGTCCAAGCGAGCTGAGTCGAGCTAAAAGGTGACGTCGGCAGACGGCCGGCCGCTGATTGGCCAAAGACTACCGTCTGCCGGCTTCATTCTGTTGATTATTCTCCCCTTGATTCTCAACAACTCTCCGGGACTTTTATGTGTATTTTGTCTCGCCGCGTGGAGCCTTCTTTGGCTCGCTTTCATTTGATTTGCATCACAGACCCGATTTTTTTCTCTCCATATATTCGCTAAGCTCACCCAGTTGTGTTGGCTGTTGGGGAAGTTACTTTGAACATACGAGAGGAGACATAGCAGCTAGGCTAAATAGCCTATAGCAGCAAGCTGGGACAGACATGATAGCGAGCGATTACATTACAAGCCTCGGACTGCACTGATTACCTCAATAAAATATTCAGGCTGAGACACGGCTTGCATTTGAAAACACGTATCCTGAAACAAGCACTTAACAGTCAACTTTATCATGCCCGTGTTTACGTGCATAGGGATGTACGTGACGCATCCCTACAGCTGTGTGGCAGTCACACATCAGGACACAAACCCTCCCTTTTAACGGCCCGTAGCAATATTCTTCTACTTCTTTTAGCAAACAGATACAAGGGGAGTATTTTCTTAAACATTTCTCATCCGTGTTTTTGGCGGTTGGTTCAGTTAATAGTGCAACAACTGCTCGTAATTTCTGCTTTGCTACTTGACTCCGGAGTTGGCTTTCAGCCCCTTACGACAACCCCGCCCACGTTCAGGAGGTACTATTTTCGGTGGAAAACGACCCGTGCTGCTACCAAACCAAGTTAAACTGAGTCGAGTTGAGTCGAGTCGAGCTACATTTGCGGTGGAAAAGCGCCATACGTTGTCTAATCTGTTCATTGGTTTACACACAAACCATTTTCCCTACTGATAGAAAAAGCAAACAGATACATTTCTTCAATTTGGTTGTTAGTGTTTGTAACGATTCCCCATTTATTTTGGACACGTGGCTAATAATTATTAAATCAGGTGCATACTTGAAATACATAACATGCCTAGGGGTGTAACGGTACATGTATTTGTACCGTACCGTGACGGTACAGGCACGTATTTGGTGTTACAGAGGTGGACCGCGGTCCGTTCGTGGCTTACATAGCGTTATATGGCGAATGTACAGGCTTGTTTTGCTGTGTGGAACTTAAAACTTGTCGTCGGAGTTCCCCCCGGACCATTTAGCCTCCGGCTCGGCTCGCACGTGCGCAGTAGCAGCCAGCGAATGAGAGTCTCTTATCTCCATGGTGAGCATGAGGGTCAGGCAGTGTTGCTAACTTAGCAACTTTGTCGCTATATTTAGCGACTTTTCAGACCCCTCTGGCGACTCTTTTTTCAAAAAAAGCGACCAGCGACCAATCTAGCCGCTTCTTCTGGTGTTATTGGTGACTTTTGGAGACCCTGGCTGTCGCTAAAGCATGTATCGCTCTTAACTTCTAAACGAGCAGCGGGTGACTCCGCGGCCACTCCCCCCGTCCCAGAGCACTGACTGGCGGCCGAGTTCTCACGCAGCAGTCCCTCCCAGCTGCGGTCAGAGCAAGAGATAAACAGATCTCCGCTCTAGTGTTCCGTTTGCATCCCTACTAGCAGTTGTAGCAGCGTTCCCCCCTCGTTTACAGTCTATCAGTAGTGCAAATAAAGATGTTATACAGTGCTATCGAACAGAGAGCGAACTGCATGACGAAAGTCAACAGGAAACCGGAGCTTGGAGGCGTCCCCCTGTTATTCAAATCCCGTTTGAGAGATAATTTAAGATTCCAGGTGAATTATGAAAACAGTGATAGACGTTTGGAACAATGTCGGCATAAGGGGCATTGTTTCACTGCGATCGCCTATGCGGCAACACGTCGAACATGCATGCGCATTTTAGAAGGCAACATCCAGGTGTTACTATCACCGTTAATGTGAAGAAAAAATGATGCCACATTGTATCTCCTGCCTGATGCTGTGTAACGCAGTATTGTTACTTTATCTAATTTTCATGGCGTGCACAACATAGAGTGCACCGTCACTGGTGAGGTGGGTTTTGTTGATTTTTTTAAGACCACTTGACCACCCAAAAGTTGTGTGGTTTGCCGAAAATCACGCCAATCAAAAAAATTAAAAACAAATAAATAAATAATAATAAAAAAAATATGGGGCGATAGTGTATTACAGAACAGTTTGTGGTGTTCGGAGCGCAGCATCTAGGTCTACTATAGGCTACTGACGAAAATCACACAACACAGTGCATCTATTTATTAACAATATTTATGAATTTAGGCTATATTTTGCTGCTCCAACTCAAATTCAGCCCAGCCAGGCGATAGTTAAGTTTCAGTTTCGTTTTCATCTCGTGGTATACAGCCGTTTGGACCAGCTGATCGGCTCCCGACAGCAGGAGTCAGTCTGCGTTCCAGTTGTAGCCTACTGGGAAGTCGGATTTATGGTGCCAGTGATAACTGAACTAAATGATAAAATAAAGCGATCTTCTCCTTCCTATATCTGTCTATCTTTATCCCTCCACTGCACACTCAGTCACTACTATCCATGCTAAAAGGAAGCAGGATTATAACCTCATTTAGCACATTATTTTTAAATATTGTATATTATTTATTTATTTTCTCCCCCATCTAATTTTGACTATTTTTAGAAAAATGTGTTGGTCTGTAAGCGCTAAGGGAGCATGTTTAAATAAAACCTGTGAACCTTAACTTTTAAATGTATTTTATTTCATGTTTCTATGTGCTACGCAGGCTTAGATATTAAGGTTTTGGTAGACTTGACAATTCGTACTATTTTTTCAGAAAACCCTCAGGCATTAAGGACATGCATCCTAGATTGCAATAGTCATCAATGGGTTAAGAGAGCTGCATCAATATTTTCTTTTTTTAAGGTCAAAAAGGCCCATTAATAGCCTACTGTATATTTTTTCATTGCAATTTTAGTTACTGCACCTACACTAGAATGTAATAAGTATTTTATTTATTGGAGAATTGCAGCAGTATTTTTATATTTGTTATGCATTTTATTTGTATGTTACATACTATCAGCTAGTTACTGACAGCTAAAGCTGTTCATTCTCCCTTAACTATGAACCGTACCGTACTGTACCGTACCGTGACTTCAAAACCAAGGTACGTACCGAACCGTGACTTTAGTGTACCGTTACACCCCTAAACATGCCATTCATTATAGTGAGACCTCTTTCTGGGGAAACATTTCAACATTATTTTGGCGTGGAGTTCCTCTGTTCAGTAAAGCAGGCACACGTGGCATGCCTCAAATGTTGTAAACATGCAGTGGATTTGTGGAATGCCCCTAATCTTATTTTGATTGTGGGGGTGGGCAGAGCGTTCTTCCTATTGAGACTTCCTTTCTCAGTCTAATGCCGCTAAGACTTTTAGGATCGAACCATGGCAAAGGCTTTGGGAAGTCCTTTGTTAAGTAGATGTTGGTGCATAGGCGATAACAAGATTGACTTGCTTTCATGGTCGACAACAAAGTTTTGGATAATCCACCAACATCGCAGGGGTAATATGGGCTGGCATCAACAGGAAAGGCTTGAAGCTCATCTTAAACTCCCTCAAAATGAATGATTCCAAAATGAAAATCCTAACTTAAACTTGGATGGAATAAAATGTAAGGAGGCACACATAACTCAATTGCCTCTAATCCCCTCATAATTATGCTCTTCACTTTCAGGGATTCCAAGCATAAACATGTACAGGAGGTTCAACCTTATAGACGGCAAGATACAGACACAGTATATTGCAGTAATATATGAACATCGGCACGACAATCAAGCCATTACTATACCAGGACTGTTCAGAAAGGGAAAATAGGGAGGATTCTTGAAAAATAACTTGTTATAGTTATGTTCAAAGTCTATCTAAATATGGGCAGAATTGTAATGAGCGAAACCCAATGTAAACTTATCTGTGCTGTCAATTGGAGATTGGTTCAATATTCAGACTTACACATTTGTCAATGTTGTTACAAATTGTGTGTACCACAAAGCAAGTTGAAACACATATACAGGTACATATTCAGCTGTTCCTGAACAGTTAAATACATTTTTTACTGTCAGTTTGTGGAAAATTGCATCCTCAGCACTAAAGGCTTAGAAATGCTACAGTGCAGTCTGCAGTATTTGAACAAACGTGAAAAAACACGCACAGTGTTTTGCATACATGTCATGAAATAAAGGCATTTTAGTCAAAACCGTGACAACATGACAGTAAGACCCTGGCTGTGAATTTTTTTTAAGGCTAAAGCTGAGCAGCCCTTTAATCGTAAGACAGCAATAGAAGTAGTAGTATTCATAAGTGGACCCTTCTCCTCTCAGTTGGTCCACTGTTGTCATTCATCACTTCGCCTGCACTTATGGTTAGTGGCTCCAAGACAGGGTCTGAAGAATAAGGTGGCAAAAGCCAGCACTTTGCATAAGCAGACTTTTAGAATTTAGAATGCTTTCTTTGTTATTTACTGCTTTCTACCACCTCACTGTCATACATTTTTTTGCAACAGTTCATCAACCCAGAAACAGGTGAGTGGACCAACGTGCACACACTGGCACAGTGGATTTGTAAAAAATAGCAACAGGTTAGCAGAACAGGGAGGAAGGTTTCTGGCAAGCCTGTGGACAACAGGAATAGCAGGAACACTAAAACCGCTTGCTGACAGGCTATCTGGCTAACAACCCAACAACTGCCTCTAAATATAGACACAGATACTAATTGGAGATTAGTAGCAGCTGGGAAAGTGTGCAGCAGATCAGCACTGATAAGAATGAGCAACAGGTGTTCGGGACAGGGAAAAACACACAGGGTGGACAGGTGAGGAATGACCATGCCAGAAAAAAAAATGTGTTGGACTATACAAACACTATTTGTGTACTGAGGCCTCAGTATCACCGACACCAAATAGCTGCTTTCCTAAGGTTTTTAATAATTTTAAACCAGCTGACCTCAAATTATGTTAAATAATTATTAATTGAAAAATTCTGAGTGCAGGGCTTTAAAGGCTTTTAACCCCTTAACAACCCTAACCTTTCATATAACCAAATAAAGATCAGAATATTGGAGTCAAGTGAACTTCATATAATATTATATTGCTTTTAAAATGTTTAAGCTACACATTTTAGCCATGATATTCATGGAGTATTTCACCGTGGCCTTTTGCTGATTTGCATAAAATTAGCTTTATGAGCACTTGGCAGTACTATGTTATAAACAAATGTTTAACGCCAAACATACAAACAGGCTTATACTTAATTCTGGATCATTTGTTGCAGGCAACTGTATGGAAATTACTTTAATCATTGTCCAATAATTTAAGACTTTGGGTATACATGTTCACAGAAAGGCAAACAGGTGGATACCTACACATACTTTAAAAACAGCAACTAGGAACATGAAATTGATTCATATGTTTTTTCATAAAAGGGAAAGAAAGGGAACGTTGTTTATGCAGAAAGCATATGTTGGGTTGGGTAGGGTCTCTGTTATGGGGCGTAACAACATCTAACATCTATTTTAAGTTGTGTTGGTACAGTTACACTTGCTCTGTGTGACACCTTGTCCGATTGTGTGATTTCAGACAATGGAAATAAAGTTGGGTAACACATTATATCTCTGTGTGCCGATTACGTTATCGTTAATGACCTGTTGTTTGTTTTGTTTAGGGTTTGTTAAGTTGTAAAACATGGATGTAATAGTGGTCAATTTACCCACAAATGCATTGCATCTTTATGCCTTTAATGCATACTTCCAGGGTCGTCAGTGTTCCAACTTCAAGAGACAAAGTTGCAGATTAGGTCAGACATATTCAGGATGTTAGGTAGTTCAGCCAAAAATGTATTGGTTAAAGAGGACCTATGATGCTTTTTGACTTTTATGACCTATAAACGTTGTTATGATGATTCACAGTCATGCTTAACCATACTAAATGATCAAATAATGACTTACATGCATTTCGACGTATTCCCTGCTGACTGTCTGGGGTGTCTGGGCCGAGCACTAAACACTATTCTAGCCAGTCGAGAAGTCACGTGTTCAAAGCGGTCTACCCTTTGTAACTTTGTGACGTCGCATGTAACTTCGTGAAGTCACCACGCGGATGTTTCCATGTATGGTAATGCTGTCACTTCCCTGTTCGTGTCTGCCTCGCGCCCTTATAGGTCCATGCTCGCGCTTCCCGCCACTGAAAGTTTTCCGGAAGGAAGGTAACCAATCACAACGGAGTGGGGTTTGCAGGAGGGGGGAGGGGAGCGGAGATGGCCGAAGCACAGGCGGAGGGAGCGGAGATTGCCGAAGCACATACACTCAAGTGTTGACAGGACGTGCTGGATCGCCAAAATAAGAGAAAGAGCTTCCCGAAAATCTACATCGTTTGTTGTGATGTGATTCGTGTCAGGTTGCTCTATAGCAGTGTAAAACAAGAAATTAAGACCAGAAAAGTAGTATAATAGGTCCTCTTTAAGTTATTTCCACCAGGACTATCTTCAATTGAGGCAATAAGTGTCAAATTAAATAACACAGAACCGCACACAATTGGGCAAACAATTTGTATGTGCATAACAATGATGATGATGATGCACCTTGATCATTTCCCTTTATGATCAGATCGGATCAACTGTACGGTACTTCCTTCTGCGGTGCTTTTAAAAACAACAACAAAAAGCATACAAGTACACACACAAGGGCATATCTTGTTGACAATCCTTGGAAAGTTGTCAAAACATTAAGTTTAAGTCAAGTGATGTTGCATTCTGTCCATGCACACCGGACCAAGGGAAATCTGATTTGGTCCACGGGTGAGATTGATCGAGAGCAGGATTTTGCACTCCTGCAGACAACACTGAATTTCTCCTCCAGGTTTATAGACCAGGTCCGAGACTAGAATCCCCCCCCCCCAAAGCCCCTGGAATCTCTATCACCACAGCAAAGCCCTGGGTCCTAATTGGCTTGTTAGGTAGCATGGGGTCCTATCCTGGAATTTCCACCTCAAGTGAGCATGTGGGGGGGGGGCATTCATTTTCAGCATCAGCCTCAACAAGATGTCTGGTCCTGAAGGCAGGCCACAATGATGCTCCCGGGGGCAATCAGTAGACTCTCTTATCTGCTGTGTCTTAGTGTAGGAGACCCTTGGCTGATGACCGTGGGCCAGGGATCAGGGAGTTTCACTATAACACTGTTACTCTTAAGCACAAGTTCATACCTCACCCCCCAGTCCATCCAACTAATTACACGTGATGCTCAGGAAGAAAGCCTGACTTCAGCACTTATGCGAGCCTGGGTATTAATCACGGCCAACACCGAGCCACCGCACACATTATATGTGTAGACAGACAAGTTTGCTTGAGTTTGAGTTTTTAAGCTTCAGAAGTTTGGATTGGCCCATTAAGAGATTGATTGTCAGTGCATTTAACAATGTGCTATCCTTTGGGGACACACGGCTAAAATTGCTATTAATAATATTGACAACGTGGCATCTTATCTTTTGTAATATCCTGTTTTAAACATTTTCTCCTTATTGATTGTGTAATTGACTTTTAAAAATGCAATATTGGGAGGCATCTTGCAGTGACAAGCCGAGTGACTTTTAATGACACAGAATTGATTTACAAAAAGGCCATAGAGATCTCTACTGATAATGGTATTATAACTTGAGGTCATTAATTCATACGACAAATAATTGGTCTGCTGGTGGTGAAGCCGAGGGTTCCATAGTAATTGGTATAACAATGGTAGAATGACAGACATCTTGGTAAACTTGGAATAAGTTTACTCTAAAAGGCTGACCCTTATAGCTGTCATTAATTTTGTTTTATTTTTTACCGTAGATTTGTTTGTTATTAACTTAATATCAGTAACAGGATTTACCTTCAGTGCATAATAGCAATTTTCTTGCAATCCATACAGCAGAGTACGTGAAAAAGTACGCACAAGGCAGTTATTCAGCGGGCATATTTCTGAATGAACAAGACTAATACATGGACTTTGTGTTTATGCACAAAATGTTTTGGGAAATTGTGCCTTGTTCATAATAATATAATAATGTGGTGAGGCTGAGGTCAATTAAGATCAGCAGATCAAAATGAAACGCAGTAGAGTAACTGCAACAGTCAAACATTTAATATGAATGACCCCCTTTCTCATAAAACATGTTCTTCAAAGATACACACGCACGCAGCAAAATGCAGAAGGAGAGTGGGCACGCTTGAATACTCTAGGTTGATATAACTGGTGATACAGATGGACAGACATACACTGAGAGAGAACGATAGTGAGAGAGGGAGATAGATAGATAAATACTTCAAATTGATTTGATGAGTTAAAAAATAATAAGATTTTTATTTTATTTTTTCAAACTCCTTATCTCTTCCTGCTCCAGCTGCGTGTTTTAGGAGGGACTGTCGACCATTAGCACTTCCCCCATGCCGCGCAGTCTCTGGCATCGCTCCCTGCTCTGTCATTGGCAGAGGCTCCCATCTTGTGTTTTATATTGTAGGAGGCGAAGAATGGAGCTGTGTGGTGCTTGTTTGTTAACGACACAACACCCTCATGAGTTTTCGCTGGCAGCATGCCTAGCCGCCAGAACCGTGGCACACTACACCAGAAAACTGGAAGTGAACCCACTCTCATTCTTAAATGCTGCATATTTATTTAGTCATTTACCCAGCAGTCATTAGGGCTGTGTGTGCGCGGCGTTTTTCGTGTGATCTACTCAGATTAATTATATCAAACTTGCTCTTTGGGTGTTAATTTGTTTACATTAGGTGATACAAATGAGGCCTTTCCTCAGATGACTTCTCAGAAACGATTGAAGTGTTGCACTGTAATGCAGCTGCGTCCCACACCACCAACTGTGGTGCTTTGATTAGACATATGCTGAAGCCTTACACACACTGGCTTGAACCCTGGGAAAACAAACAAATACGCTAACCAATATACCCGCACACATCCATGCACTGAGCCCTTGCTAACCCATCCATGCGCCCACAACCAACATGCAAGTGGATAATGTTGATGGATGTCTGGATACTAACATCACGGCCAGAGACCATCGGAAAAAGGGAAGGGAGGAAAGCATAAAGGAAAGCTCTATACAAAAAAAAACATTTATCCTACATATTTAAAATATATCCCACTATAAAATAGGCCCATGTCTACCTAAAATTGACCCAAAATGAAAGTATGACATTTTCACATACTGTCTGCATAAAACTCAGACATAAAAGATGCACATATTTCAGCTGGCTTTTGCCGGGGACTTGCACAAAGTCTATTATAAACTTAGTTTAATATTTAACAGGGCATCAAACTGACACTATACAAGTGTGTGGAGTGAAGTTGATAGCCTTGGCTTTACGTTGCTCCCTGGCACTTCTTGAATAACTCACGAAGGCTCTTAAGGATGGCAACAGGCACAGTCTTATAAACATTTAATCATACGCACACTGATAGTGTATTACTCTGATGGGATGCTGGAATTATACATTAATGATTGGGTCTTGGTCTTGCTGTGAATCCACTTCCCAGCTCTCAAAGTGTGAGGCTCTCAGTAAAGCATGGTCATATACAGTACTCACAACATAGCCTTGTTAGCCTTGATCCTTCTATTCATTAGACTATCTACATACAGCTTGAGCAAGTGTATTCAAACTCATAAAAATGAGCCCTAAAACAAAATGCATCATATTATCAAGATACCAAGGATATTCATGTTTGTACAAGCTTTAGCTGTGGGGGTGGAAAACAGTTGTAGGTTGTCAGAAACCTTTCAGAATGGATTAATATGATGAAGGCCCCTAATTATGTGATTGCTGGCTTCGAAACCCTATCACTGAAAATAGACAAGAGCTCGGGGCGGGTGGAACTCCCACACCCTTCACAGAGGTAGAATGACAGGTACATTGGACTGGGTGTTTGAATAGTATGGGGTCAGACGGGTCTCAATATTAATGAATGCACAGAGAAGGATTCACACTTGTATTTTGTGATTTATATATAAATGACTCTCTTCTCACAAATACATTTCAATGCACACACAAATGGATACCGTCATATATAAATGTAAAATAAATCCATCTATAATAAAAAGTTTCACAAACACATTTCCGATCCACACACAAATGTGTCTTGTTTTAAATAAATGTAATATAAATCCATAAATATATTAATTTAAAAAAGATTTAGAATTTTCATCAAAAATGTGTTTGGATGTTGTTACATGTATATACAAACTGTTACATTTGAATTTACAAAATGCTTTTAATTTGTGAACTTCCTTGCATTCATGTGTGAATTGGCTTGCATTTGTGTGAGATTTTTGAGACTCCCCTAACGTCGCTGGTTTCACAAATGCGTTTTTTTCAACCAGGAACTAGCTATAGCCAATCGGATGTCTTCCTCGTTTTCAGCCAATCACATGAGCACAGTCCCACAACAAGGGTCCGCTAATGCCCAGAGACACAGTAGTTTTGCTGCAGTGGACCCAAGGGTGGATTACTGCACGGGCACACCGGGGACAGGCCCAGGGGCCCAAGGGCTCAGGGGGGCCCTTAGCCAGAGATACTGATAGTAACTTTTCATGTTGCATAGTCAAAGAGCTCAGTCACTCATGTTAATAACAGGGTCCAAAAAGGAATAGCCTAAAGATAAGGATACTCATTAAAATTGAACAAGATAGAAATCATCATGGGCCCCTCAACTAGTATTCTGTATGTGTGAAGGGCCTTGAAGGCCCCCTCACACATACAGAAATAAGCTTTCTATGTGTGAATTATAAATTGTTCATAAAAAGTAGCTATCCACCCTTTATCTTTTGAAATGGGCCCCTCCATCATAGAACATGGGTCTGCAGACCAATATACTGTACTGTTTTTACAGTTGCAAAGTAAAAAGTGCTGCCTGTTTAACAAAAATATGAAAAATAATGTTCTTTCTGCATCTCAGGATTTGATATCCTCTAAAAGTTCCTCTCAAAGTGCACCAGTTTGATGCATTTTACTTTAAAAAGGTAAAAAAAAATCCGGGGGGGGCATGCCCCCGGATCCCCCAACAAGGTACAGGGTCCCTCCCACAGTATCCCAAAATCCTGTGGGAAACACTGACTTCCTTAATATGTTTTTTCCATTAATTGTATGTATCTGTGTGGAAAAGTCAGTGTACCTGACTGGATAAGGGACGAGTGGGGGGCCCTTTAAGAGTTTGTGCCCAGGGGCCCATTATCTCATAATCCTTCTATGAGTGGACCATGTTTTTGGTGAATCATAAACGAGTCACCAACAATTCCAGCATTTCCAGTGTCCATTTCTCCAAAGAAGAGTTTAGTAACTTTGGCTAGAAGGCTGCTGGCTTTGCAAAGCGGTTATGTCTAGCTGATGCCTGCTGGAGCTGCCATTCTTTACTTCAGACTTCACCGACCCCGTGCTGATTGCCGATCATGTTAGTCACTTATCAGCTTAGCTGTACATTACATTTTACTGTCTCATTAGCTTTAGTTATGCTACTAAAGTGTATTTCACTTGTGTGTGTTGCTAACATTTGGCCCCAGCCCCGGTGTTTGAAGCTAACATAGCTAACGGTGTTATTATAGTAGCCTACTACCGAATGTTTATTTTTAGCAGGTCATGCTAGCTACCTTGATGACAATCACACAAAATATGGCCACTGAATTAAGAATTGTATTATACCCTAACAGAATATCTCTGTATTACAGCATTACAGACATCCTATGCCAGAGTGAATGCTAGTGTTGAGGGCTAATGCGACATTGAGCCTGAACCTCTCATCTCTAGCCGGGACACTGGAGGACAGACGATGTGACCTACACATGCAGTAGTTAAAGAACCATGGAGAAGAAAAGGAACATAGGTATGATGAAGAATCTACTCATGCTAATGTAGTTAAATATATCCTAAACTACATAGAACTCTCTGTATATTCTATTTGATTGTTCCACTTAATAAGCTTATTAGGTGAACAAGCACACTGCATTTATTGGTAACACTTTATAATAACTATCCGTTGTAACTCGTTAATAGATCATTAGTAAACTCTTAATTAATGATTATTAATGATTTGTTAAGTGTTTGTTAGCAGTTTGTTAAGGATTTATAACAATGGTAGATAGTTAATAGCTTAATAATTGAATCAGTTCATCTGGGAGGTAATCCGAGATACCGACGAGGCTGAAATAGGCTATAGACTATACACAGTGCATGGGCAACTGAGGGCAGCCCCATTTTCAAATATTTTTAAATAAACTCAATACACACTGTGCATGCCATGGACTTGAACGTGACGTGATCAGTTAATCTCGGATTACCTCCCAGATGAACTGATTCAATTATTAAGCTATTAACTATCTACCATTGTTATAAATCCTTAACAAACTGCTGAAAAACACTTAACAAATCATTAATAATCATTAATTAAGAGTTTACTAATGATCTATTAACGAGTTACAACGGATAGTTATTATAAAGTGTTACCCATTTATTATTCTCATAAGGACTGTTTTCTTCAGTGTCATCATTGTAAATATATTCAATTTCTTCTTAAAAGCAGAAACAAGGTTTTACTCAAAGACATCTTGAAGCTCAGCCCACTGTACCAGACCTCCAACTTGGAAGTCTTCAAGGTGTTGTCCAGGAGTGTCCACTGGTTGTCTCATTTTCATACTTTGGATGCAGATCAGGTACTTATGAATACATATGCTAATCTTATAGTGTATGTACAATAAATGCCCAATAAACAATTAACAAACAACATATTGTACTTGCAGGTGTTCCCGTGGAGAGTGCCAGGCGACGACAGGATTTGAAATTGTATGTTGCAGTTTGTAACATTGGTATGCAGTAAATAATAAATGTATTATACCTCTCAAATCTCTTTATCTACACTCAACAAAAATATAAACGCAACACTTTTGTTTTTGCTCCCATTTTTCATGAGATGGACTTAAAGATCTAAAATTCATTCCAGATACACAATATTACCATTTCTCTCAAACATTATTCACAAATCTGTCTAAATGTGTGATAGTGAGCACTTCTGCTTTGCTGAGACAATCCATCCCACCTCACAGGTGTGCCACATCAAGATGCTGATCTGACATCATGATTAGTGCATAGGTGTGCCTTAGACTGTCCACAATAAATAAATAAAGGCCACCCTGAAATGTGCAGTTTTGTCTCACAGCAAAATGCCACAGATGCCACAAGCATTGGAAGAGCGTGCAATTGGCATGCTGACAGCAGGAATGTCAACCAGATCTGTTGCTCATGCATTGAATGTTCATTTCTCCACCATAAGCCGTCTCCAAAGGCGTTTCAGAGAATATGGCAGTACATCCAACCGGCCTCACAACCGCAGACCACGTGTAACCACACCAGCCCAGGACCTCCACATCCAGCAGGTTCACCTCCAAGATCGTCTGAGACCAGCCACTGAGACAGCTGCTGAAACAATTGGTTTGCATAACCAAACAATTTCTGCACAAACTGTCAGAAACCGTCTCAGGGAAGCTCAACTGCATGCTCGTCGTCCTCATCGGGGTCTTGACCTGACTCCAACTCGTCGCCGTAACAGACTTGAGTGGGCAAATGCTCACATTCGATGGCGTCTGGCACGTTGGAGAGGTGTTCTCTTCACGGATGAATCTCGGTTTACATTGTTCAGGGCAGATGGCAGACAGTGTGTGTGGCGTCGTGTGGGTGAGCGCTTTGCTGATGTCAATGTTGTGGATCGAGTGGCCCATGGTGGTGGTGGGGTTATGGTATGGGCAGGCATCTGTTATGGACGAAGAACACAGGTGCATTTTATTGATGGCATTTTGAATGCACAGAGATACCGTGATGAGATCCTGAGGCCCATTGTTGTGCCATACATCCATGAACATCACCTCACGTTTCAGCAAGATAATGCACAGCCCCATGTTGCAAAGATCTGTACACAATTCTTGCAAGCTGAACATGCCCCAGTTCTTGCATGGCCAGCATACTCACCGGACATGTCACCCATTGAGCATGTTTGGGATGTGCTTGACCGGCGTATACGACAGCGTGCACCACTTCCCACTAATATCCAGCAACTTCGCACAGCCATTGCAGAGGAGTGGACCAACATTCCACAGGCCACAATTGACAATCTGATAAACTCTATGCGAAGAAGATGTGTTGCACTGCATGAGGCAAATGGTGGTCACACCAGATACTGACTGGTTCTGAGTCCCCAGACCCCCAATAAAGCAAAACAATGCACATTTCAGAGTGGCCTTTTATTGTGGACAGTCTAAGGCACACATTTGCACTAATCATGATGTCAGATCAGCATCTTGATGTGGCACACCTGTGAGGTGGGATGGATTATCTCAGCAAAGCAGAAGTGCTCACTATTACACATTTAGACAGATTTGTGAACAATGTTTGAGAGAAATGGTAATATTGTGTATCTGGAATGAATTTTAGATCTTTAAGTCCATCTCATGAAAAATGGGAGCAAAAACAAAAGTGTTGCGTTTATATTTTTGTTGAGTGTATATGCTGTGATGGCTTACCTTGGCTGAAGGAGCAAAAACTAAATTACTTTTACTATGAAAAACATTTGTGCTGTACCAGTGCATGTCCCTATACAATAAAACTTTCTCCAGGTCAGGAACGAGGTGCTTCAGGAGCCTCCAAAGTGCAGGACGCTTCTTCAAGGCCTTGAACCAAATGTTTCTCAACCCTTATGCCTTAGAAGCTGCTCTACGTATATATAGGGCACAGTATCTACTATTTGAAAATGCTTCATCATTTATTACACTTCAATTATATTATAATTAAAATAATTATTTTAAAATGCATAAATACACGTGCACACAGCGTTGAATGAAAATATGTGAGGCTTTATTTAAAGAGTTTGAAGTCAGTAGGTCTTTGAGCAGGACACTTCCACAAAAACACTTTGTCCTTTCTCGTCCATTTATTGATAACTGCAACACAAAAGCACAGTGACAGAAAATAGGTAAGGTTTGCTTATGGTTAACACACATAGGCCTGGCTAACTGTTGTCAAATGATCTACAGTGGGTTGCAAAAGTATTCATACCACTTGAACTTATTTTACAAGCCACACTTTTCAGTTTTTTAATTTATTTAAATATAAAAAAATTTAAACTATGTATCATTTTGATTCCACATCACAATTACAAGCAATGCTGTGTTGGTTTATTACATGAAATCCCAATAAAATAAATGTACGCGTGATTTATCCATGTGGAAAGGTTCAAGGGGTATGAATACTTGTGTGAGATTGTGAAGATGTACTTCGAGATGTCTTTGAGTAAAACCTTGTTTCTGCTTTTAAGAAGAAATTGAATATATTTACAATGATGATACTGAAGAAAACAGTCCTTATGAGAAGAATAAATTGCAGTGTGCTTGTTCACCTAATAAGCTTATTAACTGAAACAATCAAATAGAATATACAAAGAGTTCTATGTAGTTTAGGATATCTTTAACTACATTAGCATGAGTAGATTCTTCATCATACCTCTGTTCCTTTTCTTCTCCATGGTTCTTTAACTACTGCAGGTGTAGGTCACATCGTCTGTCCTCCAGTGTCCCGGGTTGAGATGAGAGGTTCAGGCTTAATGTCGCATTAGCCCTCAACACTAGCATTCACTCTGGCATAGGCTGTATGTAATGCTGTAATACAGAGATATTATGTTAGGGTATAATATACTTATTAATTCAGTGGCTATATTTTGTGTGATTGTCATCAAGGTAGCTGGCATGACCTGCTAAAAATAAACATTCGGTAGTAGGCTACTATGATAACAACGTTAGCTACGTTAGCTTCAAACACTGGGTCTAGGACTAAATGTTAGCAACACACACAAGTGAAATACACTGTAGTAGCATAACTAAAGCTAATGAGACAGTAAAATGTACTGTACAGCTAAGCTGATAAGTGACTTACATGATCGGCAATCAGCACTGGGTCGGTGAAGTCTGAAGTAAAGAATGGCAGCTCCAGCAGGCATCAGCTAGACATAACCGCTTTGCAAAGCCAGCAGCCTTCTAGCCAAAGTTACTAAACTCGTCTTTGGAGAAATGGACGCTGGAAATGCTGGAATTGTTGGTGACTCGTTTATGATTCACCAAAAACATGGTCCACTGCGGCAAAACAACTGCACGGCAGTTTTAAAAATAATGCATTGAGGTTGAGCTCATTCAGTCGTGCCGTACCGTCCTCTGGGCATAAGCGGACCCTTGTGAGACTGCACTCATGTGATTGGCTGAAAACGAGGAAGACATCCGATTGGCTATAGGTAGTTCCTGGTTGAAAAAAACACATTTGTGAAACCAGCGACGTCAGGGGAGTCTCAAAATTCCACACACAAATACAGACCAATTCACACATGAATGCAAGGAAGTTCACAAATTAAAAGCATTTTGTAAATTCAAATGTAACAGTTTGTATATAAATGTAACAACATCCAAACACATTTTTGATGAAAATTGCAAATCTTTTTTAAATTAATATATTTATGGATTTATATAACATATTTAAAACAAGACACATTTGTGTGTGGATCGGAAATGTGTTTTTTAAACTTTTTATTATAGATGGATTTATTTTACATTTATATAAAACGGTTTTCATTTGTGTGTGCATTGAAATATATTTGTGAGAAGAGAGTAATTTATATATAAATCACAAAATACAAGTGTGAATCCTTCTCTGTGCATTCATTAATATTGAGACTGATCTGACTCGATAGAACAGTGCTTTTCTTCACTCTGCATTTCTGTGCTCTTGAATGATATTTTGATGTGTGAAAAAGCTACAAACACACTTCTATGTGCAGTTAAAGCGGGTAGAGCTTAAGCGGGAGAAGAAGAAAGGTTTTGCCATAATCCGAGGCAACGCATGAAGAAGATTCCACTGCTGCTTACATCTCCAATATGAGCTCATTGTTGCCGCTGCTGTTGCACTGCTACATTTACATGAAACCCAGTTACTGAAGCAAGCTGGTCTTGGCCATAACTCAATGACTTAAACTTTGATTATGAAATCCTGGTTAACATGTCCATTTCCCCCTGATATACTCTTTGTACTTTGTTATTGTCTTTGTGAAATCAGACTCACAGAGCAAATTATAGTTGAGTCTCAACAAAAACAGTGCAGCAGCAAATCTTACTTTTACTATTGGGATTACAAATGTAATATACGGCTAAGCCCCTGCTCAGAGAGGCTGACTTTGGGCTGAACCTCCTCGTGCTTTTCTTCCCAAGTGTTGTATCCATCTAGAAGGCACCTCAGGTAGAAATGACTACTCCGTTAATTGGTTTATTCATAGCAACAGTGCACTCCATCACCGACTATCAGAGGCATGTGTATGAAAATGATCTTAAATTAGACTCTAAAGCATGGCCAATAGTGTGTCTCTCTTTGAGTGAATGTTATAATTGAATAATAACACAGGCCAGTAGGCAAAAGAAAAAAAAAACATTCAGACTGGTGGCCAACTGCGTTTCTGCTTTGGATACATTTTAAGGACGGCAATCACACATCAGTTAGCAATTTCCTCCCGACAATGCTAACAAAGTTTAGTACCTGATAAAAATAATAGTGAAAAACACTTGAAGGGCCATTTTTCTGTAAAAACAAATTTCCAAATTTTTGAAGTGCGTTCACAAAGTGTTGACTTAACACAGAGCTCCCTATTGATTATACTCCCCTACAGCTCTTTCACACTCTAATCAGACTAACAAAACAGCGGGACAGGTGCTCATTGAAGATACTGGCAGCACCATTAAGTATTTAACAACAATGGTGCACCGCAGAGGATGCATTCCTATTCTTGGGTAACCTACTTATCACTGCAGTATGAATGCAAATACTGATGTTTATTACAGCGTGCCTGCATGTTTAAAACATTAGTTGAACGTTGCACGTCTGTTCCCGGCACATATGGCTCTGTTGGGGAGGTGGGGAAATACTACTTACTTTAATTTTTAACAATTGGTTTTGTGTGGCTACTGGTAGCCGAGGTTTTTCATGTGGTAATTGTTAGTGTTATGCTTTCTGAGTTTCTGAGTCTGCATCTCCCAGCATATTTACCTTGTGCAGTGCAAACACTATATAGGATACACATTGTATTTTTGCATGTTTATTTCATGGAATAAGCAGCTTCAGATCCACAAAAGTGTTAGTAGGAAAGTAGTGTCTTAAAAGTGACAGCCAGTGCGTGCAGTTGAATTGTTCAAATGTCTAACCTTGCTGTCTGTGGTCCCGCAGCGGCTCAAACCTTCCTCACATAGACCAAGCTCGATTACCCTTTTCTTGTTGGACCACAATACCTTAGGGCAAGAGTTTGGTCTGGCCCAGTTGACTGTCAATGATGCAGTTTGGCTTTTTTTTGTTTGTCTCTCTCAAGCCCGAGGAGGAAGTATAATTGAGAAATCAGTGGTGCCCTCTCCTCCTCAAAGTAATTTGCTTACATATTGTGTTCCCACACCAATCATCAGCTTAGCGGCTAAGCTGTATTTGTACTTGAAGATTGTTTGGCTGTTGCCATGAGCACTCTTATTCTGGCAGTGACTGTGAAGCAGAGTTGAAACTTCAGCCTTGGCATTTAACGTTTTGTTATGTCATTTTGACAATTAAATGCAGTGTTTAAAATAGCTTGCGATGGCGCCAAGTATGTGGGTCAATGACCTTGAAAAACACAGACAAAGACAAAGAAATAATTATCTTGTACAAGGTTACACACTGAATGGCAATGCTGTCTCCTCGAGCATTGTTTTCACCAGAGTAGAATTGGTTAATGATTCAGAGAGTGATCACAAAAGAGTTGAAAATTGACTTCTGGGATTTGTTCTGTAAATCCATCCATTTGTTACTTCACCCTGACCAGAGAAAGATGGATTTGTGGGGGATACATCACTGTTGATAATATGTCAGAGAGCAGTCCTCTTAACCTGCCCTGAAGCCAACGACTCGTGAAATACATGATGGGATGGTAAACATATGCAAAACAATATCATGGTGTGTGGAAAGCGCTGGACAAGTAATCGTGTTGTGCTTTTGGAAAACATCTTCTCTTCTTCAAATATTGTGGCATCAAAGTTGGCTTCTTAAAAGGTCATTCAAAGAAGGTATATTTAATCAATCTGCAGCTGTTAGGATCAACAATTGTGCTATAACATCACAAAAAAGGCCTGTTCCCCCTTTTTCTTCATATCTCCATATCTCTTTAGAGGATTCCTCCCTGCTGTATTGTCACACTTTGAAAGGCCAGCATCAAATTCAAGTTCCACTGAGAAAAATGCTGAGGTCTGAGATTTTCCTTTAGATTACTGTGTCATCATTTCTGGGGGTTTACGGCCTTGGAGATGTGACCATTCTACTGTTTTTTAAGGCGAGCAAATTGTCTTCTGGAGTTAGGAGGCCTTGTCTTGCTGCATCTTGGCATAAATAAACTCTCAAATTGTTGTACATTATTCCTTGGGTAATCTCCGAGCTAAAGAATACAGCCCCCATCCCCCCAATAAAAAAACAACACATTGCAGCTTCTGAAAAATAAACGATACACAATTTATATAGTTTGTCTTGGATACAAGTCTTGTGGCATACAGAACTGCCTTTTGTATAACATAAAGTACCTTTCATTATGCACCAAATGCTGAATTAACAGTTCTTACAACTTGACAATATGAATGATGTCCCTTTATAACTGTCTGACGTACTCCCAACTGAAACATGACTCCCCTGTCAGGATTTTATATGCTGACATTAGATGAACCTATGTGAATTAATAAAAAGAGACATACGGTAATATCCGGGCAGCTCACACTAAAGGAGAAGACTAATTAAAATTGGCAAAGGGAATTGATGTTCCATGTCAGCAGTTGATGAATAGGTATCAAAGACTGGCATGTCTAATTGTTTCCATGTATCTCACCTATCATGCTATCATGCAAACTATAGCACAGGTGCAGAGTTTGCAGATCTTGCTAGTCTGGTCGAACCAGTAGCATTATGCAGGGTTTTAGATACACAGAGATCCAATGACTGAGCCTCCCAGGGGAATTTTGATTTTCCCTTATCTACCCTACCTATGTGCATTTTGAAATGTTTTAAGAACACAGATTTGATCGATTTACCAGTTTTATCAAAATTAAGTTAATTTAATCATAAGGCTGCATGACTTTTTCTAGCCTGGTTCTACCAGACCATCGTACTTCATTTCATTTGTACAGAAGCTCTGGAATCGCTCAATTGACAAACGTTAACTCACTTGAAGGCGGGTGTCTGTTGAAGTTTATAACTATTGGATCTGCCAATCAACCATGTCATGCGCCGGCTTCTGAGCCACTCCTTCTGTTCGCTGTTTGGACCGGCAGAAATCTGTCCGGAGAAAACCTAAGAATATACTGCACACCCAGACTGACTACTGAAGGGAAATGAAAATTGAGCGGAAGTAGTAGGCGGGTGGTGCCAAGCTAGACTTTTTTCCACACATGGCCTTTGAACACACCACCTACATTTTGATTATGTTCATTAAATGTGGGCATTTTATTGAACTTTTTAAATGAGCGGTCATTCCAATTGGGAAATTAGTGGGTGAGTTTTAGCACACATACAAGCAGTTATACTAACACAGGGGAACATGTCCTATTGTCTCTCTGAATCACAATATGTTTGTTCATGTTTCTCTCCATCATGCCAGTCCCTTTCTCTGTGAAGCCTTACTTATCTCTTGAGTCTACATAGGTTTGGATTTGAATTATAGAAATTAAATGTATCATGTACATGAATGCAGGCAAAATGTGTGTTAGGCAATAGTACATTCATACGATAATACTATAGTATTACAAGTCCATTATGCTGGGTGTTTGTGTTATTACATTGAGCATATACTGTAGGTTCCACTGTATTTAGCATAGAATACAGTACATCTCTGTGGTAATTACATTGGCCAGTTTGTATATGGGACATAATGCTAATCCTACCTGGGCACAGTAGGCAGCACCTGCTCTTCCTGTCTCATCTCCAGCTCAACATCACCCTCAGGCTCCTCATCTCGTCCCATATCACTTCCCTTCACGGAAGTTAGTCTTTTCATTTCCGTCTGTCTCAGTGAAGAAAGTAAGCACAGGGTCAGTTGATGTTTACATGTAAATGTCACTGGCGATTAAACAATTTAAAAATAATAACAAACTGAATTGTGAGAAAAAAATGTATGTGGCTATCTCCTCACAATTCACTGTACATAATGTGTGTGCGCTTTTAAAAATTCCAGTGTTAATACACAGCAGAGGCTCTGTAAATGGGCATGTGTCTAACTACGGTGGGACCCCTTTGTTTACATACATTATACATGTGTATTCACTAATTTTGACTAAAAGTTCAAGTTAAAAAAATAGTATTATCCAGAATTGCTGACTCCACCTTTAAGGATAGCTAGTTAGCTCATTAACTCAAGCGAAACAACTAGGCACCATGATTAATGTTTCCCTCAGTGTGGCTGCACAAATGCTATATTGGTCAGATGATGTCTGTGGATGAAACATTTTAAACAACAAGTATTGCCCACTGTGTTGTGCAACATTGTTGTCTTAAGGTCATCCATTCCACCACACTCACCAATGACGTCAATCAGATAAGAAAGTGAGTAATCTTACCGCAATATCTTTGCCAAGACAAACACACTTTTTTTCACAACTTTAACTGTATAAACATTTTAAGGTTTTGATGTTGGTGAACCTTCACACAGAGGATGGAGTGGAACTTGACACAATACATGTTTTTCACCTTAATAATATGCTTTTCAGCTCCATCACATAACAACATACCCATAGGTCCTGACCTAGCTGACCTCAATAAGACCGCCTATAAAAGTTAAATAGATTAATAGATTTGACTTTATGTAACAGCATCACACCACTGCCACCACATTTGATACTCAGAAGGGGGAGTCATTATAACACAAGCACAGCATGTGACTTGTCTGAAAAATGTAAACACAAGTAATTTAAAGCATTGGAACTAATGAGGCTTGGCGTAGGTTGTAAAAGGGAGACTGGCTATCCTCATTCTATTTAGTATTGTATCTATCTCTAAGTCAGGTCTCTTTCTTTCTCTGTCTGTCCCTTCTTCCAACTCAATAAGTGGACAGGAGAATATTCCATTACAGCTCATGTCACCCCTATCCCCACGCATTTGGAACACCAAATATAATTATCTTCCACATTCTTATTGTGCACCATGTCAGGAAATTTTATGATTATTATATATAAATACACATATATATATATATTAGAGGTGGGCATAGATTAATTTTTTTAATCTAGATTAATCTAGATTAATTTTGGAATTAATCTAGATTAATCTAGATTAAAATGGCTCATTTGAATTCATTCATAATATGTTTGTGCTCCTAAATAATGACTCAAAGTAAGTCTGTGTGCTCCTAAATAATGACTCAAAGTAAGTCTGTGTGCTCCTAAATAATGACTCAAAGTAAGTCTTTGTGCTCCTAAATAATGACTCAAAGTAAGTCTTTGTGCTCCTAAATAATGACTCAAAGTAAGTCTTTGTGCTCCTAAATAATGACTCAAAGTAAGTCTTTGTGCTCCTAAATAATGACTCAAAGTAAGTCTGTGTGCTCCTAAATAATGACTCAAAGTAAGTCTGTGTGCTCCTAAATAATGACTCAAAGTAAGTCTGTGTGCTCCTAAATAATGACTCAAAGTAAGTCTGTGTGCTCCTAAATAATGACTCAAAGTAAGTCTTTGTGCTCCTAAATAATGACTCAAAGTAAGTCTTTGTGCTCCTAAATAATGACTCAAAGTAAGTCTTTGTGCTCCTAAATAATGACTCAAAGTAAGTCTTTGTGCTCCTAAATAATGACTCAAAGTAAGTCTGTGTGCTCCTAAATAATGACTCAAAGTAAGTCTTTGTGCTCCTAAATAATGACTCAAAGTAAGTCTTTGTGCTCCTAAATAATGACTCAAAGTAAGTCTTTGAGAACGTGTTTCTCAAGCCAGGTGGCGCATCAGACCAGGGGCTCATCTCCTGTTTCCAACATGCATCACAAACTGCTTGAGGAAGCTGTTCTACTATGATAATTGGTGATGAAAATAAATAATGTTCAACAAGATGTTACTTAGTAACGAGTAACCGGCATCGGACCTCTTTTTTCAGTAACAAGTAATCTAACGCGTTACTATCTCTAAACCAGTAATCAGATTAAAGTTACTCATCAAAGTCACTGTGCGTTACTTTTTCTGTAATTTTCCTTAGTGAAACATTTTACATAACTGCACAAATGACTGCGATTGCGATTTTATGTAAATAAATGTGCACGCATGTGTCTCTAAACGCTCCAACTGCTCCAACCGCTCCTCTCGTCTTTTTGGTAGCGCCCCTCGTCTCCGTCATGCAGCGTGTGTGTGTGCGCCTGTGTCTGTGTGTGTGTGTATGTGTGCAGCAGCATTACGGCCGAACTGTGGCGCAAAACAAAGTTTCCCCCCCGATGAAATATAGCGTCTGCTATGGGGATATTTAGGATTCGGGTACGGTGACGTTGACGTTGAAGAGATAGAAGTGTTTAAAACTTGGAAACTTATAGTCACGTGGCGACCGGTGGCCACACACACCCACCCTGCGTTCCAATACCCGATTGTGTCGTGGGCAAGTGATGGAGAGAGAGAGCGGCGGGTGTGTGAGAGAATAAAGGCTCCTCAAGTGTCAACAACGGCCCCCGGCTATTATTATCTCCCCTGAGCCGAACAGGAGGTGGAATAAGAGATTAACGGCGATATTTTTTTTATCGCCGATAAGAGTCTTGCATTAACGCAGCACGTTAACGCCGATAACGGCCCACCACTAATATATATATATATTATATTATTCTTTAAGTATGTCATTGATTAAGTCTCTCCTGGTTGGAGTCATCAAAGCTATTGTTTTTCTTTTGTGTGACGACAAAATAATGTACTTGATTAAACTTACTTTAACAAGAATATATGTCAACTCTGTGATGTTATGAAATAAACATCATATTAAGATGAACTTGTTATGCTAATTAGACGATTGATCTAGCTAATTACTGCATTTATTTAGATAATGATTTATGTCAACTTCTCACACAAGACACAGGCACTGACATTATTTTTATGAGTTTGAGATGTTAGCGGTGGTCACCATGGCAACTCCAAATTTTAATCAAATTACATTAATTTATATTTGTATTTAGCTACATTTAATTGACTGGCTTTTCATCACATTGAATAATGCAATTAAATGCATTTCCATTCAATAAATACACTCTTAAAGAGGACATATTATGCTTTTCCATCTTTTTTGACCTATAAATGTTGTTACAATGTTAGATAGTCGTGGAAACCATTGCCATAGCATCAAATAAAGAGGTACACCCATGTGTAAGCTAGCCCTGCAGGCTGCATTGGTTGGCTTTGCACCACTATGATAGCGCTGTTTCAGGAAATTTTTTTCTAACTCTGGCTCAAAGTGACATCGCAGTGATCCAGACTACAGTATATGGTCATGCGACTGAGCTCAAGCTGTGAGTTACATTTGATCAGTGTCCTGACTGTATTTATTTTGTGTCGGTAGTTGAACAAAAGGGGTTGTGAGTACAGTGTCAGTTTATGCAACGACGAGCTAGAGATTTCCGAAGGAGTTTTGGTGTTCTCGGCAGCCCTTCAGAAGTCTTCCGGAAGGTGCCCAATTGCGTATATCTTCTCCATAGGAGTCCAAAATTAATAACAAAGACCTCTAAATCAGTATAATATGTCCTCTTTCAACTGTGTTCATCCAACTGACTAATTAGTAACACAAAATAATGGTAATGCATAGTTTGGATGCATTCTAGTGTCTTGTGCTGAATTATGATGAATTAGATAGAGATAAAAAGTGCATATGAAAGACATCTAAATGTAGACATTTGATACAATTATTGATTGACAATTATTTGTTATTCTAAGCATGACCTTCCTATCACAACAGCCTCGGAACAAAATGATAATTATGGTGACTAACTTGAACATGCAGTTTTGACAAGCTGTTAAAGGAGCCTTAACGGATGCAATACAACACAACATCTTCCTTGTGCTTTTGTACTTCTCTCTAAATCTCTTGTTGTGTAGATTCTTGTAGAGGAGGAGAGGAGAGCAGAGGCAAACGGCTACGGACAGAGAAGTGCTGATGGAGCACTGACTGTAATCCTGGGGCATTAACACACTAATCTTCCCATCTGAAAGGTTTGAAACAAGGCAGCAGTGTTTCCTGAAGTTAAAACACAGTAGCTTAAGGCACCAAACAACCGAGGTGGTTGTACATAAAAAAGGCAACAGTAAAGGTGCTTTGCTTTATAGAATCATGGGTTGAATGATGTAGGTAGCCTAAGTAGCCTCAGGGTTCGGTGGCTGTAAAGCTTTAGCTTGATTTTATCCCCGTCAGTCTAAGCTTTCCAATGGAATTTATTTTATATGTGAACATAATTGAAAGATATGTCTCAAAGTCGCGATCTCTAAGACATGTTGGGTTTTCTATTTGTAATTGAATTAATGCAGACGGGATATTTGAATTTCATACAGGAGTCTGTTTTCTTTCGATACAAGATAACATCCTTAACATATGTATTGATCCAAAATCCAACGTTTTAGTAATATCTGCGATACAATTTGCATGCTGCTGTGGAAAACCGTGCTCACTATCAAAGTTAGATCAGAGCCTCCATCTATCACAGCATGTTTTTAGAAAAACAATACAAATGTGATTATTGTTTTCAGTGTTTGAAGTGAATTCATAGATGCCATTTGACTCTGCCTCGAGCAGCTCCTCATGATGAGTGACAACCATTGGGACAGGATCCTGGCCAAATGAAGACAAGGAGGGGAAGAACTAGTACTCTCAAAGTCTTATAGAAATAACACCCATGATAAGGCTTTTAGAGATGTACTACATTGTATCATTTAGCCATAATTGTATTAGTTAATGTTATAGACAAGGTTATTGCAGTTCCACACATAACTTAAGATACTGCACGGTTTCAAAGGAACCTCTCAGATGAAATGCAACCACTTCGCAATTGTGAACATCTTGTTCTCAACTGATTTGTATGCTTTCACGTTTATTGAACACATGCGGGTGGCGAGTCAATTATGTTTTCTCCGCCTCCCATCAACTGGGAGTTGCATTACTTTAAACTTAATAGAAAGGTATACTCTAAAAGCCCATAGAAAGCCACTTCCAGTCACATATTGGGTCTACAAGAGCTCCGGTTTTTTTAATAGTTTTTTTTTTTTTCAGATTCAGTTTAATAAAAAGTCAATAATGGGTAAATGGTCGAATTGTAGCCTTCAGTTTGAAAAAGTAAAAAGGTTAATATCTTTTAAAACACTGAATAAAAAAAGACGGCAACCCATTGCAATTGTCCTTTATGTTTGAAACAATCACCACAGCACCACCAACTAGTTTACAAACATATGGTCCCCTTTCTGGCATCTCATATCCAAATTTCTCTGACGTCAATTGTTCCTTAATTTGTCTTGGAGGATGGTAGAAATGTGTCAATCCAGCTGTGAATCATAATGTCTGCAGTAGAGCTTCAAGATTAGAATATACCGCTAGGCAGCAGCTGCTCTCTGGCCTCCTTTCTCACAGCCTCAGCAGGACAGAACAACACTTTTTTCTCTTTTCCAAACTATTCACAAAGGCTCTCCTGAGGGGAAAGCTTGTCATTTAAGAACAGGGGGGGGGATCTGCATATGTTTGTAGTTCACCCATTAAGGCGTAACATTTTTCTTTTCACAAAGGACAGCATTTCTAAGCATGCAGTTTCTATGCAACTTATTGACGTCTCTGTTAATATTTTATTGCACTTAAACTTGTTCCCTTTTCCCCACTGATTGGACATGCCAATTGAAATTTACTTCAACCACAAACACATGAAAGATAATTTGATACTTTGATGCTTTAAAGAGAACATGTTATACTCATTTTCATGTCTTTGTTTTTGATGTTGGACTACTATAGAGCAACTACACACGACTGACCGTACAGTAAACTCTGAAGATCATGTAGAAACGGTCTCTCTCCCTCAGGCTTCCATGCATTTTTCACCCTTTGTTCAGAACTATCTGTGTAGGTTCCTCGCCCCACCTCCCACTGAGCCAACTCTGTCGTGATTTGTCAATTTCCAGAAGATTGTTTTTATGGGCTGCCGAGACCACCAAAGCTTGAGTGTAAACTGCAGGCCTGTGTGCACTCAAACTGTATGCACAACCCCTTTTTGTCTGAACAGCATCTTTATTTTCCTACTTTGTATCCATGTCTATGTGAATTAAGTATTTAAAAAAAAAAAAAACCTTCAGCAGCAGTTTAGCCATTTAGCCAGCGTTGTACGGGCCAATGTTGAGAAAACAGTCCTGTGTAAAGTGCTTTGAATAAACACACAGCACTGTTTTTGTGCAGCAACATGACCATTTAGAGAAGTCGGATCATTGTGATGTCACTGGGAGCCAGAGTAAGGAAAAAAAAAACTCCTGAAACAGTGGTTCAGAATCAGAGCTAACCAAAACAGTTGGCAGGGCTCACTTGCACACTAAACACGCACATCATTCTGTTGATGCTTTGGCACTGTTTAACAGGACTTGACATTGTAACAATATGTGTAGGTCAACAAAGACGGAAAGGCATAGGTCCCCTTTAACAAATTACGCCAACACGTTGACCTACTGATGTTTTTCGCACCATATACTGCATTCGTCAAACGTGTGCAGCAATGTGCAGCACAAAAGTCTATGGAGCTCTCTTTTTTCCAAGCCCAAAAATCACTTTCGGGTAAAGAATCTCAAATGATTTTCTTTCAAGGGGTGTTTCTATATTTAGTTTTTTCCACTTCTTTGAGCTGTGGAACTAACATGAACCCTGAAGAGCAACACAGAAAAATATTGAATAACCCTTGAGTTATCCCATACTCGATTTCAAACAAAACAATACAAAACACCTGTTGCGCACACTCCCACAATTCTCCATTCATTCCCCCATTGGCTTAGACATGATAGAGAATATAGTCAGACAAAAAAGGGATATATAGCAAGAAATAAACTTTAACCATGCATTATTTACTCCGGGTTCACCTTGGCAGCTTGCTGTATGAGATTAAAAGAATAATTTCACAGTTGTAAATAATCCGTGCAGGCACATATCACACCCTCTGAAGGGCAGTGAATTATTTATTGTAATCTGGCAATGCAAGGTTGTTTATCACATATTAATGTGATACATCAGGGGAGTAATTCTCCTCTGGCACACCACAAGCAGTTTCACTCACTCGCCGTCCCGGTACATACTCTATCTGTGAGGATTCATGAGGCTGTATCTGAGTGGGAGCTAATCTACACCTGCAGCACCCTGTCAGGGACTAATGGTGATTACTCGTGAAGACTTGTGTGACTATGTACAGATACATTAGTCAGGCAATGATATGCCCAATACAGGCTTTACAGCTATTGTACAGATGAGAAAGTCCTTTTTGATACGCAGTAATGAGGGGTATTGCCTTTTTCCAAAACAATAGGGAACATGATAAGCAGCATTAAGCCATTTTCATTTGGGAATTGCACTCCAATGGTGGCAATATATAATGGTCTTAGACATATGTAAACATTAACATTATCTAGGCTTTATGGACATCTATTTATATGTTCAGTCTCAGTGTGCTAAAATTAGCTGCTACCCACTCTACAGAAATTAACTCATTATTAATTATCTGTCCTATATGCAATATTGTTGGAAATGTACAAATGTGCATCATTTTCAACAACAGAGTAGCATCGTGACTAATTGAGCCAAACTGCATGTCTTTATTGTATGTATGGGAGGCATACAAAAATTATTATAAATTCGACATAACATGTGCATGATTAAGTCAGAAAACATTATTAAATGTAGGAACATGCTTCAAGAAAACAAATAACACAAAAAAAAATTCATATATTTTACAGACCACCAAACAGAGAAATGCACTGCAAAGACAGAAAATGCAACCAAATAAAACAATGCTACAAGGACAATAACCCAATCAAAACACAACACATATTCTGAAAAAGAAACACAAAACAAAACCATCCAAAACATGCTACAACAACTGCTGATATGAACAATAACACAACACGATGTGTCCCACTTTGATTTGAACACATTAGAATAAATCCAGACTGCTTGCACTTTGAATCAGTTTTAGGTAGTCCATTCAACTTGCTGTGCTTCAGTAATAGCCTACTCAAGAGAAAATGTGGGTAAACTGGTGGTGACAAGAATAAACATCATTTTTCTGTTGGCTAGTCCTCACTATATGGGCGTGCAATATGTCACCAGTTGCACAAGACCCATGGATATAAGAGAATGAGAGATTGCCTTTAAGCTCATTAGGAACAACAGCTGGTTGGGTAATGAAAAGGAAACAGTGTGTCAAGAGGTTCCTCAAACTTCCCGAGAGATGCATTTCCAGAGTACGCAATTGAAAAGAAAGATTAATGTAGACGCATCATCACTTTACCAAACTTAAATGACTCTGAGTGGACTTAATTTAGTCATTGTATGCTATTATAATAAAAAGGTACAGCAAACGTTGTCATTTTCGGCAGCTCAAGTGCATTCACTGGTATACAAGTACATTCAGTTGTTGTAGTGGTTGGGATACAAGTTTATTTTCCAGATGTAAGCACACATTCTTAATTGAGAAATCATTATTTTTATGAAATATAAAAGGTACGTGTGTGAAAAACATGCCTAGTCACTATATAGATGAAAAGATGACTGCAACTCTTATACTGTATAGCAACATGTGTAGGTGGAGTCAGCAGTCAGTTAGCTTAGCTTGGCACTATGACTGGAAATAGGTTGAAAAAGCTAGCCTGATTGTTTAATCAATACTCTGTAAATATCACAACTTGTTATTTACTCAGGACCATTAACTTCCTGGAATGTGTACTGGTTGCATAGGCTAACTGGCCTCTGGGTCAAGAAAATACACACACACACACACATATATATATATATATATATATATATATATATATAGCCTATATATATTATTATTATTATTTTCTTCTCCCATTTATCGTGTAAGATGTGTTTACTCTGTTTGATTTGTAGATGGTACAAAAAAAATCAAAAGGACATCTCATATTGTCCGCGTCACAGTGTCAGCTTGTTGGCAAATAACCTCCACATCTTGTCAAATGGGTCTCATGGGGACGCTAGCCAATGTTGACATCAGTGCCTCCCACAATAGCATCAAGTTGACTGGAAGTAAATCCCAAACCCGAATGTTCAATCTTATCCAGCAGATGCTCAATTGGATTGAAATCTTGTGACCGGGCAGTCAGTTGCAGTAAGCTGAATTTACTGTCATGTTCATGGACAATTCTGTTCTTGTGGCATGCATAGGGGTATAAGCCTGCTGATCAAAAATCCTTCCGCAGCAGTGCTTGCACACTGTTATGGATGCACCTGATTGGCAACAGCACTCTATCCTGCTATCCTGTGGCATTGAACCATTGGTTCTCTTTTATCAAGGGCCCAGAAATGTGTGCAACAGAGAATAAGGGACCACACATCATGTTGTGGCATGATTGATTCATGTACTCATGTGGATTTTCCACCACAGTCTATTCTTTTCATCAGTCTGGAACAGCAAGAAACAGGATTCATCTGTATTTCTATTCATCTGGTGTTGAAGTGTTTTTGTTCCTTAGCCCACTGAAACCACAGCAACATTTTCAGCTTAAAAAAGTCAAACTATGTATGGTCACCGGCTGCATTGTGTCAGTATGTTTCATGATTCTGTCAGTCTATTGTTTTTTTTGTTAAGGGGAAGTTAACTCAATAGTAAAGTAATTTGGTAGGTATGTTGTTAACTGACTACAGTTAATATATTATATTCTCAAACATTCATGCAAATGTAGACACATTGTTGTTGATGGTTTATGTGACACACGGTAAAACTTTTACAAGGGACAGCTGGCAATCTGTATTCACTTGGCCCTATTTATGTCAGAAATGCAGCTATCAAATCCAAAATGAATTACATTATATTCGCCACTGCCATTGATTCATGTGCCAGTTGGAATTTGTTGGCAGATAACAAAATTATTGCCTGAATGGTAAACCGAACCACAATGCTACAAAGAAATGGAGCACTGTTCACATCGCGTGTGGATGAATTATGGCCACAGGTTGACAAGGATATCTATCAGTGGGTTTTTTGATAAAGCCAAGTGGAATTGTACTACGCGAGAGGCACAAGGCAAATGCACCAATTGGACTCCATTGGTGCATTTGCTGAAAGAAAATGTCTTAGTGAGTCATGCAAAGAGAAATTATGAAGATTGGCACTGTAGCTCAGTTTCATCCTTCAAGTAGATTACACCAAAAAGGATGATTAATGCCATGCCTATGTGGTTATCATTGTTGGAAAAAAATATTATTTGGCCCATCTCTTTCTATGTTTGCTCTATTTAGTCCCTCTGCTCTTTCAAGAACCCAGAGGTGCCAGTTAGCAAAGTGGCTCCCAGTTGTAAGTCTTCAGGCTGACTGCCTATTTTATCAGCATGATACCATTAAGTACTTATTTAAATATATCCGCTTCAATAGACAAAGGGGGTCTGTTGAAAAAAAAAAGTACATTTCCTCGGAAACATTGTTAAATTGTGAATTTTAAAATGTTGTGTGCCAAAATGCAATGACAACAGCTTCTTTAAGTGGTTCCCCGGATTTTTTGCAAGTAGACACGCACAAGCTGTCTTCTTTGTCCCATCAGCCTTACTTTTTTAGTAAATCTAAAGGGGTTGTGAATGTTGAAATGCCTGATGTGAGAAATAAATAATTTGTAGAAACATCCAGGCACCTTTTGGAATGTATGTGTCAGGATGTATCATGAGTTTCATCACGTAGAAATTAACTGCTTTTAAAGATATTGTTTACCGTTGGACCGGCTGCGTGTTGATGGTGCAGAGTTCAGGGAGAGGCTTCAGGGCATATGAAGGGCAGATCTATGTGCATCAAAGCGGAGGCTTGTCATGTTTCCCTCGTGTTGACAGATGTGCTGCCACTTCAAAATTGTCCCATAATGCGCGACTAAATCGCTGTACGTTCACATCATTTTCACTTTGGAAATTGAAGCTCTGTAAAGTATGCACTGCGCTGACAAGCCTGCTCAGTCTAACATTAAGAAATGGCCACAGTATATCTGAGGCGGCTCAAATGACTTAAAAGGGGTCTTTTTTCATGTCACATGCTCCTGGAAATATATATTGTGTATGGAGCTGAATTTTTTAATTGTGACACTGTCAAGCATGAAATGGCATCAAAGTACATGTGTTAATGGGTACTATGTCAGGAATAGATGATGTGTTCATATATGGGCGGCCTGACAGGTACACATGTCTCTATTAACCTTTCTCAGTGGCTGTGGCTGTGATGTCCGCTATTGAATTTATAATTAACTTGTGAGGAAATGTGGGCATTTTTCTATTAAAAGAGACATCTTGTCAATTACAATCCTTGCAGAGATATTCACTGAACTTCCTGTTGGAAGAAAGGTCAATAGCTGTGTGTAATGAGTCATTGACTCAAGGCGGAGAGCAGCTCAGGCTCAGACTGTGGTTCAGATCAAGTAGCCAAATGTGATTTATCGGGCCCGATTGAATTGCCAGTGTTGGGGCCAAAAAAAATTACTTTAAATGGTCTGAATGATGAAAATAACATGTTTTTTTTAACATGAGCAATGGCACAGACAGGGACTAATGACCTGTTACGCTGAATATCAGACTCCAACAATGGCCAATGTTTGTGGTCCAGTGATGACGGAGCACAGACCTAACAAGCAAACAAGAGGCTATTCAAAGGGTTGACATATTGTGGAAGGTATTTTATAAGCCAAGCCAAATGACACATGCACATGTTGTTCCTTCCTTTGGTTCTACAAAGACTTGGATGATTACATAGGAAATAATGTACTATAAATACCGAGTTTCCCTTCCCGTCTTCCATACTGTATTATACCTGATGCAATTAGACAGACTGAAGTAGGGGAGAACGGGGTAATCTGAGACACTTTTTACATTTGCTCCCCTATAAGCGAGCTAAAATGATTTATCACTCAAATGTACACATTTCCCATTAATTCAGAATGTTTCCTAGAAATGGGCATTAGCAGAATTTATTCAAGAAAAAGGGCAGAGAAAATATGATTGTTTTAGAAAAAAGTTGCCATGTGTCTCACTTTACCCCAGCTGTGGGGTAAACTGAGACAGACCAGAAAAATCAAGGGGGTAAACTGAACCACTTGCTTTTTCCACTCTGAAACTACCATAACAAAACAAATTGTAACAGTTAGAATCCTGACAGCTAGCTTGAAAACCAAATATTACAAAACTAATGTTGGACTAGTAACAGAATCATGGGGTTTGGTCAATTAAGCAATTTTTGAAAGTAACTCTGATCAAATACAACATATAATTCATATTCAATAATTAACATTCGAATGACAGATAGAACCAGTTAGATTAAAACACAGTCTGGGTGTCAGATCACAGGACCCTTAGTGTCTGGGGGTCAGAGCAAAGGACAATCAGTACCAGAACAGTCTGGGACTCAGAACAGGACTAGACCCAGCTGTCATTTTCCATCTTTTGAGTCTTTTTTTCTGCATTTGTTTTATTGGGATCATTCATTGAATAAAGACATATTTTGTAGAGCCTATTGATGTTAAAGGTCATGCTCCTGTCCCCCACATACATACGTGCCAAACCATGCCCTTGCTGACACCCCTTCAACCATCAACCCCCACCTCCAGCCCACATTGTCGTTTTTATTTTCAAACTAGTCTCCTTGCTACCTCAAATATAATGGATTCATTAAAAAAGGGCAAAGACACTGTCTCACTTTACCCCACAGCATTTGTCTCACTTTACCCCACTGCCACAATTTGAGAAACAACTACCTCTCTCAGCAATTCAGGCTAATCTTCAGTTGTCATCATCACATGGTTTCATATGTTGGTAATTCATCAACATGTGTGATATAAGTTTTTCTACCAGACTCAATTTGATTAGGCACAACAATCGATTAAGTTGACAACAAGAACATTTACTTTTACATGCAAAAAATACATTTTTGTGAAAAAAATGCTTACAACATCACCATGAGGTCCTCTCTTTCATGGCCAAGGGGAAATGAGAGGGGCTTGAAAACATATATCTCACATGACCAAAAATGTGTTCCGTGTCCTAGATACAGGGGGTGTCTCACATTACCCAATGTCTCACATTACCCCGTCCTCCCATACATGCTTTTCTACAATGCCAATGTCCAATATTAATAGAAAACGAATACCCTTGTACACTGTACATCAGAAAGTTCATCTGAACTTCGAGAGCAGCATCTACATTCGTAATGCACACAACACATGAATTACTGACTGAATGTATACACCGGAGCGTTCTTTGAATTTGGCTTTTTATTTTGCCGAAGTTTATATGCACAATGGTAAAACATAAAAAACAAGGAAGGCACAATAGTTGAACAAGAACAATAATACACAAGAGGGCACAGAAATAAATAATGTAATGGGTGGTGAGATTGTTTTTTGGAAACTTGGTGTTCAGCTGCAAGTGAAGTTTATTGAATATTTATGGAAACGTATGACTAATGACAGAGACAATGCAGTAACACATAAAGAGTTTGATGATGGCTATTGGGCATACTAGGCATACAAGAAATGTGTTTCTTGGGGATACACGCACACACACACACACACACACACACACACACACACACAGCCAAAGCCACACTAAAGCGTGTACATTTAGCACACACCATGCTGACAGTAAGAGTTTTTTTATGGGTTTTAAACTTGATTAAGAGGAAATAAATTAACCTGTCTAAAACTAAATTACGACCTAGTAAAAAGTTTCAAACTCCCATGGACGCAAGATGTTGCCTTGAGGCGAAACCATTCACTTTGGCCGCCAGTCCCCCAGATAACATGAAACGAGTGAGGGGAGAAGTTCAGGCCCATGCATTTTTAGAGGAAAATGAAAGATGTTGCAGTTTTCATCAGCAGGCCGAGGAATTCCCATGATGATGCCCACCAATATCACACATCTACATCACAAAGTCACACACTGAGACCCTGGCTTAGATGTTCCTCTCCTCGCCGAAGGCAAGATATGTAAACATATTTGACAGTGTTAATCCTGACAAATGTTTAACATGGATGTATTAGGCCCGTATGATGTTGAGCCTACACTGTTGAAAACCCCATGTATAATTCTCTGTGAAGTGGAAAGGCTAAAACTCTAAATGCTTCTGACAGATCCCAGCAGGTAAAAGTTTGGAGAGCTTTGGGATATGGATTTTAGCTGCTTCATTCAAGGGTGTGGAACATTTTCAGACTGTATCATAAAGAGCATATTTCCAACTCCTTCAGAGTCCTCCTCACGCAGAATTAGCACAATCCTCTGCTATTTTACAATCATTAGTGAAAAATATTATCCCAAACGTTATATCAATGGAGAACAGCCCACTCCAGTACTACAGTAAGCCTAGTGCCGATTTAATTTGTGTTGGAATTATAATTTAATAATTAGATTCAAAACGTCTATCAAAGAAACGATGATATACTGGTACACCATTATACTGTATATGATAACATAAATAAAAGGTTGCCTGTATGCAACACTTGAGAATTGGTAAACACGTTGTTATACCAGAAAAAAAATGCTTACATGCATCACTTCTGACTAATACAGTATAACTTTCTGCTCCGTTCTCATAGTTGCATTTTTAGAATCAGGTCATTTAAACAAGAATGGCCCCTGTGAAACGTGTTGCCACAACACAAGTATACTTTTTATGTATTTTGAGGTGTGGGAGTACTGACAATGATAAAATGTCAATTTGTGTAGGATAGTAGGGTCACCTATGTTTTGCTAGGGGCGGCAGGTCTTCCACTTACAAAGAAACATCAGCTCGGTGGAGAATACTATATAATTTTGTCAGTAATAATTTTGATTATCTTTTAACAAAATGTAATGTGAATAAATAACGGAAAAATAAATGTTGCTTCATGTTACATCTTAGCTGTCAAGCAATATACTTAAGTAGAGAAGCCCCCCCCCCCCCCCCCATGCTTGGAATCTTACGGTCACTTGGTCACACAACGACTGGAGTTCAGCCCAGAAACAATCGTATCGTAAATGGAATATAAAGACAGTGGGGAGTGATGAAGAATACTGTTCACTTAACTTTTTTCATCAAAAGATGTTCTATCCCGGACGCTGTTATTTTTTTTAATGTCAGTCAGCTGCCTCCTTACAGATTTAACACGCAGCCTCAAATGTCATGACAGTCCAGCTCACCTGAGATGTCAAAGCACTGCCTTCCACAAGGAGTTTAAATGCCATCATGTGATCAAATGGACTGAACCTAACACGGACAAGTGGAGGTATTTTTAGAAATGATGATACTTAGTATTTAAGGTTTTGTGTCACGTGGAAGAAACCAACAGTGAATATAAACTCACTTAAAGCAACCAGCAGTTGCAAAACATGAAAATCACCTCACGAGAAAAGCCTTCCTCTACTATACAAGACTATTTCAAAGTAGCTTTTCATGGTATGTAACGCTGCTCTGATCACTCAAATCACTTTAAAATCAATACATCCGTGTGAACTAAGAGCTCAAAAGCTAGATACAGCATTCACTTTCCCTCTAGAACATGCACTTACGAATAGGCTAAGCCTTTCAACGTGCAAGGCACAAGGTATTTTTTCATGGACGTCTTGCTCTTTGCTGCCAATGGTTTTATGCCCTGCAATTCAATATACATACTAAATGGTCCTAATGATTGTACACAAGAATGTGGAGGTAGGTGTTTGACATTCCTCCAGAAGGGCCTGTCTCCTCTGCAGAGCCATCAGTGCAGTATCAGTAAAGCCTCATTAGAGCCTGAATCCGACTGTAGAAAGGGAATTTTTGCAACATTAACTTTAACATTGCCAATCCAGTAAATAATATTCTAGTTATGGCCCTGATTACCGGCTAGAGAGATTGAGACAGTGAGAGAGAGAGAGAGAGAGAGAGAGAGAGAGAGGGGGGGGGGGGATGGTTAACTTGAAAGGGAAAGTGTTTTGCTCAATGCTTATTTGTTGGTGAATTGAGAGGCAATTTAAGAAAAGTGTACATGAAAGTCCATCGATACTAAAATTGGCTTTGAGGTTGAATCATATACCATTGTTTTCTGTTAGAAAGTTTTTTTCTTTTAATATATCAGGGTTTGTTCCCGACTGTATGTAATTGCAATGAATGATTCACTTTGGTAATTTTTGCTTTGGAACTTGGTCTGTAGTTAACAATTCAGCAATCGTTTAAAAACATAAGTACATTATTAATAAATGGTTTGTGGGCCTCTAACCCCAAATAAAACAATACAGAAATAATTGTGCTTGTATATATTCAAGCTGTTTGCATGAAAGACCCTCTTGAGACTGGATGAGTCTTAAAGTGGTCATTCACTATTCCATAGAAACTGATGCATTCTGTGTCCATGAATTCAAGTTCAAGTTCAGGTTCTTTATTGTCATGTTTTATTTTCATGCTTTATTGTCGACTGCAAGACACAGAAAAAGAGAGGAAAAGTTTTTAAATCTCATATTCCTATACTCAATGAGAAGAAGTGTCACTTAAACATCTGCTTTTTCAGTTACTTGATACGTTATGAACCGTCCAGAGCCCTTAGGTCGTCTGGGACAGGTCTACTTACAGTCCCTAGAGTTAGGACTAAACAAGGAGAAGCAGCTTTTAGTTATCATGCACCAAAAATCTGGAACAAACTCCCAGAAAACTTGAGGTCTGCTGCAACTCTCAGTTCTTTTAAATCGAGTCTGAAGACTTTTTTGTTTCCATTTTAACCTGCAATTTTTATTTTATTTGCTTCTTTTATTAGCTTTTAAATGTTTTATAATGTGTCTCCATTTTAACCTGCAATTTTTATTTTATTTGCTTCTTTTATTCGCTTTTAAATGTTTTATAATGTGTTTTATGTATTCTAATCTTGCCCCTGTAAAGCACTTTGAGTGGCCTTGTGTCTGAATTGTGCTATATAAATAAACTTGCCTTGCCTTGCCTTGCCTTACTGTATAGACACGTTTGCAACTATTTTTGCCTGTATACCGCAACACAGGTTGGTAAATCAAAGTTTTGAGTCATGGATAAATAAGAAAAATGCAAAGCCAGGGGTCAGGTCTGCAAGGCCAATGTATATACTTATACACCAACAGCAGTTTACGTATAGTTCAGCTACAATGTGACCTGCACACTGCTACTTGCATTCCAGCAAAATGTAATCCAATATATAATTGCATGGGCATATTCCTTATATGAATGTTATTATTGGGGAGATTGTTCTGCAGCCGTGCAAACACATCTCTTGTACGGTATGTTGTTGACATTGACAGAGCCCGGACATATTGATGTCTAGTGTCACTTTATATCAATAGGTCATACAGGGTGATGTGTGATTTGATAAATCTGGGTGTTGGGTGGCCAATTGTGCTTTCATAGGACCTTACCATACCACTGTAATACTAGTACTAAAGTCACGGCTGCTATAACTCATACACCTTATATTAAATCAGCACAACAGTTCATGTATTTCACTCAAAAACCGTTTCAACATAAAGTTATCACAGGGAAAGGGCCAATAGGATGTCTAACAAGTTTTTAATTTCAGCGGAAAACAAATTCTCAATATACATGCTGTGCTCTTCTTTTATCCCTGTCTGAATCAATATTGTAGAGAGGCAATTATAGATATTATTTTAAAACATCATGCAACCAGACAGCAAATCCATGGGTCAGTTGTCAAAATGCAGAAGGCTAGGGAATTACTTCCTGGGACAAAATACAGGCATTAGGCCATGTCTGGAGTGAGCATCCCTGAAATACCTGACAGTTTAAAGTAGAGCCTGAATGTATTTTTTTGTTTTATCTTCCAAAATGTGCCCTCTTGTCCCTTCTTTTCTCTGTTTGTCTCTCCCTCTTTTTTCCTTTCTATCCATCCTTCGATCTATGTGCTGAGATGGCTAAAGTGGAGTTAACGAGGATAAGTGGACCACACATAGGCGAAATAGTTCAATAAAGAAAGCTAGAGCAGATGTTAATGATTATAGATTCACAAGGATGGGACAGAATACATTATCACTCCTCACCTGGATCTACAGCTTAACTATGTGCCTGTACTTTCACTGAAAGTTTGAAAAGAAAAACATATAGTAACTAAACAAACTGGTATTTTCAGGATACAGACTCACTGAATATCACCAAACAGTGTGAGTTTAGAGTTCCTAACATAGTGAGCTTTATAGAAGATTATGTTGTGCCATAGGAAAATGTTCAAAACAATCCCCAAACCTTCGTCACTTTAAACTTGGTGTAATTTTTTTCTCCAATCTCGGTGCCAGCACATTATAGAATACTATCAGTTCCACTACCTTGCCTCGTATTAATTTTTCCCCTGGTTGGTTTTATATCCTTTCTCTCACCCCTAACTCTTAACTCTCCCACATTAAGGCTGCATACCAATCATTCCAGTTTTAATACCCCACTGAGATTAGCAGGTACAATATTATGGAATACTTCCAAAGTACTGTAATACAATGGCCGGCAAAATATCCAAACCTGCATACAGAGTTTATAATAGAGAAAATGATTATAGCTTGTCACTGGAAGAATTGTGTCTATTGTGTAACCATATAATATAGCTTAATGTTCCTTTAAAGGGTCATTACAGGCAAAATATGCAGATAAAAACACAAATCGTGGAGATATATGTTGGATGCCAAGCAGCTATGTTTATACTCCAAGAGGTGGGGCATGAGCATCAGAAAGGTCCATACTTTCCACAGTTGAGCTGCTCATTAAGTAACAAAACAGGTCATTGATTTTACAGCTTTGTCCAGGGATTTTTATGGGACATAAGTGACTCTCATAAGATTTCAGTATGCATCATTAAATCAGAGATGTAGATGATCCCCCAAACATTTCCCCCTCTGTAATGACAATGAGCTGAAGTCCTTTACATTGCCCCCAAAGAGGTGCAGGGTAAACATAGAGCTGAAAGACCTACTCAAGGTCAGTTTGGGTGTTTTCCTTTTCCTGAGTGTCAAGCTTGCCATGGTATCATTTGTAGAGTAAAGCTAATGGCGTAATTGTTTATTTTTCAGCACAAAACAACTAAATGTGATAATTCAGCTATAGCTAGTCCAGTGAAGAATGGCACACAAGCTACCCCCCTTTTTAAAATTAATTTCATAATACATGAAAAGGCTTTTAAAGCCTTCTTGCATATCTTAATGGATGACCTTCTTATGAGACAGTTCCAGTGAAGTGCAAAATTGTTGCTTGATCCCTAAGAGTGCTGGTAGACATGCAAATGGTGCCATCTGTCCACTTTGGAATTAATATCCTGTTAATATGGGAACAAAATTAGACTTTCCAATATTGATGAGGTGCTCTCTTTCTACCATCTTGATTTCAGTATTTTTCACTATGGTACCTATAATGTGAGATAATTTAAATGTTTCCCTTCATTTGCAACCTTTTATTTTAAACGCATGCTAGCGTAAATTAAAGAATGGAAAAACTAACTGTTTTGTTGGGTTTTATTTGCAGCAAATATGTATTTTAACTATGGAAAACAGCTGACTATACAGTATATGTATGTTGATAGAGGTGTTAGTAAAGGTCTCATGACTGAGGCACTTGTGACTGAAATGTGGACTAAACGTGTCCTTTTCTTAAGGACAAGCACATTGCACTGTTTTACTAAAGCAATGTTTGTTCCGTTTGGTTTTCCTACACATTTGCATTTAAAAAAAAGAGCTAGGCTGAATTCAAATGCACAGTTTTATCTGATGTGCTTCTCTCTCTCTCTCTCTCTCTCTCTCTCTCTCTCTCTCTCTCTCTCTCTCTCTCTCTCTCTCTCTCTCTCTCTCTCTCTCTCTCTCTCTCTCTCTCTCTCTTGTTGATTTCAGACCATCAAGTTTTACTCAAACTCAAACTGGGGCACCAGGCAACAGCATTGCAAGGGAGATATATCAAACCTACTGTAGCGGTGTGCGTACAGAGAGACATATATGGGTTGATTGCTGGAGTTGTTAGAGGACATTTACATTAATGAGGTGAAACATGAAATGCATGAAAGCCACAGTGAAGGCAGTGATACAAGTGAGACACCTCAACCCCTGTGATCACTGCACTTGCTGGCAGTGGAAACTTGGATATCTCTTTCAAGGTTGCTTTCTTTTCTGTCACCTTTACACTGATTATAGGGGGGAGGTACAATCTTCAGGGTGTTTATTCAAGTCCTACTATCATCGTGTCTGCCAAACATGCACATATTGTGAACACATTTAATAGAAATGGCTAAATCAAAATGATCAGAAGCAAATGCTGTATTATAAATTGAAATGCTAAAATGTGCCCCTGTAAAGAAATAGGAAAAATATTCTGTGCAAGATCTAGCTTGAAATTAATTTCTATTTCATGTACTGTACCAAGTAGAGCATTCTTTATTAGCTTCCCTTGTGGCTTATCAGGATTATTATTGAGGGCAAGTGTTACAGTGACTTTAAGTGTAAGGTTCCCTGCAGAGTATTTGACCACAATTGGTACTGTGGAGTAATGTTTTCAGGAGCGGGTTGAGTAAGCCAGGTTTTGGGCCTTACCTCAAGGATGCATGTGCATATGAGCATGGAAATAAAGTAAATAATTTCTGCTGACTATAGAGGCAGTACAATTTGATGGTTGAAGACTTTCACTCTTTCTTTATCTCAATTTTATTCACCAGATCTAGTGGCTATCATTGGAATAAAAGCCTGAAAAAAATTAACAGGAGGCATTTGATCGTTTTGTTTTTTTCATTAGGAATGTTTTCCATGATATATAAAAGTAACCCAAGTTCCACCAAAACCAATTTGTTGAGCAATGTTTCGTAAAATAACACACTGTGATATGTCAGAAATAGACTGAGAATGGGTTGTGTCTGTCAAGAGGATATACTTCCATTTACCTACGTTCTATAGAGATTTTGTAATTCATTTATTAAATGATTTAATATTAAGGGACATGAAATATGCAAACATATTGTAAAATTGCCGTGAATTGTTTTGAGCCAACATATCAGTGGGGTACCACTCTCAGAATCTCTTTCTAAGTCTAGGCACTTTTTGACCTCATTAACAATTGTTGTTCACTAAAATGGGTGACACGGGTGGGGGGGGGGGGGCACATGCAGACATGAAAAATGGATATGAAAACACGATGAAGCAAGCAATGTAGAATTATCTTTTCAGCAACAAGGACAACATTGCATATCTTAAAAGGCAGTGTGTGTGTGATCAAGTCTCAGCGAAGAAACTGAGTGTGACCCACAGGGGACATAAACGAGATGAAGAAATATGAAGTTTGGCCACAATAAGGGTAACAAGCGGACAAGCAGTAAAGAATGTGGCGGTAAAGTCATCTTACCCTGACACATATACTGCATTGTTTGCATTAATAAAGAGTACAGTCTATGAAAAAGATCAAAACATAAACCAGTGTAATAAAAACATCAGCGTGTTATATGTACTTTAATTCCTGATACAAATTGTAAAGACAGGTATTTTGGTGGCAAATATGAATGTCTCGACACATTTAATTACATTTGTTTTACATTTCTGGCCATGTTAACTCCCCAAATCATTGCCTTCATAGATGTTGGGTTGGACAGCACAATGCACACATGCAGCTTAAGCCTCTATACCAGTAAAAACCCTGGGTTATCCACTCTTGGTCTATTCATTATTTCCCTACTTTTGTCAATTATTTTGATTTGGGCCTGTGCTTGATGAGGTGCTCTCTTGTCCAAAGGGATTACGTGTCTGGCTGGTGTTGCCACTGGCTACGCTGGTGTGGAAGGAGTGGCAGAGCGGTGTTTCACTGTAACTGGGAGATAGCATCTAAATGTTTGTCAGATCCATTGGCCACTGTTTAGTGCTGCCATTACTTTTATTCTGTCAGGATTGTCACTTCAGATGCGGAGCCGCATCAGCTCACTGTTGTCCCCTGAAGCAGAATGAGTACAGGAGGCTGTGTTCTCCTCAAAGATACAGCTTTCCACATCTAAAGCAGCCACGATTCAAGCTAGACAATGGGCAATGAGCTAGATCTGTTTAGAAATATGGATCCTATGTGATATTGAAATATTTTGAATTTGTCACTCTCAATTATTAAGGTAAGTTCATGGCATGTTGATTAAAGTGAAGGACAGCACACATTGGAGTCTTACAGAAACATTTAATGAAATAGTTGAAAGAGCCTGTGTCCTTGATTCTAACTGATGTAAAGTATATTTCGGAAGACACAAGACTGAATATGTAACATACGTTATATAAACTTTATAGATTACGTGTCTCAGCCAATTTATCAACAATTGACTCAATTAACTTAGTAGGCAGGTTGTTGGTATGGTAACTGCTTCTTCCATCCTATACTGCACTTGATAGTTTAAGTTAATTACATTTGTTGATCTGGGTGTCACATGCCATCACAGTCAGATGACAATGATTTCCCTAATTATATGTATAAAAAAGTATATATATATATATATAGGGGAGAACGGGGTAATCTGAGCCAATTTTTACATTTGCTCCCCTCTAAACGAGCTAAAATGATTTATCACTCAAATTTACACATTTCCCATTAATTCAGGATGTTTCCTAGAAATGGGCATTAGCAGCATGTTTTCAAGACAAAGGGCAGTGAAAATATGATTGTTTTAAAAAAAGTTGTCATATGGCTCACTTTACCCCAGCTGTGGGGTAAATTGATCCACTTACTTTTTCCACTCTGAAACTGCCATAACAACACATATTGTAAGAATCCTGAAAGCTAGCCACACATTCCAGAACTAATGTCCGACTAGTAAGAGAATGATGGGGTTTGGTCAATTAAGCAAAGCAAATTTTCTAAACACTTGAAAGTAACTCTGAACAAAATCAAATACAACTTTATAATTCAAAAGGTTTTAATAAGATTCAAATTAAAGATAGAACCAGTTAGATTAGAACACAGTCTGGGGGTCAGAACACAGGACCCTTAGAGCCAGATAGTTTCTGGGGGTCAAAGCATAGGAAAATCAGAACCAGCAAGAACAGCCTGGGACTCAGAACACAGGAGAAGACCCAACTGGATTATAACATCAGCCTGTCATACTCTACAACTAGGCCTACTCTACATTCCAGCCCTGAAGGTTACAGGGAAAGATGAGAAGGTGCTCTTTCCATGTGGTTGCCCCAGGTCGTTTTCCTGGTGTATTTCCTTGGCATGATGGCTTTTCTACAATGTGTATGACATTAAAATAAAACATAGGTTATGTAATATTACATTAAAATATGTTTAAGACTAAACTTAACTTGTGCCTCATGGTGAGGGAAAGTGAGACAGTGGCTCACTTTCCCCCACAGCATTTGGCTCACTTTCCCCCACCACCACAATTTGAGAAAAAACTACCTCTCTTAGCATTTCAGGCTAATCTTCAGTTATCAGCATCACATGGTTTCATATGTTGGAAGTCCATCAATATGTATGATAGAAGTTTTTCTACATGAACACATTTGTTTTGGCACAACAGTTGATTAAGTTGACAGCAAGAAAATGTACTTTTACATGCAAAATACCTATTTTGGTGAAAAAACATGCTTACCACAGCACCATGAGGTCCTCTCTTTCAGGGCCCTGGGGAAATGAGAGGGGCTTGAAAACGTATATCTCACATGACCACAAATGTTTTCCGTTGCCTAGATACAGGGGGTGGCTCACATTACCCGATGCCTCAGATTCCCCCGTTCTCCCCTATATATATATATATATATATATATATATATATATTCTTATTTTAATATAAATAGATTTTAATATAAAACAATCTTATTTTAATATAAATATATTGAACAATATAAATAAAAGGTAAGGAAATTGTAAAAAGGATATGTGACTTATAATATATAGCCATAAGAAGTATATAAATATATACATGTTACTATAATAAACTCAGTCTTAGCCTGTCATCAAGAGTTTGTTAAGAGCGCACTCTTAAAAATGATTTATCTTCAGAGGCAACATAACAATCCATGGCAGTAAACTAATAACGTTGACTATTGTTAGACAGAAAGAGACAAAGAGATGGAGAGGAAGACCGAAATAAAGGTGAAACAACCCAGGGGAATTACAATTAATTAATTAATTAATTAATTAATTAATTAACAAGAGACAGGAGTATAGAATAGAAAGAACATAAACACTGACGTATAGAGCTGAAAAATTCAAAATGCCAAACAGTATTTTATTGAGAAAAACTGCAGAGGATTCATCTTGTTAACATAATCATTAGTATTACAGTGATGGATCAATTCGATCTACCAGTACAAATATATACAACTTAGTACAATCAAATGCGTAAAAGCTCTCAGTTTATCTCAGTCATGTTTATTTGATTAACATGAATGGTGTTTCATTGTAGATATGCAAAACTATGAATCCTAATAATTTTCATGTTTACTGTTTTTCAGGCTGATTATGTAACAGCCCATCTAATGAATGTTATGTTGTTTATGGCCAACAAGCGTAATCCGTTATCAATTTAGTGCACTCTTTCAACTTTGCTACGATCTTATCACTTTGAAAGATATCAAACCAGACATGATGTTCCCCTAATTGGCTGTACGGGACGGTTTCTAAAGCTATTGGAAATATGTACTAATCCAGAGTGATGCTGCAAGAGTGCTTGACAAACAATGTATTCCTATTGAAACTTCTCCCTATTCCAGACGTTTGTGAATACACATACGAATAAGGAATTCAAAGATATAAACATCGATAGAAAAGATAAATGGAAATAATCTACTGGGTTTTAGATGCATCAGTCTTACACAAAACTATATTTGTATACCCAAGTTATATTTCACACCGACCTCAAGTGCCCTGCTTCATGAGATGAAGCCAATGCCTCAACAAGCACAGACCTTTTAAAAGCATAGACACCTTATAAGGTAAAAAGCTCCTACACAGTTTAACCTGTCGTTTGAAGACTGTGACATCATACTGCTACTACTCTTATCTACCGGCTCTATACTAATGCATCTAGGCTGGTAAAGAGACACATAGCTGCCCTCTGTGACCAACAGCTACTTCACTAAGAGCTGAAGGAAGTAAGCGGGCCACCAACCATGCACAGATCATACAGATCCTATGAACCAAAGATGAGGTCATCCTTGACTTGGGTCAAAGTAGCTACAAGAAATGTTTTAATCTTTTTGGAACAGTCTAATTTTTCCTCTGATTATATTAATTACATCAAACAAGACCATCCGTGCAAATAACACAAGTTTTATTTACATTTTTTTTGGCATTGTTATGCTTTATTGACAGTGCAGAGACACAGAGGTGAAATGGGGCAGAGAGGGGAGTGACATGCAGAGAACGACCGCAGGCGGGAATCGAACCCGGGTCTGCTGCTTGGCCCGGCCCAGGGGGGCACGCCCTACCAACTGAGCTAAGGGCGCCCCCAACACTATTTTTAATATGTTTTTTCTTTATGCCTTTGTCCGGATACGCTCACACAGGGACGGCAACTGGCATGTGTAAAAACCCTACCGCTTTTGTCCAAAGGGGCCGCTATAATTAACACAAACTGAAAGTTCCTCGTGTAGCCACTTTAAATTTGTCATTGTTGTGTTGCTCTCTCAGTTGCTTGATGAAAGATACATGCACGGGTGTGAGACGTGCAAATCGGTAGCTTGATTGACCATGTATTTCTGCTCAAACAGAGTCTCGGTCACATACGTTGGTAGCCCATATCAGCACCAGTTTGGTCTTGTGTTAGAAAGAGAGGTTTGTTCCAGCGGCAGTTGAGGCAAGGCAAGGCAAGTTTATTTATATAGCACAATTCAGACACAAGGCCATTCAAAGTGCTTTACAGGGGCAAGATTATAATACATAAAACACATTAGAAAACATTTAAAAGCGAATGAAAATAAGTAAATCAAATAAAAATTGCAGGTTAAAATGGAAACAGAAAAGTCTTCAGACTCAATTTAAAAGAACTGAGAGTTGCAGCAGACCTCAAGTTTTCTGGGAGCATAAAAACTAAAAGCTGCTTCTCCTTGTTTAGTCCTAACTCTGGGGACTGTTAGTAGACCTGTTCAAGACGACCTAAGGGCTCTGGACGGTTCATAACGTATCAGCAGATCAGTAATGTATTTTGGCCCTAAACCATTGAGGGCTTTATGAACCAACATCAGTATTTTGAAATCAATTTGTTGAGTGACAAGGAGCCAGTGTAAAGACCTCAGAACTGGGGTAATGTGATCCACTTTTTTGGTCCTAGTGAGGACTCGAGCAGCAGCGTTCTGAATTAGCTGAAGCTGTCTGATAGATTTTTTTGGAAGGCCTGCAAGGACACTGTTACAGTAGTCAAGTCTACTAAAGATAAATGCATGGACATATAAGCACATGCGCTCTTTAATTTTTGATATGTTTTTAAGGTGGTAGTAAGCTGACTTATTAATTGATTTAATGTGTTTCTTGAAATTCAAGTCGGAGTCTACGACAACACCAAGATTTCTGACTTGGTGTGTGACTTCTAACATAACAGATTTAAGCTGTGCGCTGACTTTTAATTGTTCATCTTTGGCACCAAAGACAATTACTTCAGTTTTGTTGTTTAATTAAAGGAAATTTTGGCACATACAATCATTGATTTGTTCAATGCACTTACTCAGTGCTTGTATCGGACTGTAGTCTCCTGATGATATGGTTATGTAAATGTGTGTGTCGTCTGCATAATTATGGTAGCATACTTTGTTCTTATTCATAATCTGAGCTAGTGGGAGCATGTAGATGTTAAACAGAAGAGGCCCAAGAATGGAACCTTGGGGGACCCCGCATTCAATATTTGTCCGCTCAGATGTGAAATTGCCTATTGACACATAGTAGTCTCTGTCCTTTAAGTAGGATTCAAACCAGTTTAGCACAGTTCCAGAAAGTCCAACCCAGTTTGCTAGTCGATCTAGTAATATGTTGTGGTCAACTGTGTCAAAAGCGGCACTGAGATCCAGTAAAACTAAGACAGAACTTTTGCCACTGCCTGTGTTTAAATGGATGTCATTGAGGACCTTAACCAGAGCAGTCTCAGTGTTGTGGTGTTGTCGAAATCCTGACTGGAAAACATCAAAGTTGAGAGCCCAATTTGAATAAAGTGACCCACAAATGTTAATTCACAATTATAAACACTGATAACATTAAGAGGGAGAATAATTTGGAGACATCTTCCCTGAAACAAATACACTACTAATTTAACTGCAGCACTGCATGACATTTACCTTTATTCCTATGTGTGTGCTCCTCCATATTTCCCATTTCATTGGGTCTCGTCAAGCCCCTAAAGCTTCATTCAAATTCACATGCTCCATTCATTTTGAAGTGCACACTCAAATAAGCTTTTTTCATGTTGGATCATCTGCATTCCTGCTAGATCAAAAGTTGCAGCAGGATCTTCAGTGACAGGTACATACAGCAGAAACAACTCATTTTCTGATACGGGGCATATTTAAGACAAAAACAAATGACATAGCGATTCCCCTGTAAAGTCTATCATTGTGTTTGGTGCAGTGCAATCACACCTGGTTCATAGTTATACGTCTTGTCATTTACCTAAAGTCTCAGGTGAGTTATATGAGGCTGAAATGCAGATTATCTCTGTGGGAAATAGACGACTCGCAGTACGCATGTGCAAAACAAGGCAGGAGATGTGTTCTCTCCCTGTGCCCTCTTTGCTCCACTGAGCTGAGTCCAATTTGCCCTTCTTTGAATATCTGCTGTGGGAATACTGCTGCCCCCCCCCCACCACCCACCCACCCACCTATGTCGGGGAGGTTAGTACACCTTTGAATGGCACGGCTTTCCTGATTGCACGGCGGTAATTGACACATCCCTGTGTTAATTATCAAGGTGATGTGGCACATGTACTCATAGAGATCAGTGAAATCTGCATTGCAGACACATCCCCTGCTCAGCGTGTCAGCAAGGTGTCCTTTTGGAGCAAGCCACTGTCTCAGGTGATTAAAGATCCTGTCATGTCACATCTTCCTGGGCCAATAATTAAAACTGAAACATAAAGCAGGGTCTAATGAACTGCAGCTTGATGATTATTTCATCAATAAATACATCGCATTTACATCTATTTGTGTCCCTGAGTTAATGCCTTGCTTGCACTTTAGGGATATGTCAATTAATGCACAGGGCAAATAAGTCATCAAGAACAAGCATCGTAATTGTTCTGGAGACCTGCAACTGTGTGTGCTTGCAATCAGGCATATTATCACATGAATCGCAATGAGTTTACGGCTGGTGTACGGAGGATGTGTAGGGTAAAAGAAGCACAACTGCAGCTTTAATTGAGAGCAAAATGTTTTGTTGTCTTCTGTTGTTCAGTTCAATCAACTCAATCAAATCAGCATAAATTTGAAAGCATCGTATAATTTGAGATAAGTGAATTATGGGCTTCTATTTACCTCAACCCTGGTGGCGGCTTTGTTCAAGGTTTGTTGCATTCATCAGTGAAAAGATGGAATTTGCTGTAACCCAAATCATTGTCACCGAACACTGATTAAAATATAACATGAGCATAAGAATCATAGAGGCATTATTAACATGTTGTTATATAATTGTGGAAATACTGTCCTTGAATGGTCCTACTGCAAAATAACTTCATATGTAATGGTCCCCCATATGTAAACGCAGCAAATTGAATATGTTTGCAAAGTAATCCCATTGTTTTACCTTGGCGGATTTGCTCAGCAGCTTGCGGCACATTATAGAAATGAAAAACTTTATGGGTGACTGTTTACGTGTTGGCTATGCAATGCCTTGCTTGTGTATGAAACATCACACTTGAATTACATTCATCAGAAGGCCATGGCCATTCTTAGCAGTATAATGACAATGTCAGATTGATGCAGGAGTGAAAGCCCTTTCGAGATTAAAAATATAGATTGACATGTTTTGGTAAGTGAGAAATGCTAATTAGTTGGCTATAAATGTAATCTTTAGTATATCATTGCATTTATTTAACATAAATGCAATAATATACTAAAAATTACATTTATAGAGAGTGGATATAATATAACACTGCTCATACATTACCATGTTTAAGTCCCAGCTTGAGCATGAAGGCAGTGTCACCAACCACTGTATTATATGCAGCATTGTCTCTCAGTCTGCATTTAAAGATAGGCTGACATGCTTAATTCAATAGAAGTCAATTACGTGATAATAAGCTGGTGGTGAGCGGACTGGTCGACTGGTGACTCTGCTGGTCTCAGACAGAATGAGTTCCTTTCCTCATTAAGACCATTTTGTTCCCATGTTCCGTCATATTGTTCCTGGTGAATTAACGCTCCTGTATAAGAAGGTCACTGCCTGCTCTACACACAGACACACACACGATGGCTCATATTTTAGGGTCATCATCAAGCCTCAGGCACTCAGCTAAACGCCAACCTGGATGAGCGTGTCCGTTCCACTAATGATGGGCAAGTCACATGCATTTTTCATCCAATGCTTCATACTGTATAACCATGGATTTTCTTTGAAAGGACAAGTCTCTGCTCCGCATGCAAACAGAAAGCGTGACCAATAATGCAACAACCACAATGGCATTAATAAAACCATGCCAGGGAAATAATCAGTGGTTCACAAAACGTGTTAGGTAGGGCAGTTTGATGAATTAATTAAACAGTAAATAATGGCATAAGAAAGGTATTTCACGATGATTCAAGGACACACTTATGTTCTAGTTAAAGCTCTTAGGGGTATCAGCAGGAATAGTGGCACAGACACATGCACAATGTATTTATTCATGAGTGAGAGATAATAGTATTAATTTTACACATTTTATTGTAAATTTGGAACGGATTAATGGTAATAGAGAGGGACAAATTGCTAAGTTGCACAGTAGTTCTGCTTGTATTGCTGGTAATACGTCAACCAATTCAAAACTTCTCATTTTGCTTGCACAGCTCAAAACACCACAGACAGGAAGCCAAATGGAGCAGGCAAACAAACAAAAAAAGACAAGCCTGCGTAGTTAGATGACTTGCGTGTGTGTGTGTGTGTGTGTGTGTGTGTGTGTGTGTGTGTGTGTGTGTGTTAGTGTGTGTTAGTGTGTGTGTGCTCAATGGCTAACATGGCACATGGTAAGGAGGGAGAAGATAAGGACTGTGGTGTTTTCACACGGCTGAGGGCTGTGAGAGGGCTCAGGAGTGATATGTGGTGACAGCACAGTGCCACACTGTTGACACAGGCTGCATCTCCTGGGTACCGAGGGCTGGATCGCCCGGGGCTTGATTATTTACAGGCCTGCGTGCTTTCAAAAAATGTTCTGTGAGGACACCCTGAGAAAGACTCCTTTGCAAGGCCTTTTAATTGAATCAGAACTATCATTTATTAATGGGACTGGCTTTATGCAAGACGAGTTTTCTTTCATGCCCCATGATTATTAATGGCTGCTGGATCAAAAGACTGATGTGACCTGTGAGATACTCCATATCAGCCTGAAAGAGGTATGTATTTCCATCACCAAATTGCAGCTGGGAAAAAGGGGGAGAATGTGCCGTTCACACACACACACACACACACACACACACACACACACACACACACACACACACACACACACACACACACACACACACACACACACACACACACACACACACAGGATTTTTGGAGTATGTTGACCCTGCAAGACATGCATGGTAATTTAGGTGAAATCCCGTAAAATATTGACTTGCATTGACTTGCATCATACGGGGAGTTTGAATACGGAGTTAGACGGATGTTCATCTATATTGAAGGCTTAATACAGTCAGTCTACTCCAAAAATATTTTCGGAAAGGTATTTGTTTTGAATAATTATTGTTGGAATTGCTCTGGGAACATTCACTGTGGAAGGCAATAGCATGCAAGTTTGAAATGCTTTGCATTGCACATCAAACAACGTCAGTCATCAAGCTTGATACCAGTTTATTTATCCGTTCTGGCAATTTTAGTTTGTTATGTATTTTTGTCATTTGAGGTCAGATGTTGTTTTGGAGAACAACATACCATAGAAGGTATGTTTAACATTATTTGCAAACACTAAACTGATAACTAAAGCACATGGGCACTTAATATGGATTATTACCTATACTGTTTGATCTCCTTTAAAGGTGCTACGAGGAACTTTTATATATTTCTGAAACTGTCTAATTTTTCCTCTGACGGTGAACAGCAAACAAGTCCATCAGTGCGAAGAATGATATACTTAGATAGTTTTTCTTAATGCCTTTGGCATGGGTACGCTGACCCAGGAACAACAGCTGGCGTAGTTAAAACAGTACCGCTTTTGTCCAAAGAGGGTGCAAGCATGAACAAAACTGAAGGTTCCTCCGAGCACCTCTAACTACTGCTAGCTTCCTATAGGATTATCTGTGGCATATTCACTCATTCCCATTGATTTTGACACTCAAAATGTGAGAGTGCATTTGAAAAATGTAACGGACACTTAATGCGAGCTAAAATAATTAACAATATATAATCCCTGCTATGGACAGCTCTCTTCTTACTGAGATTAACTAACATGTATCTGTCACAGTAGGAATGAGATATCTTGAACAGCTTTCCAATAGTATCTCTTAAGCCGTGTGTTTCAGGCTCGTCATTGTCGCTCAGCACAACCAAATGAGACAAGACATTCTCTTGACTGCTTACTTCTTCAAATCAATTATTTATACACTGGGTGGAAAAGTGTGTCAAAGTGGAATTTAATTTTCAACGTCTCATTATGCTAAAGGGCATTTTCTTGTCACTCACTGGACTAAATTGTCTGAGCATCCACCTCAGGACTATCAGGCACTTGCACTTGAAAATAATTCGTATTGCAAAAAAAATACATGGTCTTATTTTATGATGATATATTGTGTGGGGGCATGTATATATATATATATAGGGGAGAATAGGGGAATGTGAGCCATCGGGTAATGTGAGACACCCCCTGTATCTAGGCAATGGAACACATTTTTGGTCATGTGAGATATACTGTATGTTTGAGACAGTGTCTCACTTTCCCCCACAGCATTTGGCTCTCTTTCTCCCACCACTTAGCTTGGCATTCCCAGACCTGCCACTAGGCGCTGGCAAATTAAATTTCCTGCACCTGTTGGTCTGGACACTCTCCGTTGAAGCTTTTTAAAAAAGACCAGAAATCTGGGCTCACTTTTCAATTGGTTCTATCTAATATGGGCGGCCCAGAGCCCTTTGTATGGTACTCTGGGGAGGACGTAACCGGATGACGACAATGACGTGCATGCGACGTCGAAGCCGTGATAGTAAACATCAAAGATGGCTGCGGATATGTTGTGTGAGTTTGAGACTGCTTTGGCCTCGACCCTTTACAATTTGGAAGACGGCACTCAAATCTTTCATTAGCAAGTAAGTGGAATATTCTGTTTTGCCGACCGACCACGGCAAGCGTTTAATTTAACAGTTTAACAGCTGTTCGCTTAACGAACGGGGCTTACGTCACCTTGTGCATCGCTCTGATTGGTTGTAGTGCTATCCAACTGCGTGCAGTGGCATTTGAAATGCACGAGTAGGAGCCGCCCCTTGAGTTGGAAATTACTATTGATTGTGGCCAGACCCTCTATCGTTCAAGATATCAGGGTCTGGATTTCCAGGCTACCCACCACCACAATTTGAGAAAAAACTACCTCTCTTAGCATTTCAGGCTAATCTTTAGCTAATATCATCACATGGTTTTTATATGTTGGTAGTTTATCAGCACTTATGATAGACGTTTTTCTACGTGAATACATTTGCTTTGGCACAACAGTTGATTAAGTTGACAGCAAGAACATTTACTTTTACATGCAAAATACCTATTTTGGTGAAAAAACATGCTTACCACAGCACCATGAGGTCCTCTCTTTCAGGGCCATGGGGAAATGAGAGGGGCTTGAAAACGTATATCTCAGATGACCAAAAATTTGTTCTGTTTCCTAGATACAGGGGGTGGCTCACATTACCCGATGCCTCAGATTCCCCCGTTCTCCCCTATGCATGTGGGGGACAGGAGAGTGACCTTTAACACCAATAGACTCTTAGTAATATGTCTTTATTCAATGAATGATCCCAATAAAACAAATGCAGACACATATTAATCAAAGACTCAAAAGATGGAAAATGACAGCTGGGTTTAGTCCTGTGTTCTGAGTCCCAGGCTGTTCTAGCTGGTTCTGATTGTTCTTTGCTCTGACCCCCAGACACTAGTTGGCTCTAAGGGTCCTGTGTTCTGAACTCCAGACTGTGTTTTAATCTAACTGGTTCTATCTGTCATTTGAATGTTAATGATTGAATATGAATTATATGGTGTGTTTGATCAGAGCTACTTTCAAGTGATTAGAACATATTTTTCTTATTTGACCAAACCCCATGATTATGTTACTAGTCCGACATTAGTTTTGGAATATTTGGTTTTCAATCTATCTGTCAGGGTTCTAACTGTTACAACATGTGTTGTTATGGTAGTTTCAGGGTGGAAAAAGTAAGTGGATCAGTTTATCCCCTAGATTTCTCTGGTCTGTCTCAGTTTACCCCACAGCTGGGGTAAACTGAGGCACAAGACAGCTTTTTTTAAAACAATCATAGTTTCACTGTTCTTTGTCATGAATAAATTCTGCTAATGCCCTTTTCTAGGAAACATCCTGAATTAATGGGAAATGTGTAAATTTTACTGATAAATCATTTTAGCTCCCTTTACAGGGGAGAAAATGTAAAAAGTGTCTCACATTACCCCGTTCTACCCCTATATATATATATATATATATATATATGTATATATATATATATATATATATATATATATTAGTGCTGTCAAACGATTAAAATATTTAATCGCGATTAATCGCATACATGTCATAGTTAACTCGCGATTAATCGCATGTTTATCTATTTTAGCCTAAATGTCCCTTGATTTATTTTTGTCCGATTTTTTTTTTCTAATTTGAATGCTCTTATCACACCCATTCTCTACACCCTTGTAATTCAGTGTATTTCTTCTAAAATATCATAATTTGCAATTCAGTGCAAATAGCCCACAATCTGCTTCAAAATAAAAGTCAGAATTGACTGGACGTTTAGCCGTTTTGCCAGTTAAATGATTTTAATGTGAAATTACGCTGTAGGACATGTTCCATTTGAATGAACAGTAACTTAACTGCGAGCCACATGTATAGTTTGGGGTGTTTCAGTTGTTCTAACATTACTAGTTAATTCAACAGCATGTGAAAAAACCACAACGTTTGCTAGGCCGTAAAGAGCGTTAATTGCGCGATAATAAAAATATCGCCGTTAAAATGGGTTTGTGTTAACGCCGTTAATAACGAATTAAACTGACAGCACTAATATATATATATATATATATATATATATATATATATATGTATATATTGTTACAACAATATATGGCTCAACGGTTTGCAACAACAAAGGGGAGGCCACACATAGTCTTATATAAACATAAGGAATTTAATAAAGAATAATGTGTACAACCAAATATAACAGAAACAAAAGAACAGGCTGCAGGCCAGGGAAGGGCAGAGTCAATCTGGCAGGGCTGCTTTATAGGCTCCTAGTCAAGCCTGCTCAGGTGAGCTGCATCCCGTTAGCGATGGTGTGGCTCCGCCCACCAGCTCCCTGCGAAACAGAGCACACCACAAGCCACAACACCTCAAGGCAACCCAGTGGCCGTCACAATATATATATATATATATATATTTCCCAACAGAAAACTACACTATGTCCATCACATTTGACACAAGACACCACAGGGCCCATTATTTCAAAGAAAACCAAAAAGAGAAAAAAGCTTACATATGCCCAGTATACAGTATATACTGAGGCTGGCTATTGACCAAGCATGTTCAGTTAGAGATGCATCATTGTCAAATAGAGACCAACAAGGCGACAGCTTCCAGCCATGAGCTGTCCCTATTAGTTAAAAATGAAGAGAGCATTTAGACTGCCACTAGCCCTCTTTAGAATGCCACTGAGGATGATAACACCATACGTCAATCACTTTTCTGAATGATGCATTAGGGTGACAGTAACAACCTAAAAAAAGGAATATGCAAGTACCCATCTTTTAAAATCAAACCCTTTTTGTAACCTGTGCTTTACCAAGGTATTGCCATCTATCTATCTATATGCATGTCTGCACTTCTGTAACCTTTTCTCAGCAAATGCAAGCCTGGTACGAACACATGTTTGTCTGTCACTCACTTTTCCCTACGCCTTTTTTTTCTGTAGCAAGCTTGAAAGATTTTTTTTTTTCAACCCAAGAGTTCAACATGATTGTTTGATGTGACAGATGTGAGAATAGGAGTAGGTGGCCTTGACTGATGCTGAGCTCTCAGTGCTGTGCTATGATTGAGACTGGAATTACAGGTGTTATGAAGAAAGGACTCGTGCTGACTTTGACTGATATGATTTGTGTGGCTGTCTGGTCACAGCATTAAGAGTATGTAAGCAAATATGTGTGTGTAACACTCATCTAAACGCTATTGTTGTAGATATAGAGTAGAGTAGTATATCAGTTGTCTGAACTAAGTATCAACGTATGAAACAACAATAGCATTATTCAACGGCATTTGAAAATACATTGCCATTACGTGTTCACATTCCCATAAGAGTGCTGTGCTGAGTGACAAGTTTGAACGAATCGAGAGTACAACATTAATACACAATGACTCGGGGTCCTCCATGCAGCGAGGCCTTAATGTGCTAATGAGTTCAAACATGCAGTTTAACACAAGACTGTCAATCAAGCCTTTGGCATTTTGGCATCTGACAGTTGGATCATGTGTTCCTCTGAGGGACACGAGCACTTTGCCCACATTACACTTGGGTTTCTCACGGAGCTTTGAGCCCTGGAAGGAAGGCTTGTGTTTTACTGAATCAGAAATGGGTGTATTGCCAGGTACATTTTCACATTACAAAGTGTTCTAGGTTTGTTGGTGCATTGCATACATATAACATAACCATACAAATAAATAAGACAATTAAAGGGAAGTCAAATAATATATGTATGAAATAAAAACTGCACCTGAGACAAAATGTAGCATTTATTAAACCATGTTAACGTGTACATATAAAGACGTGTTGCTCAATGAGTGAGAGACTAAATTAAATTTCCCCTTGGGACAAATAAATAGTTTTGAATTAAATTGACTTTAATTAAAGTTATACACAAAACAAAAAATTATGTTACATAAATACAATTGGTAAGTTAAGGCTTGCTGCCTTTTCTCAAACGTGCCACTTTCAAAAATTAAAATTGTATTTACTAGTCACACTAGTGGAGGCGCAGAAACGCACAAGCCTGTTTTCCTTTCTGTATGTGTTTCAATGGCCCTCATTTATCAATCTTGCGTAGACCAGAAAAATGGGTGTACGTACATTTCCACGCAAATCTCGGCATTTATCAATATGGACGTGAGCGTAGGATACGCTCAAATCCCACGCCAGCTCTCAGCTCGTGTACGCAATTTTGTAAACAGCATGGACTCGCAGTGCAGGCTGTGCCGGGTAGCCGATGACTTTGTTGGACAATTATAAGAAGATAATACAAATGCAGTTTGCTGTTTGCTCAGACCGAAATAAAGATATTGATCACTTAAAATTGTGCAGCTTATGGTGCGCAACTGAGTAGGAGCACTGATTCAATAGTGCACACCGGCCACTTAGGAGCGCTGCATGGGACTGCGTAAGGGCAGTTATCTCCGTCTGGAGCTGCTAGGGGGACACTGAGGCACGGGGCTGCATTCATTCAAAATGTTAGCCACAGTATTAAATATGTAGTAGGCCTACACTGCTCTTTATGATAAAAAATACACGGCACAACATTCAGCTTAACATTTTAATTATTTGACGCACTTTTTAGATGTTAGTTCCTCTTTTAATGTGTTATTGATCGCTTAAGCGAGCGATTTATTTCCACCGTTAACCGGCACGTTTTTCCGACCTGCTGGTGGAGCAGGACTGTGGGCGCTCTCACAGCTGATCGTTGCCGGGTCGGCTTGTGCAGCTGACCGCCGGGCTGACCAATCCAGCTGTCAGACAGTAAATGCAAAATGTGTTATTTTTAGTTTTTACAACCCTTTTGAGTAGTGCTATCTAAAAGGGCCAATACATTCTAATCATTCAAATCTCTGCAGACCTGTATTTATTTCATGGGGACCATTACCGGACAGTTGGTGCGTCTGTTTCTCCTCTACCACTTAGGCTATATTATGCCCGCACCCTCAGTTGGTTGCATTTCAGAACAGCAACACACTTTTTTTAGTGGCGATGTTTGAGTCAGACCACTTTTTCTTCATCTATGTAAAGAAATGGCGACATATAATTGTATATGCTGTTTTATAGCATTTGACAAAAGCGGTAGTATTTTTACGACGCCAGCCGTCGTGAAGCTGTGTTCTAGCTCGTGCCGGGCGTGCAAGATTCAAATGATCAGGAAGCAATATAGTGCATGTCTGTGTGTTGAAAGTGTGAGGGCACCGGACTCTTTTCGGCTCCGTGAGAGTGGTTAGTGACACAGCATCAACTAATGCCAGTCAGTGCTACACACACCTGATTGCAATGAGTTGATGCAGTGTCACCTAACTACTCTCACGGAGCTGAAAGATTCCGTGTCCTCACAGAAAGGGAATGAACGACAGACGGCAGTTAGTATGGATCACAATGAGGTAATGTGTTTATGTTGTTGTAAATAATGACTATTTCAGATGAATATTGGTCATTTGATGATGGTGAGGCAAAGTAAACTTTGTTTTAGTAGGCTACCGCTCATTCATTTTGGAGTAAACACTGCAGTCTAGGTTCGCTGCGTGAAATTGTGTATACGTTGCTTGGCAACGCCCTCCCGCCAGTCTACCACTCTCCCTTTTAGCTTTTCTTCATTGGTTCAGCCCCGTTATCAGTCATTATGACGACAAATAACTGTCTCAAACAAGGCTCCCGCTCCCCTTCCCTCACCTGGAGGGATAGGCTTCTGAAATTGCGTTGCTGCGCCACACTGAAATCTGCGACCAATACGGATATGTGACCATAGAGCCTGCAGGCGCGAACCAAAAATCGGACTGGGTGTGCGACTAGACCAAACGCAGTAATAAAAACGACATAAAAACGTCTTTCTTTGCACTGATGGTCTCGTTTGCTGTTAAAGGTGATATATGATTATCAGAGGAAACATGAGGCTGTTTAAAATATATTTAAATGTTACTCGTAGCTGCTTTAAATGAACAGCCATTGAAATGTGTGTTAATATACATTGATGGTAATCAGTTTGTTTTAAGTGTTTTTTGTATAATCTGTTTAACACCATGCTGTAGTAGACATGGATGTGAGAGAAACTTGATGAAATTAGCCGACAAAAATAAATTACTTTTACATAATTATACTGCACTATAGTGTGTTTCAGTCTTTTCTTCCTGCATTGCAAAGGTTCATTCAACATCTATTCACGCGAAAAGACAATAGGGGACAAAGCACACAATGAGACAGTCTTGTGAACAAGTAAACATATTGATATTGGAAGTAGTATCCACCCTGTGCCAGGCTTCTTGCGAACAGCACTGTGCATAAAAAAACAATAAGGTATATAACAACTTCTATTTTGGTAGAATGTTATACAAATAGTCATGGCTTCAAGTTCACTCTTTATATTTATATAATCTATATATTACAAGGGTATGTCACAGGGGTATGTCTTTGCATGTCGTACATTGCTATTTTCAGAATAAGCCGGGCTGCATAGAAATCTCACCAACTGACATGTCACAATGTTAAACATGTTCTAGCATTTTTTTCTTATGAAAAAAGTATTCAAAAACAATACTCTTGTTTATTTGTTGTTGATCGTTTGCCTGTATGCAAATAACTGGAAACACATGCTTGGAGAATGTCGGTGCCTCAAAGATATATTAAAATGCTGCACTTTGGTTAAACAAGTAACATGGAATGTAAATGTTTGTCAAACATGAACAGTTGAGTTTCTTTAGCAGTACAAGTGCAATCTCATTATACTTCCAATTATGTAGTTGCATTCAAACAAGAGAAAAGCCCAGTACTAACAAAACATTGAGAAAATACTAATAAAACACAATTTCAAATGGAAAGATGCTTCCAAATATAACGGTATTTATTTTTATTTGTTTTACATATAAATGACTCATACTGTACCACCAAAATCAACCAATATACCATTCCACTGAGTCAATTTTCAACAATTGCCTTTACTTTATCTCTGTCACTTTCCTCAGATGAGGTGAGAAATGAGACGGCTTCAGAAAGAAAATTGGTTGGGCGGCTAGTTATCTTCAGCCTATGGAAACAAGCACCTCAATACTTTGCCTTGTCACAAGGGTCTCAAGAAAGTGACTGAAATTTTATTTTTGGAGTCACTAACTTTTGACTTGTCAGATTCTTGCAACCTGTCATCATTTCAAATGTGTCTGAGGGGCCTCCACTGCTACCTTAAAACTCAAACTCGAGTCCTGTATAATTTCCCCATCTTCCCAGCTCCCTCTGTGCTAAATTGCATTGGAAGATGGATTTTTGGCATCTAAGGCTGTCAGGTCTCAGCCATGGAAGACTTTATGCACTACTACACCCGCTATGAAAGTGCTTCTGGGGGGATGGGGGGGGGGAGTATAAGAGTGGTAAGTCAAGTACTGACACTCCAACAGGACTTTGGGCATTTTTCCGACTGTAATTGTATGCATTTAACAATAATGTCAACGCTATAGATCACCCCTATTCCCCTTCTCATCTATCCGTTCTCCTTTTCTTTGCATTCCCTCAATCTCACTCCCTCTCTCTGGTGTCATAAAGATGAAAGGATCTGGACCGTCTGCAATCTGAAGACCATCTACATTTCCCAGACTGAATTATTATCTACATTTCATTAAAGCTATATTGCAGTGTGCATATTCATTGGTGTGCGGGACATGGACATCTTGCATTATAACATGGCTCAGGTATAAACAAAATTTGAATTGTATGTTTGGAAGAAAAAAGTGTTTTAAAAAAACAAACACCAGATCCCAGGCGAGTTGAATTTAAAGATAGCTGTGCTTTAAAAGTAAAGATTTCCATTGTCTTCTCAGTGTCACAGCCGCGACAATGACACCGCTGTGATAACAATGTGCAAATCCAAAGACACTGTTTTATTGTCTCAAGCCTCCGCCTTCAACATCTCCCTCCCTCCCGCTACTCTTCCTCCATGTCATTTGTGTAAAAAAAAAAAGATTTCCCTTCCCTACAGTCCATGTTGGAATCTTAAAGTTATTCCCCCCCCCCCCCCCGTCTAGTTTCTGGTAAGCACACATATATGCGAGTGCCACAGAAACAACAAACAAGAAACAGGCTATCAAAGCAATCCAGAGACCAATAGCTGCTGACAGTTACAGGACCGTATTAGCTTATACCGCAGCTTGAGGTGGAGGACTAAAAACCTTCTGTTCATGTAGCAAACCATGTGGTCTTAGCAGGACACGTGCATTGATTTAGTGTTAATAACTAATTAGGCCGAGATAGGGTTTGTCTTAAGAAATGTTTTAAAATACCACACCAACCTTCAGAGTAGGCCGGGGTATTATGAAATATTTAGACTGAATATTAACAAGCCTCTTCACTTCAAGCACTGAGCTCGGGGAGCCAATGACTCTCTATGGAGATTTGTTACTGGTTAAATGCAGAAGGCTTGTTGCGTTAATGAATGTGATGGATGTAATATTGATAAGAACTGAACTTATTAATGTGGCAGAACAACCATGTGCATAAGCTGTACGAAATTATTTCCTGGCTCAACCTATAGAAGAAAAGGACTATGTTAGGCTACAAAATGTCTACACAAAGACCAATCATTTGTTGAAGAACAAAGCGAAGAAAGTAACATGCCATCATGTATGTTGTTTAAACAAGGGAAATTGTTGGATCCCATCAGTGGTAATCACAATTGAAACAGTGCGTGGACCTAAAAAGGGCAGCTTCTTATTGTGCACATAAAATTTTAGTCTCAGTTACAGCAACATAAAGCTGACAAAGGTACCTCAGAACTTCAGATTCATTGGCTAACCGTCTGACGTTGGCTAATTGCCTGAGGGGGCAGTGACTGTAACATACAGTAAGAAAAAGGTGATAGCTGGAAATATAGCTACATACATAATTAAGCTGTAAATGGTATTGAAGTTGTAAAACAAAACAATAAAGCAAGACATTAACACACCGTCTATGTGACATTATATTCAAACTCTTCTGCACTGAACATTTTTCAACTCGAAAAAACTTGTTCAACTTGAAAAAAAAGCCTTCACTGTGAGAAGATCTTTATTTGATGGTCTTTATATAATGCCATGACGTATATAAATGGCTGTTTCAAAGGAGCTGTAAGAGATAGTGTACGTGTTACATCACCCTATATTCATACAGCAATCACTTATACAGTGCATTCGTTTCATAACACTGGTCTCTCAGTCAATCCGCTCTGCAGAAAGCAGGGGAGAATATTTTCTTTTATCCCACAACCCTTGATCCAATCAGGAGAGATAACTTAGTATGTATAGCTATAGTATGTAACTTCTGCTGTACGTAGAAACAGTAGAAACAACAAGTAAAACATTTACTGGGCATTTATTAGGATTTGTCTGAGCTCCTGCGCCTGTGTCAGGGGTTGACACCAGTTTGTAAACGCTGCCATACTGAGAAATACAGAGAGGGTTTTGTGGCGCTGATAGGCTTAATCAACTTTGTGTCAACTTGTTTGACGATTACTTGAATGTAACCGTCATTCATTTATGTGAATAAAGTTACCACTATAGCTTTAATTTGTTACCAGGATTTGCAGCTTCCAGCCAAAGTAAGGTGGATGTGTTTATGGGCACACTCCCACCAGGCTTGCTCCTCTGTCCCCTACCAGTAATCAACGGCCCCCTGCTCCACACTCAGGCCTCGGACTCCCTCAGCGCTCTGAAGGTTTTCCTCTCCATGACACACACTAACAATGACTGATGGGTAACAAAGCTTCCTGGAAAATGCCACTTTCTATTCCACTCATGTGTGTAACAGCATGTGTGTGGGGGTTGGGGACGGAGGGATTGTGATAAAGACCAAACATTGCAGCAACATCTGCTAAACCGACTGCTACCAAACCACCACAAGTACTGTATAAGACAGATAATGGCCAGTGTCCATTTGGATCCCAAATCACCAACTGTTCTGGCTGGTGATGTGCGCCATGTGTCATCAACACATACACACATCTGGTATACAAAATCAAAGTCTTCATTGAGACGGACAATGGTCTCGAGTGACAGTATTCTTTTTATTTTTTAAACATTGTATCTGATCTCAGGAAAAGAGTGAGAGTGACAGGTCTTTCAACACATAAGTTACTGTGTGGCATCTGAGTCAAGACAAAAATGGGGATTGTGTAAAAATCCTTTTTTTCCTATCAAATCATTTGTCCCAAAGTGGTTAACATTTTGCAGAATCCATGGCATAGCACAACACATCGGATCTGCCTTTTTACACTTATTTGCAAATCTAAATCTGAGGTCTTTATCCATCTCTTCTCATGGTGTTAAGCTTATTCATTCGGCGGCTGGAAACTGGAAAGCCAGAGGCCATGGACAATACTAAACAGAACAAGTGCAGAAGATATCGGCTGTGAGCAACAAAGTGAAACAACTTCCATATTTTTTTTTTCGCGTCAAGGTTTTTACCGCGCGCTTACTTCAAACTGACCAAAGGATACCCGCAGGCTGGTAACATGTTCTTGATCAATACCAATGACTCAGTGATTACTGCTGTGTTGGAATTTCAAGTACTGAGGTCTGACTTTATAACCCATGCTCTTGTTTTGGAACAAAAACTCCCTGACAGTGGGTTCTATTTATGTAGCTCTTATGCGTTAACTTGAGAAACATTATACTGTATACATTCTGTGTTGTCAACGCAAACTCAGAACACCTCTGTAGGTTGTTAGGTTAAATCAACCCTCAAGCAGCTATAATATACATGATTTTTTTCTTTTGTTTTTTGTTGTTGAACTGAATATCTTAGGCTAAACATCTTACAATATTCCCTTAAGAACATTATGATTGCAATCAATTCTCTGTCTTAGACTTATAAAGGTTCTTGTTCCATTTCATACTACAGTATTTCAATCTACATCTAACTCAGAGGTTTAATAAATCAATGCATTTTGTGTCAAACAAACCATGCTGAACTGAAACAGTGTAGACACACAACATGCTTTAAGACCAGCTTTATTCAACAAACATAAAAAAGGTATTTTTTTTTTATTTTTTTTTTTTGGCATTGGGAGAAACAGAAACAGAGCTAACTCTACAAAAGTTTGTGCTCATGCAACTGAAGCCAAACAGATGTCTCTGGTAACATATACAAAATGTATAATGTTCTCAACCCCCTTGACACAAGCACCCACATGGCCACAGCACACAGTTTGTTCGGAGTTCCGTGGCTACTATTGATTCACAAGTTTAGCTAGTTTTCTTTCGCAGCATCTCCTTCATTTTACCTTGAAAAGTGAGCAAGCTTCAACACTGCACTTCAATGATGCAAAACATATGTTATGAATTCCCACAACCTAGTGAATATAATTATCTGTATACTTACTTAAGTGTTATAAGTCTTTACACATATTTGTTAAACTTTGTTTTTTATCATGTGTGCACGCAAATGTGTCTTCAAAATTACTTATTTATTATGTGCACAAATTAGAAAATTGGTCTGTTGAATAAATCATTTATGTGCATGAAGTAATTAATATGTGTTCTTTAATTCATAATGTGTGTCCTCAGATAACCCAGTTAAAGGTGAAGTCAGCGATTATGGGGCATGCTTGTTGTCCAAATCACTTTTTGTCAAAATCAGGGAATATCTTCTACTCATGATCAGCTACCTATACACACTGTGTGTGCGCTCTGCAAAATAAATTCAGTGGAAATACACAGCCTAGGCTCTGTAAAGGGGCATGTTGCTACCTACGGTCAGCTACCATTGTTAACATACCAGTTTACAGAGCCTAGGCTCAGGTTTTCTTTTTCAGCGCACACAGTACCGACATGTAATGGATAGTAAGGAGATATTCACACATTTTGACATTAATTTGGATAACAAGCTATTCTTAATACATATATATATATATATTATATATATATATATAAAATACAAACCCTATGTTTAGGCAAATTAAATTACATGTATGTATCCAACATATACTAAGCTACTGAGCTAAGCTTTGACACAACCTCCCAGCTTTTGTCTTTTTTATCAAAATGGACTTTTTACCTTGCTTCTCCTTTTTAACATGGGCTTTTTAGCTTGCCATTGCTATTTTTGAAACTTTTATTTTAGTAGTTTTATGTTTTTTTTTTACATATGGACAAAAATTAACAAACAGAATAAGTAAACACATACAATGCATACACAATGTCCGAACAGGGCGGTGCCATTGCTATTTTTGTGTCAACTCCGCCAGACACCAAAAAACACAAATAAATGTTCCTTCGTTTTATGCTAGACCCATGAGATGTATAGTGATCACAAATATTCACCAAAACTGATAGAGCCACAAAAAAATATTTTCAAAATGTAGGGGAAGGTGGGGTGATTTGTGCAACTTTTTACTCAAAGTGATTTTAAAGTGAGGCCTTGACAGTTATGTCTCCAACTCAAATATGTACATATATTTCAGGATGTTGTGCATCCCTGGCAATAAAAACTTTGGATCTGGAATAAACTGTTTAAGAAATATAGCTTTCGGAAAAAAAGTTGTCTTGACGCACAAATCACCCCACTACGTGGGGTGATTTGTGCGTCATTGTGTCACAATGACAAAGTCACCATCATCATCTTTCTGGCCATCTGAACTCTCATCAGTGGTGTCGTTAAGTGGAATTGAGATGTCACTCTCTTCTGAGCTACTGTAGACAATCACTTTCTTTTGGTGACCAGCGTATACAGCCATGCCACTGGCACAACTCTCAGAAATGTACTTTGCACTAGTTGCTCCGTGCTTGTGGAACCAACTGCCACCTGACAAATGTGATTCCCCCTACATTTCTGCCTTTAAATCAAGGCTCAAAACCCATATGTACACTTTGGTGTTTCCTCCCCATTAACTATCTTACCTCTGCACTACTATCTGTGTTTATGTGGATGTATGGGCTTTACGTCTTTTATTTTGGTTATTGTTATTGTACCTTCATTGTTTACCTACTGAATGCACTATGTACAGCACTTTGGACAGTGCAAACTGTCATAAATGTGCTTTTATAAATACATTTTACTTACTTACTTACTTATAACTCACCCAGGCCCTTGCGCACAAATCACCCCATCCCCAGAATTTTGGATAATAGGCATGATGCAGCAATTTAGGGTTGACATTGTGCTAACTATATAGACTCAAAGTGTAGCATACCAAAGCACTAAAACATGTGTCAAATGTTTTCAAACGTGTCTATAATTGTTCAGACACAATAATCAAAAAACCTTGATCATGGAAATTTTACTTTGAAAGGCAAAACACAGTTTTTTGAGCTTAAATGTGCTTATATCTTATTCCTTGTGTCTCCCTTCTTTACAGGATGAGTCAAATGGATGGCTCTTCTTAAATATGTGGTCACATTTCCAATTTCTTCCACGGTTTTCTAGAAACAAGGGGTTTTGCAACTTCCAAAACGCACAAATCACCCCACCTTCCCCTATATGTATTTAGGCCTACATGTTTTTGATATCTGACGGTGTTGACATATTTAACGTTTCTTAAACAGAACAAATAGAGTTTTTCTAGTAGCATTTTGGTTTTTCTGTTGATGATAGGTGCTAGTATGAACTACTTCAGGAAAATAAAATTATCAAAACATTTCATATAACTTCTTCAGAAAGTGTAAGTCGGTGTTGACGTATCATGGTTGTGAAGCAGGAATTTCAAGATTTGTAATGTAAAATATTTTAAAACTACAACACTAATCAAAGCCTGTCTGACTCTAATGTACTCTGCACAGATAGCTTGTGACAATAGGTCCTTCACGGAGACAGCTTCCCCTCATATTGCCTGATTTCATTACATTTTAATGAAATGTCTGACGTTGGTGACAAAAAGTGTCCCCCCACTTAGAAACCTTATAAAACATGAACGTGTTGTAGAAAAAAAAAATGTATTGATATGAGAGATTATTTAGTGTTGCCTTTGATGAAAAAATGTTGTAAGGAATTAGTGCTTGATTCTATGCTGGTCAGGTTTTTCATCGAGGTGCAACCAACAGTAAACACCGTCGGGTCATGGACAATCTCATTGCACCACTTGAGCAGAGAGATGGTTGTTAAACAAAACAAAGTGCTATCTTTAACACTTTGTCCGATTATTCTGTTAATTTGTACAATTATATTATGAAGTGATTTTTTTGCATTACTGTCACAAGTGATCAAACTGTTTTATGTGATACCTGCCAGGCTAAGTGGCTAAAACAGCTTTAATTCGTAGGCTTTAGCTCACAATGGGTGCACAAATCCAATTAGTTGTGATTTTCTACACAGTAAATTCAGAAGTCAATTAGTCAACCACTTACGGACAAGGACAATTGTTTTTCTGTTACTCAAACAACTTCACTCTTGCAGTACCGACGGTGTGCACCTTAGTACATGCTGGGGAATATAAATACCTGGCTGCCATTCATCGTGTTCCACATGCATTTACGCTGCACTTTACAAACCCTTACATAACCATAATCCAACCTAATTCCTTCACTTAAAAGAGACTGATGTATGTCTGTCTGTCTGTCTGTCTGTCTGTCTGTCCGTCTCTCTCTCTCTTCCCCACTCTCGCTCTTACTTTATGTTCATGCTTGAGCGCAACAACATACCATGAGCTTGTTAAAGATTTGCTTTAGGTGTTTGTTTTCTTCCATGCAGCGCTCTTTCAGTGCTGCCTTTGTTTGTATCTCAAGTCCCTCTAGGCCATTTGACATTGATAAACAGCACAATAAATCGAAAGAAAAGATAATGCTATGATACAGTATAACACAATTAATTACATTTCAATTGTAAACAGAAACATGTTGTCAGCATGAAATGATCACTTAGAAAATTATCGTCAAACTCAAGGATTTATTTACAGATGTTGTCTCTGTCTGACTGTGATTACTTTAATATTTAATTTCCCAATATAGATATAAATGGAATATGCAACATTGTAGCTGATTGTCAGATACATTACAAAATCATTATAGGCTTCAGGACTGAGGTTTTCATTAAAAAATGGACTGGAGGCTTTGTGGCATTTGTCCCTTGTCAGTCTAGTTAAGGGCTGGAATCGCTGGAAGAAAAATATAAACAAGACAGCTTTTGAATTGATTAAATTCTGGTCTCAAACAGCATTGTGCATGTTCACTGCTCCCATCCTTAAGCACTCTGGTCTGTTTTATGATTGTTTCTTCTTTGAAGTGAGGAAAACTTTTAAACAAGGACAATTCAAGGCCTTTTTCACCTCATCTTCGACTCGCTTACTTGCAGAGAAAAATATCACTGTTTGATGCTGATTAGCAGCCATGGCTGTGTCTTCATCCCCATTCACTGAGGCTTTATCTGCAATCAGAGTGTCCTGGTGTGCACCCAGGAGCTGGGCAACTCAGTGTGCCCTTGTATGTGCAAAAGGAAGAAAGAAATTAATCAAGAAAAAAATGAATACTGTATATGATGGGGAGATGTCAACTGTGGTACATTTTGTACATCTGTTCTGACCAGTATAGACATATCCAAGGTCAACATTTTTCTCTGCATCAGGAACATGGAGGTTTATTGTACTGTGGAAGTGAAACTGAATGTGTGGACTCTAGCTATATAGACGGAAAACAGATGCTGAGCCGTCTCGTAAAGCACACATTACCTAAAAACTAAATGCTTTGTTATGGATCGGGGCTCTTAAACCCCCAGGTTTAATCCAGCCACTGCATTCAGCACGTAAAATAAGAGAAAAAAATTAAGTGAAATAAACAATTTTGTTTAGTGCACATCACAAGATCTTTAGGGCCAATCAGTGCTTCCTTCTGTAGTCATTTTGATTGGGCATTTACCCAAAGCACAAAATGTGGTGCCCCATGTCTCTCATGCATCTTTTTTATATATAATTGAGCCAACAAATGTATACTGTATATGGATATACTATAGTGAGTTTGAGGGTACTCACTAATGAGCTGCTCGGAACTCATCACTTCATTTAATGAAAAGTAATATGATATGTGCTTTAGTCTGCACAGTTGTTAACCACACGTTCACTTCTTATACTGGGTTAGTTGTGTTCACCTTTATTTTGAAAGACATTAGTAGCAGTTTTTTTCCTTCAGTTTCCTTCCTTTTTTATTTTCTATTTTGGTACCCATATGTCCCTGTCTTGGGGAATTGCATGACTATCACAAAGCATGTTAACGCTCCAGCATTAGCAGTCATTCTGGTGCTGAGTTAGACTGAACAATTTTGCACCTTCTATAAGGGGATGAGATTGGCCTCGTAACCTCCTATGTTTGGGTCACTGAATTGATTTATTGAACCTAAATTTAATGTATGAATCTACTTGCTTTGTAAAATAAAAAAATTAAAATGTAAAACTGGCTTTTCATTCCAGGCTTTTCTAAGGCTTTTCTTCCCCCACGATGACGCCCTGGGGCTCCTGGAGAGTTTTCTTTTCAAAGATATCCTGTTTTATTTTAGAATGGACACTAAATATAACATAAGATATTATTTAAATATGAATAATTAGTTACCTAATAGGCTACAAACAACCAATGGATGATGAGCCCTTTAAATGTTTGTTTTTACCTACAGCAATTTATATTGTCTATCATGGGCTCACTGAGAACAGTGAGGCCTGACTGTATTCACTCTTAAATCTGTCTGGCACCTCTTAAATCAAGAGACTCCCCAGTATTGGTAGTCTTACAGGGAATCCAGGGTGATTTCAAAAGCATCGGTCTCTCCACAATGGTTATCGTGAAGCAGAGAAACAGAGAAAGGTTTCAATTCTATCTTTTCTCACCTAGAACTCCTGAGATTGAGCAATTGTATTTCCCTATGGAGATATTCTGATGACGTACGATCTGGCTTTACTGTGCATGTACATGTATTTGTTATTACCTCTAATAAAAAGGCTTTTGTGAATTTATGCCACTAATGTGTTATTTTGAAAAACTCTCTGAGGTATATTTTCAATTACAACTTGCAAACTGGAGAGAGAAAACTTGAGCTTTGAGATGATAGCAACTTTAATTATTTAAATGCTCGGACCATTACTTTATTTGTCATGAATGATGCACTTCTCACTCTGTGGAACCTGCAAGAACTACCCATCAAATTTATATATGCGGCAGCTTAGCTGTGCTCATGCAGCATTTATGACATGTGAATAGGTTAGATGGACAATATTTGCTCGGCCCTTGGCCTTGCCTACTGCAGTGCTCAAAGGAGAAGGTACCCGGAGCCAAGGATATATGCCTAATAGCATGCCCAGGGCGTGTAACAGTGCTTATTGGAAAAACAAAAAAAACAGGCTATTTGTTTTCTTTTGGTGTGCAGCGTTTAAAGGCTACTTGTATAAACTCTCATATATTAGATATGTATTTGATACAAGCACCAAATGGGAGTTTTAACTTCTCTGTATAAATTCCCTGGAATATAAACACAACTCTTTGCTTAGCCTCAAGTAAGCAAAGAGTTGTTGAGTTGAGTTGAGTTGAGTTAAACTAATGTTTAATGCTAAATTTAATTGTGTTTTAATCTGAAATGTATAACTACAGCTGTGTGTATTGACTCATGGTACCTATTAATTGTATTATTCACTGTATCTCTATCTCTGCATTTATTGTATTTAGTATCTTTGATTGTATTTTAAAGCCTGACCCAGGGACAAAGACTGCAAATTAGCTGAAGCTAGACGTCTTATATGCATCACATTTTCCCATTTTTTTGTGGCAATGTTGTATGTATTGTCCCTGTCAAATAAACATTAAAATAGAAAAAATAAAAAGAGTTGAGCTTAATCTTCGGAATGTTGTTTTCTCCTTCAACAAGTTCACTGTCCATAGAAATACTCACATTGGCACAGTTATTCATCCACACGTGTTAGACTCCTGCCAGGTTTCAAACAAACTCCCTATGGGAATGGCTTAACTTTCATGAGATGCCTTTGCCTCACTTTTCACCTCTGTATCAAAGAAGATTACATGACAAAGACAGTAATGCTATAAAAGGCCTTTTGTGTGGTGTAAAGATGACTAATACCAAAAAGTTACATTGAAAAAAATTAAACTTTCACCGTATTTGAACAAAGATATGCTATTTTGACACATACTAACATACAATATATTACAATAAAACACATTACTAGAAGGATATGGATACAGATTGGAAGTTCACTTGGTTTGTGACTACATTTCAAACTTATAGCCAAATGAATTGAAAAAAACTCAGTAACAAAACAAGAATGTAGGCCTATATAAATTCCCTCTAAATGTGAAGTAGATTTCCAAATTATTTAATGGCATATTACCATGGATGGCTTCAATAATGTGCTATTAAGATATGAACAACTGTGAACAAGTTTATGTATTTTTCACTTATTTTTTTTTTGTCCAGTTTAATTTGTTACTTTAGTATCCAGCATAATAGTTTCAGTTTCTATGGTGATCTTTGAATGTAAGCGGTAGCCGACAATGGCAGCACAGGTCAACACAATGTGACATAATTATGCTGTGTCTTATTGACAAAATTGCAAAAAGATAATATATACAGTGCATTTTAGTAACTAATCCATATGAGTTGTGTACATCTCATTGTTACGGTCATTAATAATTCTCATTAAAAAATGTTAGTACAACGAGACACGTACTCGCTATCCTTCAACAGCCCTGACAATGACCTCGAACATACCTGGATTTGAAATAATACACTAATTGCTCATGACAATACATAGTTAAAAATTGTTCCTGTATTCGGTCAGACTACAGCACAGAGAGCGTGGAGGAAAGAGCGGGGAAGGAAGATTGCCTTGATGACTGGCAACAGCGAGGTATTCCGGGGTGAGATGACAATGATGTTTTTTTGTCGGTTCTCTCTTATCTCTTCATCTCAAACATGCAAATTATTCCTTCACACTATTAAAGTTAAGTGGAGAAGATGAGCAAAAAGTGAGGGATTTGGTCTGTCATGGTTGAGCGAGTGAGTGAGCGGAGCAGACAACGGGGCGGAGGGAGTGGAATACAAACTAGGTGCTTATGTTTCGGACATGATGGCCAACAAGAAATGGGTGTTAGTACGCGTGTCAGCCAGAGCCACACTGCCTTAACGTAATGAAAATTGGCTGAGAAACAGTGACAAATGAAATGGGCCATCAAAAAGCGTGGCGCGTGTTAGAAGGACAGAGCAGGCATTTCCTGATGGAATTAAAATCATTGCACTTAATCTTTCACTGCCAGCTAAATCACATTTCTTGTTGGACAACAGCGCTCTAACGTGTGTCAGGGCTGCAATGAGGAGCAGAATTACTATGAGCATAGGAAGAGGTGGCCTTAAATTATCTATAGATAGAATAGACAGACAGATACAGTAGATAGATAACTTACCTGTTTGTTAATGTGTATCCTTCGCAGCTTTGAAAATCATTTAGTAAAACTACAATATACAATGGTTTTCATATGCCATATCAAGTGTTGGTTAATAAGCCAGCACAGAGATTAACAAATAAATAAAACTCACATTTATTTAAAAACAACCAACAGAGCTTTGCGTTAGTTTTACAGTTTATTGACCCAAAGTGATTTTGAGTGTGTAGATACTCAATATACAATATAGGCTAATTTAATTTTAGTAAAAAATACACAATGCTTTATTTAAGCATGATTTGTGATGGCATACATGCATTCAAATACATAACACATTCAGGTTTAACTGGAAATTGTCAATATATGGATGAATGGAGATAGATAGATAGATAGATAGATAGATAGATAGATAGATAGATAGATAGATAGATAGATAGATAGATAGATAGATAGATAGATAGAGATCCCTAGATATGTATTTCCATCCTTTGCTTTCTATTTAATGTTGAACAAAGATTTGAAATTCCTTGTGTCTTAAAATGGAATTAGATAAACCTTGACCACATAACCTTTACTATAAAAAACTATCTCCATTGTCACACACGATGCATTTTCCATTTGTTACAGAGTAACAGATGGTCGACTTGTCACTGTCAAATGCTTCTCCCTGTCTTTTTTCTTGCACATGACACATTGTATGGCTGAACGGATGGATGGATGGATGAGATATATTGGTGGGCGGACCTGTGGGTGTGTGTGTTTTGGTTAGGAGCCCGCTTCACTCGTGACACTTACTTTTCCATTCTGTGGAGTGACGTTTTGGAGAAGTAAGCGGACAGTGTAAAAAGGAAAGTGACAGCGTCAAATGGCCAATACTCTCCTCCCATTCCAACGGATATGTGTGTCTGAGTGATGAGTGAAACCAGAGCGGAGTGTTTCTGACAGCCAAGAAATTATCTCTCAAATAAAATTCAGGGATGATGGTACACACAGCATATGCAGTATATGCATGAGATGGTCAGAGCTATACGGCTATCATGAGATATGCATTTTCACTTTGGTTTAAAGATGTACGTTATTTATTTGTTACCACATAAACACTGAAAAAAAGATATGATTCTGAGTAGCGGGTATACGGCAAAGCACTGAGCAGTTTGAGTCAGGTCTCGATGCAAAGATATATGACGAAAGGCTTTATCTGGAGATGTTAGGGGCCGTTGTCCACTGACAGCAGCTTTTAGCTTAATCAGACAGCATACGCACCATAAAAATGGATTGCAAATAATTTCCCAGGTAGTAAAGTATTGATGTTTGTCAGGACTTGATTTGTAAACAGCACAATAATTCATATGCTCAGCAAAGTGCTGACGGTAGTCCATAGATCATGTCTTGTGTCATCCAGACAGCGTGTTGGTATCTTGTAGTTCAAAGCCTACTTAGTGCTATTATTTTTTCATCTTTAGAGGGCCTTCATTTATCACTAAATTACTTACAGGATTACAAATAGATACATACAAACAATCCATCTGTTTTTACCTTTTCTCTCAAATAGATTAACATACCCTACAGTTAATTGCGTTTCAGTGTTATTAAATTAGTCATACCAATAAAACTTATTAAGACAGCCTGGTTTATAAAGGATTCCAATCAAGTGTTGCTGACTCCACTTCAGTACTAATTGTTAACATTAAAACATAATTAAAAAGTGACGATCAAGCAGAGACGCAAACAGGCCGCTGCTTTGCTAATTTAAAAGTTAAACAATAATACATTCCCTAAAGTATTGCTGTGTGCATATGACTGTTTTATGGCAAAGTTGCTAATGAGCACAGTAAGCGCATACTGTACTTTGTGTTGCTTTGCATTCATGTAAGGATATACTTCATAACAGTAATTAAGAGCTAAAGGGGGTGGGAGGTATTGCTGAATGTGTAACGGGAAACATTTATCCTATGTCTAAACTTTAAACTGGAGCCGTTGATTGGTTTGGAGTGTGTATATTCCCACGCTACAAAAGGACAAGATTTCCATTTGTCCGTTTAGCGGGGGAACATGTCCCCAGCTCATTAGCATGGGAGGTCATCTGGCCCCAGTCGCGCACCGAGATTCTTCACACTATCAATACATATTCATCAGCATCGGAGAGTCATTCATTTGCCAGATTGGAAAATGGGCAGTGAAGAGAGCTTGACATTCACTTTGTGCTGAATTGTTCTCACTTGACACCTAACTTGCTGATTGATGAGGAATATTATGGCCTGGAGGAAAAGCAAAGTGAAAGATGAATGAGTGTAATGCCGGAGCTCACGTCACATCTCAGCACCACAACTCTTTATTAATCTTTTGTTTAGGCCTGCACCTATCCATCCCTCTTTATGTTACACAAGTAGGATTGGATCTGTCATATCAGGTATTTACCTGCATTTGTCTCTTGGCTCTCCGGCGTGTGTGTGTGTGTGTGTGTGTCTCTCTGTGCGCGTGTCTTTTTCTACACCAAACCAATGTGTTTAAATTGGTATTGTGACCACCGTGTTAACTGGTTGGAGGTTGTACTGTCGCCGAGGTGTTATTCTGCAAGTGCGTAGGGTGCATTTATTCATTATATTGAACAGTAACACGTGCAGTCAGTCACACATTCTGCACTGCACTGTGAACAGGATGGAGAGAGGGAGAGAGCTAACAATGCAGCTTTGATTGTACACATCACATGGACACTTTCAAGGTCACAAAGAAAGAAAGAACAGCATCTCACATGTCGAGACAAACTAAAAGAAAAAAAAAACATCACAGTGATTGTGCAAGTGCTGGTGGTCAGAACAAAGTAGTGTTAGTACTCAGCAGTAGGGCACTGCATTGCAAGCAACATCTGATTAATGCCGCACAAATTCATGGAAATACTGTAATCTCGTCAAAATCCTATTCCTCTGATTTCTCTAACATTTTCTTTTAGCTTTTACACCGAACACATTTGTCACATTTGTTTAGAATGCAGGTGCTTAGTTATGATGTAATTGAATTCTATTGAGAAATTATCCGTCAGCGGAATTCAGCAAATAGACTTCATGGCTTGATGCACATCCCCATTTACAATAGTGTAGAGTTTGCTGTAAAAACTAGAATAATAACAACAGTATGCTGGTATAAATGTGCCTATGGTGAAAGTAACAGCTTGTTTTTGCAGGTCAAAATAAAAGTGATGAGCACGATGGCCCAGTTCGGCTGAATACTGATAGTAAATCATTACTATTCTCCTTCTACTGTTTTTTTTTGTCGATTTAGGAGGGTTTTCTTTTTCTCTTCTGCTCCCTGATCGGATCTGACTAACCGTGTTTGCACTCTTCGGATAGTTCCGTTAGTGATTTGTCTGAACTATCAAAAAATAAATAAAATTTTTGTGGGAAATTGTCCTGGTACTGCTGCCCCATCTGTAAAATGACTTATAAACCCTTAAGTCTTTCTCTGAATTTTAAGCTTCTCCTAATGTCCATCCCCTGTTTTGAGACGTGTGTATGTTTAGAAGGGAGACTAAAAAAGGAACCGTTAATTGTATTCACGTCACCAGAGTATTGTACAAAGTTTTTTTTAATTAAACGATTAATTAATTTGGCACCCCTGTCGTTTTATCACATGTTAAATGACATTGTGCCATCACATCAACATTTGCCGGCTGTATGTGTGTGGGTTTTTTTGTTAAGAAAAATTTGTATTGTATTCCAAGGTGAAACTGGAAAGAATCACGTTGTTATAGGTTGCTGCAAATCATTTGCCGACGACCCAGTGGGCACATTCACATGTGAATATTTGACAGCTCAATGAGTATAACGTGAATGGGGCTGAAATACAAAAGAAGGTATCCATTACTATAAGGCGGTCTCGCTTTTTATTTATTTTATTTCACAGGCATTTTTCGCATCTTTCAATGGTATTTTTTCCCCTCCGGCGCTCCCGTTAATTTCTGACCCTGCCAATGAAATCTAAATTGTAATTCATCCCTTCTTTCTCAACGCTCCCTGACTGTCAGACCCTCTCAAGTCCCCCTCCCCCTGTGCTAAGATTTAAGCCACGGAAAAGGTCATGTGCCTGGATCATCGGCAGTGTGAGCATATTGATAGACTTGTTAGCCTAAGATTGATTGACGGATTGACTATTGATTAGGTCATGTCAGTGTTAAGTTTTGCTTGGTAATTTCCGTGACAAGTTAATTATCATTTTCCTGCACGCTCCTCATGACAGCAAGGGCTTTTGTGGTCATGTTTTATTTGAGGCTAGGGCTTTTTGACGGTGCCGTCCATTATCTCACACAGTGGTGGTGTTTGGGATATGACATTCCTAAAGGTCACTGTGAGCTTTACGGTCAGTAGGGTGGCGAATAGTGGCGAGGGAGCGTGCTATAATCAGCCCTGTAACCTGCCCTGCTTAAGTTTCTCTGGAGTGAGACACAGAATCCCCCTCCCAACTACACGGGTATACGGCTTTATGTCTGACCCCCCCTGAACTGTGACCCTCTGACCTCCCTGTGGAGAGAGGGACAAAAACAAATTTTGGAATTCAAGAGATTGCGATATAAAAAAGGTCACTTTCTAGAGCAGCTTTAAGCACTGTTCTTTCTCTCCCCCCCCCTATCCTCACACTTAAAATCAGGTCAAACCAAAAGTTTCACTCCCAAAATTTCCTCAGGGCACACGTGAAGTGAGCTTTCTGAAGTGGAACCCTACATGTCAGCCAGTTGTGCTGGCAAACCATTATTTGCACTGTGGATTTGTTGTCATGTGTCATGCCAGAAAAATAAAAAATAAACTATAGGCCTACAAGTGCTTAGCTCAGGCCAGCCTGCAAAATCTTATCTCACTGCAAAAAAAAAGTTTGAGCAGAATTAGTTGGGAAATATATATCCAAAAATGGATGTACTGCCTAGTTGTTTTTTGCCTTGAACTTAGACTATGTGAAGCTACTCTGATGCGCTGAGAGTGAGAGTGAGTAATTAGAAGGCTGAGAGGGCTGTAGGCCAGGCTCACATTGCTCCGTGTAATTTATTCTGCTGTGCGGAATGAACACCAACAGCCGATGTTTGCATTAAGAGATTTTTACCAACGACAGGACTGACCAAATGATACAGCACACCAAATCCATACTTGAAGGTGGCCCTGTTTTAAAGAATCATGAGATAGCAGGCTGCAGGCTGCAGTCTAGCCTATGCAACATCCAGCACATAAGCTATGGTTAGTAAACAAACTGATTAAATGAATGAGGATATTTCCTTTTATCTTTAATTTAACTATTATTAAATGCAGCAGCAACAACAACAACAACAACAACAACAACTATGTTTTCCAATTCAGGGATGGCAAAACGGCGATTACGATAATGCAATTAAAAGCTATTTTATTTCCTCATAGTCTAACTAAATGGACTGAACTCAGAGTAATGTGGTATGCAAATGTGCATACAGTAAATTGTATGCAAAAATATATAAGCTTGCGTTTGAATTTGAACTCTCTTTTAAAACCCTGCTTTCTCTCCAGCAATCTGTTTGAGACCCATAATGAAAGCGTGGGCACGCTCCGACGAGTCTGTTGAATGTGTATAAGATAAGTTGATATGCTCGGCAAATCTGAGTTTGTATAGTCCTTCTACTGTGCATAAAACAACTGAGATGGATCAGTGAAAGCAAGTGTGGCGTGTTAACTGCAGCAACGCCGACTGAAAAGAGTATCAGTTTAATTCAATGATCATATCTCCACGGCTCCAGGTCGTAGCATGCTGAAGCACTGCACCATCTTATTTCACAGATCACGGAAGAAAACTTTTATTTGACTTTTGTTTTTACAAACGTACAGAATGTGTGGGGCAAGGTAACACACAATACCACCTAGTCAAAGGAAATACAATCTCCAAAATCAATATCCTCAGCTTTGGAAAATCTTTGGGTCCTTGTTTGTAGATTTGAGAGAAACAAAAACAAATAAATTAAAAATGCAATAACTTGAAAGAATTGGAAAATACATTGATGACTGTGAAAAAAACTTTTATTAATTAAGTTTAGAACTCATAGAGGGCGCTCGTGGTGTAGTAGTTAGAGCGTCCCCTAGAGGCTCAGGCCTAGCAGACCCGGGTTCGAATCCCGCCTGGGTCGTTTTCTGCATGTCCTTTCCCGTCTTTGCCCCATTTCAACTTTGTCACTCTAAAATCTGTCTAATAAAGTAAACAATGGCAAAAAGTAATCTTTAACAAAAAAAAAGTTTAGAACTCATATTTCCCAACATGCTCCAGCTTGCTGGACCGATTCCATACTGGGATCCTAACTTTAAACTTCAAAACTTTGTTTTTGATATTTTATGAACTGCAGTTTTACAATCAATGATTTCACCTGCATTCCAATATGAGGATTGAGAACTCTTGTGTCTGGTTTTGACCAGTGCAGTGAGTTAACCCTGCAAAACCTGAATCCAGTCCTCACAGTAATCCTTATTTACCATGTATGCCTGGACTTTCATTACAACATGACCGGAGGCACAATAAAACAAGCCACCAAACAGCTATCTTTAGTCTTTCAACCAAATGCACAGAAAATTTATTTTTTTCCATTACCTTTTTTACTTTTTCGCCAAAGAATAAATAATGTAACAATGCATTGGCTCGTAATCTCAAAGGAATCATTATAAAGATGAATTACTCACTATGTGGCTTCGAATATGCAGGTGTAGCCTAGAGCACTGACCTTGTAAGACACAGATGACGCAGGTCAGATTTAACCTTGTAAAAAGAAGAAAGTATACAAGATTAGTCTCAGGATGAATATTATTTATATATCATTATTCCACAGTACTCTTTTGTGTCTTGCAAAACTGTTTAAATAAGAATATCCACCATTGTGTTTTTTATTGTGATTTGGAGAAATCACGGCAACCAATTATGATAATTATATTTTCCCCAAAACATTAACTTTCTAAATTTTTAATTACTTTGAATGTTTTGCATCAGTAAAATGCATTTAAAAAAAATCACATCCAGCAGCACATGCCCTGCATATTATTAATACCACTCAGCTTTGAGCTGTATGATAGTCCGTCATATCCTTTCGGTTATTGACGTCTCCAAAGTAAAGGACTCTCGGGCACAACAACACACACACACACACATCAAAGAGAGAGAGAGACACTATTTAGAAAAATGTAAGAAAAATAAATGGTGACAGGCCAATGTATTTATTTAGTTTTTAAAGATACATCTCGAGAAATCAGATGCAATTTGAGTGACACAATGTCAATTCACTCTCACAGCTCTGAATTTAATCTTGCTTGCATAAATGCAGACAGATATAAAGAGCAGGAAGGCTGTTCTAATACTGTTAGGTCAGCTGCTGCAAGGCCTCCGCAAATAATGTAGTGACCAAGTATTTTTTAAACGTCATACTCTAGATAGAAATGAAAAAAAGGGCATTCGTAAATGATTATAGATATTATCCATGGAGAAACTACAATTGTAGATCAACAACTTTTTTGCGAGTGCTGACTGAATTCATTGTGTTAAAGAGAGGACACCAGAAAAAGCGCTGTCATAATAAAAACCTCACAACCCTCTCCCTATAAAAGCGTGAATCATTTACATCAGAATGGCTTAACGGGCTCATTTTTATTGTGGCACGTTCCTCGTGCATCTATTCTTTTCAAAGGGTAAATGAAGTTCAAAAGCACACGCTCACTGAATGGCTGATTTGTCCCGGATGAAAAGGAAAGGGGAGAAATCTACAATGGCTCCCTGCACGGCAATCACAAATTGGGCTGAATGCGCAGGCAGCCATGCCACCGTGAGTCTGGTCCAAGCTACTCTATTCAAATGACTACACCCATGCCTGCCTATGAAAGTGGCTCAAATAGGCCTGTTAGCCTTTGAATGCGTCAGAGGAGAAAACAGGACATGTCAACCAGGCTGAGATCAACAAGGGATAAAGAGGAGCATTCGTGCCCGCCTCGGGCAGTTGTACTATAGCTACTATCTTCCACTCTCCCCTGCACTGATTTGACAGTCAATGCCGATCCCCCCCAAACAACACTGTTATGTTTAATGAATGAAAGGAAACTTCACATGCTTTTATGTCAAATTTGTAACTAGGAGTACAACTTTTCAACTGTACTTTCTTCCCCCTCTCTTGTTGCAGGCATTTATTTTCCCTTAATTTTAAAGGAAAGTGTTTCATGCAACACAACACATCATTATTAGGAGCAAAACCACAGAACTGATAGCCAAGTCAAAATTCTAACAGTTCATCCTTTCCATTTGTGTTTTCTGAAAATATACTGCGCTGTATGCATGATAAAACACACCGCAAACTGAAAATAATTGCTGTTTCAGATGCAAAGCAAGAATGTGATTCTGGTCAATAAGCCAATTTCTTGGCAATGGTTTTGAAAAGAAACTGGCATGTGCTGTTTTGGCAGCAACGATGTGTTGAGCAGTCAGCTTGACTGTTTCAAGCACACTTGAATGAAGGTCTCTTTACTTCTGTTGTTGCCCTGTAAACAACCAAATACTATATCCCATGAAACTAATTTTCCCTGAGTTATATTCTCTCTAAAAAAAAACAAGAATAAAATGTTTTTTTTTCCCAGATTGCACCAACGCTTTGCATTGTTAAAGGACAAGACCTTTGTTTCAACTTGAGATTAGAATTGACTACAGAGCCTGTCTGAGCAGTGGAGGTGTTGGTGTGAAGAAAGAGACGCCTCTTCCTCCCCAAGGGATCAACAACATTCACAGTTACCGTGGTGACCGATGAGAGACTGCTCTCCCCTTGCCACATAAACCTTATTTACTATAGCAGCTGTTCAATTTTGCAACACCTACCCCACCTTTTCTCTTATTCGGTGTTCATGCCTGATGAAGTGCACCTTGAGCCCTGTCTCTAACCCTCAGATATATGCCTCTGAAAAACCTGCTGCAGTAAGTCCACACCTTCTTAGAAAACAACCTCTGGGCTGCAAAAAAAAGAAGTAAAAGTAGTGGTCTTAAAGCAGTAATTACAATTCCGTAGGCCATCCTTATTTATGAGAGCATTGTTTTTGAACTTGCCATTTAAGGGATCACATTGTATGTTTTGGTCCTCAAAGGCTATCAGTTTGCAAGGGCTTTGCGCCTCTATCAGAGAACATTGCAAAGCCTGACACACACACACACACACACACACACACACACACACACACACACACACACACACACACACACACACACACACACACACACACACACACACACACACACACACACACACATAGAGAAGTATAAATGCACAAAATTGCATACTTTCTGTACAGCGAGCACAAATTATTCTGTAAGAACACAGACAGACATACAAGGAGACAGACCTACATGCCCATTTGCTCACACACACATAAGCACAGGCAAACAAAGCATTACTTTTCTCCATCCTGCCATATACACATGCACACACACACACTCCACGGAGAGAAGCTTGTGACGCTAAACTAATAAAGCCAGCATGGCAGCCACAGCAGGGGCTGGTGCACTGTTGTTAGTAGCCCCCTCAGCCCCAGCAGCACTTCTTGCTTCTCTCTTTTTTGTTTTTCAAGCACATCGCGGCAGGATTATATCACAGGCTTGTGCCACCCTCGTGTGCAGCCAATATCCCCATAGCTAGCCGTTCACCATCAGTGCTACGACCTCCGAGACCCACTAAACCGGGTAAATGGTGTGTAAATGAATCACATGTTAATAGAGGAGATTAATGAAAAACAGGAGTGCTGTATCAAGCCATGCCATCATTTTTACAGATGCACACGCAGCATGCAATCGCTTAGGGGAAAGTTTCAAGAAAGCAGTTTGAAATGCCAAGGCACTAATGCAATCAAATGATGCTACTTGGCGCTGCTTTCTGAGATAAGTTCCTCTTTTTTACGTGAAACATGGAGGAGCATTTCAGAGGATAAATGGCATGATCGGCGATGGGAGAGCAAGCTACAATGACAACATGACGGCCATTGTTAAATATTTTCATTGCTGTGAATACATTTGGGTGTTAATGTGGAGTTTAGCCTTTGGCCAAAAGAACAGTCCAAGGCGCTGGCATTTGTGGCACCCCATAGACAATAGTAACGCTTCAGGCAGAGAATGCTTTTTGCACAGTAAGTTCTTAGACAGTGTGGAAATTAAAAGTCCATACATTGTTCTCTCTGAAAAACAAGCAGACAGAGTCAAAGCTCAAATGACAATCTTCATTATTAAATCTGTATAAAGTTTGGAGAAGTTAGAATGAGAAGTTGATGACAATCCAAATCAATTATTTTTTTGTTTTGCAGCATGTGCACTCAGATTGTGCCCTCTGCACCACTTGCTCATTCTTAATGATCTGGCTTACCATTGAGTTCAATGACAAAACAAAATGTCAAAGGAACTGCATGTGGTTACAAAAAGACAAAAGAAAATGCAGAAAATGGAAATAACAATATTTGTCTTCTTCACCAAATTATAATTGGAAATGCTATATAATCAAAGGCAAGAGTGGACATATGCACCTCAGGGGTCAACTGTCTGTGTAAATGTGTTTGTTTCGAGACAAATTAAACGGCCAAACCTGGCGGTTTGAATGTGAGCTTGATGTGTTTTTCACGAAGTTGTGAAACTTCAGACTCATCAGCAGCAGGCATGGCAATACAGTAACTTTTACTGAAGAACTTAACTCCCGCAACAAGTAGTGGGAGTAATGCCAGAAAAAGAAATGTATGTATGTGCTGTCATGAACTTCTTCATCCCAATTTGAGCCATGAAATGAAAGCAAACACAGTTAGAGAAGTAGAAAGAAAAATAAATGTTTTCATTTTGAAGCTGTAGGGCCAGCACTACAGTCACTGGTATGCAGACAGGCTAGAAGTTTATTCTTCTTTACTGTTTGAACTGTGTATTCTTGCTGCCCGGCAGGAAACCATAATATGAATGTTTTATGTTCAATACACAAAAGAGAACCTAAGTCTTTACAGCACTTTTATTGCCTGTGGGAGTTGTAACTCACAACTGTGCCTGTGGAATGAGTGTACAATAAAAACCTAAGTTGTTTATGATTCCGAATAAAAGCAAAAAAAATAAAATGTTGTTGACCTGCCCACATCACAATCACCAAGAATCAGCCAAAGAACATTGTAACCCTGCAGTTTACCTCAACTCCAGAAGAGTATGTACTTCCAGTGGTGTTTGGTGTTTATTCCAAGTCTAGAGTTAAATCCTATTTGTAGAATTGTACCCATTAAGAATCAATATTTCTGGAAGCGTGTTTTCCCATTTCTGTGATGCTGATTCAATTGTAAGTTTGGCTTCTCCCTCCCTGACTGAATTACAACCAGGAAATTGCTTCACTATAGCATTATGGAAGCATCACCCTCCGCCTGAAATGTCTATCCACACACACATGTATTGATAGTGTGACGACAGGAATTGCTCTTCCTGTTGCTGTCACGCTTGTTAATGTTGCACGTTCGAGTGTGATGGACAAACATACTGTATGTGTATCAGATATAAAATGTCATGGTACATAACTTTAGTTTCATACATAAGAACTTTTTTCTTCTAATCTTTCTATCGTGTTTTCCATTTAAAACGGGTGGTGGGTGGGCATATAGAGAGACCAAATGTAAAATAGACCAGAGTTGTCATACCATTACCTGCATTTACAGTTAACCGTTTTAATAACCCCTGACCATTATATTTTCTAATCTTAAAGAGGACCTATTATACTACTTTTCTGGTCTTAATTTCTTGTTTTACACTGCTATAGAGCAACCTGACACGAATCACATCACAAAAAACTATGTAGATTTTCGGGAAGCTCTTTCTCTTATTTTGGCGATCCAGCACGTCCTGTCAACACTTGAGTGTGTGTGCTTCGGCTCCCTCCGCCTGTGCTTCGGCAATCTCCGCTCCCCTCCCCCCCTCCTGCAAACCCCACTCCGTTGTGATTGGTTACCTTCCTTCCGGAACACTTTCAGTGGCGGGAAGCGCGAGCATGGACCTATAAGGGCGCGAGGCAGACGCGAACAGGGAAGTGACAGCATTACCATACATGGAAACATCCGCGTGGTGACGTCACAAAGTTTTATGCGACGTCACAAATTATGAAAGGGTAGACCGCTTTGAAGACGTGACTTCTCGACTGGCTAGAATAGTGTTTAGTGCTCTGCACAGACACCCCAGACGGTCAGCAGGGAATATGTCGAAATGCATGTAAGTCATTATTTGATAATTTAGTATGTTAAAGCATGACTATGAATCATCAAAACAACGTTTATAGGTCATAAAAGTCAAAAAGCATCATAGGTCCTCTTTAACAAATGTCTTTTGCCCAAAAATGTACAGTAATGGTGTCTAACTGCATTGCCATTCTCCAGATTGAATTCACTGAAGGCACACTGCTGCTGTCACTATAGTTGGGAATTGAGAAGAATAAGAGGATAGTGTCCATTTTGCCCTCAATAAACTATGATGTTGCCAAGCAATCTTTCAGTCCAGGCCGATGATGAGTATTAGCACTCGCTCAATCACTGGGATAAAGGCGCGGGGTCACCTTTAATGTTGTGCAACAAAAGACAATCCTTAAAGGTCCAGTGAGCTATTGAAGTCAGTTGAGCACTATAGTTCCGCCACTGCAATGAGAAATCCTTTTTATGTCAGGAAGCTTGGCCTGATTGAATTCCTTTGCGTATCAGTGAATGGATCAAGCAAGAAAGGGGAGCAGATTTGTGCTTCTGATAAACTGTAGCCTCTGCTGAGCCAAGGATTTACAGCAGGCCGTGTTGATGAAATCCACTCACACTGCGGTGTGTACTGTGTATAGCTGCAGAGGTGTTTTTAACAGCCGTGCCTAATCTACATGCAGGAACTCATAATACTTACAAATTACCAGCTCAGGTGTTAAGAGTAAATTATGTTTTCCTCTGCGCCACTACTCAAGACTGGCAAACCAAATGAGTCATGTCAGGCACTTGAGATGCTTTTTTTGGACAATTGGTAGTTCATTTAATTTTCTAAAGACTAAACTTAAAGCAATACACAGTACAGCCAGTCATGTCCAAATGTTCCAGTTGTGTGCAGTTTGTCCAGTTCAAATGATGTTTTGCTTCTATTGTGTTACGGCTGGACAGGGAGGACACAGGCGCGGAGACAGTACCAGTTTAAAGGCCTACTTCACCGGTTGGAATATGAAGGTGTATTGAACTCGGAGATCCTATGAAGTATAAATGTGCAAAAAAAAATTTAATCGGATCATCCTAGCCTGAGAAAAGGCAGAAAGAGTGTGACATCACAGAAAGAGAAATGTAGGGTTAGACAGTGAGACCATAAAACACTCTTTCTGCCTTTTCTCAGGCTAGGATGATCCGATTAAATTTGTTTTGCACATTTATACTTCATAGGATCTCCGAGTTCAATACACCTTCATATTCCAACCGGTGAAGTAGGCCTTTAAGAAGGTTTATTTTGAAGGAATCAGCTGGGGGTTAGGGCCGTGATCCGGGGGTAATCTTGCTGTCCTGGGGCTCCAGGGAGGAATGTCCGGGGAGCTGAGCGAGAGCAGGCCAGACCAAGCAGGCAGAGGGGTCCGGGAGGAAGTACTGGCTGGTGAGGGCTGGAGCTGGTGGCTGGAGTCAGGCCGGGAGAGCTGTGGCAGAGAGAACAGAAATTAGCGCGAGGCAAAATGCAAACGGAGCTGCAAACAGGTAAGTAAACGAGAGAGCGACTGACTGTGAGAAACAAAGGGTGAATCTCAATTCAGGGGTCGCAGCCTAGGAAGGCTGCATTTGAAGACCGATTACGTCATAGCGGCGCGCACAGGCTAGTTCCATTTGGAAATCAAATCAAATCAAAATCAAATCAGTTTTATTTATATAGCCCAAAATTACAAATAAATTTGTCTCGGTGGACTTTACATTTCATACAATATGATATATGATACAATATGATACAATATGATACAATATGACACCCTGCCCTTACACCCTTAGCTCGGCTGAGAAAAAACTCCCAGTAAAAACCCTTTACCGGGAATAAAAAAAATTGAAGAAATCTCAGGGAGAGTCGACAGAGTAAGGGATCCCTCTCCCAGGACGGACATACTGCAATAGATGTCATAAGTAGAGAAAATCACGAAGGAATTTGATCATTGACCAGGTGATTACATGGTAATACTAAGTAAAGTGCGAATAGTGTGGATGCAGGAAGACTTCAGATGCAGCCAGAGGATCCACACCGTCTCGTCTCCACCAGGGAAAACTAAGGTTTCCATCGCCGGGATTACATCCCACATCTCCAGGTGGCGCCCTTGACCACTGCACATCATTCGCGTTGATGGTCCAATTCTCAGATAAAACCGGAGGGGGGACCAGATCCACACCGTCTCGTCACGACCAAGGGAAACTGGAAGAGGACAGACAGGCAACCAATGAGCAAGGCAAAAATGAATTTATAAAGATTGAACAAGCAAGCGAGTAGAAAGAGTACTATCCTGATGTGAAGCAATAGCAAACGGGGAGCATCCATTCCTAGGACAGCTGATTCCACACAGAACTCGGAGTCAGTCGAGTAGCATGGAGAGTGCTTGGTAGACGGAGGGAGAGAACCCCCGGGGCAACGCTCAACCAATCATGGAAGATAAACAAAAGAGAACAAATGTCAGAGAAATGGTATCAGTTATGCAATTAGCGTCGGCAGGACAATTCTCAGTGGGAGGACAGCCGGTACTCAGGCCCAGACAAACCGAGACCGAGGCAGCTCCTCAGGGTGATAATAATAACACTATAACAATGCGAACACAATTAACATTAAAATTACATTGATCACACTCTACCGTTCCCCATCGACACACAATCGGCGCCAGCCCCCCAGACCCAGAGCCTGCCCCCCAGCACCCCGCCCCCAGAGAGCACGCCCCAGTGCGGCACTAGTCCAGAGGAGGACCGGGGCCATAGATAGAGAATAGAGTATAGAATAGGGAAATAGCCAAATACACCGCTGCCACGAGGAGCAACCACTGCCGAATCCCCCGGAGGGGCGGCCCGTACAGCCCCACTCAGGCCCGCCGGACCGGCCATGCCCAGCCCACGAGGCAAGGCCAGAGGTGCCAGGCACAAAGGGCGCGACGCATCCGCCGCCGCCATCGGCACACCCAGAGCTAGGAAGGGCCGGAGGAGCACCGACGCCGGGCAGCGAAACACAGACGCCAACAGCGACGCCACAGGGCTGACCGCCAGGCAGGGGTAAATGATTAAAACAGTTTAAAAACAGTTAAAACGCAAATTGCATAGATTGCTTCTATCACCCGCGTCAAACGATTAAAAACATCGCAGTACCCACCTACCAGTGCACCAATTACACAATCTGCACCCGATGCCCCATTTCCACCCTACCCAACGGTCCAGTCAGGCAGTGGCACGGCGCCACTGCAGACGCCTGAGCACGCACCCCGACACCACCACCCCCCCGGCCACCCCCAGCCCAGGGCACACCAATGACAGCGGCAGGCAGCGCCGCCGCCCCAGCGCCCCACCCCCAGCCCAACCCCGTCAGCCGACACGACCACCCAGCCAAGCCCCGGAGGCCGCCGCGACCGCCTGTCCAGAGGCACGGCATGGTCCCACCCCCAGCAGCGGTGCCCACGTCAGACGCCAATTTGCCCCAGCCCGAGCGGCCAGGACAGCCCACCGGAACAGCACAAGACCGGCACCTACCCCGGAGCAAACTCCCCCCCCAGCAGAGGCTAGAGAACCGACCCCAGACAGGGTGACCCGCCACCGACCGCGCGCCAGCAGAGAGGTGGACGAGCGCTAACCAAAGGTTAATTCAAAGAGATAAGTCTTAAGTTTAGATTTGAACACCTCGATAGACTCAGATTGTCTGATCTCTATCGGGAGTGTGTTCCATAAGGAAGGAGCTCGATACGAGAAAGCCCTGCTGCTGGCAGCTTTCTTAACTCTGGGGACAGACAGGAGCTCTGCAGTCGTAGACCGTAGTGCCCGTGATGGGGCATATCGCGCAACTAGATCAGACAAATATGAAGGTGCAAGCCCATTTAATGCCTTATAGGTCAATAGCAGCACCTTAAAGTCGGATCTGACATGGACCGGAAGCCAGTGGAGCGACGCAAGAACGGGGGTGATGTGGTCATATTTTCTAGTTCTGGTCAAAAGCCTCGCCGCAGCATTTTGTACCTTTTGTAAGCTTCGAGTACTTGCCCTGGGCAACCCAGACAGTAGTACATTACAATAGTCAAGCCGAGAAGATACAAAGGCGTGTATTAATATTTCCGCATCAGCCATGGACAGACTGGATCGTATTTTTGATATGTTCCGTAAGTGAAAAAACGCAGTTTTGGTAATCTCTTTGATGTGTTGATCAAAGGACAGGTTGGAGTCGAACTTAACACCAAGATTTCTTGCTGTTAAGCTTTGAGAGATAACGCAATTGTCTGAATTAATTGTCAGTTGCTCAAGCTGATTTCTAACGTGTGCGGGACCGATTAATAACAATTCAGTTTTTTCTGAATTTAAGAGCAGAAAGTTTTGCGACATCCAGCTTTTAACAGCGGATAGGCAGGCCTCTAAATTAGCGATTTGAGTAACATCATTAACTTTTACCGGGACATAGAGCTGAGTATCATCCGCATAGCAGTGAAAATTGACCCCGAAGCTACGAATAATGTTACCAATCGGAGAAATATACAAAGAGAAAAGCAGAGGTCCAAGAACAGATCCTTGAGGTACTCCGTATTTCACGTCAGTGAATATGGATGTACTGTTGTTGTAGGAGACACACTGAGTTCTACCGGATAGGTATGATTTCAGCCAATCGTGGGCCGGCCCTGTAAAGCCAAACAGGTTTTCCAGACGATCCAGGAGTATGACATGGTCGATGGTGTCAAATGCTGCACTGAGGTCCAACAATAGAAGCACCGAGGCCGTATTGGAGTCCATCATCAACAGAGTATCATTAACTACTTTAGTGAGCGCGGTTTCAGTCGAGTGACGTGCCCTAAAGGCAGACTGAAATGGTTCAAAAAGTTGATTACTAGTCAAGTGATCCGAGAGCTGTTGAGCCACTACACGTTCTAGTATTTTGGATAAAAAAGACAAATTTGACACTGGGCGATAATTACTCAGATCATCAGGATCCAAATTGGGTTTCTTGAGAAGGGGTTTCACCACAGCAGCCTTAAAGGAAGTGGGAACAGTACCAGTCATTAATGAAAGGTTGACAACATCATGTATTGTAGGACCCAGGGTTTGCCAGAGTTCTTTGAACAATTTGGCAGGCAAGGGATCAAGGAGGCAGGTCGTTGGTTTTGAGTTTTTGACTATTTGAGTCAGTTCTTCATACGGAACAGGCTCAAAGTTATTAAATAAACCGATATTACGCTTACACGCAGCTATCGTGCAATTCGTTGTACCAAAGGAACTGATTTGGTTTCTAATATTTGTAATTTTACTATCAAAATAGTCAATAAAATTTTGCGCGGTGTGGATTGAGCGATTTGATGATTGCGGTTTTTTTGTAAGTTTGGCAACAGTGTCAAATAAAAATTTTGGATTACTCTTATTCCTATTAATAAGAGAAGAGTAATAGGCCTTCTTTGCTACATTCAGAGCACGCTTGTAGATTGAGACGCTATCTCTCCAAGGCCGGTAAGTGGACTCTTGTTTTGATTTTCTCCATCTTTGTTCGAATCTCCTGCAGTCATTTTTCAGAGCTCGAGTGTGGTCCGTAAACCAGGGAGAAGCCCTCATCGTTCGTCTGGTTTTTGTAGAGAGAGGTGCCACAGAATCCAGGAGGGTAGAGAGGGTTGAGTTCAGCGCAGTTGTCAGGAAGGCTCCTTCATATGCGGCCGAAAAATGCAGCCTTCGTTTCACGGTTTTGAAGGCTCCAACAGATGTATCCTTCACGGCCCAACATATCCCAAGATTCATTGCGTTTTTTTCAGAGATGGCATAAAATAAAATTTAAAATAACAAAACAGCAAAGTGTTCTTTTTTTTCGTCTGGTAGGCAACTTCTTTTTCTTTTTTCCTCCGTTGACAAGGCTGTTTCCGTTGGCAGCAATCAGGGTTGCTAGGCAACACAGGAGCGGTAAGTCGTCACGCAAGGTAACGGCTTGTTACGCAAACCGGAAATGCTCGTAAACGGAGACGGTCTCGTTTAACAACGCTTGTTCGGCCTTCGAATCGGCCTTCACAGGCTATAGCCTTCATAGTAGAAGGACGTGGTCTCTGGAATGGGATATAGCTAGAGCAGGGCCGGCGGTAGCCAGGGGCCAGGGGGGGCCGTGCCCCCCCAGATGTGAGCTGTGCCCCCCCAACCAAAATTTGAGATTTTTTTTTTTTTTTTTTTTTTTTCCCGATAGTGGGTCTGGGTTTTTTCCCGACCCACTATCGGACGGAAAATTTCGTTCGCTGTCCAAGAAAATGTCAAATAAAATTAATTGGGTCCACACACACATATATATGATTGAAATAGCCTACTGTTAAATTAATATTGATCAGCTGGCTGCTGTTGAATGCTGTTAACTAAATAAAAAAATAAAAAAAAAATCTGTTCTGCATTTGTCCTGTTGGACACACAAACACACACATGATTTAAATTGCCTACTGTAAAATATAGATTAGCTGGCTACTGTTGGCTGCTGTTAACCAAGTGTATTTTTTTTTTAAATCAGTTCTGCATTATCCTGTTGAGAACACATTCAGACACACAATGCATTGACTAATAGGAAGTAGGCCTATTTAATTCACCATTGGAGGCATCAAATAAAATTAGCCAATAAAACACTTACATCACAATCATTTATTTTATATATATACACATTATGTTGTATATAATGTATATTATATGTTATTCATAAACATTTTGGAGAAAAAAAACATGCAATAATCAAATTTCCCACACAGCAACACTCAACGTTTATTTGCATATTGTGTTCTACACAATTCACAGTAAATGTGCCAAAAAGCAGACGCAGAGATCTTACAAGGGCAAAAAATTTTGGCTCGCGCGCTCTGCGCGCGCTCGCATCTTCGGTCTCCCTGCCCAGTGTGCCCCCCCAAAATTTCTACGGGCCCCCCAAGTCTGACTTTCTAGAACCGGGCCTGAGCTAGAGTCTACAATCTGGCAGTTTCTGGAAGGTCGGGCCCGGGTATATGAAGAGCGGTTGATTAGTGATAGATGGCAGCTGTGAACGCTGGTCCCTGACTCCAACACACCTGACTCCAACCCTGCAATTAAACCAGACACAGACACAGGCAAAGGGCAAACACAACACAGGGGCAAAGAGGCCCAGGCAGGATCATGACATATTGTTATGCTTCTATTGTGGAGCAATTTTAGTAGCAACAGATAAATCAATTCAACCCAAATAAAAGATTTTCCGTTTCTGACCTTGACCTTCAAACCGCTCATTGTTCAATTAACAGTAACACCACAGTGGCAGTTTGCAGGAAAGGTAGTTTCCCCATTTGCCTGAACTGGCTATTAACAGTGCTTTGGAGGTTTCTTGGTATGTTTTGGGCCATTTGCTACACGAGTACAGTATGTCATAAGGACACCGAGCCTGCAGTGATATGTAGCTATCAAGATGAGTTTGCAGAAAAGTATTAGCAGCCACAATGGCTGAGACCAGAGTGAAAGAGTAGAAAGTACAGCCAAGCCTGATGTGCAGCAGAACGGGTTCATTTAAAACAGGGAGAACATAAGCATTGGATTTCAATTTGAACGAGGGCTGAAAAGCAATGCAGCACTGGTTACACTTTGCTTCACTTTGCAATATTACATATACAAATGTTGCAGTTTCCGACACAATAATGTTTTTTCCATTGTTTCATATTGGGAAGTCCAGGGCAGCAAGCTACGTTATATCCTACCATTGCCACCACATTCAGAAATAGGTGTAGCCTTATGCTAATTATTTTTTTACCGTCATCATACCCCATAATGTCAGAGCAAAGGAAGAGGACTTTATTTATTAAAATGTATTTATATATATATATATAAAAAAAGCTTAAGTTATGTCACGTTAACATGAATATGCAGAACTTTTGTACACCTTGTTTAGTACAAACTTGTAAAACCCAAACCTGTACTCAATTCAATTATTTGGACATGATTCTGAAAGGCACACCTCTGTCTACATAAGACCTGACAATACATATCAGAAGAAAAGTCAAATCATGTGCTCAAAGAAACTGCCTGCAGAGGTCAAAGAAAGGATTGTTTCAAGGCACAGATCTGGGAGAGGCTACAAAAAAAATTCTGCTGTATTGAAGGTTTTCAAGGGCACTGGGTGTGCCATGAGTCTTTAAAGGAATAACCAGGATCCTTCCTAGAGCGGGTTGCCTGGCCAAACTAAGCAGTCTAGCTAAGCTCAAGAGATTCAGTTTGGTGATGGGAGAAATGTCCAGAAGGACAGCCATAGCTTCTCTACTGATCTAGGCTTTGTGGCAGTTTGGACAGACGAAAGCCTCTCCTCAGTATTAGGGAGAAATACGTACTTTCAACAAAGTAGCAGGATAGCAACATCTTTTCCTTTGTGTCCCAACCAATTCACTCTAACCCATCCCACCAAACAGA